>NC_047664.1:6512974-7205474 GCF_011762505.2 Arvicanthis niloticus | reverse complement strand
TCAAATGATTGACATCTTCCTTAAATTACACACACACACACACACACACACACACACACACACACACACAAGCACACATGCCTGCTGAGTCCATTTTGCATTGCCCATTTGCATACAGGTTTAGAGATGACTACTTGGGATTGGATAACCGATCAGTAGGCTCATTTTTAGAGAAGTAGTTCTCTCTCAGCAGTACTTAATCACCTATAGTTCTTAATTTGATGAGGGTCCCAGTGAGGTTTCCCCTTTCCTCATTGGTGTGTTGTCATTACATAGGGTTTATTTAGAGTTTAGGATCTAAAGGGGTATGAGCCTGTTGTGGTAGGAAGGCATGGCATCCGGAGCAAACAGATGAGAATGCACATCTTCAATGGAAGCTTTTCAAAGTCCCCTCCAGTGACAGACATCTTCCACAAGTTTCAACTCTTAAACCTCCCTAAACAGTGCCACCAACTAGGGACCAAGTGTTCAAATGCCAGAGCCAATGAGAGACATTTCTCATTGAAATCACTACAGCAACCATATTGTTAAGATTTCATGGGTGCAACTTCCTTGTCTGTGTAGAAGATACAAGCTCACAGCTGGCATCCTGGTCACCTGGCTTTTACAGTGACCCCACCCTCTCTTCCACATTTCCTGAGGCTTAAATGGGAGGCTTATATTGTAGATCCACTTTCTGTACAATAAATTTTTTCATTGTTACATTATCTCTTTTGTAAGATTCATTGCATCACGATTTTGGTCTCCTTAATGAGGTCAATATGATGAGGGATTTGGAGCTTTTTTGTTTAGTGAGTGGGATTATCCAAGGCTTTGGAAGTGGATTGACAAATCAGGTCACTAAATGCTACTGTTTTCATAAGGAAATTAGGAACAACTAAGACATTAAGGACTGATAAATGTTCTTGCTGATGGATTGTAAGATGTTTTTCCCTTAGCATCCTCCAAGCTTGCTCTCTGACCCACTTGTTTGTACAAATCTGAAAAAAGATCTCTTCCTTGGCACTCACCCATACAGACTTCACACTTGGACCTGACAACTTATTAATAGATGAGAGATCTCACTGATTTGAGTTTTGATTTTTCTTATCTGCAAGTGAAAATAATAATATAAAGCTTAGAAGGTTTGAGTCAGAAGAGATAATTACTATGAAATAGCACACTATCTGGTATGTCGTAGTTATTTAAAGGAACTTTAATTCCCTTCCTCTTAGTAAAAGTAATTTCAGGATATTGGTCTCAAAGCTTCACAAAGAATTAGAAAATGTTTTGATTGCAAATGATTTGGCTGTTTAATATTAAGTAACAGTGGTATTGGCCTGATAAATTCAAATGAATTTTCTTTTATATTCAGTCAAATATTCAAATAGAATCCTGGCTTTACTACTAGACAGTTATGGAATCTAAAGAAGTCAATTTTCTTGATGGTAATATGTGGATAATTCCTTCAAAATCTTAATGACAATTGCAGATAGTAGATTCAAGTATTACCTGCACTGCCTGCTACTGAGTTAAGTTTTTAATAAATACTAGCCTTTTTTTTTTCTTTTTACAATTTCAGGTTGCTGAGCTCTTAAATGTTTTACTATAATTAAAAGAGAAACTTCTAAGTCTTCCTACCCAATTCAGAATAATCTCACTGAGATTAAATGTCAACAACTGATGGCTGCTCTTTCTTTAGTTAATCAAATCCAGTCAGCAACTTGACAGAGGAGAGGCAGACCAATGTAAGATGTAAGTTGGGTGCCTGCACAGTTGTTGCTAGAAACACTTTAGTTACCTAGCACAGACTATTCAGAGACAGACAGGCAAGTGTGTGATAGCATACTGTCCCCTCAAGGACCAAGGCAGTTGAGACTTCAGGACTCATGGGTGTTACATGGGACAAGCATTCTGCTTGGTAATATTTGAAGACAGGGGCATACACAGGTTTTCATAACCTTTTCCATGGAAACATAAAGAGATTTAAGATTTTGGAAATCTGTGGTGGATTTTCCATTTTGAGTAAGTCACAACCATGCAGCAAACCTGCAGAGGACACATTGTAAAGACACCACCTGACTCATACAATATGAGCAAACCTGGAAGGTAAGTAGTTTATATGCTGAATTCTCTCACAAGGGGAAAATATCGCTAATGAGTTGAAATTTAGATTCATAAACAAGTAAGTTGTGGGGAACATAGATATGTTAAATGGCTCACAACCTCCTACAGTTTCAGTTCCTGGGCTTCCACTGCCATTTTGCAGCCTCTGAAGACACCTGCACTCACACGCATAGAGCCCCACCAAACACACATACACACCAAATGAAAATTTAAAAAGCTTTTAAAAACAATCTACTCCAACTAACAATCCCTAATTCTCACTTTCAATCTTCATATATTAATTTTTATTAATTTTTAAATATTTAGTATGTGTGTGTGCATGTGCGTGTGTGTGTGTGTGTGTGTGTGTGTGTGTTGCCTGCATGTATGTGGTCTACATGGATGCATTGCCTGAGGAGACAAAAAACGGACATTAAACTCCCCAGAACTGGAATTGTGGTTGAATGTAAACTCACATGTAGGTGTTGGGTATCAAAACTTGGTCCACTGAAAGAGCAGTGAGTGCTCTTATCCACTCTGGCATCTCTATGACTCCCCATATATTAATTTTCAGCAATTATTTTACATTTGATTGGGAGAGACTGTGGGTCCATGTGCTACAGCATGAGTGTCAAATTATAGCAGGAAGTTCTTTAGCTCTAGAAGTGTGTCCTGGGACTTGAACTGATGTCATCAGGCTTGACAGTAGACTTCTGTACCCTCTCATCAGCCTGTATATTAACGTATTATTCAACATCTTCTGCCCCCATTCAAGAATTCCACTGTTCTATATTTTACTTTTTTTATTAGACTAGTTCTTATTAATTTATGCTTACTATGGATATGCACATAGCTATATATTCATAGCAAGCCCAGCAGAGTTCTTCCAGTAAATGTTCTTACTTGGGGGTATTTTTGTTTTCCTGGTAATATTGATTGCCTTGTCCCTTCCCTTGCTTAATTCTTGTGCCTCTGATAATTACTTCCTGCATGCACCATTAGACTTATCAGAACACTGTCATTATTTTCCAAGTACATAGACCTTTAAGGTATCACTGCAGAGTCCTTGGAGTCTGCACACTGTACACATAACCCAGAGGTCATTGCTTTGGACACTTGCTGTCTCTATATTATTTCTCATCCTGTCACTAACTGGCAACTGTTCAGACTTTCGCTGTCCCTCTATGGTCCCTAGGTTCTGACTGTTGGGTTTTTGCCTCTTGGAGGCTAGTAAATTTCTGAATGAATCTTTGTGAGTCTCACTTTTTAATGTCTTCCCCCCCCCACTGCCCCCAAGAGGGTATCTTTTTCAGTTTTAAATGAGTGTGGTTATATTTATATATTTGTGTCGATGTATGCATGTGTACCTGCTGTGTATGTGCACATGTGTGAACACAGAGGCCAGAGGCCAATGTCAGTTATCTATCTTCAGTTGTAGCTCACTCTAGTTTTTGAGACTGGGTATGTCACTGAAACTGGAACTCATTAATTTGGCAAACTCATGTGCTTGGTGAACTCCATGGATATGCCTGTCTCTACTCTCTTAGCTCTAGAATTTCAGGTATGTGCTGCCATCCATCCCTACCTTTTATGTGGGTGCTGGGGATCCAAACTCAACTTACCATCTCTGTTCCATCTCTACCTTATTTTTCTTGGAGGATATTTATAGTTTTATGTCTTAGTCTCTGATATCTTTCTGAGAAATAAACTTAAAATTAAACTTCATTATTTTTATTGAGGGTACCAGGACAGGAGAAAGTTTATGCAAATAGCGTAAATGTTAGATATCAACAATGATTATTCTTAAAAGTTCTTACATAATACTTTTTTCTCTATATATGTCTCTGTTGTTTCCTAGATTTCTACAAACTTGAGGCTGGCTATTGAGAACTGACTTCCAACTTCTTATTTATTGTTTACCATCCATCCATTTATTTATTTGTTTGTTTGTTTATTTATCTATTTATTTATTCATTGACTTCATTTATTTGGGAGTGATTTTCTGATTCCTGTCTTTCAATACTTTATAGCTTTATGTCAGCTCTCCTAGATTTTAATGTCCTCAAGTTATTTCTCATTTAGGATTCATTTTGTAGCATCTCATTCATGTGTCTGAGGTGATAAAGTTTCCAATTCCATTGTGAGTTACAGTTATAGTCCATTTTCATTTGACTTTCTGTCTGTTCCCTCTTTACAGATCCTTCTATGGTTTGGTTATGATCACCCGCCTCATTGACTCTGTATTCCCACTGTCTTGGATTCTTATCTCTTGTTCATATGTAAGCCTGAGGGACTGGGAAGACTACTAGAAACTTTCTGTGTTTGATGGGATTAATAAATGGTGAATTTACAATTAAGAGGCAAGTCTAAATTGCGGTATGTATGCACGAGCGTGTGCACATGCAATTGTGTATGTGTGTAGTAGTATGTGTCAGGCTGTCTTGTCTCCAAGCCTCTTTTCTATGTTTAAAACAAAAGACCCATTCTCTTACCTGAGACCGTAGAACCACGCGTGCCTTGTAGTTATAACAGCAAAGTGGGCCAGGGGACTGGTAAGTCAACAGTTCACACATATAGAATTTAGCTTTACTTCTTTTTTATCTCACTTTCTTTGTTTTCTCTGGGGTTTTGCATCCTTATCTTCTCCAATTCAATTTGTCATGAGAATAAATATTGGTGTTTTTTCCTGAGGCTGGAACAGTTTAACCCTAATGGGGCAAATGGTCCATGAGAGTCCAAATAATATGTTTAGATAGGTGCTTTCTTTATCTTTCCCTGTGTCCATTATACTTGCCTCTGGCATCCAGAATGGAGAACAAATGTCAGGGCTCTTGTGATTGAATAAATGTATTTGTTTGCAGTAACTATCCACTAATGGCTTTTGTCTTTTACTTCCTTTATTTTGTAGTATTTCTGGTATCTTTTAATCTTTGAGTATATTACTGATATCACAAAACAGAGAAAAAAATATATATCCAATTTACTGCAGTTAAACAGAATTCCCACAATGCATATGAAGTTCTGGTGAGTTGACCATAAAAATAGATTGTATTAACAGCTACATTTCTGTTGCTATGATAAAACACTATGATCAAGACAACTTGTAGAAGAAAGTGAGTTTATTTGAGCTTACAGCTCTAGAGAGTTAGAGTCCATGGTGCTGAGTACAAAATGGCGGCAGGTGACAGGCATGGTGGCTAGATCAGGAACCTGTGAACTCCCATCTTGAACCATAAGCAGGATGCAGAGAAGAGGAGAGGAGAGGAGAGGAGAGGAGAGGAGAGGAGAGGAGAGGAGTGAAGAGAGGAGTGGAGGGGAAGGAGGAGAAGAGGGGAGGAGAGGAGAGGAGAGGAGAGGAGAGGAGAGGAGAGGAGAGGAGAGGAGAGGAGAGGAGAGGAAGTGGTGTGAGATTTAACTGCTAATGCTCACCTCAGTGACTCTTCCTACAGCAATTCTGTGCCATAGAAACCTCCTCAACTAGGAACCAAATCTTCAATTGCCCAAGATTTCTTTATTCAAACTACCACAGAGATCAGTATTTCCTGGCAGTGATAGAGGAAACAGGTTTGACAGCACTGGTGCTGCTTGTGGTACAGAGCTCTGGCGTAGGTCTGGGGGATTGAAGAACAACTCAGACTCAGGTCATTCACTGTGAGAGAATGCCAATTCCTTTACTGGGTAGGTTCAATATATACACCAAGCCAGGGAAGGAAAAACACAAACTCAGGAAAAAACAGGAACTCAACTGGGGGGCAATAGGATGTCAAGTATAAATTTCCTTCCTGGGGCATCATCCTTCAACAGGATGTTTTGTTCTTAGAAAAACTGCAGAATGTTACTTTGCAGACAGCAGCACACGGAAAGTCTCACCCGGGGCATAGCAGCCCTTTGGGGTCCTACAAGGTTCAGGCAGTGACTGTCAGTGTTCAAGTGGGGAATATTTGACCAGATCCCTTAGATAAACAAATAGAATAATCTAAAAGTATGCTTGACTTCATAAACAGTATGATAAAGAACTAGAATCATCTTGTGGCTTTTTATTGAAGTGGATGGGAACCACTGACATATTTAGCAAAGTGAATAGAGGAGAAGGAGGAAGAGGAAGAGGAGGAGGAAGAAGAGAAGTAGAATGAAGAAGAGGAAGATGAGGAAGAGGAGGAGGAGGAAGAGGAGGAGGATCAATTTGCTTTACTTCAGACAGCTGGGGGCTCAGCTGCTTGGTAGTTCCTTTTGTGTTGGAGTTCAGAAGATGGTGGCTGCCATGCCTCATGCACCAGAAGCATCCTCAGGGCTGGTACTGCAATGAGCCTCAGTAATTCTGGTTCTCATTATGAGAGTCTTCCTAGATACTTTGACTCACCACCTGCATATCACTACCATTGGCTGTGTCTGCCTCGATTTAAGAATAGGAAAGACTTACCAGAACTCTGGCCTCCTGTGTATAGATGCACAGAATAATATATGGAGAGAGGGCTCTGGAGGCTGGCATCTGGGCATATCAGAGTACATAAACTTTTCTTCTAAAAATAGGTTATTACTGATCCTCAAGTCATCTTGGAGAGAATAAATATAAAAGCACAAACTCAAGATGCTCCAGTAACCACGTACCTCTCCCAAACCTGAAAATAATCTGCATCAAGAAAGAATATCTTCCGTTAGCTGTTACAAACGTGACTCAGAGATGAGCTTGCCTAGAATGCCCTGCACTGTGCTTGTGTGGGACAGAGGTTGTGTAGAAGCATCTCTTCCTTTCCATTCTATTGCTCTTCAGTTTCCTTGGGAAAGTAGTCTTCGCTTCTTCCTTCACCTACATCTACTCTTTAGTACAAGTTTCCTGTGTCATTCTAGCATCTTCCTCTTCCGATCACTTCCCTCACCCAACCTTTCTTGACCCACTTCTCCTCCCAGTCATTTCTTAGATCCCTGATCACTAGAGTTTAAACTGATCCAAGCAATAAATAAGCTTGTAGGGTAATTGTAGTTGGACTATGGTAATAGAATCAAAAAGGAGTGTCAGCAATTCATTGAGGTCAGGCAAAACAGCAAATGTTCTTTGTTTCTTCATTTTCAGATTAAAATCTACCTAAAAAACTACTGGCTACTATAAGAATCTCTTGTGTCTTCTTGCTCTGTGTAGCTAGGGCTGTTATAATGTGAATTCCAGAAAATATAAATTTTACAAATTAGTTTCTTTCACAGTTAATAGGCACTAAACATTTTGGCCATCCTGAAATTAAATATGTTAATAGAAGGGCAATATTAGAAAAATGGCAAATGCTTTATTACCAAATCCCAATTTAATTGTCAGTAGAAGAAAATTATGACTAATGCTCTTTAAAAGAATTTTCATTATACATATGTATACATGACTGTGTGATTCTATGCTACATGTGTACAGTGTTTGCAAAATACAGGACCCCCTCCCCCCCCCCCCCCCGGTGATGGAGTTATAATAAGTTATGAGCTGTCCACCATGGATGCTGGGAGCTGAATTCAAGTCCTCTGCAAAAGCCATATGTGCTTTCTCCTATTATGCTAGCCCCTTAACACTTTCAATAGTGCTTTTCTTTTAGTCTTAATACATATTACAGTTATGCCTATCCTTTAAATATTAATACAACCAATAATCCAGTAGAACAGAGCTGAGAAACAAGGACCAGAAGGGAGCAGAAAGCCCGTAACAAGGGGTGTAGCTCAGTGATTAAATGTTCCCCTATTCAGTGTAAGGCCCTAGATTTAATCCCTAGTCATTTGAAAACAAAACAAAACAAAACAAAACAAAACAAAACAAAACAAAACAAAAGTAATTATTGAATATCTTTAACATTTAAGACTCAATGCATTCAATTTGAATATCTTCACTTACATATCCATGTACAGTGCTCTAAGTAGATTCTGTACACACTTGAATTATCTTCCCG
The DNA here is from genome assembly GCF_011762505.2 of Arvicanthis niloticus. NCBI lineage: Eukaryota > Metazoa > Chordata > Mammalia > Rodentia > Muridae > Arvicanthis > Arvicanthis niloticus. Next base: position 7,197,468 of record NC_047664.1, on the reverse strand, counting down.
TGCTGGTAATAAAAGCAGATGCCAAGCATGAATTGGAATGTAGTATGTAAAAGAGATATGGCAGCCTCTCTCATCCTTCCAGGAACTAGAGCCAGCAGGAGATGCAGCAAATGATGCAGGCTTTAAAATTTACATTTATGATGCAACCTTAGGAGCTAGCTGAGAGCAGGAACTCAATGGGCTTTGGTGCTGTGGTTTCGGAATGAGACTGGGCTCTTAGTTCAAAGGGAATTAGTGTGACAGATGCTGGTGCAGGCAGGCTGCGTCAGCTCCAGCTTGGTTATGAACTACCATCCCTCCCCATTTACCTTGGGATGGTTTTGCCATCTACTTAAGGAAAATGAGGATGAATGAATTCTCCCTCTGGGTCCATTTATTTTCATCCTAGAATTATATCAAAAGAAACACCCTTAGGAATAAAAACTCCCACTGAAAGGCTAGAGTTGGATTTTGAAAGAATTTAGACTGTAGTCATTTGTTCTAAGTGTTCCTGAAACTGATCTTCGCTGAGGCAAAATGGTAATGGTTTATATGACTTGGAGACTATTACACAATAACTACCTAAACAATACTTTAGAGGGAGAAAAATCCTGTGACCTTGAGCCCATGGTATATAAAATTTTTCAAGTAGGAAGATTAACTGTCTTTTGTTTTGTTTGGGAGAAATGTCTGTTTACTTTGTGGAAGTCTAGAAAGTATTTGAAGACAATGGCTTGGTGTCAGTATTCCCTTGAAATATATGTATTTTAATAAATAATACTTCACAAATTCTCCACAATATAGTAAAGCAATAATTGCCTTAAAAAATGGTGTTGTAGTAGGTTTGACTTTCCAGCCTGAAATACAGAAAAGTTCTTTAATTTTTTTAAAAAAGGTAGCTTGTAACATTTTTGTAGGGCCAGATAAGAATAAGAATCTTAACCTATTCTGTCATGTGATGCATTTACTTCAGCCTTATTATGTTGTTTGGAAGACAGATGAATTCCTTCCCGTTTGTTTGTTGACTTAGCAATGATAATGAGGAACTGCTGTTGGGAAGGCAACAGACTTAGGCTGCTCTTCCAACAGAAGTGTTCAAGACACTCGGAGGCAAAGCATTCTTGGTGGCTGTTCCATGTGAGAGTGAGTGGTTTGTTTGTATAGTCTCAGCACAGAAAGTTGCTTCTCTCTTCTTTTCTGAGATGAGCTTTTGAAAAAAAAAAAATTTAAATAGGCCTTCTGATTCCCTGACCTAAATAGTTAAAAATGCCTGTCAGCAGTCACAGAGGATGTGGAGTTACAGGACAAAGGCCTGTTGAATCATCCAAGGAACTGGCTGGCCACAAAAGATAAAAAGTATGCAAGGACATCCTTAAACAAACAGGGACATTCCTGGATCCAAATAAGTAATGGGCCACCTGGTATTTTCCAACCTCTACCCCCGACCCCTTTTGGGCCCAAGGTGTTCCAAAAAAACATAGTTTAGGTTTAACTAGCTTAGATAAACACCCGCCCACAGAAGCTGTACTCTGCCCCCCTGCTCTGCTTACACAGCCTGCTGATGTTCAAAAATGTAAAACAACCAATCGTGTGTAACCACGTGAAAATCTCCTCCCCCCCCCAACCCTTGCCTATAAAAACCCCAAGCTTTTGAGCCTCCAGGTCGACTCCCCTGTCTCTTGCGTGAGATATGTGTTGAAGCAGAGTGCCACCATTAAACTACCTCGTGTGCTTCCATCAAGATGGTCCTGAGACTTGAGTGGGGGTCTCCCTTTGGGGGGTCTTTCACTTTTACTATGTAGCCATGATGGATTGGAACTCAATGTGTAGACAGGCAGATTTCAAACTTACAGAGATCCCCCGTTTCTGCCTCCTGGGAGATAGGATTCAAGGTGTGACTCCACCACACCCAACAGGGTGGTAGTTTCTGATACAGAGAATGAAGTCATATCTGGAGTCTGGAAACAAGCCTCCACCCCTTCCACCTACTGTGCGATGCTCCATACCCACCAACAGGGAAGAACTACTTACCATCACTTATCTCATCCCTAGCACTACCTGCATAGACATGTTTCTTCCTTAGTTGTCCCAGTCTCAAGTTTATGTTTTATAAAAGTAAAAGTAAAACATGCACTGCAACTACTCTGTAATCATAGATGAACTTTTTACAAATCACACACACACAACACTGACATACACACACCACACACATATTTATATGTGTTGTATGCATATCCATAGATGTATAAGTTCATAAGCATATGTCAGTATACAGATGTATGTGTACATAGATATGGGGGTTAGAAGTTGACATTAGGTATCTCAATCAATTGTTCTTCAGCTTCTTTTTTAAGACAGGGTCTCTCAGTTAAACTGACACTCATCAGTTCATCTGGACTGGCTGCCCAGAGAATTCCAGAGATCCTCCTGTCTCTGCCTCTCCAGCACTTGGGCAGTCATGATTTAGACTCAGGTCCTATGCTTGGATGGCTAACACTTTACCGAGTCATCTTCCTGACCCTCAAACTGTAATTTTTTAATTTAAATACTTTCTTCATCTGAAAAGATATGCCTTTCATAAACTACATGTAATGTGCTGCTTAGTAACAGTGGAAATCCCTAAGAATAAGTCTGGACTGCTCACAGTTGTGGGGTGGGGTTCAATGCATATGGCTCTTTCACCCCCTACAATAGACTTTCAAAACCCATCCTCCACCCCACACTTAATCTAAACGAGGAAGAGGGATTCAAATGCCATACTCAGAGCTGCTATCCTCCTGCCAAGACCGATGTCCCAAGTTTTATTCCCAGAATCATCATAGTAAATGAAGAAAATGAAGAAAATAAGACTCCAAGCTGTTCTCTGACTTGTGTGTCTGTGCTATCACAACCTCCTCACCAAATAGACAAATATATTTTACAATATATTTTACAATATATTTTACAAAATACCATCTCAGGTAGGGTTACAGGTATATTTAATAGACAATTCCTTGTCTTTCCTACAAAATACTTTGGAAGGAAGATTATTTTCAAAAATGTTACAGCAAGAACAAGGAAAAATACTATGGTGGAATTCCTGGGATAGAAAGGGATATGAAAACACAATCAAGCTCTCTTTACAGTGCATAAACCTGGAAGTGAGATTTCTGTCTGTGTCTAGAAGACTTGTCATGAAAATATTATAGTGAAAAAAACAATGCTTTTTTATGGTAGTTGCTTTCAAATTGATTAAGAAGAGGTTTCCGCTCCATAAGAAAAATGTATCTTCTGCTCTGTGGGCGTTATTGCCCTAGCTGTGGTGCCTTTTATAACAATTAATGGTTATTAGTTTTCCAGATCATCAAGCCAGAGCAAGCAGGAGGAATAAAAGTTGTCTGATTTTTCTTCCTCACCAGCTAAGGGGTCCAATAAAATCCCTTTTAGTGCTCTCACTGCTTGTGCACGCACACACACACACACACACACACACACACACACACACACACACACGCCACGCATGCGCACAAACTTTGTAGAAGGTCAACAAGGTGACAAAAGCAGAAAGGATGTTGGTCTTGGTTCTTCCTCCCCCAAGTGTAGATATTTAAATGATGGCTTTCCAGAGGCTCATACACATGATCCATTTATCCAATGAGCACTGCCCATTTAGAACGTGTCAGGTAAGTTTAAACAGCCTGAGTATCATCCCTGACCATTCATGGTGAGAGTTCTATTCTTCTAACCAGCTCAGGGTGCAATGCTAACATTTTTGGAAAAACAAATTTTCCTCTCTCCTTCCTCTGAATTGGCACCAGAATTGCTCTGTTGACAAAGTAAACATATTTTTTCATTTCTGTCTCAATACTGAGAGGCACATCATCCTGTTCATATGGTTGAAAGAGATGGGTGACAGAAATTATTAAGCCCCACAGATCTCCTATTACAGCTTCCCATAGTCCTGGGAATTTCATAAACATTAAATGAGTTAAATGAGAAGAACCATGAGATCTCTCCATTCAAATGGCTAACTTCATCTTAGTTTAGTACCTAAACCCAATGGTTATACTCTCTGTTTTTAAGAGAGGTATTATCTTTGTCAGCAAAGTCTTATGTAAAAACCCAGAAAGACATGGAAGAAGCAATACCCTAGCAACCAGCCATGCCTCGCCCCCTGATGCCTTTTCTGTACAGCTGGATAAACCCCTGGGCAGTACAATCTCTCAGTGATTTATTGTTCTGAACTCACATGATTCTAGTAAGTGGGTGCTGAATGCTTCCTTGTTATTTGCCGCAATACATTTCCATAACTCATGGGTCATCTGTGAGAGGTCTCTGTCATCCGAAGATGAGATTTGGGAAAACGGGAAATTTGTTGGGAGAACACTTTTTAGGGGAAGAAAGGAGTGTTACACTTCGCTGTGAACGGTGAGTGATGAAAGGCGATACTGCTATTCCATAGATGTGAAAGCAAGAATCCTAGCTGTTCAGAGGTACCATTTAAAAAATCTTTGCAGGCTCGGTGGTTAAGACCCCATGCTGCTTTTGCAGAGGTCCTAGGTACTCACGACACCACCAGCAGCTCATAACCACCTATAACTTCAGCTCCAGGGGATCAAAACATCCTCTTCTAAGCTCTGCAGGCATCAGCATGGCACTCAGATGCACATACCACACTGACACTATCTTTATTTTTTAATTTTTTAAAAATCTTTGAGTTATAGAGGTTGTGACAGCCCTTTTGCTACAGAGGTTGCAGCCAGGGTGCAGTGATGGAGAGAGCTGCCATTGTCACATTGATGTTTCCTCCCACTGAAGCCACTCTGGTAGAAATCATTGCTCTAAACACAGGGCCACGGGAATGGGGTGGAGCCTATAAGAGGAAATATACCTTCAAGCTCTTCTTTATATCAGAAGGACAAAGACTCAGTGACCCACAAATTGCTTCTTTCAGAGACTGTATCTCTCTGCTCAGGACGAATCCGGCCTATGAGCTAGGCAAGTAACATACCCAAATTTGGCTTTCTCTTCCTCAATGTCCTCATTAAAAATACAAATCCTCTTCGGATTCTTGACTCCACACTTCACCCTGAACTCAGCAGTGTGTGGAATCAAAGTGTGAAGGAATAGATACAGAAGTATGCAAAAAATTGTGATAACCATCCACGGAGACTCCAAATGCTGGGTTAGTAAACAAAGGGAGGATGCAAACGTGGATTTCTTTATTGAATCTGCTGTGTGTCAGACTCTGTGCTTATTGCATGGATAAGAGATAAAAGGTGGTGAGTTTCTATGTTTTAGCAGTCTTTTAGGGAGAAATTCAAGCTAATGGATAAATTGCAACTGAAAAAAGATAATTTAAGTTAGGTACTTATGGGTATGGAAAAAGTATTAGAAGCTACTTAGTTCCAGGAAAACCCTCCAGAAAGTATTCACAGGCAAGTTGTGATGTACTCTAGACCTAGTCTCAAGGCATGTATAGTTATGAAAGCAATGTATAGTAATTATGTATGTATGTGTGCATGCATACATGTATGTATGTGTGTATATTTATGCATGTATACTTTTGATCCTTAAAAGAGTTTAACTCCTATAAAAGTTACCTCTTACCAGATCAGGAGCAGGAATCCCTCCTTACCTGCTTTCTCCACAATGCAGCCCTGCCTCCCAGAGTCCCCTCACCCCACTATGGGTAGCTCATCCCACCACATGGTTATGCAAACACTGAAAATGAAGAGGTCACATACTTCGTTCCTCCCTTCCCTGACCATGCCAGCGCTGAAAATAGTGAGCTCCAGAGTGGGATTCAGAGCAGATATATCTTCTCTTCCTAAATAGGCCTAATTAGAAGAAACCACTGGGCATGGAGCCGCAAACCTAAGTATGTGGCCTACCAGACCCAGTCCCTTCGTTTCCCGGGGCAATCTCTAACAGAAGTTAGGTGTGTATCACTCTGGATCTGGAGTCATCCTTTCACTGTTCTGGCAGTAGAAACATGTGATCCTAAATTTTTAATCTGAGTAATACTGTTGGTAATCCTGTAAGTCACTTTTTCCATCCACTGCTATGTTTTTGGGAGCCGTTGACATTTCTGTCTATCAGTCAGATTTGTGCATGTTGCAGTAAAAGGCATCAGTGGCATAGCATGTATTTTACAATCACAAGCTATGTAGTAAATATCTTTCTAAGGATTTAAAAAATTTTTTTATTAATGTATACACATACGTGTGTGTGTGTGTGTGTGTGTGTGTGTGTGTGTGTGTGTGTGCGTGTGTGTGTGTGTGTAAAAGGGTGCACTGCCTGGGAGGTCAGAATCAGGCATGGGATCTGCTAGAGCAGGACTTATGGTTAAAGGCCACTTGGAAGCAAACTCTGGTCCTCTGAAAGAGCAACGAGTACTTTTAACTGCTGAGCTCTCTCTCCAGCCCCTGAGCATCATTCTGTATGCAACCTGACAGGTGTGAACATGGATTTCTTTGTGGTACACAGCTGGAGACAGAATTTTTGGTCTAAAGAATAGTGATTCTCAATCTTGCCAAATATTGCTGTTCATCTTCCCGAGTTTTGAATGTTTTTTGCAGCTCACAGCACTTTGTGGAGGTGCCCACCCATGACAGCATTGTTGTCTAGGATATTGAATTGTTTTCATTTTGGAGACTGAGAGAAAGCATGAGTTCTGTTGACTAGAAACCTCATCATAGATGAAGAGTTAAAGGCTTTTCCTAAGTTTCTTGTTCTTTGAGATTTCCCCCTCAGGGATTGGTCCTGAAACCCCTCTCTTGTCTGCTGCTTTGCTCTAGGATCATTATTTGCAGTCCCTCCCCTCTGTTTGTTACAAGTGCTATGCTTTGCTCTGCTCTTTTATTTTTATTATACAAATATTTCACGTTTCACATAGAAAGTTTTTCATTCTTTCCACTTGAACCTTTCCTCTTTTCCTCTTTTATCTGAGTTTCTTACATCATTATTTCATATATATTTTATATATAGTCTATTTTTAAATAAATTTTGAAAGTTTTGTAGCTGGGGAGATGGCTAGTGGATAAAGTGCTTGCTCTGCATGCATGAGGATCTAAAGACCAGATTTGCAGAGCACACAGAAAATGCCAGGATTGTTGGCATGCATGCATGCATAACCCCAACACTGGAGAGGCAGAAACAGGAGCATCCCTGATGCTCTCTGGTCTGCAAGCCTACCTTACCAGTAAGCACTGGGTTCTTTCAGAGACCCTGTCTTAAACAATATGGTTGAGAGTAATAGTGGAAGGCACTGATTTCCACCTCTGGGCTCTACACCTACACACACATACTCATGCATGGGTCCGGGCACGTGTGCACGCGCGCGCGCACACACACACACACACACACACACACACACACACACACACACATTTTAAAAAAGTTTTATGCATGTTTATAATTGATGCACTACGGATGTTTGCATGTATGGGTTTCAAGAATAAAATGTAATTTTGAATCCTTTCCATGTGAAGAGCCAGTCACACCAACCTTACTACATGTGTGTTCTCTGTGATTATGTGCTGCTAACTCTGTGATGAGTAGTGTGGGGGAGGCTCAGGCTCAGTTCAGTTCTCTTTATTCTCAAACTTCTCAGTGATGACACTCTACTGTTCAATTATTCTGACTTTTTAATCCCCCAGTATTTGCTAAAAAGCAGAAGTCTTCTTTTTTTCTTTTTGTAATGTAAAGTATCTCTATGAATGTCTGGAAATATACTATGATTACTACTCTCTTCTTTCAAATACCAAGTTTAAGAGTTTTTTTATTCGAATACTGACACTCCTTACCCATAAAATAATATTGTCAACTCATGTATACATTACTTTAATGCTATAAAAAAGCTTTTTTTTTTTTTACTGTGAAACATCTTCTACTTATTTCAGTAGGTTTTCATTCTAAGTGTAGTATTATTAGCTATATTTTTTTTTCTGAGTAGATTTTTTCCTGTTGTTTTTCCTAATCAAATGATTAACAATTTAACGATAGAGTGGGAAGATGCCTCAGTGCGAAAAAGGTTTGCCACCCACACAGGGGCACCTAAATTTGGATCCCCAGCACCCACACAGAACCTCAGATTGATGACACTAACTATAATCCTAGAGTGAGGAGTAGAGGCAGAAGAATTTATGAAGTCGACTGGCCAGCCAGTCTAACCAAATTGATGAGCTTCAAGTTCAGTGAAATACCCTGTCTCAAAAAAATAAAGTGAATTGGGACTACAGTGATGGCTTGGAGGTTAAGAACACTGGTTGACCTTCAGAAGATCCAGGCTCAGTTCCCAGGACCCACATGGGTACTCATAAATGTTTGAAACTACAGTTTCAGGGAACCCCTAGCCTCTTCTTGCCTCTGTAGGTACTGCACACATATGGTGCACTTGTATGTATGCAGACAAAATGCTCATGGATACAAAATAAATCTTAAAAAAGTTTTTAAACAAATATAAGAGTGACAGAAGATGCTGTTTGTTAACAACCTGTAGCCTCCCCAGGTACTCCTCTCCTTACATGCATATCCCACACGTTTGCAGACACACACACACACACACACACACACACACACACACACACACCCCACATATCAGCACAGCAGCAGTTTAATGATAAATATAACTAAAATATACACATGGTATTGAGCTTTCTTGTTGATCTCACAAAATTACTGTAATTAATATTATTGATCATTTTAATAGCTTAGCAGTTATTTTGAACTTATATAGCTGGTATAATTTGGTAATACTATTAAATTTCACAAGTTTGTAAGCAAAACTGTAATTTTTCTCTTACTTTAGTAAGAGCTTTAGAACACATACAATTTCTACAGTTTAGAAAGTATAACAGGAATAGTTGTGTTATTCATGATTGAAAGTGTAATAATTCATTCATGACATACTGTAGGATTCTAACAAATACATTTTTATCACATTAAAGAAAAAGTTAAAATTTGTACTTTATTACTGTATTAGTTAGGGCTTCATTGCTGTGAAGAGACACCATGACTAAGACAGCTCCTATAAAGGTAAACATTTAGCCAGGGCTTAGAGTTTCAGAGGTTCCGTCCATTATCATCCTGATGGGAAGTATTATGGTAGGGTGCAAGCAGACGTGGTACTGAAGGAGCTGAGAGTTCTACATCTTAATCAGAAAGTATCCAGGAAGAGACTGTTCCCCAAGCTGCACTGGGTGGAGCCTGAGCATAGGAGCCTCACTGCCCGCCCACCTCCACAATGACACACTTCTTCCAACGAGGCCACTTTTACTCCAAAACAGTCACACCTCCTAATAATGCCACTCTCAGGGCCAAGCATATTCAAACCACCACAATTACTATGGCTTTTATTTGTTCTATGTTTTTCTATTTGTTTAGCAAATTACCAACAAAAACTTAATTTTCTTTAAAATATATAAAATTTGTGGTGTTTGTGTTTCTGGGATCCTACCAGAAAAATCTTTACTGGTACAAATGCCTTGAAGTGTTTCTCTAGTAGTGTCTTCTAGTAGTTTCCAATTTTTATTTTTCCTTAGTTTCTGATGATTCCTGAGTGTTATATAAAAAGAGAGGAGTCGAGTTCAGTGTTATTGATCCTGAGAATCTGTATTTCCCAGCAACATTTACTGAAGAGGCTGTCGGTCTACCAGGAATGTACGGTCTTGGTACCTTGTTTAGAAGTCAGTCAGCTGTAGAAGCACACATTTGTTTCTAGCCTCTCTATTCTGTCTATTCTGTAGGCATGTGCTATTTCATGCCAGTGTCATGGTCTGGTTCCTATGCTTTGAAATCAAGGTCTTTGGTGCTTCCTGTTTTGATCTTCATTGTCAAAACTGGCTTGGCTATTTCAAGTTCTCAGTGTCTTTTCATTGTTGTAGTTATATGAAGATTATGAATGATATTTTAGTAGAAATTACATTGATACATTGGGTAATATGGTCATTTTAATTTTAATTCTTCTAGTCTCTGAACATGAAAAGTCTTACACTTTTAGAAATTTTCTTCTCTTGTTGATGGGTATTTTTTAGGTTTCATTGGTTGTATTTATTATTTAATCTAATTTTATACTATTGCAAACGGAATGACTTTCTTGGTTTCCTGGCAAATTTCTAGTTAAAATATGTATATGCAGAAAAGCAATGAATTATGTATGCCAATCTTGTACTCTGTTTTATTCATGAATTGGTTCAACCCCTTATCCCTGGAGTAGTTCTCTAAGACTGCTGTGGTCATAAAACCCTTGGTTCCCACTCATCTTGCAGAACCTCATGTAGGGGTCATATTGAAGGATGACCTTAATTCATGTAGTATCCTTAGGTTGTAGTTAATTTGATTCAGGAATTGGTTTTTTTTATTCCATTCTTCCAATATGAACACAAGGCAGTCTAGCACAGGCACCCTTAAAGTGAGCTTGGAGGGGAGATTTTAGAAGTCTTTCTTTCTCTTCAGCCTCTGACAGTTTGAATGTAAGATGCCATGGTGGACATTTTATGTAGCCAAGCATCCTCCTGTACATGAGTCCCATACTTCCCTCAAATCAGGGGAAATGCCTGCTATTGTTAAATTACATCAAGTAGCTTTGACCCTCAGCTTTGTTTTTCTCTTTTTTAGGTAGTCAAAAAAGTAGGTATTTGTTCATTTGATCGTGTCTCAAAGTGTTTCTTTATGTCTCTCCTTGGCTTTTTATTTTGTCTTCTTGTGTTTCCAAAGAGCTATCTTCAAGTCCAAGTACTCTTCTCTTCTCTTTATCCAATCTGGTTTTGATGCTTTTGAATACAAACATACATTATACACACACACACACACACACACACACACACACACACACACACACCTTGTTTCTAAGTGTCTTAGTCAGGGTTTCTATTCTTGCACAAAACATCATGACCAAGAAGCAAGTTGGAGAGGAAAGGGTTTATTTAGCTTACACTTCCACATTGCTGTTCATCACCAATAAGTCAGGACAGGTACTCACACAGGGCAGGAACTTGGAGGCAGGAGCTGATACAGAGGCCAAAGAGGGATGCTGCTTACTGGCTTGCTTTCCCTGGCTTGCTCAGCTTGCCTTCTTATAGAACCCAGGACTACCAGCCCAGGGATGGCACCACCCACAACGGGCCCTCCCATCTTTGATCACTAATTGAGAAAATGCCTTACAGCTGGATCTAATGGGGGCATTTCCTCAAGGGAGCCTCCTTTCTTTGTAATAACTCCAGCTTGTGTCAAGTTGACACATAAAACCAGCCATTACAACTAACCCCTTGTCAACTTGACACACAAAAACATCACTATTAAGCTTCACCCCTTACTTTCTTATTCATCCCCCAAATCTATATAACTTTAAAAGTCCCACAGTCTTTACAAATTCTTACATATTATAATTTCAATCCCTTTAAAATATCCAATCTCTTTTGAAATTCAAAGCCTTTTTACAATTCAGTCTCTTAACTGTGGGCTCCACTAAAATACTTTCTTACTTCAAGAAGGAAAAATATCAGGGCACAGTCACAATCAAAAGTAAAATCAATTTATACTATACATATTTCATCATGTGTGCTTTCTCTAGTATTTGTTGTAATAGTTGATTAGTTCATCTCTAAGTAAGAATTGTGTTTTAGTATTCAAAAACATATGACTTATCATGGTCTAACATTCCATAGTACCACAAGTCAAATGGTCTAATAATATCCGACAATGATTGTCCCAGCACTCTGAAAGCTGGCCACCTGAAGATAAGATGCTGGCAGGGTCCTATATCCTCTGCAGGTGCTACCAGAGGACCCTCTGCCTCTGAGAGGTTCTACCAGCTGCTTGATATGGATCAGCATAACTCTACACTTGCTTTCATAATGCTTGGTCTGTGTGTGTGTGTGTGTGTGTGTGTGTGTGTGTGTGTGTGTGTGTGTGTGTGTGTATGTATCTGTAGCTCCCCATGATTCTCTTTTATAAAAACAAAATTAAGACTCTTCTCAGCCTTAATTAATCATACCTGCAAGGACCCAGTTTCCACAGGTGGCCACATCCCGTGGTCTCTGTGCTCAGAACTTCACAGAAGCATCTGGGCAGACCAGCTCATCCACAACAAAGCTTTCCTTAGCATCAGTGTCCTAAACTGGTATACCCTGTCCAAACATCACTAACAGTCTGACCAAAAGTTGATCATAATTTTAATTATAATTTTCAGTCTCATCAATTACACATGCTACTGCCTGATGGATGATATTCTCAGTATCCTTGGAAATTAATTTTAATGTCATTAAACTAATCTTTATTCTATTTCATGTTAATTTCTAATTATCATTAGGCATAGTTTTAATAAACTGGATAATTTTCACACTAAATTACCATTGTTGCATTTTAATTTGTGAATTGTCTTTATCTCAGTTTTTAATATCTAATTTTCCTTTGTATTTAATTTTTCTTCTTTTGTTTTATATTTAATTCTGTAATGCATATGAACTTTATGGAATATGTATGAAGACAAAATGAGTATTATAGCAATATAACATATTGTTGAGCACTGTTGCCTGCTCATAATTCTTCTTATGAAATGAGCCCTTTCTTAGTCATTAATTCTTCAGTATCAGCTTATATTAGTTTATTGATGTCTCACTCAACTATTATTTTTCCAGGATTATACTGTTTCAGGTTTTATGCATTTTAAAATATTTTTATAGATCACTCAAATTTTCTTATTTTAAATATATTTTATTAATATTTATTTACTTTACATCTGATTGAAGCTTCCCCTCCATTCTCTCTTCTCAGTCCCTTCCTCTCCCCTCCCCTCTCCCCACCCATCCCCTTTCCTGTTCTTAGAAAAGGGGAGGCCTCCATGGATATCAACCAGTCTTAACATATATAGTTGCTGTAGGACGAGGTGCATCTTCTTCTATTGTAGATAGGTAAGGCAGTCCAGTTAGGGGAAAGAGATCCAAAGGCAGACAAATGTAGTCAGAGACAGCCCCTGCTCCAGCTTTAGGAGTCCAACATGAAGAAGACACAGATGCACAACTGTTAACATATGTGCAGAGGTCCTAGGTCTGTCCCATGCATCTTCTCTGGCAGGTAGTTCAGTCTCAATGAACCCCTGTGGGCCCAGGCTAGTTGATTGTGTAGGTTTTCTTGTGGTGTCCTTGACCCTTGACCCCTCTAGCTTCTTCACTCCTTCCTCTCTCTCTTCCACAGGATTCCCCAAGCTCCATTTAATGCTTGCATATTGGTCTCTGCCAGGGACCTTCCTAGCATTAGAAGTCCTGAGGTGGGACACAGAGTTGGACAAAGGCCAAAGATTGATGATCTATGGCCTCATAAACTCTTTCTTACTGGTTTTGGGGCCAGAAGCTGATGACCTCTGGAAGATTAACTCTTTCTTACTGTTCTGTGCTGATAATGCTGTTTTCTTTTACTCTGTAACTCTCTTACTATTTTTGTTTTAATAAGCATGGGTTTCTTACTCTGTAACTCTCTGTGCTTTGATAAGCTCTGTTTTCTCTTGCTGGCCAGGTGAGATGCTTAGAACTCATTAACTCTTTGTGAATCAGAGAAAAAAGAAAGGAAAATAATCAAAATCCTTTACATAAGCAATACACAGACACAAGCATATTCACAAACACACACACACACACACACTCATACACACACACACACACACACACACACACACTCATACACACACAATGGTTAGAACCAACCACCTGTCTTAGCAGCCCCACAAGCGTTTATCCATAGTTGCATACATACGCATATATCTACACATGTATGTATAGACAGACATGTACATATATACAACTGAATGGTGGAGCAGCGCCACACACCCCCAAGACACACACATCCATTTGGTGAGTGGATGGTAGGAGCCCAGATGCCACACTTATTCCTTCTCTCTGACCTTCTTATACTGTCTTAGACAAAATTTCTTTAAAAAATTTCTTCATAGATAAAATGTTACACAAAAGGGGGCTACAGAAGGCTGTTGGTATTAAATTCAAAACAGTGTTGAATTCAATAAGCTCAGAATAAGTTGAAAGCAAAAGTTTTACATGGCCTCACTCTGGCATAGTGCACACTTGTGGCCTGTGGCTTCTTCCTTGGATCTAATCTAAAATGAATGTTTCTCCTTGTTCACAAATTTGTCTCAAGAGTCTTTTTCTTTTTAGTGTAATTGTGAAAGTTCAATGTATTCCTTATGATATAGCCTTTACTTACAATGAGGAGAGAGTACATTATATTCTTGATTCTAACTTTATTATATCTTTCTGGCAGAACAACTAAAATCATCTCTTAAGACTTTCTAAAATGATTTGAATCAAATCAGGAATTTTATAAAATCATTAATTCATCTAAATAGCATTATTTCATGAAAGTTCATGTTTATGTTAATCTATAGAAAATCTACTCAACAGGGTGGGCTATTGCCCAGGAATCATTAGACTAAGTAAAAGTGATAGGAAAAGGCATATCAGCTGCAGGAAGGAATCCTGAGAGGAAGTGTCTTGGGACCTTGCCTCTAAGAGCTCACCCATCATGGGCCATGCAAAAACTGGTAGGCTACCTCCAGGAAAATCACCTACTGGTCTCCTAGATCGTTCCTGACAGGTCTCTGCATCAGTTTTCATCAGTTGCTTAGTGAAGCCTCTCAGAAGACAGTTATGCTAGACTCCTGTCTGCAAGTATAGCAGAATACCATTAATAGTGTCAGGGGTTGGCTCTCTCTCGTAGCATGAGTCTCAAGCTGTGTTTCCTTTTTAAAGGGTATAGATGGGGGCTAGAGAAATGGCCAAGCCATTAAAAGCATTTGTTGCTCTTATATAAGGACCCTAGGTTTTGTTTTTTGTTTTTTGTTTTTTTCCCAAGAACCAATGTCAGAAGGCTCACAAATACCTGAAATTTCACCATGGGTGAATGAAAAATTTCCAGAGCACAGAATTCAATTCAGGCAGATTTGGAGGAATGGCAGCTGTTATTTGGATGAAGAGGTATTGTGGAGGTTTGAGGAAGGAGGAAGCACATGTAAAGGCAAAAGCTTCAAAGACTAACATGGAATGAGACTTCTGTGCTTCAACTATGTCTGGAGATGAGCTGTGGAAGAAACATGAGCCAGGAAACTGCAGTAACCTGGGATGAAAGTGTCCCGGGGACACTATCACTGGTGGGTGGTGAAAAGTGGGAAGAACTAATCATATCCCCACTTTAGAAAGGTTTCAGAGGCGTGGTATAATAGAAAGATAACAAAGGCATCAAAAAGAACAGAAAGGGCCTATTCGTAGTAAATATGTTTTGAATAAATGAATGAATGAATAAACAGTGAATGGACCATATTTAACAGCTGCATAGTGGTAATAACCTTAGAAAATTAATCATTCATTTGGATGATTGATATGGGAGACAAGTATCAATGGAGAATACTAATGTAAATTATTCATTCAAAACACAAAACATTTAAAATAGATCTTTTAATCTATTTTTCAAACCCAATTATTATGATTATGTAGGTAATGACTTTTTATTTTGTTTATGTGTTCAGTAGATAGTTGATTTCTTTGCAATTTCATTGATGCTTTCAGTTTCCTAGTGATTCTCTTTTGTTTTGTGTGCTGGCTATAAAACCATAAATCCTGAAAAATAGTAGTTCTTTTGTATCTCGACTTCTAATATTTATGTTACTTATTGACATATTTCAATATCAACTGGCCAGAACATCTAGAGACAAGCTAAAATGATAGTGGAGACATTCGTGCTTGCTGATGGAGATGGGCTAATATTTCCATCATAAATAAATTATTTTAGTAATATTAAATTTTGGCGAGACACAGTCCAATCCTATTTTAAAGTGGTTTCTAAGAATTATTAGGAAGTTTTAGAAAATAACCTTTCATGCTTATTAAAATTCTGGTACAAATTGTCTGATGAATAGATATGTGATCAATTTAATATGTTACATTATGTTAGTCATTGCATGATTTGAGTCATCTGTGGGAATATTATCATTTTGGATAGAATATTTTATTCTTTTAAAATAAAACTTAATTTTGTTTGCTATATTTTAAGTGGTATTTAAAATATTTATGCCACAAATAGGCTTCATGACTTATTGCTTATTAAAATATTTAATTTTTTTTATATTTAAAGATAATCCTGAGATACTATAAAATGTACATGAACTATTTAGTTAGGGCAATCAAGCCATACTTGTCAAAAAGTGAACATATTTCGAACTGTCACTTGGAAATGTGGCTGTTAAGCTGTGTAATTTTGGAAACATTATCTTACTGAGTCTCATTCATGTTTAAAAATGGAAGGTCATTCATGCTCTGGTGCCCTTCCAGTTTGTGTAGAAACACCTCTCCAGCTTTATTCTATAAAGAAAAGTACATAAATTTAAGAGCAATATTCCCATGTAAGCCATAGGTGACCATATCCCTTATGATCTTGGCAGGTTCACACTAGACTGTGAAAACAGCAACTGGTAAACACCCAGCAGAGCTCACAGGACTCTACTACCCATCTTCTTGGTCCCGTGATAGGCTGAACTGAAATGTATCAGGCCGTGATTTATCCCAACTTGCACTGGAAAGCTGAGGACCCACCAGCTTTGTTGCTTTGCATGGTTCATTTGCTCTGAGTCTCCAAAGCATCACATGAAAGTCCAGGGGCCCTGGATGTGAGCCTCCCTCTGCCAAATATTAGCTTGTAATCAGAAGTCATTTAATCTTTGCAGATACCACTTTTGATGTTTGTAAGATTGGCTCTTCAATAATTTAACTCAAGGTTTATGGTGTGAGAAAACCTCAGATGAAAACTCTTAGATAAAATCAACCTTTGTCGTTATTGTGGTAATATAAGTACTGGCATATATTCCTTAAATTTCCCTAGTAGTTATTCTCTCAAATGCTGTGAGCAGTTAGCATGTGTGAGCAGTTAGCAAGGTGGGTTTACAGTCTCAGGAGTTGGGTAGCTGGTCCAAGGCATGTAGTGAGTAGCAGTCTTGGTTGGATCCCAGGACTTCTGATTCTTCAACTGTGTTCCTTGTAGAACACATTTTCTTTTATTGAGTCTAGAATTCTCCCTTGTTATTTTTCAAACACTCTGTCAGAAATCTAGCTATTTATGTTTTGAGGTTATGAGACTCAGTGATCCCTCATTCCCTTGGGGTTTGGCCTTGAAATGGTTCCTTTATAGTTTTTAATAGTTTCAATGACTCTGCTCATGTGTATGTTCAATAGTTTCTGGAAAGCTCCTTCTAACACTTATCCCTTCTCCTGATTCTCTTCCAGATAGCAGCTCTGTGGATGAAAAGGTTTTCAATCATACTTTTTTTCTTCCCTCCCGAAGGATCTTGTCTTTTGTACCTGTTTGTTTGTGACCTGTTAGCCTTGTTTTGGTTTCTTGCTGAGTTGTGGAAAATGCATGTCTTCCCAGCTTTCCAGCTTTCCGTTCTTTGTCCTTCAAGTGTCCCCCAGTGTGTCGCATTTACAAAGGGGTTGCACCTTGCCAGCTTCGCTTATTTAGCTTCTATTCACCAACCCAGGGGTCTGCTACGGTCAAACAGAGCATCTGTTCTCAAGTCTGGCTAAGTCCTGACCTTCCTGCTGATTCATGGTCTCTCCTGCAACCTACCAAGTTTTAAGGGCAAAGAATACTTGGAATATGATGCATTTCCAATGCTTTTGTTTAAATGCAGCTGATTTCAAAACCTCCCCTCACAAAACACAGCTTTGACTTGGAGCTGACCCTGCTTAGCATCCATCATCGTAGGTGCTCAATGTGTAGTGCAGTCAGCCTGTGTCCCCCAGTCTCCCACTCGTAGCTGTACAATGCTAAACACTTGTTTGTTTTGTTTTCTTGTGATTCGTTTAAGGCTCGAATAGTAAGTGGCACTGATTTGGATGCTTCCAAATTCTCTGCACTCCAGGTGTTCGGTGGGTAAGTAAGTCTGACTCTAATTCATTCTAATTCATTTCATATGCCGGTAGCACTTGGCTGTCTTCCCAATATAGATTTTGAAGGCAATGTGTTTGCATCAAGGTTTTGTTGGTATGGCCAGCCTCACTGTTTTGTTTGGTTTTAACAGTAAAAATGGCTTTGCTACTTTTTAATAGTAGTTTTCTTAACACTCCACTGCATGTTCATGACAAAAAGTTCTCACCTGAGTATATATGTGTAATTCAGTGTGGATATATACACGAAGGAGAGAACTGGTATTACCATAACACTTTAAAATCCTAAAATTATCATTTCATTCATTAACACAGCCATGCCATCATACACTACTGACTTATCTGAGGTATGTTTTTCTCTGTTTCCTTGTATGTTACCTATGCATGAATAGTTTTACATATCAATAGCTCTGGATATAACCTATCCCATTATTTTTTACATGACATGGTATTGTATGACCCAAGATAGGAAGTGTTCAACATTTAATCCTTGAAATAACAAATACCCAAACAAGAACTGTCCTCTTTGAAGGTATCATTCTATGTGTGTTTGCCTGATCCTTTCCTGTGATTGTGACTTCATACCTGTTCCTGGGTATCAGATTTTGGTACTGTCATCATTTCAGATTTTAACATAAATAAGGTTATTCTACAATGTGAGGGTATGATCGCTAAGTAAATGTTACCTTATACTGAACTCTTAGAGTTGCTTGATTTATGATTAGTTCAAGCCTTACTGTGAACTGGGGTAAGTACTATTTTGACATTAATTTTACAAGTGAGGGCATCAATGTGTGAGGCCCCTGAGAAGGTTTTTCTTAGTGGAGAGAATACCAAAGTTAGTGTCTAAACCCAAATGATCAAATTAAAAAAATCCATGTGCTCAGTCACTGTGTTGGTCATGTGTGCAGCTTGTGGTTTTCTCGTTTTCACTCAGCCATGTGCCTTCCAAACTTCACACTTCATTAATCCTAGATGAGGCACATATTTCAAAACTATAAAAGCACTAATGGTTTCTACTGTAGTGGTCTCAAAACTGCTTTAGGTGCTACTCTTGTAAATGTTCTGTGATAAATGTTGAATTAGTTAGGTACCTTCCCTCTGTAATATATTCTTTTTTTACTTTTTGAGAAGTTCATGCATGAGTACTGTATTTATGTCATTATATCATTTCCACCTCTCTTTCTGCCCCGTCAACTCTCCCTGTGCCCCCCCCCCCACGCCCTCTCAAATTCATGATCTTTTCTCATGCCCTTAGCCTATGTCTATGTGTTTAGGGCTGACCACTTAGGATTAGATGACCTACCAGAGGGCTCATCCCTAGAGAAAACTGACTCTCCCTCCCCCTGTAGCCACTGACTGCCTGTATCCCTTCATCAGAATTTCCACCATCCTTATGGGTATGCAAGCTGGAGCGGCCATTGGATAGGTATAGTTGGATTTTTAAGTGTAATTTTGTAATTAAAAAATAGACATAGTTTGTGTATATGTCTGTATAGCTATGAAAATAGATTAGGTTTTATATATGTTGAAATTTTAATATATTTGTCTATAAAGCAAAATTTTATACATACTTTGAGGTTTTTAAACTATTAGGTTTTCATAATCTGTTGCTTTAAGATAGTCTCATTTCTTCAACTAATATTTTTATTAAATACATGCTAGTTACTTTAAACTGGGACTTCAAGATTAAACTTCTTGTAAATTTATATATATATATATATATATATATATATATATATATATATATGTGTGTGTGTGTGTGTGTGTGTGTGTGTATAAAATTTTCCCAGTAAATATAATGAATAGGTATTTGCAATGTATATATCTTAGGTTTTTGCCTGTTGTTATAATGAAATATCTTGAAAAAAGCAACTTAAGAGAGAAAGGGCTTATTTTAGTTCACAGTTTTAGGTTGCAGTTTATCACTGTGGAGAAATTATAGCAACAAGATCTATCAGCTGGTTGGTCACAAGGAAGCTGGACCATGAGTGTAGACATGCTAGGACTTAGATGGCTTCCTTCAGTCTATTCATTCCAGGATCTCAAGCCTAGAAATCAATGCTGCCTACAGTGAACAGGTTTTCCCACATGAAACAATGTAATTAAGATAATACTTTAAACATTCTCAGAGGTTCTTCTGCTAGGTGTTTATATATGTGTCATTGAAAATTAACAGCAGCCATCTCGGTGTGTATTATGTCTTTAAATATGTGATGAGTGACTCACATGCCTGATGTCTCTCAGAATGACTTAAGTAAACTTTAAAACCCAAAGGAGCACTCTGAACTATCCAAGGGAAGTTCAGGTAATTTATAACTCAGTTCTTCACTATCTTTTAAAAGATATTTCTTTCTTTGCTAAAACTTGCAGCTAATTAAAGAAGAGGGTCATCTTCAAAAATAATTCAAGCTGAATTCCAGTTTGGTTGTGAAGATTTGATGAGAGCATGGTCCCATGATACTGGGTTGTGGGTCTCTGTCTCCACCCATCATGGTGCCCATCACTTCATAAACCCTTTGATCCCATAACTCACGTTGGGACATACATCTTTATCATTGTAATAGCAACAGAGTCCTGCACCCATAGTTTTATTAATTGAGTGATGTGTAAATTTCTAACTGTATATGGAAGCTGAATGTAAAGTGTGTGTGCATGCATGCATATTTGTGTGCTCGTGCATGTGTGTATGCATGTGCATGTGTGTATGTGTGTCCACTCATACATGGAGGTCAGAAGTTGATACCCAGTGTTCTCCACTTTATTTTTTGAGGTAAAATTTGTCACTGAGCCTAGAGCTTGCTGAACAACAAGGCCCAGGCAGCTGACTAGTGCCATCTTCCTATCAGTGGGGTTATAATGGCACATTGCTATGCTTAGCATTTTGCTTGGATGCTGGAGACATGAAATCATAGCCTCATATATAATCAGTGTGCATCCCCACAGCTGTGTGTATGAATGTGTGTGTGTGTATGTTTGTGAGAGAGAGAGAGAGAGAGACAGAGAGAGACAGAGAGAGACAGAGAGAGTGAGACAGAGACAGACAGAGATAAAAGCAGAGAGAGAGGGAAAAGCAGAGGGAGAGGGAGAAAAAGGAGAGGAGGAGGGGGAGGGGGAGGAGAAGAAGGGGAGAGGGGAAGAGGGAGAGGGGGAGGGAAGGAGAGGGAGAGAGGGAGGAGAGGGAGAGGGAGAGACAGACACGGAGACATTTTGTATCACTATGGACATATTTGACTCTTGTATTCATATCTTTTTAATATGGCTGCTACTGACATATGCTTTTTTTTTTAAAGGGTAAAACTTTATAGAAATTAAAAACAAAAAGAGTGACTTGTCTCTGTCTGAGTACTTACTTCCTGTTGGAAAAAGCCTGGAAAGTGTTCCTGCAATAAGACATGCTCCTTTTACCTTCCTGAAAACACTTGATATCTTTTGGGATTCCAGGCAGTGTGGCTGTCTCTCCTCTTTATCACACATTTTACTGTCCAGGAAAACTGAGAGTGGATCCGACCTCAGCATCAGGGAGACATTGCTCCTTGGTGGTTCTATACCTTGTCTTTCACTGGCTGTTTTCACAGGCCTCATCCATTCAAACTCAACTGCACTCTCGTCCTCTGATTTCTCCTACATCTATGAAAAACAGCACATTCATCCTGAAACTAGATCAGAGAGCACCAATCCCACGTTCTAGTTTTCACTCAGCTCTCTACACATTCTTTTTCATATTACCAGGATACACCACACTTCATTCTATTTTGCCACAGTGAAAATGCCAAGGGCCTCCTCCGGGAGAGAATCCAGGAGGGAGAAAATGTGAAGAGAAGAATAGGTTGGGAGAGAAGGCTGGAAGGGGATGCATACTGCATGAAATCCACAGCATCAAGTATTTTGTAGTTTCATTTGTGGGTGGTTTTTATCATAAGTGTAAAGAAAGACTCATTCGAAAAGCAGCCATCCATCCTTTGCTGAATTGTCATGAGGCTGCCTGGGGGGAGCGTCTCACTGATAAGTGGGAAGAAGGCAGGTATAGGAAACAAGGGCCTCTGGTGCAGGCCTAACATCTGAAAAGGCAGCAGGCATAGGAAGGAAGAGAGATTATATGTGAAAAGCCAGAAACCAATCACAAGAAAGACATGTTGGAGAGAGCTGCCAGCAGAAGGCTGCCTTCCAGAGGAGCACTAAATTGGAAAAGCAGCCGGCTCTATGGTCTCTATAAGTCCAGTCTTAGCTGGGAGCAGCTTGTGAGAAATATAGTCCGGTGGCTGATGCTATCGTGGGTTCTGGAGAAGCGACAGTTAGAAGCTGCCATCAAACTACCATGCTCTGGTCAGATTCTCTTTAAGGGATATCTTAGTATATCTGAGTGCACTTCCTTAGGACCCAGCCAGAGCTAAACAACACCACCCAAGTAAATAATTGTGAGTGAGATGCTATGAGACACTTCTCCAAATATAAGTCTTCATTTTATTTAGAATGACACCCTTTGGACTGTCTCCTCTTTGGGACATTTGTCATCAGAGTCTCCTTGGTTGCATGGGGAACATTTCTATGATTCATTGTGCCGTATTCCCCAGGTACCAGCCTTACCTGAAGGAGAATTAAAGAAATGCTACAGCTTGTTCCTCTTCCAGGGATGCTGCTTAAAGGCAATCAGAATGGTTCATACTATCTGACATACCATCATCGTAGGCTCTCCTGCAATGTTGCCTCTATGAAATTAGGCTGTCTCCAAGCCCTGATAATAGGGTTATTAACCTTTATACCAAGAAGGCTGGGAAAGCACCATAATCCACATATGACCTGTGCCCAGGCAAATGTCAAGGGGTTCATGCTGTAAGATCTCAAGTTCTTATGAGATTGTCTAAAACAAAGGCACAAAGCAGCACAGCCTACAGTGCTTCCATTTGGGCCAAGTGTGTCTGTGATGAGATCAAGCCTGTTTTCCTTACTGAGGAGCAGAAATTATTGTGGATGTGTTGAAGGCATAAGCATAGAGTCAGAAAATGAAATAAATAGGAGGCTTTTTAGGTCATAAAACTCAAGACTCGTTTTATGAAACAGCTACCACATAGAATTTTATAACAAATGACATTTGGAGCTGGAGATTCCCAACCCTCTTCCTCTTCTTCCACACTGCAGAATGCTTCTCAAGATCACTATATTTCTTTAGCTCATGTGATAGGAGGCTTATGATTCTGAAATGAGCTGCAGCTGTTCCCTTATCCATGGGCGTCTTACATCTCCCATCCACCTTTACCAGGAGAGAGGCAAGGAAGGAGCAGAATGGAACAAAAAGCGGAGAATGTCTCTTGAGAGAAACTTACAGAGTATGAGAGACTCTCAGGGAAATGGCTGCAATTTGTATTCTGAGTTCATTTTCAAACTGTTAAAATTGGGGAGAAAAAAAAAAGCCCATATTTCCAAGGCTGTTCAACTGTTCCTATGGACCCACAGCTTGCAATAACACACAAGTCAATGTTTCCTGTTGTTTCTTCATTTTATGCTTCACCTTGATTACAACAGCTCTGTCTGTTGTAGGACCTAACTAAAGTCAGGGGCATACACCATTCACACTCCTGGGTCTGGAACAAATATGTTGCTGCTATTGTGTTTCTACTTCTCCATAATGTCTCGAGGCTGCCCTGTCCTCACACTCTCTTCTCAACTATCTTTGCTTTTCTCCTAGTCAGCCTCTAAATTATCTGCTTAACACAGAAGCGAGGTTTGCTCTGATTTTCCCCGGGGTCTACTTTGTCTTAGATCAAGTCTCCTCTCTTTTACCCAGGAATTGTTTCTTTCAGTTAGTCGAATTTTACAACTCTGGTTCTTGGGACTCATGTTCATGAATTAGAAGCCCCTCTAAGCCTAGACAATAATGGCACTGCTAAATCCATCATTTTAGGGCCTCCGGTTGACCCTACACCTTTCATTCTCTGCTCATAGATCTCCAAGTGATTAACAGTGAGCTAGCTCACATAGTAAATTCTCTACCAGCCACACTAACAGGCCATGATGGAAGAAATAAGGGTCCCAGACTCTCACTCCCCGCTAGTTTTTTTTTCTGCAAAAACATCTCACTTCTTTATAGAGCAGAGAGCTTGCTTTAGATTGAGACTGGATTAGAGACTGTTAACTTTATGAAACTTCTGGGATGGGAACAGACTGATTTCACAATTTGTCGTTGTGCCACACTGTAATCACAAAGCCGTATTTTAACCTCCATTCACACTCAGCTGTAGCTTGTTCTGCTGCTGTGTTATGTCCAGTCTCTGTGCTATTAAGGATTAGCCTCCTTATACCCAGTTTTTTTTCCACTCAAATGTACTTACCAGCCCGTCTTCATCTGTAGTATGAAATGTCAATCCTTTTGTGAGGGTCTGAATAGCTTTCATGATTTCTGTCTCTATTTTATGAAAAGAACACAGTGTTCCTCCCCCAGCTCTCATTAGCATTTTTCATTCATATAGCACCTATTAATTTCTAAAATTGAATAGTCATTTGAAGGAGTTTAACTTGATTAAATGATTCCATAGAAAACCTTTATCACTCAGTGTCAGACACAATTATGCCAGATGTAGAGATGGAAGCTGGAAGGAGTGTGGGAGAGAAAGAGAGCTCCTGACTCTAGTACACACAAATTCAAGAGTACACCAGGACATCAGATGCCCACTGGCTTCCATAAAGTCCTCCTCCAGAGCAGACATACCTTATCCTAAATACCAATCAAGTTTTAGCACCATTGTTGTGTTTTATAAAAAGAAAAATGAAGCCAGGGATATGTTTGGTAGAGGCCAGTATGGTGAGTTGGTGGGGCATGTTTCTGTGGTCCCATGCTGAGGCATCCTTTCCCTCTGAGGTACCAGCCACACAACTGCTATAGTATAGAATAGAGTTTATTTAAGGCATGGGGAGGGGAGTCGAGGGAGGAGAGAGAGAAGGGGGAGGAAGGAAGAGAGAGAGAGAGAGAGAGAAAAAGAGAGAGACAGAGAGATAGAGAGAGACAGAGACAGACAGACAGACAGACAGACAGACAGAAGAGGAGTAGAGGCTGACCATCAACACCTGGAGAGAGGGGGAGGGGAGAGGAGTGGGGAGAGAGGGGACAGAGAGGGAAGGGGGAAAGAGAAAGAGAGCAAGAGAGTGAGAGGAGGGCAAGCAGCCTGTTCTATAGTGAGTCGGTCATACCTGGCTGTTGCATAGTAACCGTGGGCCGACAGAGCCTAGAAGAGATGCTAACAACCATAACTTAATGACAGCAATGAATGTGAATAAACACAACACCAAATCTCATTGATTGTATGAAAATACTTTGACTCTTAAGAAAGATACAATTTTTAGATCTTCAGTTCTCATAGGATGACTCCAAGTCCATATTAAACCATCCTCCCTTTAGAGAAGGAGATCACAATTCACCTTCAACTCTGCTGGCTTAATCAAAAGGCACAGCACTAGGTTAGCTCAGATGGAGCCTGATTTTTCTTTACTAGGTAACTGCCCATCAAAACAACACACAGGCACTTGGGATGTGGTTTATTTAATAGAGTGTTTGCCTAGCATGCACAGACAGTCTTGGAGTTGCTTCCTAGAACAACATGAACTGGACATGATGGTGCATACCTGTAATCCAAGTAGCCAGGAGGGTCAGAAGCTCATGGTTACCCTTAGCAACATAGTGATTTTGAAGCTAGCCTGGGCTACTTCAAACAAGCCTGGGGTGTCTCAAATAAGCAAGAAAATAAAAATACAACAAAACCTCACTTTTCCATGCTTTGTACAAGGTACTAACTCTTGTTAATTCTCATTTGTTAGAAGGTTATCTTCTTCATATACTTTCCAAACTGTGTGCTTAGTAAAATCTGTTCAGTTTCAGTGATGTTCGCCATACTATATATAACTCACCAGGCTGCTGTTAGAACATTAAGACCATAAACACAAGCTACTCCTCCCACCTCATTACCCCAATCCTATTCAAGGATTTCTCCCCTTCAAGATCAACACAAAACAAAACAATCACTCAATCCAGAGCAGACATTATTCTCTTTGGCCCTAGAGCATCATGGGAGGACCCACCTAAAAGAGCAGCCTGTTAGATTCTTTGTTAAGAAGTCTCAGGAGAGTGGCAGACATAATAATGTGTGGTAACGGCAATCCTAGCATTTCAGGAAGTTGAAGGAGGGGGGTTGCAAATATGCAGCCAACCTGTGCTAGAAAGAAAATATTAACCCAGAGAAACACCAGGTAACAATCTCGAGGAGAATATGATTTTTTGAGGAAAATTACTACATGACACACCACATTTTTTCCAGAATCTCCTCTGTGTTCAACTTCCTTGGTGAATATTTATATATTCCAAACTTCAAGACAGATCTCTCCATCTCTGGCTTGCCTCACATTCATGAATAAATCTGAGAGTTTTTAAATACATCACACAGAATCCAGCTTAATCCTCTAACACCTTCTAGATGAGATAGCAGAAAATTCCATCTTCATGAAATCAGTATTCAAGCATTCTTTAAAGAGTGTGAGTTACATAACTACAGAACATTTGACCTGTTAAATGGAGTAGAATTAATGACCCATGTTAGAAAAGAACTGCATTAGTTTATTTTCTGTTGCTATGATGAAACACCATGACCAACGCAATTTACAAAAGAACATTTAATTGGGCTTATAGTTTCAGAGGGTGAGTGTCCATGACTATGTAGCAAAGGCATGGCAGCAGGAGGCTGAAACAGCAGCTGAGAGCTCTCATCTTAGAATCAAAGAGCACACTAGGGATGATGGGAGGAGGTTTTTGAAGCTTTAAAGCCTGCCTATGTGAGACATCCTCTCCAACAACAACAGCACCCCCTAATTCCCAAAAGGTCTACCAGCTGGGGACGAAATATTCAAGTATATGAGCCTATGAGAGGCGTTCTTATCCAAACCACCACATTCCATTCCCTGCCTCCCATAGGCTCATGGCAATGTTATAATGCAAAATGTACTTACTCCAATTTTACACCCATACCAGCCCCCATAGTTTTTTCAGTCTCAACACTTTTTAAAGTCTAAAGTCTCTTCTGAGACTTCAATCTCTTAAAAGCCCCCTCTAAAATAAAAAAGTAAATTAATATGTACAATATACAATGGCACAGAATAGATATTACCATTTCAAAATGGAGGAATAGGGGTACAATCATAAAATACTGGACCAAACCAGGATGAAACTGTGCAAGGCAAACTTCAAATCATGTAGCTTCTCACTAGGTCTGATATCAAATGACTTACATGGTTCTTCTCTCTGTCTTTGATGCCTGCAATAAACTTCTCTCTCTAAAGCTGGTTAAACTCCCTGTCTGTAGCTCTCCTCTGCAGACATCCCATGGTACAGGCACCTCCAACATCTTGAGGTCTCCAAGGATATACAGAATTCACTTCCATAGCTTTGCATAGTGATGTCTCAGGGCCTCTTGCCTTCTTGAGACCTTTATTCAGGGACTGTCCTGCTATACATTACCTCAAGTCAGCAGCTCTCCTTAACTGAGGAAAAAGATTCTACAAGCCCTTTCCCACCTATTGTATCTTTATGACTGTAAAGACAGAGCCACATGAGGACACAGGAAAGGTCAGCTGACAGCTTGAGAAGGAACCAGATGACTTTGAATCACATTTGCAGGAGTTCTTGGTTTTTATTATTATTATTATTATTATTATTATTATTATTATTATTATTGATTTTTATTAGATATTATATTTACATTTCAGATTATATCCCCTTACCCCATTCCCCCCACCACACAGGAACCCCCTATCTCCTTCCCCACTTCCTGCTTCTATGAGGATGTGTTCCCACCAACCCCCCCACTTCCACCTCCCCACCCTCCAGTTCCCCCACACTCGGTGTCCAGCCTTCATGGGACCAAGGATCTCTTCTCCCATCTATGCCCAACAAGGCCATCCTCCCCTACATATACAGATGGAGTCATGGATCCCTCCCTATGTGCTTCCAGGCTAGTGGTTTTAGACCCTGGGGAGCTCTGGTTGGTTGCTATTATTGCTCTCCTCATTGGGCCCACAAACCCTTTCAGCTCCTTCAGTCTTCTCTCTAACTCTTCCATTGGAAACCCCTTGATCAGATCAATGGTTAGCTGTGAGCATCTGCCTCTGAATATATCAGACTTTGGCAGACCTCTAAGGAGGCTCCTGTCAGCATCTACTTACTGACATTCACATCAGTCTATGGAGTTCTTGTTTATTGCTGCTTTCTGGGATCAGAAAATGCTTTAGGCATTTTATTTTCACAGGTTGGAAGCTCAGCTGGGTGGGGTCTTGTCCTGGTGGTACTCTTCCCTTTTTTCCAACTCAGATAAGGACTCTCCTTAATTCTTTCAGCATAAGCCTTGGCTCCACCGTTAAACTTCCCAGTGTTCTTTTCCTCTTTAAACTATACATTTTAAATTTATTTTGTTCTACCAGCTCTTTTTCACTGTAGACCTGCTTAAAGAGTGCTGACTAGTAACCACATGACAGAATTGAATCAAGCTTTCTTGAATCTCTTTTGTCAAAGAAATTTTATCTCAGGCATATTGATTGGATGAGGGCAAAAAGCAACCCCGTTGTTCCTCAAAGTATCAGAATTTTCTCTATCCAACTTGGCAATATTGTCCCTCTCTGAAACCTCTTGAGCTGGGCCCCCATAGTCTGTGGAGCTCTCAGCACTACTGTCTTCCAAACCCCTCCTAGGATGACCCACTAAGTTTTGCTTATGGCGTTTAACTACTTTTCTAGTCCAAAGTCCCAAAGTCTTCCACATTCCTCATAAAAACAACAGGGGCAGGTTCTACAAAGCAATAGCCCACTCCCTATTACCAATTTCTGTATTAGTTTGTTTTCTATTGCTGTGATTAATCATCATGATCAAGATAAATTTTTATAAAGAAAAACATTTAACTTGGCTTATGCTTTCAGATGCTTTCAAATAGCAGCAGGAGATGGAGCATCAACTGAGATCTTATATCTCACACGCAGGAGGAAATTATGATAGAATATTTATGAGGCCTCAAAGCCTGCCCTGTGACACACCTCCTTCAACAAGGCCATACTTACTAATTTTTTTCCAAACAATTTTACCAACTAGTGACCAAGTATTCAATTGTAGGAGCCTATGGGGTCGGTCCACTCTCATTTAAACCACCACTATGACTAAGCCAAAGCACACAAGTGTGATTCCATAAAACAAGAGGAAGCTATGATACACACACACCCTAGATCCTAACCCTGCAGATTCATCCCAAAGTATTATGATAACAATAGTTAACATAAAAAAATGTCAGAAGAAAAATAATCAGTGAGGAGTAATTAATAACTCTAGAGTAACCATTTTATTTCCCAAGAAAGCATACATGCTATGATTGTTAGCCTTATTTAATAAACATTATTATATCCCATGAATGAAGTCAGCAGATATTCTCTGTAGCCCATACAATAATATAGCAGAACAAGAAAGTAATCACAGTTCATAAAATAATATGCTTCTACAGCCTTATAATATTTCACTCTTCATTTAAAGTAGCAAATTTCTCAATCCATAACACTTTCTTAAATATTTAACAGCCTGCTGCCAGAACTGCACTGTAATTTTCAAGAGGCATTGATTCTAAAACTAAGACTAGCAGATGAAGAGGCTTCTTTCTCCAAGCCATCTTTACTATTTGGAAATTACAGATACCTGATGGGCTCATTACAAAGAGGTATTTTATTTTTTTCATTTTATTATAAAAAATTGGATCATGTCTCATTCATAATTATTCTGATGAACCCATCACTGATACTTTTTGACATACTATAACCAGCCTATATTGAAACACTGTGTAGCACTTTACTTAACTCTCTTAACAAATCTTGAGGTAGGTAAGAATTGTAATTTTACAAATAAAGTAACTGAGGCTCAGAGACATGAAGCATGTTCAAGGTGAAAGAATGTCTAAATATCAGACCTGAGATTTAATGTGCCCTTCAGGATTACAGGACTTCATTGCTTAACTATTATGCCAGATTGATAGATATTTGATATTCAAATAACTAACCTCATGTCTGGATCCATTCTGCTATGCATTATACCAAGTATTATACATACTGTGCATTATATTCTTGTGATATTTTGGCAAGCAATGGGACTGCTTTTGTCCCTTGTCCAAAGAATTTGCCTGAGGCTAAATTTAAAAGCAATAAGCAAGGTATATTTGGAGAGTGTTGTTTTCTCCAGTTAGGACCCTTGGAGGCATGGGGTCAGGGAGGCACAGGATCCTGGGAGTCAGGCAAGTGGTAAAAGCAGAACTCATTTATTTCAGGAAATAGGCAAACCTTTATACCCAGCATCCCATTGGTCCCCAGCATCTCAAGTTGCCTCTATCAGGAAATGGCTATTGCATATGTGTCAGCTCCCCAGGTGGCAAGTTCTTGCTTAGTTCCTCCTACAGGAGAGGTAGCCGAAACTCTGAATGTCTGACTACACATAGGAAGCATGTGTAGTAACCTCTGAATCATGTACAGTAGTGAATGTCTGCACTTTATATAACGACTCAGATGCCCTGAGAACATCATTGTTGAAAACAGCTCCTTGGAGAGGAAAGATAAAGAGAAGCCCGTGCGCTTAAATTAACAGCACTGTATAGGTTTTAACAACCAGGGCAGAGTCACCTGTCAAAAATATGAAAGACTTAATGTTTCCAGAGACACTAGCCTCCTGCAGCAGGTGCACTCAGGCATGCCGCTATATCTTTTGCTTTGAGGACTTTTACACAACTCTGTCAGCCATGATAAGCATCACTGTACCTCTGGCTCATTATCTTGATGTTATACTCAACAATGCCAGGTAGGAGAAGCCAGACCCCCTGAGGTGTATACAAACCATCAGTGCTAGAACAATCCAAGTACAACTCTCTTCAGAAATGTGACACTGTCACAATATAATCCATCTACACAAATGAATTAGGACATGTACTTGAAATAGGTAGACTCTAAGCCACCACTACGGAATCTCTGTCTCTCGATGCCTGATTTGAAAACCCTGGACAGTGATTTCAATCACGTTACACTATAATATATTCACCAGATCATTTAATGCATCCCACTTCTTATCCAGCATCCATGGAGTGGGGATTGGGGATAGTTTTATGGCAGAGTAACAAAAAAGTACAACTTTGTTGATGGTGATCAGAGGTAGAATTTTCTAGATATAAAAGAGGGATTTTTCAAGATGCAAAATTTTAAATGTCAAACTGGAAAACTCTGGAGTGAACAGATAACTGCCCACTCTGGATGACCTTGGGGAATCTGGCTGCCCCAGTTTACCACTAGATGGTTCCTGTGATGTAACCTGAGTGTCTAGCTCACTAGAATCTTCCCTGAGAGAGTTAAATTGAGCAATACACTTCCCCTATGCAGCCACTTTTCTTGGGATATACTGAAGAAAGTGCACAGACTGATGCTTGAAAAAACAGTCTCCTAGTCTGGGCCCCACCTGGTACATTTCTTTGGCCATAACTGACAGTCCTTGCTATAGCTTGCAGAAGCCTATCACAGGGAACTGCAGTCTGAACAAAGAGCTGTTACTTTGTCCTCGTTCAGAAGACCCACTTTGTGTTGTTAGTGGTCTCAGATAACCACCACTCCTGCTTAGAAAGTCTTTTTTTTTTTTTTTTTTTTTTTTTTACATCCTACCATTGAACATTTCCCTACTGGCAACATGCCACACTTACTATTCACTAATGGTTAGCAATTTTGTGTTTGCTGTCAATCCAGCTACAATAGAATTCTACCAGATGGGATAACCAGAGTTTCTCTAGCATCCAGACTCTATTAGTTTAGAGGAGCAGATAACAGAAACATAGTAAAAATGTGGTGAAATATTAATGCTAATGAGCATTGACTTATAAAGGAAAAACTCATAGAAACAACAATAATATGTCACTTGTCATCAAGTCAACAGGTCTGTGCAGAGCACAGCAAGTGCAAGTGCCCTGTCCATTCTACAGGTCCTTTGGATCTGCATAGAAGATGTGACATATGCAGTCATCTTTCCTCTTGTACTTGCTGCATTTAGCTAGGAAAGTGACTAGAAAGATGACACCCACAATGTATAGGAATTGAAAATTAAAACCGTGTTTTTTCATGGCTAGCATATGTCAAATGGCAGTTGATATATTGACTGGAATTTCTTGCTAAACTATGACCAGAAGAAATTGTTTTGATTTAAGAACTACTTTTTCAATTTGGTAGAAGTACAAGGCTTATAACTAGTGTGACATATTTTGAAGATAAACTAGTGTCGTTTGAAACTCATTAAACTATTAGCTAACAATATGCTATTTTTTTTTTTTGCTGTGTTTTAAAACCTATTTTGCTTAGTCTAAATACCTGGGATTATTAGCTAGCCATGGTGGCAGTGGTATCCTAAAGAAGCAAAGAGTCATAGGTGGCCTCTTTGTTCCCTTAGGTATCACTGTATGTGGGCATGCAGAGCCTAGGACACCTCCATCTTTTGTTAGATATCATTACATTGTGGGAAAACAAGATCCTAGCAGCTCCACCTTCCCTTAGGTATCAATGGATTGAGGAGAAGTAGGATCCAGGTGGTCTCACATTCCTTCAGGTATCATTGTGCTGTGGAAAGGCAGCATCCTGGGCACCTCCACCATCCTCATGTATTGCATGGTATATGCTTTGTCCTCCTTTGAGGGCATTTCGATTTTCTGCTGGGGAAAAGCCAGCAAAGACATAAATGATGGCTTGGAAATTTGAATCTCTGTTGCCTAAAGTGTGAGGTGGACAGAGGGACTTGGTTATGTTTTGGAGACCCAGTAATGCTAAAGTTTCTGGAATACCATTGAAACAGAGTGCTGGAAAATGACCCCAGCTTGCAGCATGCTTGGCTTGAGAATAACAGGAAATGATTGTTAATTTGAATGAATGACTAGGGCTATTGGGCTAAATCATAGGGGATTTGAGATTTAAGTTCTAGTGATTTGAGATTTAGTTCTGACAGAAGCTGTAGCTAGGGAAGATTGACATAAAGCCTAGAAGGCTAGACTGGGGGGTGGAGGGCAGAAATAAGGATGCCATTATGCCTTCCTAACAGTACACTCTGCCTTGTTTAGATCAGGAGCAATCAATCCTTAGAATATCATTGTATATAAATAAACAACAACAACAAAAACCCTTTTTTAATTTAAAAGTGGAACTCAGTAGTTTGAATCTTGTATAAACTCAGGAGTCTCAAATAAAATCTAAATTATAGCCATGGGAAGTGTTATGGTTTATATATATTCTGCCCAAGGGGTGACACTATTAGAAGGTATGGCCCTGTTGGAGTAGGTGTGACACTGAGAGTGTGGGCTTTACGACCCTCATCCTAGCTGCCTGGAAGACAGTATTCTGCTAGCAGCCTTCAGATGAAGATGTAGAACTCTCAGCTCCTCCTGCACCATGCCTGCCTGGATGCTGCCATGCTCCTGCCTTGATAATGGACTGAATCTCTGAACCTGTAAACCAGCCCCAATTAAATGCTGTCCTTCTAAGAATTGCCTTGATCATGGTGTCTGTTCACAGCAGTAAAACCCTAACTAAGACAGAAATAATACTTTCTTTCTCTCGAAGTGTGCTTAATTTTTCATCTGTCTTAAAGAATAAATCTGATTTTTTTTAATTAGTTGCTGTTATAAGAAAAGTAATTGATACATGTGAAAACACACACAGCAAACAGTTGTTTGCTACATTTGGGTCATTAATAGTCTTGGTTTTTTAAATTAATTTTTGCTTTTTATTTTGTGTGTGAGCATATGTGAATGCAAGCACACATGTACCACAGTTCACACACAGCGGTCAGAGTCAGTCCTCTCTCCCACCTGGGTTCTGGGGATCAAGATCAGGCTGTTAGGATTGGCAGAAAGTGACTCTAACAACTAATTCATCTCACCAAACCTGGTCTTAGTTTAGTTTTGTTTTGTTTTTTTTATAAGTTTAAAAAAAAATTATTTATTTATTTATTTATTTATTTATTTATTTATTTATTTAAGATTTACTTATTTTATGCATATGAGTACACTATTGCTCTCTTCAGATGCAGCGGAAGAGGGCATCAGATCCCATTACAGATGGTTGTGAGCCATCATGTGGTTGCTGGGAATTGAACTCAGGACCTCTGGAAGAGCAGTCAGTGCTCTTAACCACTGAGCCATCTCTCCAGCCCCTGGTCTTAGTTTTGAATCCCTTCAATGTCGCCAGCTCTGATAGCTTCCTGATAGATAGTGGGTTTAGATTTGAAAGACCAAGGAGTATTTTGATGAAACTTAAATTCTCTTTATGAAGAGGGAAGCTATCTAACGGGGCAGAGAGAAGCCATAATGGGCAATCAATGAACAATGAAACCTTGATAATTCACGTGATGTGGATTGCCATGAAGACACAATCTATTTCATCTATAGTTCATCTCAAGGCCATTGCCATATACTGAATGCCAGCATAAGGACTAAGCTGGCTAGTTTAGGCCTGGGTAGTGTTCTCACATTTGTACAATAGTCACTAGACCAAGAGTTACTTCCCAGCTTACTTATATTTGATGTTGGTAGAAGACATACCAGGGTCAGTGGTATAACCAGTTAAATCATAGCTGGAGAACTGAAGTATTTATTAATTTAACTATTTCCCATGACCTGGAGTAATTAATAATTAAAACTCTTCCTGATTTGTCACAAAATGAAACAAATCTCTCAGCCTTTATCTTTATCAGTTTAGAGTTTTTTCTTTCTTTCTTGGCATTTTCCAGTTTTGTTTTGTTTTGTTTCTCTAGAGCAATTCCTATATGCCTTTTGCTGGTTATCATTCATAGACTGACTTTCCAGGCAGTTGCATGAATACGTCCTGAAGGATTTGCAGTTCTGCTGAAGCGTAGGCTTCCACTGATACCCAGCACTCTGTCTCTATGTGTCCCTGCTCTTTGGCAATGAGGAGGTCCCATGGGAGAGCCTTATTATTGCTGTTACTGAATCTGCAGGTGCCTGGGTGCCACCCTCTGCTCAAGACTTGGAGTTTTGTTTTTATATATTAGCACATGTACTTAGAAACAAGTATATTATGTTAATAACATGCAATAATGTTTACTAGAGAAATAAAAAATATTTTTATGAAAACATGTTAATAACAATAAACAACGAGTAATTCCAAAAGGAATGAGGTGACTCTAGACAAGTGATCCACATGATATATAACTATAGTTATAACTAGATTTAAAACTCTGCTCCTAAGTGATTCTAGTATTGAGAAAAGCTCATCTCCTTAGATTAATATTAGGCTCAGGCCCTGTGATGGCAGAATATATACACACAACTACCTTGGCTTATACTACAGTGAACCATGAGCAAAGATTAGACCGTATCCATGAATATTGCCTGGGTTAGCCCATGCTATCAGAAGAGAGACATTTGAACCTGAGTGACTCTACTCTGGGAGGTATCCTAGCAAGAATATTGCAAATTTCTCTCTCTCTCTCTCTCTCTCTCTCTCTCTCTCTCTCAGTCTGTTTGACCAGGGTATATTTTTTAACTTGTTTAATCAGCTAAATTCCTAATTTTTAATCAATTTCTTTTATTATGTTTTTGTCCTTTGAGACCAGTTATAGGAATTAGCTGTTCCCTGATTACTAAAGAATAAATTTTCATGTCTTTCTCTACCCCTAGTCTATACTTTTTTAGCTTGCATTTAATTCATTAGCTGTCTATTTCATTTATTACACCTGTCAAAAATAACTCTCTGTTTTTTTTTTCCCCATCGGATGGTATCACTGGTTTTGGTTGTTGTAAAGGCAGAAGAACACACTGAAGCTAGTTTCACAGCACCACAGTCTGGTACAGAACATAGGGCCAGATTCACACCAGCTTGAGCTCTCTGTAAAATGGAATAATCTGAAAAATAAAGAAATGTGAATCTATAATAATAATTTTAGAGACTGCCTTAATTTTTCTTATTCAGAATACTGTAATAATTTTATCAATGTTCAACAAAATATGCAGTTTGTTATTTGAGTTAGCATATTAATATAGAATTGTTTTCATGACACTTTCACACATGCATAGAAGGTATTTTATGCATTTTCAACCCATCACCCTGTATTATCCCCTTCATTCCCACTGTTACACTGTCTATTACCAAGTAGCCCCACCTGTCCTTTCTTGTCTTTTGAAAAGGCTCCAAATGAGTTTCAGGAGAATTGCCTACCAGAACATGACTATATCACTCAAAAGAAAAAAAAAAGTCTTCTCCCCTGCAGCTACCATTAACTGCCTATAGATGCCCAGAGAGGGGCGTGGCCTCTGAACCCCTGCCCCACCTCCATGACATAATACTAACAGGCCCAACCTTATGTGGAACTTATAATTTACAATTGTGCATTTACAATTTATTGTAATTTACTTTCTGAGCATTTCATATCTCCATCTCCTTGAGAGGGACCTCAAATGTACTTTTTTTTGTTTTTTGTTTTGTTTGTTTTACTGAAATTATTTTTGTTTGTATAGGTTTTCTTTAAGAGTATTCATTCTAACTAGTGTAGGAGTCAAGGAAAATGCAAGTTTCTGCCCATTAACAAAAGAAACCATTTTGTTCCTGAACAGCTCATGAATGGCTTGCTGTTGTGCTTAAGTAGATTAATCTATAACTATAATTTTAAAGTATAATTTATAAATAGCAATTTGTAAATAAAAATACTATAACCCTAAAAAGTTTGTCAATGCAAGAGCAGAAAAAAATTAAGACTTTTACAAGGTAGAGTTCTATGGGTAAATTTGAAATTAAGAAGAAAAATATCAAAGAAAGTTTCTTAAAGCATTATGTAAAATAAATGTTTGGTAAGTCAAACACTGGGGAAATATGAATGAGACTTGAAACATGCAGAAAATAATTTTTATAAAAAACAGGGGTCACCAAGAATCAGTAAAAGTGATGACTGTAAATTTTCACAGACTAAGGGCCCCACCCAGTGGATCCAACTTCAGAGCAGATGTGAAGCAAATGTTTACACTCACCACAGACTGTGGACGCAGGCCTGGAAGACAGAAACATTTATTGTCAGCCTAAATAGTAAGCAAGAACCTGATAGTCACCATCAAAATGGTAGGTGGGAATTTGATTAAAAGAATTTTCAACATGGATGAAAATGGTCTTTTCTAAAACTCCCCAAAGATTAGGAGACCTTTTCTGGTTAAAAGCTTTGATGGAGAGATCATAGTTTAAAGTCCTCTTCGATGTTTTCAGTTTAGACACTAATGAAGTATCAACAGACTTCACAATCCTCAGACTTTTTTTCTGTGGATAAAAGTTATATAAAAATCATTTGTTTGTTTATTAGTTACCTATTACCAGCCATTTTCCCTATTTCTCTCATCAATCCCAGTAGTTAGTCAGTTGACTACCAGAGTTTTGGGCTACATTCCTTGTGGACAGCAGTTGGTCTGCATGGTACTTAGAAATGCAACTCAATACAGTTAACTGGGCTACTTCCCCACCCTCCTCTCCTGCCTTCTGTCCTCTCGGACATGCTCCTTGCATGTGACAATTTCAGAAATGTCATCCTTTCTGCTGTCACTCTTTAAGAGTAGTTTCTGGCACACACCATCTCTGTTTACAAGCCCTCGCACACACCACAGTCCTGTGCTTATGGGACTTATCTTCTCTGCATGGAGAGTTGATATTGGGACTTATCTTCTCTGCATGGAGAGTTGGTATCAAGCTCCCTGCTTGCTCTCAGCAACTGCTGCTTTTTCTTCAGGGAACATTTCACAGTTTCACTCTGTATGTTTCTGGTGATAATCTGATAGCCATCTCCTCTCCCACAAGGTTGCAATTTTGCTATCAACAAGGACCATATCATTGTATTTTAACGACTGTGTTCCTACACCTGTTTTGGTGTGTGGGCTATAACAGAAGCATAATAAATACTCTTTAACAAATTTAATGCTACTAGAATCCATTCCTGTTTCCTTTAGATAAGGCTGTGCTGTCAAGTATCTGTTTAAAGACAAACAACTACTTGTCTCTGTTGTGATATGTATATCTGATAGCCACTTAATAAATTTCCAGGTGACAGGCATTTATATACAAAAAATATACATGCAAATGGACTAGAAAGATTTTCCAGTAATGGAATTCTCAGACAAACTGTCACAGACATTATGAAGAAAATGGGAAAAACAAAATCATTTTGCTTATATCATAGCACATGGGTATTATCAGAATCAAGGGTTACATCTGGTGAAGGGCGGATTCTACTAATATATAAACAGTACAAAGGCAATAGAAATACATTTGCTGGCTTTTAGTAATGCCATCATTATTATAAGTACTGTAGAAAGATTGTCAAATGTCCCTTTTTATATTAAAAATATTAGTAATTTTTCTGATCTGCTTTTTTCCCTAAAATGTCTTGTTTTTCTCTAAGAAAGAAACAGCATTTGTTGAAATAAGTTACAGGTCCTTGTTTTAATATATATTCTATACATTAAACTATGCCATATTGGTGATACTTTGAACATACATTCTAGAGGTGATCACTCATGAATACCTCACAGATGATCCTCAATTTTCCCACAAGTACTCGATAAACAGATTAATAAGTTAACATAAGGTAGAAAGATGAATGAACAGCTAAGAGAACTTGATTCTATTACAAAGGACTCAATTTGATTCTTACCACCCATGTCAAAACAATTCACAACTCCCTGTAACTGCACATCCCAGGGGATCTGACACTCTCTTCAGGCCTCTACTGGTACCATACTTATGTGCACATACCCATAAACAAACACATTCATATACACATAATTAAAAATAAAATTTTAAAAATAAGATAAACATCTGGGGGCTGGAGACATAGTTCAGTGGCAGTGTGCTTTATTCTACAATATATTTATTCTACATATATACAATGTATTTATTCTACAATAAGAGCAGGTGTTTCAGCTCCATGATGCTCAGTCTAAGACCAACAATGGTAGCTTACTTGCACATACATATATAAATATGATTAACCAAAACCTGCAATTTTGAGTTGAGGCTTCTTGATGCAAAAGAGGCCTCTTGTCATAAGCATCTTGTGTCGGAGGTTACTGAAAGCAAGGGCTTGTTCTTTCAGAGAGGACATTGACATCCATGTCAGTTCATCACTTAAACTGTTAACATGCTTTTTTTTTTTTTTTTTTTTTTACTAATTTTAATGGGGAGCACATAACTATGGGGGCCTGTAGGGGCCAGAAGAAAGCATCCAAACCACTGTAACTGGAACAACTGATGTGGTGTTAAGAATCAAACTTGGGTCCTCTGTAAAAACAGCATGTGCTCTTAACTGCTGAGCCATCTCTTCAGCCACATTTATTTTTAAATTATATTTGAAGGCATCTTGGCTGATAAGGTTGGAAATTTCTAGGTCATATCTTACCACAGGCATTTATTTGTATGGAGATCTAAGCTGCTAATACAAGCAAAATACGACTTTTTAAATACTCAGACCAATGTGTTTATGGTTCACATAGAATTATCTGTGAAAACTAAATTTGAAGGAGTCACTAGAGACCTGAGTGGATCTCCACCCTTTACTAGAAGTTGGCAGCTTTTGGCCCCAGAATAGCAAGAAAGGGTTAAATTGCCAAAAGTCAGCAGCTTTTGGCCCCACTAGCTGATGCCATACCCCTTAAGCTGCCTTCCTCAGGAACCTGAATCCTGACAGCCCTCGGCAATCCTTCTTTTGGTAAAGTCTATAAATATTACCGTCACTCTATGTCATTTTTGGCTTCAGTAGACTGTTAACATGGCTTCCTAATAAATGGAGCATGGCAAAATAGATTGTATGGAGCTTGAATTCACTATGACAACAACTTTTATGTAGTGAAAATAAAGGGAAAATATAAAGAAAGAAGGATAGAACATACAGGAGAAAAACACCAGTCCACAATGGTACAAGCACTGCATGAAACCACATCTGGGCCAAGAGAACACCAGGCTCTTACAAATATAGTTGGTCTTATACTTTGAGCTTGGCCAATTGAAGTAGCAAATCCTCAGTAAGCAAAGAGATGAAGATGGATGTGGACAGATAGATCAGAGGAGGAGATGCGTGGTCTTTTCCTCATAGATATTAGTGTGGTTCAGCAACTTTCACCCTTCTCCACAGAAACAGGTAGAAACCAAAAGTAAGGGTCAAACATCTTTACAGAGACTCAATACTGCTTTAATATGCACACTCATGAATGGGGCTGCCTAACTGACCAGGGTTCTGTTGAGGCAACATTTTTGTGCATCGTGTGAAGGTTTTCTTTGTAGTATCCCATTGTTACATCTATGCCAGCAGACAGCTGAGTACTGTCTGGACTTCACTGTTATTATTCTTATGGTTCATCACCATATTTTGTAATGAAAGTCTGGCAATAGAATTCATATCACACGGTATAGAACTGCTATGATCACACATAGTTTAATCATATATAGACCCATTATAGGCAGGAATTTGACAATAATCACCATTCACTGAAATTTTCTTGAATAGAGAAAACAGTTCTTGCCTAAATTAATGAATCCTGTATGTTGAATTCTCTTTTCATATCTCCTACTTAGCAAACTTCTCCTTA
This sequence comes from Arvicanthis niloticus, assembly GCF_011762505.2. NCBI lineage: Eukaryota > Metazoa > Chordata > Mammalia > Rodentia > Muridae > Arvicanthis > Arvicanthis niloticus. The sequence goes on along the minus strand of NC_047664.1, from coordinate 7,156,907 downwards.
ACACTAAGTGTACATTTTTTTAAATGTGTCTTTTATCTCTTCATTCTAAACTCATGGAATCAAATTTGTCCTAAGATGATTCTGGAAACATATATAGTATAAACCCTCTTTAGCTATAATACTTTAAATCTATATTTTTATTTATTTATTAAATTTCATGTACATATACACTACATTTTTGTGGTTCCTGCTTGACTCTTCACCATCCAGTTCTCCTAGGCCCCTTCGTGTCACTTCCCCACATTCATGCCTTTCTTTTTAAGAGCATTGGGTCCACTAGTGATGCACATGTGCACATTGTGAGGCATCCATAGGGTTACGGGCAGCATACCAGTGTACACATTGCTTAAGAAAACAGACTCTCTCCCCCTCAATACCCATCTTCTAATGTTGTGCAGCTTTACTTCTCTGACAGTTCTGCCAACTATTTCTATAATGTACAGATCTACATTTTTTTACTTTTAATCTACAAATTGTACCATGGGTCAGTGGCTCCTGGAAGATAAAGGAGATTCTATTAAAGTTCTAGGTTTATTACTATCTACCAAATATTAAACTATATACCTTCTTTAAAATTATGCCTTGAGTTTAGAAAGGTACTTGGCCCCATTGCCACAGACATCTTCTCTAATCCATATTTTCATCTCACAGTCATTTCTATAAATATTAGACACCAACATATGAGCTAGGAACAAGCCTTAAAATATTTAAGGCCTTTATCATAAAGTTCTTGACTACTAGACAGAATTCTAATAACTTACATCCCTATGAGACCAAAGGGGGGGGGGGGAAGCTTACAAAGCAATGTTATGAAAATCCAACATTGAAAAATAAATTTAATATTAAAAAAAAAAAAGTTTAAAAGCACAACTGAGGTACAGGTATTAGTAGTAATATTTTTGGATGGAAATATCAGACCGAAACTAGAGCTTTAGGTTTACCATGCAGTTATGATTTCCACAGTTCTCTGTGGAGCAGAACGATGAATGAAGTTATGATTTCCACAATGCTCTGTGAAGTGCAGAGGTGAATTATTTGTAGAAACCAACTTGTAATTTTATAGCTAGGTCACACACGTCTCCAGCAGCCATCAGCTTAAGACAAAGATAGTTTAGTATTCTTTTTCATGTGCTCTCCAGTAGCACTGAGATCAACATTCTACTGTCTTTATACCTAGAAATCTGCACACATAAAGTGACAATGTTGACAGATGTTTTAAGTTGACACCATATATATTGTCCTAGTTAGGGTTTTACTGCTGTGAAGAGACACCATGACCAAGGCAACTCTTATAAAGACAAACATTCAATTAGGGCTGGCTTACAGTTTCAGAGGTTTAGTCCATTATCAGCATGGTGGGAAACACAGCAGCATGCAGGCAGACTTGGTGCTGGAGGAGCCGAGAGTTCTACATCTTGATCCAAAGGCAACCAGGAGGAGACCATGTTCCACACTGGGCAGAGCTTGAACATAGGAGACCTTAAAGTCCACCTCCAGAGTGACATACTTTCTCTGACAAAGCCACACTTATGTGTCACTTCCTATGGGCCAAGCATTTAAACACATGAGTCTATAAGAGCCAGTCCTATTCAAAACTCCACATATATTAAGGAAATTAATTCTGGCTGCTGTACTGTTGTGTCACATCATTTCTGGGCATACATGAAGAGATATCCACTCACTTCAATTTGCCCTGATGACAGGTCAAAGTAATGATAGTACCAAAGTCCAACTGGTGAATCAATGAGTTTTATTGGAGTTACTTACAGTAGTAGTATATGTGAAGGGTTACTTATAGAAGTAGAGATGACTCAAAGTCAGTTTCATAACCAAAGCCCACCCCAACACGGGTGATAGATCAAAAAGCTGGAAACCCAAGGAACACTGTACAACTTGCAGAAAGCACCACAGATTGGAAAGTGTTGCTTTTAAGTGCCTTAGCTGGTCTGACTCTCTTCTGGCCAGCTCAGTTTGTCTGAGAGTGTTTCTTGCCAGTTCTTACTGCTTATAAAAGCTTGGGTAGAGATGAGCCTAGTACATCTCATTAGTTTCAGGGACTTCCTGGAGTTATTTGAATTGTTTACTTACTAAGTTTTAGGGAGATTCCATGCAACATGGAATCCTCACTATCCTGTGCCTTAATCCACTTCCCTCAAAGATAGAAGTTTCTACCTTAGAAGAAATTACTACCTTGTACTCCATTGCTATTCTTACTACCCAGGCTGTTGCTCCTGGCAGTGTATTTAGTAAAATTTTCTTTCTGTTGCATGTTCTAAACTCACCGATGAGTGAATTCTTTCACTACCTGCCAAAGTTCTGCATCAATGAAAGATTCTTAATTCTATGCAGAAACAGTTCAATAAAATTCTACCAATACTATACTGTTACTAATGGTAATAGATAATTTATGGAAATGGAAGCACTGTTTGTCCAAAATCAGTCATTGGTGGTTCATGAAATTATTCTTTAAAAATGACTGAAAATATTACAATAGGTAATTTTAAGCTTTTATATAAAAAATTAGCTCAAGTATCTTATACTCTGGAAAAGACTGCTTTCAGCCTTATACATAAATTTAAGTAAATATATATTTAAGTAAAATATATACTCAAGTATAAACATATACATATATTGATACAGATACACACACATACATATATATAAATTCAGGTAAAAATAGGATAAAGAGCCATTCTTCTGTAACTATGGCTTCTACATGTTTTCATTCAACTTAGGGCAGGTTGAATATATTCAAGAAAAAAAATATCTATACTTACAACATGCAGACTCTTGTTTTTCTAAACAATATGATATATCAACCATTGACAGAACATTTACATTGTATTCAACATTGTAACTAATCTAGAGGTGCTTTACAGTGAGTAGGTGATGTGCATTGAGCCTCTGCCTTCATGTGCTCTTTGATATAAAAGACATGAGGATCCAAATGTTCTTTTATCCAGATTTGTGGAGCAAACCTGGAACAGGAGTATGTTCTAGCATACAGTGGGCTCTAGCTTAAGTTACCCCACTGAGAGGTTAACAGAGAACTATAGAGCAACTTGGCAGAGTAGCAACCAAATATATTTTTACTTTTGCTTCTCTGTATTATCTTTGTCTATAGATCTGTTTCCTGGTGATTAACTTGAAAGCTAGCTTTTACTTTTAATTTAAATGTGACATACACAATCTCAGGCATCCTAAATTACTCAGCAAAGCTTGCAGAATGTCGCCTTTTTATTATGGCATTATACAGAGTTATTGCCATGTATGCATAGTTATTAGTATATATTCCTCCTCTTTCTGAATTAGTAATGTATAACATTTATTACATTTTATCCTTGAGAGAGCAATTTTTCTATTACAACAGAAAAAAATTCTATTTTCTTGACTGTATTAAGGCAATATTTAAACATCCTCTTTCTTTGGTAACCCTCCTGTTTCTTGTCTGATTTGTGACCTGTGACTCTATAGGAATTTATTATTCCGAATTTTTCCTTATGCAAAGTTTCTTCAACTACATTGTTTGTTTTAAAAAGCACAGCAGTATTCATTTTTTTCTTTGCTTTTAACAGTCATCATAATATTATTCTTTTAAGGAGGGGGAAACCATTGTGTTTTCAACTCTATCAAGCCATGTGCTGGGTTCTATACTCAGTGGCATACTGACCCTTGGGTGTATGTAGAACAATTTAAAGCAAATTTATTTTCTTTGAAATGAGATCTGAACTTCCCTTGAAGGAAACAGATCCTTCAAATTCTTTTTCCTCTTGATCTTTCTCAACCCAAGTAAAGGTAGCCTGCATCTTGTGAATTGCTTTGAATAATTTAAGAAATTCAATGAGGTACCCCAAAATAAAGTGTTTTAGTATATATCCTGATGAGTAACTGTTAGACCCCTAAATAACCCATGTTTAATAGTAATGTCTACAAAGGGTGATGCTAACTGAGAGGATACTCCAAGAGGGGCATGAATGCTAAAGTTACAAAGTTTGATACTTGAACTCTTGTTCTCTGCAAGTTATGAACAATTCTCAGTGTGAAGGATCAGAATTTGCTCACACATGGGAAGAAAATTAATTTGCTCACACATGGGAAGAAAATTACTAAGATTTATATGCAGAGGTCAGCATGCTGATATACTAAGAGCCCAGGATTCTACAGTTATCACTCATGACCTATTTGCTAAATTTGAGGGTTGTGATGAAAGCGAGACACTACCATAGGGTATCACGTTCATATGCTACAGAAAAAAGGAAATGATGTCTCTCTTGAGGGAAAAAACTGCCCTGAAACACAGCTTGTCTCTGCACAGGATATTTACCAAATTTAGAAGCACAGATGGAAAGTCAGATAGCAGAACTCAAAACCTATGAACACTAACGGTGGTTTCCATTGTCACATAAAAGCAGAGACTATTGATCTATTAGTTAGAAGCCTGGGACCTGGCTGAAGAACAAGCAAAGAATAAGTAAGTTCTTAATAAAAACAACCATTCAGGCCATGATCCATCTCAATCCACAACTGAGAAAATTAATAAACACTCCTTTTATGCATATCTTTGACCTAAAATTCTTCTTTTTTCTATTCCTGTGATTCTGAGATTTGGTCTTTTCATGGTGTCCCAGATTTCCTGGATGTTTTGTGTCAGGAGTTTTTTAGATTTAAAATTTTTTTGCCTGATGTATTCATTCCTTCTATCATGTCTTCAAAACTTGAACTTTTCTCTTCTATCTCTTGCATTCTGGTGCTGAAGCTTCTCTTTGTATTTCCTGTTCAATTGTCTAAATGTTTCTTCCCTAGCCTTCCCCTAGTTTGGGTTTTCTTTATTGAGTCTATTTACAATTTTTGGTCTTGAATGTTTTATTTATTTCCTTACATTGTTTGTGTTTCCCCAAATTTCTATAAGGGGTTTATTCATTTCCTCTTGCAGGATCTCTATCATATTGATGAGGCTGTTTTAAGGTTCTTTTTGTGTGCTTCAGATATGTGGGAATATTCAGGGCCTGCTATGGTAGTGTTGTTGGGTTCCAATGGAGACATAGTGTTCTGACCTGACTGTTACTGTGTTTTTATGCTGGTGTCTAAGTTTCTAAGATTGGGATCATTATAGGTGTAGGTGCTGAAATCTGACTTTTCTTTGTTAGGTGAGTGTTTTGTTCCTTAGTTTCTGTTTGCTCTCTAGATCTTAGCAGAGTGTGGTGTCTGTGTGTTGCCTAGTAAAACAATTTTCTGTAGACCTGATAGGTGTGGCCACTGGGGGCTCCAGGTAAATGCGCTTCTGAGTATTGAGAGCTGACACTTGTTACTTCTGGATGCTGTAGTTTAAATTGCCTTTAGTGGAATGTGATGGAAAACATAAATTCTGATATACACAGTTGATAAACTATCTTTAGCCCAGAGTAAATAAAACCAACTGTTACAGCACTGAAACTTTTTCTTGGCTCTATAGCATATTTGTAAATTCCAGAACCAAACTGACCTCTATGTTTTATATCATACAACATTATTTTATTAAGACAAATAATTTATATTATGATTTATAAGTGGAAGCAAACAACTTCCAATATGAATAATGTGTAACTCTGGCTTATAGTAAATAAGAAACATAGCTTAAGACTTTTGAAGTCTTTTGGCAACTTTGTTTATGTGGTTAGGAATGTGTATACTCTTTTATTATGGGTGTTACTCAACATACATTGCCTTTAGTTATCTGGTTACTGTGTATGATAACACACATGCAGAAATCCCAAGGCTTATATCATATTTATACATGAGAGTTTGCAAACATATTCTTTTCTGAGACCGATCTTTCAAATTGAACCAAACTTCTAAATGTCTTTTAAATTCCTCTGCTTCTGTTATCACCAATTCTCTTTCTTGACCGATGCTTCCATCCTAGTCTCCAAAGCAAGATGCCTATGCTGAGCCTTTCCCCACGACAAGCTATTCCACCTATAATAACCGGAATAAGGTAATTCAAAATGCAGCTAGTACTGTGTTACTCTAATGCTCACAAAAAGTTCCATCAGGTGTCCATACTTTAGTCTTGTTGTTAGGATTTTAAGAATGATGAATTTCTGGTTTCTGAGATTTTTTTTTTCTCTACCACTAGCCATCTATTGTGGAAGCCTCTTCTGGTCAACATAGTCTTCCCCCTTCTCCCTTTACATAGTTAACTCTTCTCATTCGTTTAGCATGAGTTGACACCTAACTGAGGGCAAGATGTGTTGAGTAACATCCATGCCAAAATAATACATATAGTTCTCAATTGTATAAACAAAATTTCCTACAAAGCTCAAAAGCTGTGTTCTTTTAAGAGGTTGTCGACCCATCCTTACTGTAATTCAGAGTTACACATCCCTTTTGTCAGGAGTGGGTTGATCCCACTTATAAAAGCCTAGTATACCTTATTTTGTCTTGTATGTTGTATGGTAGAATGATTAAATCCATTGATGATGCCCTGGGAAATGTTTTTTTTTTTCCTCTCTCAGTTAAGGTCTTGCAGCCCCAACGTGAGTCTCCTTAACCCTACCAGTCAGCTACTATGCTGTTCAGTTTTAACTGTCACTGAGGCACAACCTAAAGTCATCTAGGAAGACAGTATCCATAAAGAATTGTCTATTATCAGGGTGGCCCACGGTTATGCTTGTCAGGGATCGACTTGATTGATTATAGGTGGGTAAAAGTACACTGAGTGTGGGCTGTACCATTTTGTGGGCTGGGCCCTGATCTGGAAAGAGGTGAGAGCAGATAGCTGAGCAGAAGCAGTGAGCGAGCAAGGGTGCATTCATTCTCTCACTGCTCTTGACCACTGATGTGCTGTGACTAGCTGCCTGGGTTCCTGCCTTGGTTTCTCCTCAGTGATGGATTAGAAGCTGAAAATGTAAGTTGGATAAACCTTCTCCTCCCACCTATTGCTTTTGATCAGCATATTTTGTCATAGTAATTGAAATGAAGCTAATATAGCTGTTTTCCATCTTATTGACCTCAGAGTTTAATGGACATCTTCTCTCTACCAAGTGATAAAGTCTATTGGAATCTAGACTGTGTTTTAATTTACCACTGGTTCCCCATGACCCATCAGAAAGTATTTAGTATTTAGAACAAAATAAAATTATGCCATCATCTATGTTATTTAAACTAAATATAAAGTCACGTCAAAGTTAACTTCAACAGCATAAAAATTGATTTTTGTTTTATAGGAACATAAGATTTAATAAACATTCAATTGTGAATATATAAATATAGAAAATTATACTTTTGTTGACCTTGCATATTGGAAATTTACAATAAAAATTACATAAAACAGAATTACAATATTACAGTAAAACATGCAACTTTAATACAAAGAATTAAATAAGAAGTTCATATGACACAAAGAACACCAAACTTCATTTATTTTGAATTCCTATACAAGTGGAATTATGATGAACAATTTTCAAACATTATTTGATTTAATCCTTATAAACTCAGCACTAAACGGGATTCAAAACAAGATTGCCTGACCCCAGAGAAAATTGCTATGTCAATTCCATGTATACAATATTAGTCATCATTTTCTGGGCACCTGCTATGTCCACACACTCTGCAAAGGTCTTACGTGCACACTCTCACTCTACTCTCATAGATAGTATTCTTATTAGAAACTTTCTTTGGATGAGTCCACACAAGGAAAAGTGACCAATGCTCCCATGACATTTTTTTTCCACATGATCTCTCCCCTCTCCCAGCCTGTCTGGAAAAAGCTGATGCTTGCTTTTTCACTGTCACATGTCCTAAAATCTATAGTCACAGTGTGAATTCATATATAAGACGATTCTGGTTAAAACTGTGTCAAAAGTGAAATCTGTTGCTGCTTGGCCTGTGAGTTTTGAGTGTATGATATCCAAAAGGTCACTCATTATTAAACAATGAGACTTCTCCACCCCAAATAAGTAAATATGTGCTCACAAGAAGCTACAAGCAGGTTATGTTATCAACCTCTCGGGCTACTGTCTGAGCCCAGAGTCATATGTTTTAAAAAGGACTAGGATAATCCATCTTCTTAAGCAGGAAATAAATACTACCATGGCACATGGTGGAGAAGGGGGTTGGGGATGGGGGTGTTCAGCGTTGCCTGTTTAGAGTCTTTTTAGGATTTTCTTATAAGTTGAGTTTCTTGATGTTTACACCATTTTTAAAAATTCAATTTATGTTAATAGCACTTTCCAGAAAAGCTACCATTTCATAGCACCAGCTGCTCACTGATCTTTAAAAACCATTAGGAAAATGAGTTTCATGCTAGTAACTACCTCTTTTGAAGTGATGAAAATTTTCAGAGTGTCTTAGGATGTGTATCCATGTCTGCAAAGGCAAAGAGATGCTTTAAAACATTTTCTAGATACTTCAGGTAAATAAAAAAGATATGTAAGGTAATTGGATTCAACATTGATTCTCCTTTAAATCAAGAGTTTTACCTTTAATGAGTCATTGTTGGGAAAGTTTTTAGGGCCAAGTTCAGGCAAGTATTCGTGATGGAGGGAAACTTCTCAAGCCCTACAGCATTTTGGCATCCTTATTTTTCATACTCTATGATACCTATTTCAGTAAAATTCCAATGTACTGCAAGGATAGAATTTATTTAAATAATTTAGGAAAATAGAAAAACATTATATAACATTCCAGGTAGATAATCCTATTTTAGATAATACTTTGGCAGTTCTAAGAAGGCTCCAGGGGCGGAAATGCTTCTACAGAATTGTCAAATGATGCTGTACCTTACATGCAGAGTAGGTATACAGCCTAGGGAGGAAGGTCAGCCTTCCTAGTGTCCTGGTCCTTCAGGAGGCTCGGCCCTGAACCTATTAAAATACTCTTGGCCCTGTACTATAGCAATGAAGCACATTCACATTCCTGTAACCAGTGATCATCAAGGTCAAGACTGAAGACATAGTCACTGACTTGAAAGCTATTACTCAAGAAAGAAATATATTTAATAAAATGGGTAATCTATATACATGATAAAATTTTTAAATGTGAAAAGAATATATAGTAAATTGGACCTAGCAATAGACTCAGTCTACCCTATGACAAAAAATATCATGAAAGAAAATTAGAACCGTAAAGAAATGGACTTTGTCTTGTCATTAAAACTAAGCAATAGGGTCAGGTATCAATGATGCATGTACACCTCTAATCCCAGCACTCAAAAGGCAGAAGTAGGTGGGTCTCTATGAGTTTGAAGCCAGCCTGGTGTAGATAGTGAGTTCCACCATGGTCAGGACTGTTATAAAGAGAAACCCTGTCTCAGAATGCCAAAACAAACAAACAGACAAACAAATCTAAGCAATAAGGGCTGGAGTGATAGCTCAGTGGTTAAGAGCACTGTCTGCTCTTCTAGGGGACCTGGCTTCAGTCCCCAACACCCACATGGTGGCTTGCTGAGTTCTGTACCTCTAGTCCTTCCGCCCCCAGGGGATACAATACCCTCTTTTGTCTTCTAAGATCACTGTATGCATTTGATACACAGATATACACATACAGGTAAAACACTCATACACACCAAACAATAATATAATTAAAACTATTAAGCAATGTAATCAAAAATTTAAATACAATTTAGGCTGTTTGGGGTATTATCAGTTACCTAGAGATAATTGAAAGTATATGAGAGAAAACACATAGCTTTTTTCCCCCAAATACTAAGCCATTCTTAGACATTACCTTTTATGGATATTGGCAGTCACATGAGTGAGGCAGTAGAATGGAACCTGAGTCAATCTTCCATGAAGATGTCCATAATAAGAACATGTAAGATTATGCTCAAAATGCTTGGCCACATCATGAGTTGCTTCTCAATGGACATTGGGAATGCAATTCTCACCTATACCCAGCAGGTATGAGTTCTTTACATTGAGGAAACAGTTTTCTTTCTTTGAAAATTTCATTTTTTTCCACCTTCTGCTCTCAAGTCCACTACTTTTTTTATTTGGTCTTCATTTTCCTCATCAGCTTTCTATTCTAGAAGCTTCTACCTATAGTGAGCTGCCTATTCACTTTGCTACTTTGTAATTATTCTCTAGTTCTAACCACTAGAACTCTGCACTTATATCCTGGCCCAGAAGTCTGTTTTTCCATTTAACAACAAACAAACAAACAAACAAACAAAACCCCAGCAAAACAAAACTCTATTCAAGGAAAGAAACTAAAGAGCCAAGCAATCTGCTAACATCAACCCTATCTTACTAGAAATGGACCAAGGTGAGAGGATGTTAGGGGTTATCCAGCCTGAGTCTGCTTATCTTTATCTTCCTGGCTTTCCTTCTTGAACATCAGAACTATCTTCTTCATTCCTCCAAAGCAGAATAAAGACAGCAACTCTCCAGGAATCCCCCATGCCTTCAACATCAGGCTGGGACTGCTGAGACCACCAACCTGAGCAAGTATCACATTCATAGCCTCTCCCATGTAAGACAGACAGTGTTGGAATATCCATACTGTAAAGTAAACCAGTGCATTGCTCTGGAGAACCATGAACAATATATCTTTCTCTTATGGGAAATTCACCAGCATTCTGAAAATTTTCTGTTACCTGTAAGACATTATTTGTTGTGCAAATCTTGACTTCATTTCTCATCCCCATTTAAGTCTGTGTTCCAAAAGAATACATGACTAATGAGTTTCACAGAAAACACATATTTTCAAATGTATCCATTTAGCAAGTGGCTGTTGACCACATGCACTGTTGTGTGAGTACCTCAAGCCCTGTCACACCCATAAAATATGGCAATGTCTCTCAGGGCTGGAGAGATGGCTCATCCATCAAGAAAACTGGCTGCTTCTTCAGAGACCAGGTTTGATTCCAAGCACCCACATGGTGGCCCACAGTCATCTATAACTCTAGTTCCAAGAAAGTCAATGCTCTCTTCTGGCCTCTTATGCCACCAGATATACAAGTGGTACACACACATATATGCACAGGCATGCACATACACACACACACACACACACACACACACATCTTAAAAAAAGAACCTGTCTCCAAAATTATACAAGCAAATTTTCTCATAGAAATTGAATTTTATTAGATTTAAAAAACCAAATAAATAATCAAGAAATGATCTTGACAATGCTAAAAGCCTTAAAAGATCACCAGACAGCAGGAAATGCCCAGATGGCTTTCCTGAAGCTCCCTGCTTAGTTCCCAGTCATTCAAAGAGGCAGCCTTCTCCCTACAGACATGGCTAAATGCTTCTGAGTTAGCTATACTCTTATAATTAAGTGTGAAAAGTTTAGCACATATATGAGTGTGTTTAAAACCATCAATAAACATTAATCATTTAATGAGATCAAAGAGAAAAACAAGTCAAAATCTTTAGTCAAATGACAGTAGGATGTGATGGTACAATCCATAATCTAAAGTTCCTGTCCACAAATTTTATCAGGTTTCATTGAAACCAGATCCCTGGGACTGGAGAGAATGTGCAACCATTAAGGGCACTTACTGCTCTGGCAGAAGAATGAAGTTTGTTTCCTGGAACCCACACACTGTCCGCAACTCTAGTGGGTCCAGTGTCATGTTTTGGTTTCTTTGGGTACTGCATTCATGTACACACAACACACACACACACACACACACACACACACACGCACACACACACATGAAAATAACCCTTAAAGGGAAAAATATATTTTCCTATTTGCATTCATGCATTGAATGTTGAATATTTCTGCATGTACTTGTAATTTTTTCATTCCTTCCAATTGTTTCTGGTATTACAGTTGCAAGGTAGAGTTTCAAACCTGATTCTGGTCCAGTTAGTAACCACTTACTACACAAAGAAAGAGCCCTCTGCTCATGATAGGAATCAAGTATGCTCTGCAGATTCGTATATGAATCTCAGACAACATTGGGAAACATTAGGACAACACTAGGAAAGCTGTCATTTGATAATTTAACGATTCTAACACCACCACTCAAAGATTCTTACCCACAAGGCTTAGTGTAGAACTGAGGCATGAGAAAATAGTTTAGAAACAAGCCATGATCTGTCAACTCTATAGACACCAATGTGTTAGTTATTTTTTTCTGTTCTTGTGATAAAAACACTCTGACCCAAAGAAACTTTAGGACGAAAGGTTTTATTTTGGTTTACAGTTCCAAAAGGATGCAGTCCTCCAGGACAGGGAAGCCATGAAAACAGCAAGGAATACCATGGTAGCAGAAACAGGAAGCAAGCTGATCACATTTTGTTTGCACACAAGAAGTGGAGTGAAGCTATAAACCCTCAAAGCCCACTCCCAATGACGTACTTCCACCAACTGGGCTCCACTTCCCAAAGCCTCTCCCCACAGAACCAAGTAGTTAAATACATGAGCCTATGGGGCCTATTTTTCATTCAAACCATGGTGCCCATGAACAATATTAAGTAGCCAACTCTGTATGTTCTAGAAATAGAGGTGATAGGGTGGTGTAAGGATGGAGGAAGCCCCTGGTGCTCCATGAATGGAGCAGGTAATACATCGTGGGGACTGTGAAGTTACAAACATGCAAGGCCAGTCAAACTCGAATGCTTGCTCAAAATATACGACGAAGCATCTGTTCCTCGATCTTTATCCTTTTAACAGGTGAACCTTTTTTGTTACCTTTCGGTTGTACTTTCTTTTCATCAGGACTATCAGGGGTCTTTGGGTTTTATAATGAGTGCAGGATGAGGTTTGAGGGAAGTGAAGCAAAGAACACAGATGGCTTCAGAGAGCGCAGTTGGTCAAGGCTATCCTAATTTTCTTCAGATATATTAGAGGTGAATTAATTTAAAGTAACCAGTCCAGCTTATGTTCTTGTAACTGTTTTTTTTTTTCTGTCTCATTGTGGCCATCGTGTGTATCTGCAGAATTTCCTGTCTCTTATAACCACATCAGAGAAGCCAGGTTATTCTTGTAAACCTGCTGACTCCAGGAATATTTTTCTTTGTCTACCAGAAGAGTGTGTTTCACTATTTGGGAACTTTTTCCTGTTCTATATTCTTGTTTTCTTAAACTTAAAAAAATCATCCAGTTAAGTTATGGTTGAGTTTACACAAAATAATTGAAATTCTTGTAGGTCAAACAGGAAGCAGCAATGTGAATACTTCAAGAGGAGCAGTGGGAAGCTGTGGATTGCCCTGGGGTGGATCATGATCTTCCAAACCTAGATCTTCAGTTTTAGCTGTTTGCAGGTCAGAGGAGAGAAAAATCTGGGTCTTCTAAAAACTAGGCTTTGTTGTAGAGAGCCTGCAGAAAGCACTATGCTAGAACATAGGCTCCTTTGCCACAAAGAAATAAGATGCATTTTCCATTCTATCTGCCAACGTGATGTGACCTTGATATGTCCTTGGCATGGGGAGAATAAAAAGCCAGAAGGTTTTAAACTATATTTGAACACAAACAGAAAATTATTCAATAGAATATTGCTCAGTACCCACAATGTAGGACATGGCAATACCTTATGATTGAGCCAGGTTTATCCAAGAATTGCTAGCTCAGCAGATAATATGCTACCTATACAGGCTGATTGAAGTATGCACGTTTAGAAATCACTTAAGTAGATTAACAGAAATTAATTATTTATAATTAAATAAAAAATAGCCATTAAAAATCAAAATGAATTTGTGATTTTGGTGGGAAAAATTCCAGAAAATTCAATCATCTTAATCCAAAGAACTTATATAATAAAAACCTATAGAAAATATGATATCTGATTGATAAGAAATGACCAAAAAGAGTTTGTATCATTACACCAGAATCTTTCAGCACTGTTTTAGAAATTCTAAGCAACATCATCAAAGGAGAATACCAGAGGCCTAAAGTTTTCAAGGACGAAAAATTTCCCAGCAGTTTTCTAAAGACTATTATTAAAAGTGAATCATTTGCATGAAGTTGCTTTTGAGTTTCTTATGTAGATTATCGCATAAAATGCAAATAACAAGCATTTTGTTCATGAAATGTGGAAACAGAAATCTTTGATGCTGCTAAAGTTACATTTAAAGATCAAGAATTAACTCTTGATATTGTGTGATTTTTTTCCTAATCTTAGAATTAAGTGAAATGGCCAGACTGATGACGATGGTGATGGTGACCATGGTGATGGGAGGCTGATGACAATGGTGATGGTGACCATGGTGATGGGAGGCTGATGACAATGGTGATGGTGGACATGGTGGTGGGAGGCTGATGACAATGGTGATGGTGGCCATGATGATGGGAGCAGGGATGGGATAGAAGTGGTGATGAGGATGGTGGGAACTGTATTAGTTGCTTTTCTGTTGCTGGGTTAAGACACCATGACCAAACACAACTTAAAAAAGAGAATTTATTTAGGCTTATAGTTTTAGAGCAATAAGTGTCCATCATACTGAGGCAGCATGAGGAACAGAATAGAGCGAGTGAACTGGACATAGGGTAAGGCCCTCCCAGCCCTCAGTGACATATTTCTTTAACAAGGCTACACCACCTTCATTCTCCAACAGCACCAGCAACTGAGACCAAGTGCTTAAAACACCCAAGCTTAGGGTGTACACCTCTTATTCAAACCACCACAATCATGATAATATTGTGTATTAACAGTGGTTAATTAAATAGTAGGGATGATGATAGTAATGATAGTAAAAATGGTAATTGTGATGATGGTTGTGGTAATGGTTGTGCAGGTAAGATATTTTGATAATGATGACGACAGTGGTTTTGATCATATTGATGATGATGGTGGTCATGAGGATGATGGTATTGATGGTACTGACAGTAGTGATGATAACATGATGGTGATGATAATGGTGGTCATAATTGTAATGATATGATGATGATAGTAAGAATGATGATGGTGGTGATGATGGTATTGGTGATGTAATGATGATGACATGACGGTAATGATAATGGTGGTCATAATTGTAATGACAGTGGTGATGATGATGACGGTGGTCATGAGAGTGATAGTAATTATTATGATGGAAAATTAGAAAAAAGAGGAGGATAGGAGCAGAGCTGGAAATGGGAGACAATGAGAGGAGTGCAAACAATAAAAGGAAAAGAAACTAGAAATACAACTTTGCCTGTAGCATTCCAAAGCTATTCAGGTTCATGAGAAAGCTGGGCTGGTTCATTGAAATCATACAGATAACTGAAGTGACTATTAAAGATATATTAAAATTAATGTTTTATTGAATTATTTTATTAAGTGTCTTTATTTTAAAAACTTTATAAATTCCTGCCTTCTTAAAATAGTCAAAGAATAATTTATATATCTTCAAAATGTGACTCAGTCTCCATTATGAAGGACAGTTAACACTGTGGTTCTCCAAAGATGGGCTCTGTCATCAGGCTGACTGGATTAAAATTTCATAGCTGTGAGATTTTTATAACAAGATGTTTACTGTCTCATTACTTTAGTATGCTAAATAGGAATAGTTTTGAGTCATAAATTTCCTCTTTAGACTCAGTGAATGGGCTGTGTTTTGCATGTGTAATAGTCCTTGCAGTATGATAGGGCCTGAAAGAATCGTTATTGGACAGATTGGGATTCTTCACCAATCCATCATTTAAGTATTTATTGAGTAACCACTATGTGCCTGCTCTTGGTCAGAGCACCTAGTAATAAACTAAAGATGAGTCCTCCATTCGAATAGAGTTGATGAGGGAAGCATGAATATGTGACTCGGATAATGTATGAAGAAGAAATAAAAATTATGAAGTAGACAAGGTTGAGCAGTGTAAGACTAAGGACCAATTTACAAGCTACAGTACAGCATAGGTAGCTACTGTTATATCAACCCGATTGAAAATAACTGCAAATCAAAGAAAAAAAAAAGTTACACAGCATATACAACAAATATGCCTCAACCACAATACTTTTGCTTCTTTGTGTTCTTGTCTTATGGGACAAAAGTGAAATTACTTTCATTTATATTATTTATGTGTCATTTTGAATCAAATTCATTGGCATTTATCAGATGGTCTATACAGGCAAGTCAGAATGAAGCAAGGATCACTTGTACTGTGTGACCCAGAATCCCCAGAGGAGAAAAAGACTTCCACAGAAAGTGAAAGCTTGGCTATCAAGGCCCTGGCTATGTGAGCACCTTGCTCTGCCTTCCCTGTACTGAAAGCAGTCCTTCCTTGAGCTGCTGTGAGATGCTCTGTGGCTCTGTCTACCTCTTATTCCATCCCATCTGCTCAGATGCATGAAATATAAGAGTCAAGGAAGACAGCATGAGTCAGAGTGGAATAATCTAGAAACTGAAAGAAAAGATACTCTTCTCTCCATTGCCATTCACAGTAAATGCATTGGAAAGAGACAGACAGCCAGGAAGCATGCTCTCTAAGGCAATTATACGCTTGCCAGAATGGATCAGCGGCACAGACTGGTGCTTCCTTTGCAAACACTCATATTTTAGTAGATGTTTATGCACAGACGTCTAAGAGGCCCAAGTGGCAGCCATTCTTGAGTGACCAGATCTCAGACATTTGCCATCTTATTGCACATGTGATCAGAAAAATGAGTGGAAATCTTTAAGATGGAGATATCCAATGAATAAATGAACTTGAATTAAGTAAGGTAAAAGGAAATGATACACAAAAATTGTCTGTCAGATATTAATCAAAATATATTTATTTGGTTTAAAGCATGTCCTGGACACTGTTCAATGATTTAGTTAATTATTTAATTTTTTTGCCATGATAACTATATAAACACTTAGAAGTTCATGAATCGATCAATTATTTTCTTAACCACAGTTTCTATTTTCTTGAATTTTGAAATGAGGGGAATGAAGAGATGGCTAGTCGTTAAGAGCACTGGCTCTTGCTGAAGATCTTAGTACAATTCCCAGCACCCACAGCAGACAGTTACCATCTGCCCCTGACTCCAGATCCAGAGGATCTAACACCCCTAATATCCTCTTCTGACCTATAAAGACACCTGCACACACTACACACACACACACACCATACATACCACATACACAAACACACCACACACCATGAATATACCACACACACCATACATACCATACACAACACACATACCACACACACCACACACACACACCACACACACACACCATACACACACATACCATACACACCACACACACACCACATACACACACCATACACACACATACCATACACACCACACACACACACACCACACATACCACACACACCACACACAGACATACCACACACACCACATACCACACACATACACACACCATACATACCACACACACACCACATACCACACAGACACACATACCATACATACCACACACATACCACACACACACACAAACACACCACACACAAACACCCAACACACCATACATACACAAACACGCAACACATCACACACATGCACCACACACAAACATTCACACATAATACACATATATACATAAAGATAAATCTCTCAGAGAAGAAATATTTCCTGCTTAAAAAATTATTATAAATATTACCATGAATAACCACTTGTAATGTCTGTCATAGCTGATATTCAAGTGGATGAAACATTTATTACAATTTAATATATCTGGCCAGAAAACCTGCAATTTACATAATTTAATGTATTTTTGTTTTATAAAACAGATGCTAATTTTTTATTAGTGATTATGTTTAAAAGTTATTTATATTGCTTATAATTATTTAGTTCCTAATCCTATGACTAACATTTCAATCTAGTAAGCATGACCATGAATAATGATGCAAAAAATACTGGTTTTGCACTGAGGTATAATGGTATATTATAAATTACTTCATTAGGAAAGACAAACCCACTATGAGACAAACTTGCATTTTGTACTGTCTTTAAGTGCTCTGATATTATCTAATAACATAGCTGTAAATGTTGTTATTACATAATTCCATATTTTGTTCTCACAAATCTACCTAACAAGTTTATATGTCCCTTTAATGGCAAAAATTACTTACTTAGTTTATTCTCTGCATGTCAAGAACTGAGAAGGATCTGAAATGGTACCCCTGGAAATTTAAAAGATAGGCTATACAGTTGAGTAGAAGCAAGCAAAAGACATCAGATGCCTAGTCAAAGATGAAGAAATATATTGTTCATAGGCAGCAATATTTTCATATTTACATCTGTTTTCTTTTCCTGTCAATGTCCCAGGATGACATAAGAGTGGATTTAGGTACAGAACACACAGTGAATTGGAATCCATCTCCATGCTTTGGAAAATATAATCTTTCTAAACAGTAAAGCCTTGGGCTGGAGTTGTAACACAGTTGGTCCAGTAGTTTCCTAGCATGCACAAAGCTCTGGTCTCCCTCCGTCCCAAGCATTCCATAAAACAGGGGTTTTATGTATATCTGTAACTTCAGGATTTGGGAGGCTTTAGCAGGCGGATCAGAAGTTTACTGCTCTAGTGTTATGAGTAGACTGTGATCAAGGTAACTCGTAAAAGAAAGCATTGAATCAAGGGCTTGATTACAGTTTCAGAGGCTTAGTCCATTGCTGATATGGTAGGGAAGCATGCGTGGCACTGGAGGTAACTGAGAGCTTACATCTGATCCACAAGCACAAGAAGGGTTGGAGGAGCTGTCCATTGACACACCTTCCCCAACAAGGCCACACCTCCTAATTCTTCCCTAACAGTTCCATCAACTGCAGAACAAGCTTTCAAACGCATGAGCCTGTGGTGAAGTGGCTGGGGAGAGGGGCATTGTCATTCAAACCACCACCACAACAAACTAAAACTTTGATTCACAGAGACATTGCATTTATTATGCTGCTTAGCAAATAAACCCGTCCTCTACTCCAGAGAAGGATGCACCATCTGTGACTTCACTAGCAAGATGTCCAGAAATGTAAGACACTTAAGGATAATCATCTTTCAAACTTGACACTTAGGGAATCTAAGCATACAGTAGGAATTTACTCAATACTGCCGTGATCTCAACCAGAGAATCATCCTCAAAGACAACTGAAGTCATTACCAAATCACATGACTACACTATTTCACTTGGGTTTCTCAGGTACATTTTAAAAAATGTATTGTACTTACTTATTTTGTGTGTGTGAGTGTCTGTGTGTGTGCACGCACACATGCACATGCACGCACAATGTACCGTATTACAGGAATGAAGATCAAAGATAATTTGTAGGTGGTTCTTTCCTTTCAGCCTATAGGTCCTGTGGATCAAACTCAAGTCACCAAGCTTGCTGGCAATAACTTTTTGATTCATCTTACTGACCCTAAGATACTTAATTTTAAGAACTTAGATATTTATGTGAGCAATATATAGACAGACTTTCAGGGTCCATGCAAATCAACAATAGGCTGAAGAGGACAAAGAAATTGGGTAATAGTGATATAACAAGTTACCACATTACCTAAGTGGCATTAGCCAGAGGTGTGGTCACAGATATGGTGGCAGGTAAGCTTACAACTGGCTTTCCATTGAAAGACTCTCATCTGTAGCATTTACCTGTTTTCCTAATCTGACTGTGATAAATTGCAAGCTATTGCTGTGGCAGATTTAAGCTGCAAGTAAAGAAATGTGTTTAGCCTGCAGTCCAGGGCCACAGGGCCAGCATCAGCACACCGATGGCTGAGTTATATAACATCGACCCAACCTCCCCCAGGATCACTTTTGTCCCATTGCTGTGCCTCAATGTGAACAGAACTGAGTCCTGGCTACAAAGCTGGGCAGCTTCTCAGAATATTCTACAGTTAGAATATCAAAGCTTCATCACTTTTTCTAAATTAAAACAAAAGGTGGGATCATATCTCTTGACATGACATCCTGCTATCCATTCATTCCCAGCGCACAGTTATAAGTTTCCAATCAACACTCCATCATTTGTTTTAACTTTTCCAGAGAGACGTGTTACTAAGCCTTGCCAGCGGAGATGTGGTGCTGGAGAAAGATGACCACAATCTCTCCTTTACTAAAATGTTTATATAGTTTGTAAATCAGGGTGACTCTCTTCCTTACCCCACTTCCCAAGGCAGGGTAATCAAGACTATGTAAATAATGGAGCCTCCAACATTCCAAACTGCTGAGAAGGAATCTGTGTCAGAGGTGGTATGGACAAATACTGGACAGGTTGCTGAAAGGACACCTGTGTGATAGGTATTATAGATGGATATTGGGCAGGTGTGTACCCAAAGAAAAGCTTCAGGTGAATTTTTATGCAAGTTTTTGTCTGCTTCCGAGAAACCAACCGAACCACTGGCAGGTGCTTTCTCTATAAACTTAGAGACTCATACACCATCACTAAAAGTCGCTGTCCCATCTAGACATGCTGAAAGAAGACTATAACTGAGGTGTGTGTCTCTGTGCCTGCCTAGAGCAATGGTTCTCAACCTTTCTAATGACCATGACTCTAATGTAGTTCCTCATGTTGTGGTGATCCACAGCTGTAAAATTATTTCATTGCTGCTTTATAGTAGCGATTTTGCTACTGTCTTAATCGCAATGTAAATGTCTGATATTCAGGATATCTGATATGTGATGCCCAAAGGGGTCACAACCCACAGGTTGAGAGCCGCTGCTCTAAAGCTTCCCCATTATGTGTCTTCTTGTGCTCATTTACTCTAATCATGTCCGTGTTTGTTTCTTAAATGCTGTGTTTGAATAAAAATTCTATAATACTAGTTGGCAGCCAGCTAGCAGAGTGATCGCACCCTTTAAGCTGGACAATGGTGGATTCATTATCATTTAAATGTCCTTACATTGTGGTTGGCTGTGAGTTCCCAGCAGCTTAAACTGAAGTGCCAGGTGCCTCCCTTAGGAATATGTGCATTCTTCACTTTCACCTCTGATTGTGAGGATGACACAAAATGCCCCTGTGTTAACACCAGCAAGAACATTTGGATTTGAGAAATAACAAACTGCATTCTTCTCCAGTGACCACAGCAGCATACCAGTCTCAACTATCACCCTAACCCTGAGAGAGAAAAGAAGTCTGGGGCTGTCTTTATAAATACCCAACCTCTGTGTGGGTATGCCTGTATACATGGGCATGTTGGCTTCAGTAGAGAGTGGTTTAAAAACTAATTCTTCCACTCATTAATTTTCTTTAGTATGTGGAAAGCCCTATTTTAAATGCTAGAGATGAAAGGAAATATTTATAGCTTCTGGGTTTAGTGAGTATCTAATCTGAAACAGTCATACTCAAGCAATCAAGTGTATTAGCTTGTCACTTAATGTGTATCCTGAGCAACAAATGGCACAGTGGTAACAGGATTGGTTGGTCTTTGCCTCTTCAATTTACCTATTTAAGAGCCTGCACTGAGAGCCTGTGTACTCTCTGTAAGCTTCTTGTCATTAACACAGCATTGGGTAATCTCTTCTTGGAGTACTGTCATGGTTTGCAGATGAATTATTTTGTAACAAATAATTATTTTGTAGCCTGTCAAGCATAAGAGGTAGTCAATTCCAAACCTTCAGGGGTGAGTGATTATTCTGTGTTGCAGAGGTGCCGGCACTCTGTCAATCACAAGAGTGTCAGTCATATACCTGGGAAGGTAAAGGGACCGCCTAAGCTGCTCACAATGAAACATAAGGGGAGAGTGGAAGCTCCTATTCATAGGAATGTTTAAAAACTATACTGCCATGATATATTACGGCAAACTCTATACTCTACAATGTGTTTATGCATTTTATTTATTGGAATCCCTATAGCACTCACCCCTGGACAATAGTGGACTAAAACTATAACAGTATATACATGATTCTAACTCTGCACTAAGAATCTTACAGTCTCATTGAAGCTCTCACTGCAATAACCAGTGTGTCTCTCATGACCAAGACTTGATTGAGTCTGTGGCCTTCTCTGAGGACACAGGGATTCCTGAGATGAATGTCTGTTGTTCCCACTCTTCTTCAGTCTGTCCTCGAGGTGAGAAAGCCAGAAAGGCCTTGCTCTGGTGCTACTCAGAAAATCTGAGTGTGCCTTCAGTTGATGGTTGCGTGCATCATCAGCACAGAACTAGAGGCTCCCAGGGAAAGGCTGGGAATGAGACACATTGTCTACAAACCAGGGGGAGTTGAGCTGGGGAGGCCAGGAGCCACCTAATAGCTTTCACATCTGCCTTTGAGCTGTGCTGATTTTTGGTACTAATGGGAGAGAGGCTTTGACTATTAAAATTTTTTTCAGGGATTAAAACATGCATCAGGCTTCTAACAAACTATAATTAAAAGGAATCTGTGACTTCAGTTTTAAGAAATACGGTGTCTTTGCTATTGAATATTTGATTCCATTTAATGACATTTGAGTCTAGCCTATTAAGCGGTAGGCCTCTCATTAATTACGAATGATTGTATTTTGCAAACTGTGTGTAAATGGAGCCAGAGGTTTCCCAGAAAGCATTACTAAAAAAATTAGCTCCAAGCCAAGGTAGAATTGTACACACAATTTCATAGTTATTACAAAATTTTTAACACTAGCTTTCTTTTTTAAATTTTTTATTGGATATTTAATTTACATTTCAGATGTAATCCCCTTTCCCCATTTCCCACCACTCAGGAACCCACTATCCCATCCCCCCTCTTCCTGCTTCTATGAGGATATGTCCCCACCCACTCCCTCACTCCCACCTCCCCACCCATGATTTTCTCCACACTAGGGCATCCAGCCTTCACTGAACCAAGGACTGCCTCACCCACCTATGCCCGACAAGGCCATCCTCCCATACATATACAGCTGGAGCCATGGGTCCTTCTCTATGTGCTCCCAAGGCTGGTGGTTTAGACCCTGGGAGCTCTGATTGGTTGGTATTGTTGCTCTCCTCATGGGGCCAAAAACCCTTTCAGCTCCTTCAGTCTCTCTCACTCCTCCATTGGGAACCCCATGATCAGTTCAATGGTTAGCTATGAGCATCCACCTTTGTATATGTCAGGTTCTGGCAGACCTCTAATGAGACAACTATATCAGGCTCGTGTCAGCATGCACTTCTAGGCAACCACATCTGTGTCTACCTATGGTGAATGCACAAGGAATAAATACCCAGGTGGAGCAGTCTCCGGACAACCCCTCCTTCAGTTTCTGTCCCACACTTTGTCTCCATATTTGCTCCCATGAGTATTTTGTTACTCCTTCTAAGAAGGGTCAAAGCACCCACACTTTGGTCTTCCTTGTTCATGAGCTTCATATAGTCTGTGAGTTGTATCTTGGATATTTCGAGCTTTTGGGCTAATATCCAATTATCAGTGAGTGAATACCATGTGTGTTCTTTGTGATTGGGTTACCTCACTCAGGATGATATTTTCTAGTTCTATCCATTTGCCTAATAATTTCTCGAATTCATTGATTTTTTTAATAGCTGAGTAATATTCCATTGTGTAAATGTACCGTATTTTCTGTATCCATTCTTCTGTTGAAGGACATCTGGGTTCTTTCCAGCTTCTGGCTATTATAAATAAGGCTGCTATGAATATAGTGGAGCATGTGTCCTTGTTATGTGTTGGAGCATCTTCTGGATATGTGCCCAGAAGTGGTATAGCTGAGTCCTCAGGTAATGCTATGTCCAATTTTCTGAGGAACTGCCAGACTGATTTCCAGAGTGGTTGTACCAGCTTTCAATCCCACCAACAATGGAGGAGTGTTCCTCTTTTTCCACATCTTTGCCAGCATCTGCTTTCAGCTGAGTTTTTGGTCTTAGCCATTCTGATTGGTGTGAGGTGGAATCTCAGGGTTGTTTTGATTTGTATTTCCCTGATGACTAAGGATATTAAACATTTCTTTAGGTGCTTCTTAGCCACTCAAGTTTCCTCAGTTGATAATTCTTTGTTTAGCTCTGTACCCCATTTTTAATAGGGTTTTTTAGTTGTCTGGAGTCTAATTTCTTGAGTTCTTTGTATATAGAATACAAATTAGATATTAGCCCTCTACTGGATGTAGGATTGGTAAAGATCTTTTCTCAATCTGTTGGTTGCCATTTTCTCCACTTGACAGTTTCCTTTGCCTTACAGAAGCTTTGCAATTTTATGAGGTCCCATTTGTCAATTCTTTTTTTTTTTGGTTTTTAAAGATAGGGTTTCTCTATGTAGTCCCAGGCTAGCCTCGACCTCAGAAATCCGCCTGCCTCTGCCTCCCAAGTGCTGGGATTAAAGGCATGAGCCACCACCACCCAGCATCAATTCTTGATCTTAGAGCATAAGCCATTGGTGTTCCGTTCAGGAACTTTTCCCCTGTGCCCAGGTAATCAAGGTTCTTCCCCACCTTCTCTTCTATTAGTTTCAGTGTATCTGGTTTTATGTAAAGGTCCTTTATTCACTTGGACTTGAACTTTGTACAAGGAGATAAGAATGGATCGATTTGCATTCTTCTACATGCTGACCTCCATTTGAACCAGAACCATTTATTGAAAATGCTGTCCTTTTTATACGGGACAGTTTTAGCTCCTTTGTCAAAGATCAAGTGACCATAGGTGTGTGGGTTCTTTTGTGGGTCTTCAGTTCTATTTCATTGATCTTCCTGCCTGTCTGTGTACTAATACCATGCAGGCATTTTGTTTTGTTTTTGTTTTTTATTTTATTTTTTTATTTATTTATTTTTTATCACTATTGATCTGTAGTACAGCTTGAGATCAGGGATGGCGATTCGCCCAGAAGTTCTTTTATTGTAGAGAATAGTTCTGGCTATCCTGGGTTTTTTGTTATTCCAAATGAATTTGCAAATTGTTTTTTCTATCTCTATGAGAATTCTCGATGGCTTGGAATTTTGATAGGGATTGCATTGAATCTGTACATTGTTTTTGGCAAGATGGCCATTTTTACCATATTAACCCTGCCAATCCAAGTGTATGGGAGATCTTTCCATCTTCTGAGATCTTCAATTTCTTTCTTCAGAGACTTGAAGTTCTTGTCATACAGATCTTTCACTTACTTGGTTAGATTCACATCAAGGTATTTTATATTATTTGTGACTATTACGAAGGGTGTCATTTCCCTAATTTCTTTCTCAGTCTGTTTGTCCTCCGAGTAGAGGAAGGCTACTGATTTGTTTGAGTTGATTTTATAACCAGCCACTTTGCTGAAGTTGTTCATAAGGTTTAGGAATTCTCTGGTGGAAGTTTTAGGGTACTTAAATATACTATCATATCATCTGCAAATAGTGAAATTTTGACTTCTTCCTTTCCTATTTGTAACCCTTTGACTTCCTTTGTTGTCTAATTGCTCTGGCTAGGACTTCCAGTACTGTATTGAATAGGTAGGGTGAGAGTGGGCAGTCATGTCTAGTCCCTACTTTTAGTGGGAATGCTTCAAGTTTCTCTCCATTTAGTTTGATGTTGGCTACTGGTTTGCTGTATTTTGCTTTTACTATGTTTAGGTATGGGCCTTGAATTCCTGATCTTTCTAAGATTTTTTCCATGAAGGGATGTTGAATTTTACCAAATGCTGTCTCAGCATCTAGTGAGATGATCTTGTGATGTTTTCTTTGAGTGTGTTTAAATAGTGGATTACGTTGATGGATTTCCGAATATTGAACCATCCCTGCATTCCTGGGATAAAGCCTACCTGATCATGATGGATGATTGTTTTGATATGTTTTTGGATTTGGTTTGCCAGAATTTTATTGAGTATTTTTACATCGATATTCATAAGGGAGGTTGGTCTGAAGTTTTCTTTCTTTGTTGGGTCTTTGTGAGGTTTAGGCCTGAGTGTAGTTGTGGCTTCATAGAACGAATTGGGTAGTGTTCCTTCTGTTTCTATTTTGTGGAATAGTTTGAAGAGAATTGGTATTAGGTCTTCTTGGAAAGACTGATAGAATTCTGCATTAAAACCATCTTGTCCTGGGCTTTTTTTGTGGGGAGACTGTTAATGACTGCTGCTATTTTTTAGGGGTTATGGAACTGTTTAGATGGTTTATCTGCTTCTGATTAACTTTGGTACCTGGTATCTGTCTAGAAAGTTGTCCATTTCATCCAGATTTTCCAGTTTTGTTGGGTATAGGCTTTTTTAGTAGGATCTGATGATTTTTTGAATTTCCTCAGTTTCTGTTGTTGTGTCTCCCTTTTCAGTTATGATTTTATTAATTTGGTTACTTTCTCTGTGCCCTTTGGTTTGTCTGGCTAAGGGTTTGTCTATCTTGTTGATTTCTCAAAGAACCAGCTCCTGGTTTTGTTGATATTTTGTATAGTTCTTTTTGTTTCTCCTTGATTGATTTCAGCCCTGAGTTTGATTATTTTCTGCTGTCTACTCCTCTTGGGTGTATTTGCTTCTTTTTGTTCTAGAGCTTTCAGTTGTTCTGTCAAGTAGTTAGTGTGGGTCCCTGTGGCTGGAACACAGGGAAGTCCTCCATGATGGCCATAGGATGGCAGGCCCCAATAACCTGAAAAAGTCCATGGGTTTCCAAAAAGGCTTTATTAACATGACAGATGATAGTTGAGTCTGGATGAGCACCCCATGAAACTCAGGGCAGACCTGATTTAAATAGGGAGGGAGAAAGGGGGAGAGTCTGGGGAATGCTTAATTGGCTATGTTCTCTGGCCTTCAGGTATCTCATTAATATGTAAATCTCTTGAGGCTGAGGCCTGTAGTCATGCCCTTTACCTGTGCCCTTTGGGAGGGGCTGCATCCTATGTGACTGAATAGAGCAGGTTAATGGAGTTCTACTCCATGTTAGGAGCCTGGATGCTGGGAGTGCAGCAGAATAAATGCTGTCCCTTGCAGGGTCTCTGGGCTACTTACAGCCAGTGCTTCTACCAAAAACCAAGACCTCTTTCGTGGCCCTACAAAGTCCCATAAGTTTTGGTATGATGTGTTCTCATTTTCATTACATTCTAAAACGTCTTTAATTTCTTTCTTCATTTTTTCTTTGACCAAGTCATTATTTAGTAGAGCGTTGTTCAGTTTCTACGCGTATGTGGGCTTTCCACTATTTCTGTCATTATTGAAGACCAGCCTTAGTCCGTGGTGATCTGATAGGGTGCAAGGGATTACTTCAATCTTTTTGTATTTGTTGAGACCTGTTTTATGACCAATTATATGGTCTATTTTGGAGAAGATACCATGAAGTGCTGAGAAAAAGGTATCTTCTTTTGTTTAAGGATGAAATGTTCTATAGATGTCTGTTAAATCTGTTAATTTCATTGTGTCTCTGTTTAGTTTCCGTTTCCATGATCTGTCTATTACTGAGAATGGGGTGTTGAAATCCCCCACTATTATTGTGTGAGGTGCAATGTGTGCTTTGAGCTTTAGTAACGTTTCTTTTATGAATGTTGGTGCCCTTGCATTTGGATCATTGATGTTCAGAATTGAGAGTTCATCTTGGTAGTTTTTTTTTTGATGAGTATGAAGTGTCCATTCTTATCTTTTTGATTACTTTTTGTTGAAAGTCAATTTTATTTGACATTGGACTCGATACTCCAGCTTGTTGCTTAGGACTATTTGCTTGGAAAATTGTTTTCCATCCTTTTACAATGAGGTGGTGTCTAACTTTGTCACTGAGGTGTGTTTCCTGTATGCAGCAAAACTCTGGGTCCTGTTTATGTATTCAGTCTGATAGTCTATTTCTTTTTATTGGAAAATTGACTCCATTGATGTTAAGAGATATTAAGGAAAAATGATTGTTGCTTCCTGTTATTTTTGTTATTAGAGGTGGAATTATGTGTGTGTAACTATCTCCTTTTGGGGTTGTTGGAAGATTACTTTCTTGCATTTTCTAGCTTGTAGTTTCCCTCCTTGTATTGTTCTCCAATTATACTTTGTAGTGCTGGATTTGTAGAAAGATATTGTACAAATTTGGTTTTGTCATGGAATATCTTGGTCTCTCTGTGTATGCTAATTGAGAGTTTTGCTGGGTATAGTAGTCTGGGCTGGCATTTGTGTTCTCTTAGGGTCTGTATGAGATCACTGCAGGATCTTCTGGCTTTTATAGTCCCTGGTGAGAAGTCTGGTGTAATTCTTATAGGTCTGCCTTTATATGTTACTTTACCTTTTTCCCTTACTGCTTTTAGTATTTTTTCTTTGTTTTGTGTATTTGATGTTATGTGACGGGAATTTCTTTTCTGGTCTAGTCTATTTGGAGTTCTGTAGGCTTCTTGTATGTTCATGGACATCTCTTTCTTTAGGTTAGGGAAGTTTTCCTCTATAATTTTGTTGAAGATGTTTACTGGCCCTTTAAGTTGTAAATCTTCACTGTCATCTATACCTATTATCCTTAGGTTTGGCCTTCTCATTGTGTCCTGGATTTCCTGGGTGTTTTGGTTTAGAAGCGTTTTTCATTTTCTTTGACAGTTGTGTCAATGTTTTTCATGGTATCTTCTGCACATATGATTCTCTCTTCTATCTCTTGTATTCTCTTGGTGATGCTTGTATCTATAACTCCTGATCTCCTTCCTAGGTTTTCTAGCTCCAAGATAGTCTTCTTTTGAGATTTCTTTATTGTTTCTACTTCTATTTTTAGATTCTGGATTGTTTTGTTTAATTCCTTTACCTATCTGCTTGTGTTTTCTTATAATTCTTTAAGGGATTTTTGTGTTTCCTCTTTAAGGGCTTCTACCTGTTTACCTATGTTCTCCTGTACTTCTTTAAGGGGGTTATTTGTGTCCTTAAAGTTCTCTATCATCACCTGAGAAGTGATTTTAATTCTGAGTCCTGCTTTTCTGGTATGGTGGGGTCTCCAGGGCTTGCTATGGTGGGAGAACTGGGTTATGATGATGCCAAGTAACTTTGGTTTCTGTTGCTTATGTTCTTGTGCTTGCCTTTCACCATCTAATTAACTCTAGTGCTACCTGCACTCACTGTTTCTGACTGGAGCCTGTTTATCTAACTATCTTGCTTGTGTCAGAACTCCTCAGAGTCCAGATGTCTCTGTGATCCTGAGCTCCTGGGTGGAGGAACTGCTGGGACTCAGTTTGCCTTTGGGATCTGGATATCTTGCTGCTCTGAGTGCAGTGGGTTCTCTAGGATGGTTCAGGATATGGTGTCTTCACAGGAGCAGACCAGCTAAGTGTCTGCCCCAGCCAAAAGGACCAAGCAAGAGATGCAAGGAGAGTGGTATTCTGAAGGGGCGGGATTTGGGTGGCTGATGGGTCCTTAGTGCCCCAGGCTCTCAGTTGTAGCTCTAGGGTGTATGGTAGTGGGAGATGGTTCTTACCCACTGCTCTGATTTCAGTGGTTCCTCTAGGATTGCTCAGGATATGGTGTCTTCATGGGAGCAGACCAGCTAGGTGTGTGCCCCAGCCAAATAACACTAGCTTTGTAAGGGGAGACTATCTAGCATGAGTTTTAATTTAAGGGAAATTATTTTCAAATTATAATTGATGCTTAATTATGAGAAGCTCTTGGGCCTGCATATTTTCTGGTCTGCAGCATACAAAAATGTATGAGGGTTAGCTGGGTACATATGTACCACAGGATGGTGGGAGATGATGTGGGAAGCATGCGCCCTAGAAAGGGCTGCACTGTTTAGTTGACAATGTGTTAGACAATGAATCTTAAAGGCATATATTGTGATTGAGTGGCTAGAAGTTAATCTCTGACAGCTGACATTGTCCTCAAGCCTAAATGAGAAAACTGCCTATGCACTCAGAAACCATGTTTAGGTTTACCCCATAGAGTAGCAGTGTGGCCTTTTCTTTTGCTATGAAAAATAATGATTTTTGGAGATTAATTTTTTTTCACATGTATGTGCCTGAGTGCACGTCTGAGTCTATGTATTTGCATCATTAGTACTCAGGTGCTCACAGGGACCAGAAAAGAGCATCAGGTTCCCTGGTCTGGAGTTACAGGTGGTTGTGAGCCTCCTGATGTGGGTGCTGGGAACAGAATTGAGTAGCAACCTCTGAGCCACCTGTGCAGCCCATCTTTGGTTATTGGAAATATGGCTTACATCTCCCTTTTCCACCAGAATAGTAAGCTTTCATACAGAATATCTCTTTCATAAACTTCAATGGCATTAGGCTTTTTTTTTCTTTTGGACAGGGTTTCTCTGTATAGCTCTGGCTGTCCTGGAACTCACTCTGTAGACCAGGCTGGCCTCGAACTCAGAAATCTGCCTGCCTCTGCCTCCCAAGTGCTGGAATTAAAGGCATACACCACCACTCCCTCATGTGGCTTTTTAAAAATTCTGTAAGGAAAGGTCAATGCTCCTGGAAATGTGCTTCAAAAGAATATGTTTTGACAGAGAGATGGAGGGAGGGAGGGAGGAAGGGAGGAGAGGGATAGAGAGAGACAGAGAGATAGAGAAAGAGAGAGAGAGGGAGAACGAGAACCAGAGAGCCCTGCCTAAATTGTTAAGAGGCATTATGGAGCTTTAAGAGGTCAAATGCCCAAGGAAGGAGAAAGTAATTTAGAGAACACAAAGTGTATCTGACATAGAGGCCATTTATTCTTTAAAATATTATAGTAGTTCAAATTGGGGATTTAACCAAAGTTCATAAAGTGGGATGGAGGACTGGGAAAGAAAGTGGAGAAACCACCTCAGTTGTGACCCTAATTAAAGGATCCATTAAGACATATAATATTACTTCCATAATCTATAGACTATCTCTCTGTGTCCTTGATTTGTCCTCCAATAAATCAGGAAAAATACTGCGGACTGGTCTTAAAACATACATCTGATCACACTAGTTTCAGCTAAACACTTATAGCAGGGTGGATGCAGCCACTTCATTCAGGATAGGAAGAATCAAGAAGCCAAATCAAGAATCTATGTGGTAGAAAAATAATGAAAATATCACAGGCATAATATTCTTATATTCACAATTAAAATATGTGGAGTGATGGGTGAGAAGGAATGAGCAACAGGAGGTTCTCTCCATCCACCATGTGAGACTCCGGGGTTGAACTCAGGTTGTCAGGCTTGGGAGTTGGCTCTTTACCTCTGAGTCAAGTCATTGCCCCTCCTGATACATAGTAGGAAAGATGGACTGCTGTGTTGTCTGAAGCCCTGGGCATTTCTAGTTTGTGAGCAATCATCTGATGTCTTAGATGGGATTAAATATGGGCTCAAACAGCATATAGGACTAGTGATTAATTCTGTATCAGGAGTGCATCATCAATTCCACAGGCAAATATCTATTCACTCTTAACAGTAATAAAAACCAAAGGTGGGGTGGGAAGGAAATACTTTGGCTAGTTTACACTCAGAGGGTATGGACATGCATCACTCTTTGGTCAGAACGGCTGTTAAACGTACGTGGAAATATAATATTTAGCAAAAAAGCATTATTATGTGCTTACTAGTAAAGAATTTAACTAAATTGATTTAGAATGACTTATTATTAATCTCTCACGGTCTTAAGTGTACCTTAATTCTAAGAAGATGAATCACAAGGTATCCCTAACCACTGACTTGGAAACCCAGAAATAATCAGAAATGCTAGCCATTGTGTTTTTAGGACTTCAATTAGTTTAACATGTCTTTTGTATATACATAGTTAACTCATTTTCTTATTTCAGACAGAAATTAGGTGTTCAATAGATATTAGCCAGTTAGCCATTACCATCATGTGGAAATCAAAGTTTTGCCTTATATTCAAACAGATCAACCTCTGGGAGAAATGCTTGCTATGTTTCTTTTTGTAAATAATATTACCTATGATAATTATTTTTAATAAGCAAAACTATACATGCTTTTATTATGTACAGTGATTTAAAGTATATATATACTTTAAATCAGTGTCTGTCTGTCTGTCTGTCTGTCTGTCTGTCTGTCTATCGATCTATCTACTGAAGAATGAAACCTACAGCTAGGTAATATACATTATATCATATATTTACCATTTTTACAATAAAAATGTTTAGCAATTTCTGAGAACAAACATATTAGCTATATTCACGGAGGTGTCTGTATCCAGCTTAAACTTTATGTCCTCTAATGAGCATTTCTCTGGTCCTCTCTGCTTATCACCCACCCGAGATCCTAGGAACTGTCATTTTACAGGGTCAACATCTTTAAATTCCTCTTCTAGAGTGATCATGCCATGCCTGTGATTCCGTGCCTGGTGTACTTTAGGGCCGTCCTCATTGTCACAAATGGCTGGGCAGCATTCTGTGGTACACCATATTCTCTCAGTCATTCATCAGCACGTGGACATCTGAATTCACTCTATCACCTTGGCTCTTGTGGAGACTGCCACAAACACTAGGCTTCATATATCTCCTTGGCATATTTATGCCACTTCCTATGGATATATCTCACTAATCATGTGGTCAATCATTTACTGTCACTGTGCTTGGTAACTTTCTGAGGAATCCTCATACTACCTCCCATGGTGACTATTTTGCAAGCCTGCAGAAGTGTTTAAATTCCACATTCTCACCGCCTATCACAACACTACTCTTTTGCTTGTTGATATCACTTATGTTAATAGCTGTAATGAACTCCCCTGAGGAAGCCACACTAGCCCTGGTGAGGAGCATTGCTGAACAGTTTTCACATGCTGTTTGCTGTTTCTCATGCTGTCTTCCCATAGCATCTTTCTAGAGTTCTTTTCTAGTCTCTATGCATTTAGTATATTATTGGGTCTATTTCAAAAATATATTGATATATCAGTTTAAAGCATAACAGTTTAGAATGCTGGCTGCTTCATGATGACTTACAACCATCCATAATTCCAGTCCCAAGGATATCTTGTGCCCCCTTCTGGCCTCCATAGGTACTGCATGCATGTGGTGCATATACATACATGCAGACAGAGGATCCATACACAAAAATAATAATTTTGAAAACAAGAACATAATAATTAATTCTCTATCCAGATGCAACACTTCTCAAAATTTACAAAATATATATTTTATAGAGAGTTTGTCCTTTATTTGCTTTGTAATAACATGAATAACAGAAACCCATGTTCATCAGAATTAAGAGTTTTGTTGGAAGAAACATAAACAGCAAAAAGCAAATAGTAAAATTATTCTACCTAAGAGTATAAATTATTAAAATCTCACTATAATAAACATGGCAAATTTGAAAGCATATATATACATTTATATATAATATTATATATAATATTATATACATTTATATATAATATTATATATAATATTATATATATCAATTAGCTTCATTTAATCACATATATTACATACTTAATCAAAAATACCAAACTGAGGCCTACAAGGTACAGTTGCTAACTTTACAGTTAAAATAACATTTATTTAAGCATTTTATGATAGGATGGTAGCACATGCCTATAATCTGTACACTTTGGAGAAAAAGAAAAGACGATCATAAATTTGGAGGCATCCTGGGCCACATAGAAAGTCCTAGAAGAGCCTAGGCACTATGGTGATGACATGTCTCAAAAAGCAAATAGTAATAACATAAAAATCTTGTGTAATAATGCAAATGTTCTACCAGGACACTTCTTTTTTGACTTATGTTCAAAATGACATCCATTTTGTCAGGTTCATTTGATTCTTAATGTTCCTGAGAGTTCAGTGGTAGCTTGTAACCACTGCATCCCATCTGTGATATCTGTGGTCTAAGTGGCTCCCAAGTCTAGCAACAGTTCTTGTATACTAGAGGGCAGCCATTTGTGGAGGATTGGGGCCACTGTGAAGTGTGTTTCCTAATCCAAAGATAATAACTGATAATAACATTCTTGAGATATTTTGAAAATAACCCCAGTATGAGCCAGAGCTCTGGATCAGCCAGCCAGTCCACTTATTGCATCTGGGCAGAACTTTTCTTGCCCTTAAGCACATGAGGAAGAGGCAAAATAATCCTTCAGTAAAGTCAAACTCAACTACACATCAGCTGTGTGATCCTGACAGACAAGTTGTTTAACTTCAGTTTCAAGAACTGCAGAATTGGATTAGTGGTGGCCTCAACTCATCACTGTGGTAGATAATAGGATAATCTAGTTGTATGGTAGTTTCAGCCTGGTGAGCCTCAGGGTATGAGTTCAAATCCTACCACTGCTATTTTAGGTAGTGCCTTCTAGATGATTCTGCAGGGTTCTCAGTCTACCTTTCCTCATTCATAAAATGAGGGGAGTAATTATAACTGTATTTCATAGTAATCTTTTGAGATAAAAGGAATACATGTCCTTAGAATAATAAGCATGATGTCAGTGTTGGTTGTAATTTATTCATTGTTCCTGGCACCTGGTGAGCCTCACATTAATGGTTAACTATCACCTCAACTAGTTTATTGGTCACAGTCAGAGTTCCAATCAACAGCAGCAAAGGTGCTTCCATTAAAATGCATCTACCTAAAATCAGGCCCCTCCTTTAGTCACTTGTCTGCTGGACGCTTTGGCAGCCTTCTCTGAGCCTCTCATTACTGAGTCCAGATAGTTGCTGGACTTAGAGTACCACACTTGGCCTCTTGTCTAGAAGGTCAGTGCTTTGCTTATTGTTAATTTCAGTATTTAATTTTAAATGTTAATATTCCCCCTCTCTCTCCTGGTAAGACCGCTTCTACATTTGTGTAGACACCCAGAATCTCTCAAGTATGTCTGTAGTTGTGTTGTGAAGCCAACGAGGAGACTGTTATTTTTCACTGCTGAGAATCTAACCCTCATCTTCATAGGTAAGAACTCGACCTCTAAGCTACACACCTAGCCCAGACTTTTTGTAAGGTCTAGGCTTGCAATGAAATCTTTATTACTATTGGATGGACAAACCCATTAAAATGTTACACACACACACACACACACACACACACACACACACACACACACTATAGTAATGATAAAATTACAAAAGTAAGAAGAAACATACACCTGATGTTAAAAGAAATCACCAGCACCTATCTGTATGGATTAAGAATTCATTTTGTGGGCTCAAGTGATGGCTCAGTAATTAACAGTGCTAATTGAGTTTGCAGATGCTCTAAGTTTGGCCCTGGGACCTGAGCTGGAAGGCCTTACAACTTTTTGTGACTCCAATTTGAAGGATCTGACACCATCTTCTCATCTCCATGGGTGCCTGCATATATATATATATATATAGACAGACACACACATACACAAACACACACACATATGTGCATGCACACACAGACACACAGATATACACACACCCATACACACATGCACACACATACATGCACACACCCCCACACACCCAGATACATAGATACATAAAGGATCTTCTACCCTACACTCATTATCGCACAGTGCTGAGGGTTAGTTGGGTCTTTGTGTATCCATGCTCTGCTAAACCCACCATAGGAGTGAGGTAGCAGCCCAGGATGCATGTGAAACCTCTCAAACATTTGAGACTATCAGTTTAGCTTAAGGTTTCAGAGATCTTTCAGCAATCTAAATCATTTTCTGGAAGAAAACAGAAAAAAATTTAAAATAACAATAGGTAGGAAATAAAATACACAGTCACTTTGTTTGTAATAAAATACACAACACTTTGATTATACGACCTCTTTCTCAATCATTGTCTTAATTGGTCACATTTCTTGGCATGGCTGTGGCAGTTATATTATTTACAAGTCAAAACATTTTGAATTACCTGAAGGCAGCAGTTAGCATGATGGATGTGCAGTGGTGTGGAAGGTATTAGCTAATGTATAGTTTATATTATTATGGTTCAGAGGGTGAGAAATGCAGACATTTCTTAGAATCACATTCTAAAATTGGTGTGGATGATATGGAAACTATTGTTGAAACTACTCCCTAGCATGTGAGATGTCTGCCTGTGAGTTATGGAGAAGGTAGAAACTTAGAAGCAGAAGAGGATTCTAACAGGTGTTGGTGAGCTTTGTGAAGGGGGTTGTGCTGAGATAAATGTTTACGGTTCTTTTTCCCTTTCCTAGCCTGCAGCTTTATAAGTTCAGAAGAACGTGTTATGTTCGTAATGCACACACATCACAAGTGAGAAGGTGATATAGGTTAATCTGATTGGAACTTTCTATGATCTATATAGAGATTAAAACAGTATAATCCGTGCCACAGACATACCCAGTTTTTAGTTAAAATCAAATGTTAAAATAGAAAATATGAAGACAAAAAGCTATTCTATTATGAAAAAAGAACTAGAGGAAAAGAAGTAAGTGAAAGAGGGGGTGGAAGAAGAGGTGGAGAGGGAGGAGGAAGAGAAACAGGAGGAGGGGGAGAAAGAAGAGGAACAGGAGGAGGGGAGGAGGAAGAAGAACAGGAGGAAGAGAAGGAAGAAGAGGAACAGGAGGAGGAAGGAAATGAGGAAGAAGATGAAGAGAAAGAGAAGAAAAGGTTGCTGTCACCAATAGCACTTTTTATGACCCCAAATCTGAAGCCTTGATTCACTATGAGTGTTACAGCCCCTGGTCTAGAGTGCCAGTTAGAATATTCTGGGAAACAGCTAAACTTATTTAGTTTGGGGAATTTGGGGGTGGGGGTTGGGGTACTTTGCTTTGTTTGGCTTCAGTTTGTTTTCTTGAAATGGTGTCTTATTCTATGCCACCCAGAATTGCTTTAAACTCCTGGGTTCAACAAAATTATCCCTCTGCCTCAGCCTTCTGTTATCTGGGACAATAGGCACAGGCTACATATCTGGCACATGTGTTACCATCTTTGCCACACAGTGACAAACAGGTTCTTAGGTCTCAGAAACAAAGCATGGCACTTCCCTTCCTTGTCTCCTTTTGTCCATCTTGATCCCTGCCCATACTCCTTCTTTTATTCTATGACCTATGTCAGGCATGTTGGACCTTTTGACATTGTGACATTACATCATCTACACAGTTCATGGACCATGCAACCAAGATCTTTTTTAAAACCTCATATTTTAAAGTAAGCTCATGATTCTGTGTGGGGCCGCATTCAGACTGAAGCTTCTGACTGCCAAGCAATTCTTTAGCACTGGCACCTTGCTAGCCTCCTGCAGCATTTTCCAAGCTTCACACTTACTATATCATTTGATGTTTTATCGCCAAACTTAGTTGTACCTCTATTATCCATTCATTACTGCTTTATTGTTATTACTGATACTTTCTATTACTATTTAATGAGTTGTATGATACATTTGATAATTTATTTGATAATATATTCCATGAAAGGTATTGAAACTAAAACTGTGGCTTCCAAGAAAAAAAAAAAATCCAGCAAGATAAAATTGCTCTCTGTCAAGGTAAAAAGCCACACCAGAGGCCAACTTTTTGTCAGTGGAAAATGGGTCTGTAAAATACCAATAACCTGTCATCAACTCTTATAGGCCATCACAGAGGCTGAGATGCCAGCCTGTCACAATCGACAGGAGTTTGGCTGTTCATAGTGAGTGTGCTAATCCTCAGAAGATGAGCAAAGCTTCAACAGGGATTTATAGACCAAGTCCACATAAAGAGACACTGTCATCAATTTTAGAATATGACTGGCTGTGTCACATGACAAGATTTGATGCAATGAAAACCATCCTTGGAGCTGAGGTGTGTCTCAGTGGGTAGAGTGCCTGCCGAACATACACAAGGCTCTGGGTTTAATAAACAGTGCCGTATAAAACAGGCATGGTGGCACAGACCTGTCATCTCACCGTCATCTTTGGCTACACAGAAAACTGGAAGCCAGCCTGAGCTATGCAAACCCCTGTTTCAAAACAATCAAAACCAAAAGTGAGGAGAGGAGGCCAACCTCAGCTTACCAAACTCACTTTTAAAGAAACCCAAAAGAGTGTCTCTTAAAATTATTTCAACTGCAAAATGATACATTGTTAATAACTGTTTCACAGGTGAGTCTCCTTTTCTCCCACCTGCTTTCACTCTACATAGATAGCTACATTATTTTTTAAGTTTGATAAACAGTCTTTTACGTATTTTCTGTGCATAAATAATCATAGACACATACAGGGTCACACTCAGCTCACAAATATATATCAATTATATATTGAAATATATGTTCAATTATATTCAGTTTTGGTATTTGAACTTAAGCTTTTAAAGATTCATTTTATGTATCTATCTCTCTGTGCGTCTGTGTCTGTGATCACGCGTCTGTGTCTGTGATCACGTTAAGAGTGTATGTGTGTACACAGAGGTCAGAAAAGGGCATCAGCTGGGCTATTGTCTGCTATACTTCACCTATGCCTTTGAGTCAGGGTCTCTCCCTAAACCTGTGGCTTGAATTTTCTAGGCAAGTCCTGTCTATCCATCCTCCTGTCTCTATACACCCCCACCTTGAAGTTACAGGTGTTTGTGAGTCATCTAGCTTCTTGAGGTGCTGGGATTCAAACTCTAGTCTTCATGCTTATACAGCAAGTGCTCCTAACCACTGAGCCATATTGTCAGCCCCTTAGTACTCTTTTTATATATTGAAGTACCTACCTCACTTGTATAATTTGTATGTTCTTGGAAATTCTTTTAATCGATACATTTGAGATGACTATTTAGCTGACCCAGCCTTGTTATTATTACAAAATATAAAAGGACAATAAATTCTTTTAATCTTGTGCATTTATTTGTCAGATAAATTCAGGTGAATAAGTTTAATGCTTGAAAGTTTCCCATGGTTCTTGAGATGCTATTTAGAGCTGAGTCTATGCCAGTGTAGCACACAGAATAAAAAATAATGGAACTTAGATAACAAAGATGGCTTTAGCACTCTTGCACCAAGAATACTTGGTTATGACTTCTGCTAGAGACAGTAACTTCTATGTACCTAAAACTTATGAATCTCCTCTCAGTGATACTGACAGAAAAACAGCATATCCACCTGAATCATCAGCAAGGCAGCGGCTGGAGTCCCACCCTAGATAGAGACCTAGAATCTTGGATCTTTACTAGTTTGCAAATGAAAACCATGGCCTCCATGAGATACTTTCACAGACTTTTATAGGATGAACAGTGGGTACTTTTTCCTTGGACCATGTCACTTTGACTTATAATCATTGTTTCTGTGTCCCATTAGGGCTGGGCGTGGACTGTATGGTATAGATAGCATGCCTGATCTCCGCAGGAAAAAGACACTTCCTATTGTGCGGGATGTGGTGAGTTACTCCTGCTTAATTCTCACTGGCTGCATGCCTTGATGTCTTCTTTGTTAAAATGCAAATCCTTTCTCATTGACTACCTAGCTCATAAATACTTCATAGAGTAAAATATCCAGGGCCAGAATCTGCCATCACTAACACATTCGTTATTTCTTTATGATGCATCTGATGGAAGAAAGGGCTCTAACCTTTCAACAGCTTTTGACATCAGTGGAAATTACAGGTGTTTAGTTCAACTGACTTTATAATTGAGCTAAAAGTAATAGCACAGAAGACCACTTAAGCTTCTGGGGCTAAGCTTTGCTATTCAGTACTGTGGGGGATTTCAAGATTAAATTATGAAGTTTTTGCTTTGGGTTTGGGTTTTGCTTGCTTTTGGTTTGTTTACTTCAACACAGCAAACTCCAGACGTTATAATGGAAACATACAATGATAACCAATCTTCTAACATGTGACAGTTGACTCTAGCTAAATTACTAAGCTCCTCCATCAAAGAAGATTGCAGTGCCCAAGTCTAATGACATACAATGTGTGTGCTAGTCCTGAACATGAATCTGAAGAACCTAACCTCCTCTAAGGAAATATTTTGAGACTCCTCTGAAATGCCAGTAACTGACAGTTATTGTTTAATGTTCTATGAATCATTAAAAAGAAAATGCCTAGACCTGGAGAGATGTATAAGTAGTTTTAGATACTTACAGCTCTTGAGAAAATTTGAGGTTAGTTCTCAGTATCCAAGTTCGGTGACTCACAAACTAACACTAGCCGCATGGGGAATCTGCTGTCCTCTAGAGGTTTCCATGGGCACATGCACGCGCATGCGCGCGCACACACACATACACACATAAACATAAGTGAAAAAAATCTCTCCTGACCCCTGTGGTTGAATTAGGGAAGGGCTGAAAGAAGCTGAGAAGAGGGTGACCCTGTAGGAGGACCAGAAGTCTCAACTAATCTGGACCCCCGAGATCTCACAAACACCGGACCACCAAAAAGGCAGCATACACCAGCTGATGAGGCCCCCAACACATAATCAGCAGAGGACTGCTGGGTCTGTGTTCACTCAGAGATGATGCAACTAACCCTCAAGAGACTGGAGGTCCCAGGGAGTTTAGAGGTCAGGTGGGATGGGGGATTGGGAGTGGGGACAGCCTTGTGGAGACAGGGGCTGGGTTGGAAGCGTGGGATATGGAACAGCTAAACAGTCAGAAGGTGGATTGGGGGGGAGGGATAAAATCTGGAGTGTAAAAAAATTAATTAATTAATAAAAATAAAATTAAAAAATAAATAAAAACGACTTGGAAAACAAAGAAAAAAATCTTAAAAGGAAAAGCCCTTCAGAATGGTAAGTGCTATTGCTGTCAGATCTTACTTTGGAAAGCATGCCATCTCGGTGTAGTTAGCTCAGATTTCTCACTAGCTAGACTTCTTACAAACCTGGTGTGGTGTCACATAGCTGTGATAGCAGT
Source organism: Arvicanthis niloticus (assembly GCF_011762505.2). Taxonomy (NCBI): domain Eukaryota; kingdom Metazoa; phylum Chordata; class Mammalia; order Rodentia; family Muridae; genus Arvicanthis; species Arvicanthis niloticus. Next base: position 7,116,591 of record NC_047664.1, on the reverse strand, counting down.
ATTTATGAGTGAGACACAAGTTTCTAGGCCTAAATAAGTTAAAACTTTCTGTGAGCATGTAATACTCTTAACAGTTTAATATCAAAAATTACTTTTATGTAAAAAATAATTTTCCTTTTAGCATCAATGTGCATAATTTTTAATACCAGAATGTTTTGCTAAGAAAACCTTCTAAATGCAATGACTTAAATTTTAAAATGAAAGTTATAGGGCTGGAGAGACGGCTCAGTGGTTGAGAAGACATACAACTCTTGCAGAGAACCAAAGTTTAGTTCACAGAACTCATACCATGTATCTCCATAACCACCTCTAACTTAGCTCCAGGACACTCTCTTCTATACTTTGTGGACACGCATGCACACACACACACACACACATACACACAAACACACACAAGATAAATCTCCAAAAAGTTAATTAAGATGGCGCCCTGTCAAACCATACAGTGCAACGTATGCCATCTTGGTATAGTTAGCTCAGATTCTTGTCAGGATAGTATGAGCACTTTAAAAGATTATACTAAGAGATCATTGTTATGCTTTTCCCATTTCTCATATGTTTAAATATTTAAATTTTGTTTTCTCTTGCTCCTGGAATCTTCAGGCCATGGTAAGTGCTTTCCAATTTATTTCATCATTCTCTGCTCTTCTCAGATACACACTGATTTTTATTCATGTGGTAAAAAGAGGACAAGAGCTACTTGGAACAGAGATACTTGGAAATAAGAAGTTTAAGTTCCCATATGTATTACAATCCCAGCACTTGGAGGGTAGCAAGGAATGAACTGTCTGTGAGTTAGAAGCTAACTTAGTATACAGAATGAGTTCTAGGCTAGCCTGGGCTATATAGTGATACACACATGCACACACACACATGGGTTTGGGAGTGTACTGTTAAATTCTCCAAGAATCCAACATTAAGTTCAGTTCTGTGAATCTAAAGTGTATATATACATAACAAATCTAAAAATAAAAGAAATGTAAGATAAATATAAAACAAGTTCTTTATGCTGGTTAGTTTTAACTGTCAACTTGGCACAGCCTAAAATCACTTGTGAGTCTTAACGAGTCTTAATGAAGAATTATGGAGATTAAGTTATCTAATGGACATATATGTGGGGAATTTCCTTGATTGACAACTGATAGGTGAGGATCCAGCCCCTTGTGGGTGGCACCATGCCTTAGGTAGGGGGGAGTCTAAACAGTATAAGAAGGAGGAAGCTGGCAAACCAGGTTCCTATTTTCTTTCCTCTTGACTATGGGCATACTGTGACTAGCTGCTTCAATCCCTGCCTTGACTTCCCCAAAATGATGGATGTTTATTTGGATTTAATTATAATCCAAATAAACTTTTCTTTTCCCCCCAAGATGTTCTATCCCAGCAACAGACAGGAACGAGCATTGTTATTAGGGAGGAAGAAAATAGTTATCCTGGGCTAGACCTTCAGAAGTAACCTTTACAGGTTAGCACAGTGAGTAGAGATGGACACAGGTAACTTACTGATTTTGATGTATTTCCAAGGCCATTTCTGAACAGACAAGCCGGTAGAGATGAAGTCTCTCATCTGACTTCCCTTTGCTCTTGGTAGGGTGACATACCCATATCTCATTTGAAATTTCTGATTTCTAAATTTTTCTGCAGTTGTGCTGTTTCTGATAGCATGGTGTTTTGGTAGGAAGCAGGTAGTGATGGCTGCTTGTAAGCAAGGCTATTTAAGATGTTGTCCATCTGGCACCATGGTACTCACTCGTAAAGGTGTGCAGGATTATGTATCTCCACAAGATATGCAAAATATTCTGGAAAACACCCTGGGAATCATGTAGTATCTGATGCAGTTCAGATCAACCCCCAAGTCAGGCTGGGTAATAACAGTGCACACGTTTCTTAATGGATTGTGACTATCTGTATCCTGGGGCATAACAAAGTTCTAGAAGTCTCTTGCTATCCCAGAGACTTTTAAGTAGTCATATCTCTTCAATGGACTTCAATCTTGTTAAGGGTCAAATGTCAGATTGGGTTTGGGGTCTCTAGTTTTGACATTCAGTGAGTTCCAGTCAAGCTGGTGTGATGCCAAAGCCCTTTTCACCAAAAACAATGACAGCTGGCCTTATTACATCTTTGCTTTCTGAAATGCATACGAGCCACGTTGTCTATATATTAACCCAACATTATCCTGCCTATTTCAGACCCTGGCTGCCCGGAAATCTGGCCTGTCCCTTGCTATGGTCATCAGGACATCACTGAACAATGAGGAGCTGGTAAGTGCCTTGCCAGTTATTAACTGTATTGATCAGATCCTTGGTAGCATACACTTTCTATATGAGATCTCATTTGTCATGCTTAGCCTAATGTCCCAGGAGTGACTGGGAACACAAGGAATTCCTGGTCCCTAACTAAACTTGCTGAGAGCTCTGGCTTCATTACATATGATGCGCACACACCTTTTGTTTCCATGGCTTCTATTCATCCTGATAGAATGTTTAGCTTCCCCCATCCCCCAAAAACTCCTAAAGGTATTTTTACACTGAAATTTTCCTTAACTTAAGGCAGCCTCTCCCTTCTGGTTAAATTGCTAGTTTCCTCTTCCAACATTTCACAGTGACCTTCATGGTATGGTATGGTATGGTATGGTATGGTATGGTATGGTATGGTATGGTATGGTATGGTATGCTATTGTATTGCCAGGCTACTAGATGCCACATAATGAATATTGTTATTTCTGTACACTATGCACATTCTTATACATAAAGTGAAGAACTAGCAAAACAGAAGATTATGGGAATACATATGTGCCTTTCATTTGGCTAACACGGGGCTTAGTGAATAATATCAATGGGCTACTCTTCTGCTCCTTATTAGACTAGATGTGAGGATTTTGCATGTTTCTTCACACAGCCTCTGATGTTCTGGAGGGCAGTTGTGTGTGTCGTTCATTGTTTTCATTAAATTCTCTCTCTCATGGCTGCTGCTTGGAACAATGTCAGGCACAAGGTAGATGTTTTACAAGGTCTTGTTGAATGCAAGAACCATTCTGCTTAGAAGACACAAGGAGGATGCCAAGATCTAGGTCAGCGATTCTTAAGCCTGGCTCATTAGAAGCCCAGAGGGAGCTTCAAAACCTGCTGATGGCTGGTCACTCCCAGCAGTTCTCTAGTAATTGGCTTCAGGTACAGCCTGGGGAGAGAGGACAAGTTAATAATGTGTGTGCCCTGGCCATCCTGCTGCAGGGACTCAGTCCTGCTCACTTAGACAGGGATTTGCTTAAAATGTCTCAGGGTTCTTTCTGAACCTAATTACTTCTGAAGGGAAGATATTTTCCTTGTCTTGGGTCTCAGGACCCAAGGTAACCTAAGAATATTTTAACTTTCCTGGAACTAATATTTCCAACTTTTCTCTCTCTGCCATCCTCACAGGACAAACATGCTATGAATATTTCTTATCTCCTTTTAACTGTCATTGTACCTGGCATCTACTAACAATATTTTTCATATTTTTGCTTTGCTTCCTGTCATTGTCTTTTTGCATCTTTAAGCTCTTTCTTAGACCTATCAGAATATAGCCCCCCATACATGTACATATACTCACACATATACATGCATACACACATATACATGCATACACATATATACATACACATACAGAAACATACACACATATACAGGCACATACACAGACACATACACATAGACACACATATACAATCAGACACAGAGACACATATATACACATATACACATAGTCATACATACACACACTCTCACACACATACACATATACATGCATATACATATACACAGATATATACACACAAATACATACATACATGTGCACACATGTACACACATGCATGCACACACACATGTAGACACTTCAGTGCACAGGTGCTCAGTAAGAGTTGTGAAAGGATGGAGAGACCCTTGCTATTCCTTATACACATTCATCAGATACATCTTGATACATTTTCTGTTGTGGCACAGGATTAAAAATTCTGTGACTATATCCTCGGGTCTTTTTCTTACCTATCAGGTTTATGATATTCTGTAATATTTGGAGTATAATTTAGATACAACATGAAACCTTCTACTTCTGGTATAAGAGAAAAACTCATGGAATCCCAAGAAATTTGGCCATTTTCTTTTGAGGAAATAAAATTGAAAGATTTGACTAAGAACTTCTATATTTTGACTTTCTTATATTTTATTTTTTAAAGGTTTTTATTTATTTATTATATGTAAATACACAGTAGCTGTCTTCAGGCATCTCATTACAGATGGTTGTGAGCCACCGTGTGGTTGCTGGGATTTGAACTCAGGACCTCCGGAAGAGCAATCAGTGCTCTTAACTGCTGAGCCATCTCAGCATCCCGACTTTCTTATATTTTAAAAGATGGCATTCTTCTCATATTGTAACTCAGTGGCAGTGTTTAACCATCCCTAGGCCCTGGATTTAATCCCTGGTAACCCCAAAACAAAACAATTACAACCAAAAAAAAACTGTTTCAAATCCTTCAGCTACTATCACATACCATTTCATTTGAGATGTGAAGACTTATTTCAGCAAACAGTAGAAGTCAGTGGGATGCCTCGTGCTTCTTGAGACCCAAGACAAGGAACACATCTTCCCTTCAGTAAATTACCTATCAATCTATTTGTCAGCAACCTAAAAATACCGCCTTTCTTGTTTAAAGGAGCCCTGAGCAGAGAACTTACCTGAGGGTGTTAGATAGATGAATGGACTGCATTAGCTTCCTCTCAAATCCACCATGCTTATTTCCCTGGGGCCCTTGTCTTGAAAGGTAATGAAATATGACTTGTGTAAAGCAGGCATATTAAATGTCACTCCTGACAAGCTGTCAGGTTCGGTCATTACATGGGCAAATGACACAAATACTGAAGTGAACGATTTCCATGCTGCATCTCTGAAGTCTTCTGGGCACGCCCAACTGGAAAGCATAGCCTGGGCACAAAAGGAGTCATCTGGCTGCCTGAGAGACAGCAGGCGGTGGCATTCCAGTATTCTTCAGTACTAGAGAGACAGACAGTCAAAAGCACAGTCACCTCTTCCAAGAAAGGAAGGGCTCTAATGTCTGTAGTAACACACAAGAGACAGTCGGCTTCATACATAGGAATGTCTCCCTGTCTCCTGGCAGATGAGGCTTGGATTACTTTTTAGAAATGCTGAAGTGGAAATTAGCAATTGTGATCCAGTTTAAAATTATGTCTTATTCACAAGTACTTATACTGATCTGCCGTCTGTTCTTATAAAGGTGTTTTGTTTTGTTTTGTTTTGTTTTGTTTTGTTTTTTCCTCAAGTATGTGTTTGCTGGAAATGTAACTCAGGTCCAAGCAGCCAGCTCTGTGAGACATCTCTCCTGCAGTACTAGAAACTGCCCCAGGCCTCACATACACTAGGACTATATTTTGCCACTGGCTGTCAATCCCAACTTCCTTTTTCTACACTTTAGATTTCAATTTTGTTCTTTCTCAACACAGTCTTTAGCTGTGGCTCTTAGGGACACAATTCCACAGTTTAGTAGCTTGAAGACCTAGAACAAGTCACAAATACTCTCCTGGCCTCAAGTTTTTAATATGTTTACTAATATAAACATATTATTTTTCTGTTGTATATATTATACAAGTATATAGGGTATATATTTATATCCATACACACACAATATAACATATATAACATATGCATGCATATGTACTTTTATGTATATATTTACATTCAAAACTCAAAATAGTCTCTGGTTTATCATATCCTTGAACACTTGTGACACCCATATGAAACTAGCTTTGAAAAAAACAGCTCAGCAGCTTCCCTTTTCTTGAGATCTAGAACTGTTTGCATGAGTGAGGTGCTGTACCAAATGTGCCTTAAATCACCAGAACTTGATGCTTATTTGAGTGTCACTTCTGCATCCAGTCATTTCCTGCACAATCGCATGTTCTTTAAACACTAATTCTTGACTTGGCTTTGAATACTTGTGTCAATTATTGAAAGTTGTCTTCTCTCTGCTGGTATAGTCATCATGGCTGGTGGTAGGAATTGTCTCTAGGCCACACACACTAGGCCTGTACTTTGCCACTGGCTGTCAGTCCCAACCTTTTCTTTCTATTCTTTAGAATTCAATACTATTTACTTGGTTGTCTAATTAAAATTTGTAAAGACATGTGTCTTTACAGTCCTATTGTCATCCACTTGTATTTTCTCAATTTTAGAAAATCAGCCCTGTAAGAAATTCATCTTTACTAACACTGGGTCTTTGTTTATTCACTTTTCTTTTCTTTGTTTTTAATCATATCTTTCCCTTATTTGCCCCCTCCCTTGCCTGTCCTTTTATTTTATTTTATTTTATTTTATTTTATTAAGGTCTCATTTCTATAGGCCAGGTTGGCATTATGTTGAGCAGCAATCCTCCTGCCACAGCCTCCCAAGTGATGAAACTGAAAAGCAGAGCTACCGCACCCAGGGCTATCACATTTATTTCCTTGGTTAGCTGTTTTGATTCATTCTTTACTTGCGTTGTACTTACTTTAAAACTGATTCCCTAGTTTATAGATTTGAACCTATTTTATATTTTAATTTCTTTTACTAAGCAATTAAACACAAAGGGGATATTTATGAAATACAGAAAATAAATATCAACAATTATACATCCACATTTGTATCCATTTGACAATAGTGAATTCATGGCACATGTGTCATCCTGTGTCGTGTTGTACTGTCCTTTGGCCTTCACATCACTCCATGTATCCTTTTCACTCCCTGTATCCTTTTCCACCCTCTTTTGGAGTTACACCCAAAATTTCTTTGGGCTATGATAATTATCATCTATAATGTAATATGATAAGTAAAATCATATTATTTACTTAGATTTGTTTTTTAAACTCTACTAAAACCTTACCTGAGTAAGTATTAAGATCATAGATCAGCTTTCCAAGATGGCTATGTGTTGCAGCCCGAGCTGCCCCACGCTTGGGGGCCAAAATGTCGGGGACTGCTCTGTCAGTGTTGGAACCCGCACTGCCAAAAGCCTTGGGGGTTAAACTGTTAGAGGTCGAACTACCCCAAGCTGCTCCAGTCCGTGGGTCAGGGTTCAGCAAGAGAGAGAGTGAGGATGGATGTGAAGAATGGAGACCAGACAGAGTGTGATTCAATCCTGTTTATTCTTCAGTCTCTCTTCCTAGTCCAAGTTCCAAGTCTTCAGTTCCTAGTTCCTAGTTCCTAGTCCCTAGTGCCTCCAAGTTCCAAGTTACTTCTTCCAAGTGCTAAGCGCCTAATGTCTAATGCCTAATTCTCTGTTCTTCCTCCAAGTGCCAAGTGCCTAATAACTAATAATAATTTCTTCTGTCTGCCTCTCACCTTTTATATGTCTCACTTCTAAGCCACACCTCTAAATCATGCCTTTAAGTCATGCCTTTAGGCCTTGTCTCTAAATCTGATCTCTAAGTCACGCCCTTAAGTCACACACCTTTAAGTCTCACACACCCAAGGGAAAATCCTGGGTATCTAAAACAAGATGTTATCAGAGTGTGCTCAGCCATTGTAGGCTATTGTAATCAAATCTCTTGTCAGGGTATATGGCTGCAAGGATGATATCTGCCTTCTGTCAGCTCCCCACAGCTATACTAATGAGTTAATCCACTCTGAAATTGTGTTGTGGGGGGAGCTTACACTTGTAAATTTGTAGTAGTGAACTTCTTGTTGAAAGGACATTTCAAAAGTCAGATTGTATCACCTTGTATACAGTGTTCACTCTGTGTATCTCACTGATGCTTGTGTCTATAAATAGTAAACCTGTGCCACCAGACACTCCTGCTTTTTTCCTGAAAGGTATGAGCTGAGAAGAGTGTAGGAACACTGCTTCAAACACGAATCATACTTCTCTTCAAGCTATCATGAGACTCTTTTAGAGAATATAAAGTTGTTGATTTACATAGAGAGTGAACGCCATAGAATGCTGTGAAAATGGACCTTCACTGGCTAACAGTGTAGCAGGGAACCAGGAAAGAGCATGCATGATACAGAGACAGCCAAGCTTTGCTTCTGATGTATCTATTAACATTGGAAGATGCTGTACTAAGGATGGCTTAGACTACCAGTCACTGCTTTTGGCAAGAAGTCTGATTACTATTTTTCAGTTATTTTATATTTTTATGATACTTATAACAAAGAAGGCTATTTATTTTTGTCCAGTGTCCTAAAGCTTAAAAAAATAAGATATTAAAGAAACATCTTGGTTTTTCTCTCAGCACAGAGATTTTTAAACCAAACACTCACTTAGGATCTGAGCAGCCTATTCTGTCTCCATGGCTGTAGAGGCTTTTCAGGACATGAGACAATACATTCTCCCCTTTAAAGAGTCTAAGCACTGTCTGCACACACCAAAAATGGCCTTTCTTGTTAAAATTTGTTAAGCAATATAAAAGTAATATTGTTGTTTTCCTAATTTTACATAGATAAAACACTGGAAGGGCATTCATCAAACCTAACTCAGGGAAAAAAAATCTTAGTTATATAATTTTTATTTTTGGTTTCTTTCTATTTGATAAATTATGTTATGGCACATGTGATTTATTATAATTTGTTAAATATATGTCTTTTAGAATGTAGTGTTTGTTGTGAAAGGTTCCAAAGGTTTAAAATAAATTAGTGTCTTAGTCGGGTTTCTATTGCTGCAATGAAACACCATGACCAAGAAACAAGTTGGGGAAGAAACGGTTTATTTAGCTTATACTTCCACGTTGCTGTTCATCACCAAAGGAAGTCAGGATTGGAACTAAAGCAAAGCAGGGACCTGGAGGTGGGAGCTGATGCAGAGGTCATGCTGCTTACTGGATTGCTTTCCCTGGTTTGCTCAGCTTACCTTCTTGTAAAACCCAGGTCTACCAGCCCAGGGATGGCCCCACTCACAATGGGATGGGTTCTCCCACATTGATCACTAATTAATAAAATGCCTGACAGCTGGGTCTCATGGAGGAGGCATTTCCTCAACTGAGGTTCTTTTCTCTGTGGTAATTCTTGCCTGGTTCAAACTGACACACAAAACAAACCAGAACAATTATCAACATGCCATTAGCCAAAGTATCACATGATTTTATAAAATAACTCTAGATAATCATTTGGTGAACTTTTGTGATCCACCAATGATTATTATAGTCATCTGCCTGTGCCAGGCACCATAGAGAATACCACATTTAATTTTTAATCACAGGAAGTCCTTTCTTATGAATTAGTTGGTAAAAATCTTTTCTAAGTAATGAGTGTTGAAAATCATTCTTTGCAGAATAAATTACATAAAACATTGAAGGTGAAGTGTTAGGAAGGTTCCTCAGTCGGGGAAGAAGGGTCTGGGTAAAATATGAAAGGCCTGGAGGTATGTTCAGGCTGTTATGGTTAGCATTACAAATACTTTCCACATACTTAATAATTTTACTTGAGCCAACTACGGCTGAGGTTAATCATATAAGTTAGTATTTTAATTTAATAAGACAGGGCCTAGGTTAGGCCCTGAGCACTGCTGTGAGTGGTAAGATAGCCATCCTTGCTCTCCATGTGTGGTATAGTGGGGTATGGTCATGAACAGGTAATTAGAACTATGGGGAACTGTAGAAAAACCTGTACGAGAATGGAGCCTATTGCAGTCTGTAAGACTACTGGGGAGTTTTTTTTAGTTAAAACAACCAAACTGGGCTTTAAAACAAGCGGAATTATGGGTTAAAAATCATTACTTTCATCAAAATCAAAGGCTCTCCCAAAATAGCAGTTTCAGTGGAAAATGATAAAATGGTCTATTTCATGCTGAAGTTTCCCAAATCCACTGATTTTTCTTTGCCTTGTTCCCACTCTCAAACTCACAGAAAATGCACGTCTTCAGGAAGACCTTGCAGGCACTGATCTACCCCATTTCTTCCACCACTCCCCACAACTTCGAGGTCTGGACAGCTACCACACCTACCTACTGCTATGAATGTGAAGGCCTACTGTGGGGCATTGCAAGGCAAGGCATGAAGTGTCTAGAGTGTGGGGTGAAATGTCACGAGAAGTGTCAGGACCTGCTCAACGCCGACTGTCTGCAGCGTGAGTACTCAGGCTGTAGAGCCTGCATTGCATGGATCTTCACACTAGAGCTCTATGGCCCTGTAGAGCCTGCATGTGTCTTCACACTAGAACACTGCAGCCCTTCATGTCAACATATTCCATGGGCTTTCTCCTACCACATATGCAAATGAGCCACTGCTGGCCTACCAGTCATAGACTTAATGGTATAGCCTCTTTTCTTGTTCACTTTACTCTTGCTGTAATAAAACACTCAAACCAAACATGGAGAAGAAAGGATGTGTTTCCTCTTATAGATCACACTCTATTATTAAGGGAAATTGGGGCGGAGCCTCAAGCAGGAACTAACATGGAAAACAAAGAAGGATGTTGCTTATTGGCTCACTCTCTGGGTTATGCTTAGCTATGTTTCCTAGAGAGCCTAAGGAACTGTGCCTACCCCCCAAAGGGGGTTGGACACTTCTATCTCAGTTAACAATTAACATAGTCTCTCATATATATGTCCATAGGCCAATATGATTGAAGCAATTCTTCAGTTGAAATTTCTAAAGTCCACGTGACTTTAGATTGTGTCAAGCAAACAATGAAAACTAACCAAGGGCATCCCCATAGGATGGAAGTAGGAACTAGATGGAGTAGTCCTCAGGCTGAAAGAATATCCTCAGTAACTGTAGAACCTCAAAATGACCTCCAGTCTGTTCTGTTAATAGTTATGTGTGGTTGTGACCATATACAATGTTACCCAAACTGGAACCAGGACATACTCTTGAAATTAGAACTATGGGATGCTTTCCCAATTTTATCTTCACTGCCTGATGGGTATCCATCTGCATGGATACTGGAATTGGGACTCTTGTCTTCAAATGTTAAAGGCAAATGCAGCTAGGCATATGACCATGATAGTACTTTCTTAATTTCACACAAATCGGTCTCTATGAAGTGAATGAATATGCCTAATAAAATTTACCTCATAGACATACCATAAGGCCAATCTAATGTAGATAAAGCATCATTGAGACTCTCTCCCCAGGGCATTCTAGGTTGTGTCAAGCTCATATTTAAAGCTATCTATCTTGTGTACCTTTTATGGTAGTTAATGTAAGAGAGACCAGCCTATCATGGGTGACACCATTCCCTAGGCAGAGAGCCAGTAACTGGGTAGAGTCACTTAATTGAACATTTTCAAGTAAGGAAGTAACCATACATGTGTGTATTCATTTCTGTCTGCTCTTGACTGAATGTGATATGACTTCCCTTCTGTGATGTAATAGGTTGTAACTTTGAACCATGGGCTAATATAAACACTTTAACTTCTATTTTTTGTTTTTAAAGATGAATTTACAGGTAAGTTAGGGAAATTAGAAGAATTCAAAATGCCATATAGTAATCAAGATAGATGTGGATAAACCAGGAAGGGACATTTTCTTTAGTAACTCTGACTTGTTTCTTCTATAAAAATCAACATTTCCACATGAATCAGAATGGAGTTCTGTAAATATATGCATTTAACATCACAGATTTTCCTAAGAACTAGCAAGAAATTTTGAAAATCTCTCTCCAAAATCAGTGATTTTGGAGAGAGAGTTTCAAATCAGTTTCCTTAAGAAATGTCTCTTTCTTGTTTTAACTGAGAAGTTGGTGTTAGTTTATATTTGTATCTGCCTCCCAAGTGCTGAGATTACATGTGTGAGCCATCATGCCTGGTTCAAATTATTTCAATTGATAATTCTCACAATTTAGAAAGGATTCAAATATAGAAACAACAAAAATGTGCACATAGTGTTGGATCCTAAATTAACAAGGCTCTAGAGTCCCACAAAACATGTGTTTCAGCCCATATTAATTCCTAAGACGTTCAAATACCACATAAGGTCATAGTCTGTCACCAAGTGTTCAGCAAGTAGGCATTGTAAGGTATGGCCTCTGGCTCCTCCACTGATGCTATGCCACACCCCTGTGTCCTGATACAAGCCCTTTTAAATTCACAGCATTAATAAGATCTGGCTATTTCTGTTGTTTGCAAATTGGATATTGATTCTTCTCCCTCTGTGGTCCCATTACCAATGTTTGCAACCATGATATTTTGAGACACTTAACTAGGTTGAATATATTGAGCCTCCCTGTGGGTAGAGGATTTATTCTGGGAAGAAAGTAAACAATATTTACTTCTCTATAACTTAACCCTCATGTAAGCTCTAGAGATGATTAATAAATAAATGTGGTATAAACAGTGGGTAAAGGCACTAAAAGCTACAATGAAAAAACTACTAGGCAGGGGAGAGCCATTGAGGAAATAGCTTGGTGAATATAAGCAGTGAATGTTCCTGTGTTGGACCCAGGTTTGGGCTCTAGAACCCTCATGGTGGCTTATAATTATCCTCAACTCCAATGCCAAGGGATCTGATGCCCTCTGATCTCTGTGGGCACAAGGCACACATATGGCATACATACATACATACATACAGGCCAGATACTCATACACATTAAATAAATAAATAAATAAATAAATAAATAAATAAAAGTTTAAGTATCTTATGTTGATTCAATCATCATCTTTCTGTATAACCATACAGAGTTGGAAACACTAAGTTAGTAGATTGAAGATTAAGATTAAGTGCACTATTGAGCTCAGAGGATCTGGTATCCTATCAAGAACTGAATGCTTATTTCAGGCAACATTTCAACTAGAAGCCAGATCTCAGAACCTACACACCAGTATTCTTTCTTAACTTTCAATGTATAAATGTATAAAATTGGTCTAAACTGACTAACTAGAGCCCCTGAAGCTGATACTTTGAGCTTTTTTGCTTTTTTAATAGATGTCTGTTTTCTTAGATGTTATGCTATGCTAGCCTGGGCTTCCTGGGGTTCCCCTCGTGAGTCCTCAAGGCTTTTCATGCACACCCAGCCCAGCAGTTTACTCTTCACACCACCAGCTACAGTCATGCTGAGTTTTCAACAGCACAAAGAGAGCCAGTGACCTAAGAATGAAATCAGTTTGAGTAACAGTGGAATCAATTGTTGAACAACCCTGTAGTATACACAGTTCATGCTGATAGACATGATAGATAGTTTACAGCTTTGAACTCCATTTAAAAGTTCTGATCTTCAACTCTGTTGCTACTCTAAGTTTGTATGAATTAAGTTATTTTGGCCAGTTTCATAAATGCATATACTGTACACTGATCTTATTTTTCCCCATTACTATCTCTTATTCCTCCCCCTTACTCTGAACCACTTCTTCCCAAATGGCCCTTCTCCTCCTTCTCCTCTTCCTCCTCCTCCTTCTCTTCCTCCTTCTCCTCCTTCTCCTCCTCCTCCTCCTCCTCCTCCTCCTCCTCCTCCTCCTCCTCCTCCTTCTCCTCCTCCTCCTTCTTCTCCTCCTTCTCCTCTTCTTCTTCCCCTCTCTCCCCCCCCTCTCTCTCGTGTGTGTGTGTGTGTGTTTGTGTGTGTGTGGCCAATGAGTTTAATTATAGCTGCTTGGATGAGCATGGGAATAGAGTTATTTATTGGACCAAAGGCAACTGACCAGTGTCTACACCAATGAGGAAAATAAATGATAACTAGCACCTTTCCCACATGCAACCCTGAGCTACATAGCTCTTCATATAAGGCAATTTCCTATAAGCCTCTTCCCCAGCCAGATAGGAATATTAACAAGCCCACTCATAGAAGGGCTTGTGCTGATAACTGCAGTTGCTGAGAGTTCACAGATACAACATCTGTGTGTTCTAAGCATAGTTCAACAGCACTCCTTCCCATTCTCCAGCTCTTGAATTATTTTCCTTCCCTTTTTTCTGGATGTACTAGGATCCTTGAAGAAAGTGATATAGACATCCCACTTAAAACCTCCCTGGCCTTATTCTTCATATAAAAGAGACAGTTAATAATACCTGCCTCCACATTCAGCTAACATCCAGAAGGAACATATTTGTGGCTTTAAAAGCTCTCTGTCTCTCATCTCTGTCTGTCTGTCCCTGTCTCTGTCTTTCTCTCTCCCTCCCCAAGCCTATCCACATGAACATGAGTACATGAACACCTAAACAAATTATTGAAGCTTGTCTGATTGGCACTTGCAAACTTCAAGCCTTTTTGTAATAAATGATTCAAAACAAAATGGGTAATCTTTAAGCAAATTTAACTTAAAATAAAAAATACTAGTTAATGAGCAGCATTTATAAATGTTTTATAAGAAAATTATTTAATATTAATAATTTTATATTATTAATAAATAAATATTTATTTAGTATTAATAATTTTTACTTCCCCCACAAAACAAATAGCTTATCTAAATCTCTTAAAGCAAGAAGAGAGAAGTAAAGTCATGCTTATATACCAATTAGTGAGTAAAATGTCAAGATTAAGACACATAAAAAGTATCCATGAAAAATTATATATTATTAAATTTGTCCTAGGACCTAGGAGAAAATTCAGGAAACGAGAACAGGTGGCAAAGTTGAGAAAAACTTTAAATGGAAAGTCTATTCCCCCAAAGAAAAATCAATAAATCCCACAAACTTTCATTTTCTGGCTTATGATGTTTTCACATTAATCTAACCTGTACCCCAGATCTAGCAAGACATCACAAAGATTAAGTGAGCAATGGGCCCAGCCTGCTACACTTCCAGTTTAGCCTTCAGTGCTACTTCAGCAGTGGAGGCTACATTTGTGGTGGACAGAGATGGGATAAAAGGAGCATCACTTCACTACAATCCTACTCAGCACCTGCCTGCCTGTGCTTTGCCATGCATGGAGCCTCAGTACTCATGTGTGCTCTTCCCTGTCATGGTGAAGGAGGTGGCAGCTGGCAGTTTTTCAGGAGCAAGGAACATGAAGTCACTATAGGCCCTGTTGGGGGCACATTATCTGCACGGCCTTTGTAGAGCCCATTATTTCCAAACCATTTGACTTTGTGGAGGAGAACATAGAGAACATCCCTTAGAATTCTCAGGGTTATATTTTATGGCTTTAGTCCATGATGTCTATACCTCAGAATCAACTGTCCTGTGTATATGGGATAAAAGAGAAAACAGATCTGAGAGCTAAGCTACCTCTCATATGTAGATCCTAACCTCTGATGTCTATATGCAAACAGATGGAAGTGAGGCCCAAAAATAAGAAAGGAAACCAAGAAAGAGAAATAATATGTGATGAGGAAGAATGGGGTGGGGGCAAAGAAAATGTGGGACAGAGATGAGAAAATGAGTTGGTAAGACAGAGGCTACAAGCAGAGATCAGGGGCAAGAGGATGGGCTTGGGGAAGAAAGATATAAACACCTTTAGTTAAAAATGTCAAGTGTTGATAGGATGGTTCAGTGATTAAGAGCACTCACTGCTCTTGCAAAGGATTTGAGCTTGGTTCCTAATATCCACATGTTGAGGCTTACAACTGCCTGCCACTCCAGCTCCAGGAGATCTTACACCCTATTCTGGCCTCTGTGAGCATCTGCATTTACACACACAGAGAGACACACACACACAGACACACACAGACACACACACACAAACCTTAAAATGTCATAATTATCTCTAACTTGTTATGTATTGTTTGTAAGATAGATAGATAGATAGATAGATAGATAGATAGATAGATAGATCCAAGCAGCCCCAAACAGAAGCCAAAATAGACGCTTCACCTTGAAAAACAGTAGGATTGCATGGAATGAACTCTACCTCCTAAAGAAACAGTGGCTACTTGTCTCAGAGTAGATGTCTGATGCCTAGTGACCTTCTTTTGTCTGTACTTAGACAAAACAATGACTGTCCACCTTATTGCAGCCTGCCACAGGGGGATAAGGTTGGAGATGGTGCTCTGGGACATGTTTACATCCTACAAGGAAACAGAATGGTGGACCAGTAAGCCTTAGGCAGCCTCCAGCAGCAGTTTGAATTGCTTACATCACACTTCCGAGTATCCGAGGCCATTTAAGGATGAACCTAAGCAGAAAGAAACCTGTGTTTGAAGTTTTTTATGTGTTGTTATGGTATTGTTTTGTTGTTGTTGTTGTTTTGATTTTTTTTTAATTTCTGAATAGGACGTGAAGAAACAAAATGTGAATTTTTAAAGAACACACATCTTTCTTTCTTTAATCTCTCCCTTAATTTTGCCTTGACATATTTGAAAAACTGAGCACATTTAAAAATTATTGATTTGTCCCCTTAAGGCATTAAGGTATTTCTTTATGCTAAATGGGAAATCTCAGGGATTACCAATGAGATCTACAAACTCATCCTGATTTTTTGTTTTTTATTTAAATTCATTTTCGTGAAAGCATTTCCCAGACTCATGCTAGGAGACTGCTGGTTTGCTGGTCAGGATGCTGAACTGCAGTGGGGATGGTATAGGCAGAGCCAGATTAGCAGAAGTTAGGGTTTGGCTTGGTTTGGGGGCAGATCAACTGACAGTCAAATCACTTCTGTAGAAGGTTGCAGTTCCTCAGGAGAGGGCCCCCTGCCCACATGCCCCCATTTTCATCACAGAGCCGCCTACAGGGGTGGGAGAAGTGCTCCATCTCACTTCACCCCCCCCCCCCCAGTTATATATCTAGGCCTTTGTTTGCAAGAACTGTGGGCTATGCAGCTTTGAGTCTCCGAGGAGGGGGTGGCCTCTGGGGGAGTCACAGGTCTGTTCCATGATGAGACTGAAAGGAGGAGGGTTGGAGTCATCTCAGATACAAAGCAACTAATGGAAAGGGTGGAAAGATGTCAACTCTATGCCCACCTACATGATTCCCCAGAAAGAAAACAGGCATCCAAGGAGGACCACCCACGTGATGTCACAGGGAAAGACACGTTTCTATGCTACAACTGCTAGACAGCAAGAGCAGTGCTCAGATGCCTCAGCCCTGATAGCCCATGTGCTTTCCCTGGATGTTAACCAACCACCCCTGGGTCTATTAACCTCAAGTATGTGAGTGTCTCTGGATGTCTAAAAACAAACCAACAAATTGAACTTTCCAGATTCTTTGGACTTTAATGTCTTTTGTCTTTAAGCACTGTGTTGACTCCAACTGGCCAATATCTGTGAAGACAGTAGCCTTTGGTAGGTACTGAGCGTGACTCTTCATGGTCGCTTCACAGTAATGTTCAAAGTCCTGCAGTTCCTTGCTAGGATGAACTACTTTAATAGATGTCTCTGAACTTTGCTTGTTTGGCTTTCTAAAACCCCACATTTAATGACCATTAGATGACTCTAACTATCATTATTTATTACTCTGCCTGTCTACTTGAGCTCGATTCTCACCTAACCTCATTAAAAGAGATATTACCATTGTTCCCATTTGCCTATGGATGAAGCAGCCAAGTCTTAGGGTGAAGAAGTAACTATGGGGGTTGAGGTGAAGAATCAGTTGATAGTGCTTGCTTAGTGGTAATGAAAGCTTCAGGGTACAGTATCTTGCACTTCATAAAACCATGCATAGCATGACATGCTCACCAGCACTCAGGATGTAGAGACAGGAGGATAAGAAGTCCAATAACATAAGCAGCTATATAGAAAATTCAAGGTCAGCCTGGGAAATGAGAACCTGTTGTTTAAAAAGTAAGAGAAAGAAGGAAGGAAGGAAGGAAGGAAGGAAGGAAGGAAGGAAGGAAGGAAGGAAGGGAAGTGGGGGAAGGAAGAAGAGAGAGAGAGAGGCAGGGAGGGAGGGGAAGGGAATGAGAATGGGGAGAGGAAAAAGGAGAGGAGAAGAGAGGAGAGGAGATCAAAAGAGAATTCAAATGCAAAAGGATGGTATTCTGGTTCATCTGCAACTCCATAGCAAATCACCATAAACTAGGCAGATGTCAAATATCAAAACTTCACCTCTCACTACATTAGCCCCTAGCTACCCCCAACATTTGTCCCACCGACAGCTATTGATCTTCTGTGCTCCACAAGGATTAAGTGGAGAAGACCTCCATTGGCCCTGTATTGTAAGAATATCATCCATCAGAGCTTGGCCTCAGTTCCTGCCTATTCTCCTGAATGCTCACCTTCTGACACTGTCATGTTGGTGATTTGGTTTCAGTGCTGACATTTAGGAAACCACAAACATTCAGAACACAGAAGCTAGTGCCTGGCAGAGGGAGATTTACCCCCTTCTTTACCCCAAACATGCTAACTACATGCCTAACACTTATTGCCATGGTATCTTCTTAACACATCCCTTCCATGTATAGCTGGCTACTTGCCTTTGCATTGCCCTGTGAGATGCATAAGCTAAGCAGCTCAATCTAGCTGAGGTTCAGCAGGCCCGCCCCCCCTTTCTGGTGATAGGCACACAACCTGTTTCCTATGAATTCCAGATCTGAAGCCAAGGGACACTTGTTTTCTCTTCATAAATGTATTCTTAGCACTTTAATTATTGTGCATTATGGGGAGTCCTCCCTCCAGGATTATGACCAGGGTACAGTTTGCAAGAAGCAGATGATTCATTAAATTGTTTATGATTGTACTTTTCACCTTTAATTTCTTCAAGAACTAGCTTGGCATCTGTATCTCTTAAGCATGTGCTATTTTCTAAATACTGTGCTAGACATTGAGCTATGCATTTAATAGAGCATAGTCCTACTAGCTACATACACACACACACAGAGAGAGAGAGAGAGAGAAAGAGAGAAAGAGAGAGAGAGAGAGAGGTGAGTCATTCTGAGTGTTAAACACAAGGGGTTTGAGCATTTACAGGTTTGCAATAATTATATTACATTATGATGCCAATGATACAGATGGGGCTTGACCATTGCTTTTGTTTTCTGTAGTGAGGGACAGAAAATGTAATCATTAGATTTGAGAGGAGTGAATTTTCTGTTAAGGAGAATACAAAAACGTGTTTTTAGAATAGAGGGTAATGCACTGAGGCAGAGACCTGAAGATTGAAGAGTTGTGTGAAACACTTGCTGAGCAAATGAGAATGTAATGGAGGAGAAAGTTGAAGTTTTATACATGTATACACACACAAAAATATACACATAAAGTATGTAAACATGTATACATCAAGTATATAAACACAG
Source organism: Arvicanthis niloticus (assembly GCF_011762505.2). Lineage (NCBI taxonomy): Eukaryota > Metazoa > Chordata > Mammalia > Rodentia > Muridae > Arvicanthis > Arvicanthis niloticus. Next base: position 7,097,538 of record NC_047664.1, on the reverse strand, counting down.
AAGAATATACACACTAAGTATATCAATACACATATACACATCAAGTGTATAAACACAAGAATATACACATAAAGGATATAAACACACATATACACATCAAGTATATAAACACAAGAATATACACATAAAGGATATAAACACGCATATACACATCAAGTATATAAACATACAAGAATATACACATAAAGACAGTAGGGGAGTAAAGGAAAGTGAGAGAGAAGGATGGGGAAGTTGAAGCAGGCAGAACTTGAAAAAATACTAGAATTGTGAAATAGAAAATTATGAATTTCATATGAAAACTCGTATCATTCAAATTATAGAAAGAAAGAAAGAAAGAAAGAAAGAAAGAAAGAAAGAAAGAAAGAAAGAAAGAAAATGAGAGGTTCTGGTTGACAGTGAGATTACGTAGCAAGAAGCCAGTTTCCCTGTATGAAATATTTTCCCTTTTAGGTAAGGTTGAATTCTCACTGACTGGAGGACACTTTCTTCTATCTAAGCTGAATTCTCTCCCTGTTCTATTGTGTATAACAGTCTGTCCACCAAGTGGTTTTAAATGGGAGATGGAGGTTGCATGGGGCATCGCATCCTGTGTGATGAGGGCTTTACTGGGATGCATCTCCTTTGATCTCAGCCACTGTTGATCACCAGTGCTATTTCAGGAAGCTACCAGAGAATTTTGAAAGACTTTACATAAATGCTTATTTGCAGTTATCATTGATTACCTTGAATTACTTCGAAATAAACAGAATAAGCCCAAGAAACTGGAAATTTGTGACAAATTGCAGCAATTTAAAAACACAGTCTGATTGGAAGATGAAGATATGTGTTTGATGAACAATGATGAGCAAGGAAAAGGGCTTACAGATCAGCCGCCAAATTAATTATGAATTAATGTCTGAAACTCTGATCGAGGCTCTTCAGAAACAAAACATACAGGCAGAAAAATTTCAAAGCTATGTATCTTCTCTGGAAATGACAGATAAGGGGCTTAAACATAAGTTTCTGTCAGCCTTCCCTCCCCACACTGGCAATTTCAGTTCACAGATCTGACTAATCCATACATAGTCAAACAGGAACACAACTACAACATCAAAAGAAGAGGTAAGAGAATTCAAATTGTTGGAGATTCGGGAGAAGAAATCTCTTGACATTCTAGCTTGTTGCTTATGTGAGCATTTACTGTATAGATAACACTCAGCTGGACTCCTGAATTTAGAAGTATAAGCCCAGGACAATATAGGACTGGAGAATTTTTTTCCAGAGCCTCTGGACTAACCAGCGGCCATGATCTTAACCTTCTGGGTATGAACGTGGGGAATCAATATCATCTTCATGCTTCTTCTAACCCTTCAAATATCTTAGTGTGACTGCCAGCAAGCAAAAACATTTCTCCAGACACTTTGAATCTTGCAGGTATTTTCAACCCATCTTTTACATTTAAGGAACATTCTAACACTTGAAGCCAAACATGCCTGTTAGGTAGTGCAGACACAAGGTCCAACCTAACTAAGTATATTTTACTGAGTAAGAATTATGCACTGTGTAGTCAAGCTGTTACTGGTAAATTATAAACACGTTTAATTACTTAATGGCACATAATTTACAAATACACAGCTGTTGTAGGGCATGTTTTAACAGATGAGTAGGGTATTTACAATGTTCTTTAAATTAGGATTCATTCTTTTTTAATCTTCTTATTTAAATATGTTTGAGGGCTGGTGGGTGAGATGGCAGAGCAGATAAAAGTGCTTTTCAACCAACACAGAGTGAGTCCAATCCCCAGAACACTCATGGTACATGGGACAAACTCTAACATCTCCATGTGTGCCATGACACAGACATACACACACATGTGCACATTCCAATCCCAGGAGGCCATGCCTAGCAGTGAGAATACCTTTGGTAGATGGGGAAGTTGAAGGACACAAACGTGGTTCTTGGGGGATGTTCCATATGGGGAAGCATTTCTGAGTCACACGATAACCAGGAAGTTGATGTCAATCACAAAACAAATTGAAAGATTTTGGTTGAAAGTGAAATTTAGCTCATTTGACTATAAATATGTTTGTTGGTGGGGATTTAAGTGTGCTGCCTGCTATGTGCTATAGAATCCAGACCACTGGTTTCCAAATGCTTTTTGCAAAGAAGAACTTCAGGTGAATGTTTCACTGTGTTTTGGTATGTAACATGTGTGTGATATGGGAATTCTTTTAAGGTAAATAAAATAGCATTTCATTATGGTCCATCTCACTGAGAAAAGTTGAGTGAGCTCTGCATTATTTGTTTTCAGTTGAAATGTACCATTTACATCTGATCCAGTTCTCAATTCTTTTTAAAGTCATTACCTGTCTTATATGACATCCTTACTGATTGCATGCAACTGTTTTTGAAGTTTGCTGTTGTTTGTAATTCAACCCAACTACTTATAGAACTCCTTATTTGTTCCAGTATTGTGGTTTTATGGGTGACTGAATTCTACTCTGTTGCCAATGATGCTAATATGGATCAATGCTCTCAGTACAGTGATTCATTCTCCTTATGTTTAACAGAAAAGCCATCCCAGCTCTTGTAAACCAAATCTTTGACACACATGCATCTCCTTTTGAACCATCCCAGAGCAACTCCTATACATTCACACAGCCACTGATTTTCCATTGCAGGAGCAGCAGAAAAGAGCTCTAAGCATGGTGCAGAGGACAAGACACAGACCATCATCACAGCCATGAAAGAAAGAATGAAGATCAGGGAGAGAAACAGACCAGAGGTGTTTGAAGTCATTCAGGAAATGTTCCAGATCTCCAAAGAGGATTTTGTGCAGTACACAAAGGCTGCCAAGCAGAGCGTGCTGGATGGAACGTCTAAGTGGTCAGCAAAAATAACCATTACAGGTAGAATACATTTCTCAAGTGTTTTATTCCATAAAGAGTTTTTTTTTTTTTTTTATGTGTATCAGGAATCACCACTAATAAAAACATCTCTTGATAAAATAAATAGATTTTTTTAAACAAAAAGTCTCATCAATGTTGAAAAATCTTCCTATGCCATTTTCTCAAATATATGCAGGGAAAATTAGAATAATTTCACTCTATATTCTGTTAATTTACTCATCAACATTTTAAAGGTTTAGTAAATTAGCTTCTCAAGTTGCCTGCTACTGAATAATGACAGCACTGTCAGTAATGTCCTCACTGAAGGTCACTATTAGTGTATTGCTTTAAGGGGAATTGTTTTAGTAACTACATACTCATCTACCTGATCCTACAGTAAACACCAGTGATGGTTTAAGTTCTTTAAATTAAAACTCTAAAGTTGATCCTTTGAATGATATTAACATATACATGGGAGCTGGAGAGATGGGTTATTGTTTAATTAGTACTTACTACTCTTAAAGTACCTGGTTTAAAGATCTGGTTTAAGTTGCCAGTACCAATATGGAGGCTTACAACTACATATAATTCTAGGTCCAGAGCATCTGATACCCTTTGCTCACCTCCACGAACACTGCACACATCTGATGTACATGCAAACATGCAGGCAAAATACCTGTATACTAAAAATGAGCAACACTAGAAACACAGACCAGTCTTCTATCATAATAAAATGAAGATCCTCTCTTTATTGGATTAAGCTGATCAATACTCATACCCAATCTATTAAGTTTTTAAAACATTTGAATTTTACTGAACAATTTTTTGTATATGCTGCATGTAACCGAAGCCAATACACATACATAAGTACTTATCATTGGATATTTTCTTGAATTTGTTTAATTTACAGCTATTGCTATCTATATGTTTCTACTCATGCCCAGCATGATGTTTTCAAGTACGAATATAATTCAGAATGATAAAAATTGAGCTGGCTAATTTACAAAGTGTCATTTTGTTCTGAAAGTTCATGATACCTGTTCTTTCCTTTAAGAGTGTAGTTTGTGGTGTTTGCTGTAGTCACTCTGATGTGTGATATGTCTCTTGAAATTTGTTCTTCCTACCAAATTATATAATACACTGCATATTGCCGCGCACACACACACACACACACACACACACACACACACACACACACCATGCTATCTTGCCCTAGGACCTCAACAGCTTCTTGTATACAGTTGTAGTTGCAGTCTTGTAGTAATGACATCATTTTGTATCCGGTCCTTTCATTGAATACAATCTCTTCCAATTTCATGCATGCTGTGGGAAGTGACTGTATTTTATTATGAGTTCCTAGTAATAAGAAAACACTTGAGTCAACACTTATCAAAATTAGATTTATACCTGGTCAATAGTATACAAAAATTGTTCCACATCACTGATTATTAGAGAAATGCAGATCTCAAACACAGTGAGATCTAAAACACAGTGAGCTTACTCTCCAAATACCCAAAAAATAACTGCGGGTCAGAATATGGAGGGAAAGGAACCCAGTACAGTAGTGAGAGGGATGTAAATTAAAACCATTATTATGGAGAACAACAAGAAGATTCCTATAAAATATTCAAAATTTGACTAGCACATGTCGCATTGGTCCCACTATGCCTCAAAGAGACAAAACCAAAAGCCACTATCTTAAGTAAATTGCTTTACTCCTGTGCCCACTGCAGCACAGTTCACAGCAACTAAGGTATTGGTTTAGCATAGGTGTCCATCAACAGAGGGTCAAAGGAAAAGTGGTAGGCACACACGTTGGGTAGTGCTGAGCAGGTGAAAGAATAGAGACGTTACAATAATTGTGCATATTCTGTTCTAGATGTTTGTGGAGTTCAGTGAGCCATGAGAATGAGAGTGGTGAGGTTGAATCTGTAAACCCAGGGTAAAATGACAGAAAATATTCTCTCTGATGGTTTTGTTTCTGGAAGCATCATCATATTGAAGCTTTTATTTCTGGTTCATTTCAGTGGTTTCTGCACAAGGCTTGCAGGCAAAAGACAAAACAGGGTCCAGCGACCCATATGTGACAGTTCAAGTTGGCAAGAATAAAAGAAGAACAAAAACTATCTTTGGAAACTTGAATCCAGTGTGGGACGAGAAGTTCTACTTGTAAGTACACACCATAAAGCTATCATATAGACACAAGTGTTTGAGAATGAATATGAGACAGGCTCACGAATGCTAAGGAAGTCATCGCTGTATTTTAATCTCGTGCAGAAATGTTGAAAGGAGAAACTAGAATTTTAAACTTAATATTATGAAATGTTTTGATTACTCTTTAGAAGTATAGTTGGGGCAGCATTGAAGGGAGTAGCAAGAGGTTTACTGTGTGACCGCTCTGTGACTTGGGATGTGAGTGCTCAGGGTTGGGAACCCATGGGCTGGACAAGCGCTGGACTATATGTGAAGATTTGTGACTAATGACAGAAGAGATATTTGGGGTGCCACCTCATCCATTGATCGTGGTAGAAATGAGACTAGAGAAAATGGCTGATGATAACTTTATGACCTTTTACTGTCTATAAGGACATTTATTTATAAACTCTTACATCTTGCATCTAACAGCAAGAAATCACTTTTCTCTCCAGGATCCTTTCCTTTCTATAATTCTTCCTGGAAAAAAATGATGTAATGATTTCTAGTTATAATCTGGTAAAAAGTCAATAAGAGGCTATCTTCTTTCCATGCCAAGTGAGCAATCTTGGATCTGTTTAATTGTTTAACAAGTGAGGTGTGGGGATTTGTGGTTGTTATTTGCTTGAATATAGACCAATGAAAAATGTTTTCTAAAAATTGGTTTAGAGAACAACTCAAGATTGTTTAACTATGAAATGAATGGTAAGGTTTGGGTGGTGTTTCTCTTCAGAGGGATGGGTAGGCTCATCCCTAACTCTTTTTCAACAGAAGACAAGAAATCAATGAGTAGTTACAAATTGAGATTCTACTGGAGTCAAGTAAATGAATAAAGCCAGTTGGGCAACGAGGTGGAAGCAGGGGGGTGGGTGGGTGGTGGTGGAGACTTGCCATAAAAAGATCAAAGAACTCAGGGCTGAGGCAGCTGGACTGCCACAGCATCATGCAGACAGGATGTTACAGAGCCTACAGATCTTTGGTGGGAGCGACACACTCGAAACTTTAAAAATACCTTGTCTGAGGCATCATTGACAGATTGAATCTATACATAGGAGAATAGTTAAGTTTTGCTATATACATGCTTCTGTAAAACTGTCACTACAGATAAGATGGTGAGCTTATCTCTGCTGAGCAGAAGCCAGTCTAGGAGCTGATGCGGCAGGCTTTGTGTTTCTCATTTTCTACATGTTTCATTGATAGAGTCAGGAGGCATGTGCCCTTCTTCCATAGAGCTCCATTTGCATGACACAGGTGTTTGAGTTTTAGAATGCATCACTAGTTCTTATCATTTTTAGTGAAGCGTAGTATTCCAGTATCATTTCTTGTCTATCCTCACAAATGTACAGGAGTCCCGGGTCTAATCCAAACTTCCAGTTCTTGGTAAGACTAAGTCTCAAATCTTTTAAATTTTAGCATTTTGCCTTGTATACAGTGGCATCTTATGTAGGTTTTATTATGTATCTTTCTTACAATTAAGACTTGTTAAGCATCGTACTTATATGTTGTTTCTTCCCTTGATTAAGTGCCTATTCATTTTGGTATTTTCACAGAGAATTTTATATATTTTCTAGTTGCATATGCTTTATAGTTTTACACTCAGACCTTGATGCATATTTAAATAAAATTTAAGTATGGTATAGGTTATACCTATGAATATTTGAGTGTTTGTCATTTTGGAAGCATTGTTTGTTCTCAACTAAATTGCTCTTTACCTTTTGATGGAATTCAGCTCTGCATGTGTGGGTGGCTGTATTTCAGGACTTTCTGTTCTGTTTGTCTGTTTATACTCAGGACTATGGAGCTTGATGGACCAAACCCTTATTAAGAAGTCTGAAATTAAGAAAGCCTGAGCCACATGGCATTCTTCCTTTTTTTTCAAAGTTCTGTTCACTGCATTAAGATGGTTCCATTATTTCCATATTAATTTCATAATCAGTTTATTATTTTCTTTATAAAATAAAGCCATGAAAGAGTCAACTCCAAATAGACTTTTTATTTCTTAATAGCCCTGTAAGAGATTGTAGTATTAAATCAAGTGGAAATGACACAGCAAGCATCTCAGCCTTGTTCCTATCTTACCAGGAAGCATTCTGGCCTTTAATTCAAGTCCTAGCTGTGGCTTTATTGGGGCTGCTCTTTCTTCATTGAGGAAGAACAGCTTCTACTGCATTCTCTATGTGCAGAGAGTTCTGAGAAAGCCTACATTGGATTGTGTTCTTTTTCTGTGTGCATTGACATGTCCATATGGGTTAGATTATCATTTGGTAAAATTATTTTAAAGATCTATTCCATTTTGTCTGTGTTCCCTTTGCTCCCCGCAGGAAGTCTATTTGGTCTTTGTTTTCATAGGGCACATGTGTCTTCTCCCTTTGTGCTGCCTTTGATATTTTATTCTCTCTGCTCATTTGTGCAATGTCATCACTGGGTGGTAGAATGTTCCCTTTTCTTGTGTTTCTGATGCTCAGGATTTGTTGAGATGCTTGAGCACATAGATCCAAATTTCTTTTCATATATGGGAAAAATCCTGGTTATTATATCTGCTTCTCGCCCCAATTGTAGAAACTCCATTGATGCATGCTTGAGTTAAAGTTTTCCTCACAGTTTCTTGATGCTCTGACTTGATTCAATTTAATTTATTTTGCTGTTTTGTGTTTGATTTTAAAGATTTATTTTATATTATATATATATATATGAATGTCTCTGATACTGTTCTTTTTGTTCTGAATTATGTGACTATTGGGTTTTTTGTTTGTTTGCTTGCTTGTTTCCATATGAGACTTTAGATTTTTTCCTAGTTCCATGAAGAACATCATATTGGTATTTTAGTGTGATCACATAGCATTGGTTGTTCTAACTGTAGCTGGTTTCACACTATTAATTTACCCTATTCATGAATGCGAATTATCTTTGCATCTGGAGGATTTTCTTCCATTTCTTCATTGTTCTTTTTACCTCCTTGGTTGGGTTTCTTCCTAAGTTTTTGTTTGTTTTTCTTCAGAGTCATAATCAATGGCATATTTTTTTGCATACTTTCTTCCTCAAGGGATTTGTCCTGGTGTGTAAAAGTATTTGATTTTTATATGTGCATTCTGAATTCTACTACTTAGTTGAATTTTGTCCATTGATCCTGTAAGCCTATACAACACCTACCATAAATATTTGATGCCCTTGACCAACAATAACATTTCTGTCCACATCTTAGTTTTGTCTGCAAGGTTTTCTCAATCTGCAGCATGTTTTTCTGTTTGCACATCTTTACATCTGTATTGTGTCTTGGACAACATTGTGAATATTACTTTGTCAGCATCTGGGACAACATTGCAAATATCACTTTGTTGGCAGTAGGTATTTTGACATTCAGCAAGTATTCTTACTCTTTGTTCTGAAAATCAGTTATATAGAAAATTTTCATTTGTTTGGATCTTGCTTTAAAAATCTACTAGACAGAATTGAAATCAGGCTTAAGGATAATCATGCTGTTCCCTAAGAAGTCCAGAGACTTATGTGCACTCTGCTTACTGACTCTTGAATTCTGAGGGTTTCTCATCAGTTAAATAGAAAATTGCTCCTTTACTTGGCCCGGGGTGGTAAATTTGTTGCCTCTAATCCATCTACTGTTCTTAAGCAAACTGACAGTGTCCTCAGACAAGAAGCTGAAGTAAATCTGAGGCTCACTTGAGTTTTGATCCTGCAGGGGTCAGCTCATTGACAGAGCTCCATTATGTTTGTATGCCTTGTAGACTTTTTTTTAATTTTATTTTTTATGTAGAATAATTTCCCTTGTTAGTCAGTGTTGACTGGGATGGAAATCTAAGAGCCTGAATTTAAATGATAAGCAAAAGTGAAATAAAACCATGTAAGAGTCATCATTGCAGGTCATAGCAGGCAAAAAACAAAACAAAATAAAACAAAACAAAAAACAACAACACTTCTAAGGATTTGATATGTAGATGGCCAGTAGCAGTCTGCTAGATAAAAAATATACCCAACCATTCATATTTAATCTTATAAAGATTACCCATGAGAAATCAGCTAAGTGTTTGCATGCAGAGAGAGTATATGTATGATAAGTGTTTGTATGTAGAAAAAATACCCCCATCAACATCAGGACCGTGTAAAAGGTCTAGCTATGCTAGTGACAGTGTTCACACCAATCCAAAATAATGTCAATCCCTGATAACCTAGAAAGCATAGGAGAAGCACCCACCCAGAAGTGTATATACAGATTTAGGGATTATGGCAACACAGTGGATAGCATTCTCATGTAAAAAGTGTTGTAACCTGAATAGCAAGGGCAGATGAGGACCAGAACATGCTAAAAGAATGGGAGCAGATGACCTGAAATGCTGTTAGGTCTCTGGCTTTTATTTTGTTGATGAGAAAATTGAAGTTCAGATGGGTGATGAAAGAGCCAGTTTTAAGAAGCCGTTCCAACAGGCTTCCCTGTTGTGAAGCCAAATATAAGATATAAGTGATGGTGGCCAGATGTGCTTTACCTACAACCAGATTCTCGGCTTTGAGGCAAGCCAACACAAATCTTGTAAAAACAAAAATGAAATTATTGCTCGATTTTTGGATGTGATTATAAGGTTAATTGTTCCTTGGTTATAGGCCTTTTGATGCCCTCTGGAGATTTTTATGATAAGACATTTTAATTTTTATCACTTCTTGCATAGCTTAAATTGAGAATTTTTAAGCGTGTGTTTGTATGTGTGTGTGTACATGTTTATGTGTAAGTTCATAAAACTATAAATAGAAAGGGGAGAGAAGATATAACAGGAGAAGAGTAGAGAGAAGGACGAAGAGAAAAGAAGATTGCAGTGGAGACTATGTAATAGGAAGGCAGGGGGCAGGGATGCAACAAGGAAGGAATGGGGCCAGCATGATGAGGAAGGGGAGCATATCGAACAGGAGATATATGCAAATTCCATAATGAATGGAATCCTCCGAATGCTAACTTAAACAATAGTTTTAAGAAATGTATGGATGGCATGTGACTCGAGAATGAACCATCCTAGAGTGCTTCAGAAGAGAAAGGCAGGGCCCCTAGAGCCCTTGCAGAAACCTGGAGAATGAAGGCTGTCACATATCTCTCATTTTCAAAAGACCACATGAACATTAGTTGTGACAATACCAGTTATAGTTCTTTGGAAGTGAAAATGAAGGTTTCCTCAGTCTTGGTTCTTTGATAATCATTTGGGTTCACAAATGAAATCATTTTGGCTTCACATTTAATTGTGGTGTTTGATTCTAATTCCCCATGCTACCCATAATGATATCTCTTGTGCTTATAAACCATTCCCTAAAAGGGAGAGGCAGAAGTTACTCCCATTGGGTTACAGGTAGAAAACCACCTTCAGGTGTGTTCATTTAATGATAAACATGAGAGCTAAGAAACCTGTGTCTCATGTATAGGTTGGTGGGATGTTTCCAGAGGATTCTCTAGTAAATCCTTCAAGCTTCATTTCCCCCTGGATTTTGTTTTATGTTTGTTTGCTTTCAAATTTCTGAAACAGAAAAACATCTGTGTTGAATTCATCCTAGAGGGAAGATTGTAGTGGGGATGTGTTATGTCACGTCATTTCACAAGAAGGAATTCTGTAAACAGGAAGTCTCATCAACACAATGCTGGTGGTACATGGCATTCGAAGGTACAGAGCTCTTTTTCACTCTGGCCTTGAACGGGAATAGCTTGTGGCTTACATTCTGCTCACATGGTTTACTAGGAAACCAGCTGTACTCTCTTCAGGGGAATCAGTTTATTGTTTCCCCCTCCCCATTACTTCATGTGAGTGCCCTTTATGTACAAAACACTGTGCTAGGCACTGATAAAAGTACTGTTATATGGGGAGGTTTCACCTTTTATAAAACATTATCTGCACTATAAGATTATAAATCTGACTTCTAGTGAAAGACCCCAAAAGGGGACCCTCACCCAAGTCCGGACCTGCATGAACCCAAGGACACACCAGAGACCTTCTTGATGCAATTGCAGAGGAGGTTTAATGACGAGGGCCCTCGGGCCGGAACATATCTCACACAGGAGATAGAGGTTTTGACCTAGGACCCAGGAAACTTGGGATATTTATTGGTAGGGGTTGGGGAGAGCGGGGAAAATTTGGCGCGGTTACATATGATTGGTTGCACTTTCGTGCGGCTACACATGATTGGATATTTCAAACATCAGCAACTTGCAGAACTGGCAGAACTTGCAGAACCTCGGACCTCCCAGAAAGGGAGGGAGAGAGAAGTAAACACCAGATAGCCCATTACTCACTTGGGCTTGTTTAGATTTGTCTGGGCACGCCCTGTAGAGTGAAAAATTATAAAGGCCATCTTATGAAATATGTGTAAATTTTTCGCCTTAGACCTTGGGCAGAAAAGCACCTGCCAGCAGGTTTGGGTCCATCTAATTAGTTACAGAGGAGGGAGAGTTACAGTACAAAGGCCTGTTAAGAACATCCCAGAAACTGACTGGCCAAGGGAAGAACTACACCCTGCCCCATGGTACGGCCTACTAGTGTTCAAAAAAGGTAAAACAACCAATCCTGTGCACCCGCGCGAAAGTTCGCTTTTTCCCTACCCCGCCCATATATAAGCGCTATGCCCCTGAGCCACGAGGTCAGTCCCTCTATCCCCTATGTGAGATATGGGGATATGGGCTGGCCCAGAGCTCTGATTTAATAAACCACCTCATGTGCTTTACAGCAAGACGGTCTCTCGTGTGTCCTTTGGGTGCGTGCTATCCTGTGACTTAAGTGGACCCCCTTTCTGGGGAGTCCCGGACCTTTCAGCCCTTGCATGCCTTTATTTTTGGTCACCCTGCCCCTGCAGGGACTTAATATTTTATTATGACTAAATTTAACAAATTGTTGGTGGTCTTTGCTGACCATGAATTTTTTTGTTATTGTTTCAAAGCTGCTTTCAAATTTCTATTTTCACACTAGCACCATTCTGGATCAAGCATCCTTCTTGATGTCTAAGAAAGCCTTGAAATTCTTCAAATCATGAGAAATTGTACTATTTATTTTCTTGTTGATGCTGGAGATTAAATGTCTGGCAAGAAGGCCTGACAGTGGACGGATTGTTCCACCATTAAGAACCAGGCACAAATGGGAAACAGTGAGTTTTGAAGCTTGAAGACTAACTTCCAAGAACATGCTCCAGTGAGGCTACGCTTCCAAAAGGATCCATAGCATTTGCCAACAGTGCCACTAGCTCAGGACCAAGAGTTCAAGCACAAAAGCCTTCGGGATGACACTCCAAGTTCAAACCACTTCACTCATATACGTAAACATTATTCTCCCCTTCAACTCAGTGTTGCTGTCGGAGGTGCTGTAACCCAAGAGCACCGTGAACTTATGACAGTGCTATTCAGAGAGATGATTGCCTTGGCCCTTTGGAAGTGTTTATTAACTGTATCCACTTCCAGACGCCCGCTCTAGTAGCAGACAAAGAGCCATAGGCATCTGGCTGTCACTGAGCCATGTGCTGCTCAGCTAGGGATGAGTGTGAATTAAACATAAACTGTGCTGTATACATGATGGTTTATTTAACACTACAATTAAATAAAAATTCCTGCATACCACAGCAGATTAATATTTTAAAATGACAGGGAGAAAGCAATCAAGATTTGATTTATTGCTTAGATCACTCTCACACAGTCCCTCCTGCAGCTGGATACCAAAGGCAGCATTTCCTTAGCTTTCCATGAAGGTCTCTGCATTAGCATATCATTTTGTCACAGAAGATTCCTTGTGTTTTCAAAGCAGGAGGGAATCTACTCAGCCTTTATGAGCTTACATTTTTTTGTTTTTATTTTCACCAATGAGGCTGAGCCCTTTGTTACCAGCCTGTAATCAGCAGAGACAATAAAAAGGGAGTTGCATTGATATCGCTTTGCACTAGAATTTCACTATGAATTTTGTAACAAGAGAAAGAGGTATAGAAAGTGGACTGTGTTTCTTAAAAACACAAATTGGAAACCCAAAGAGAATTAACAAACAGCAAACCATGAAAAACCACAGCCCTAAAGACGGGTGTTCTGTGGGCAGAGATGGAGGAAGTCATGATCTTTGCTTAGTTTCAAACTGAAAATAAATCTGGGTCTGATTTGTCAGCCCCGTGATCCTGCTTGGAATACAGGATGGAATGGAGGCAGGAGGATCAAGAATTCAAAGCCAGTAGCCTAGACTGGAATTCAGTGGAATTCAAACAAAGTACTCCAAATCCATTGTAAATAATAGAATTTAAAACAGGAATTCATACAGTTGGATCCAAAGGAAACTCCATTTCCCAAAATTCTGGTAGTTAGACAAAAGTCATCATTCCTTAGGTGCTTTGAAGCTGGTTCCCCTCTACCAAAAAAGCCATTTTCCTCAACACTGGCTGAAAGGACAAAAAGCTACCTATGGTGCCTATTAGCATAACAAAATGTGTGCTGGCTTCCAGGTCTCTTCAGTATTATAAGTTCTTAGCTCTCCTCATCTCCCCCTAAACTTCTCCAGCTCACAGGCTTTTTTCCCCTCAGCTTCCCATTCTCCTTAGAACCCTGCTATTTTAGCTATAAGCACTCTTGGTCTTGTCTTTTGCTTATACTCTGTCTTCTTCACCCTCCCTCTACTCTGCTCCTGCTTTTCTCCTCACCATGGTCAGTCTGCTGGCCAAGCAGTCTACTACTTTGTCTTCCTGCTCAGGACAACTCTTCCCTGTTCAGGACTCAGGTGTGTCTGGCTGTGCTTTCCCTTGTACTTCCAAAGCATCTTTCCCCTTAAGAATTCATTGAAATGTTGTCAGTTTATACACATAGGCCAGTGCAGGGGTGGGGTGAGGGGTGTTACTATAGGAAGTTTCTTGTTGGGGGTGGACCCTCTGTACTAAATGGTGCAATAAGATGAGATTAGGAGACAATTTATGTGTTTTAGGTACATAAGAAAGAGTCAGAAGCCATGAGGTTGTGCCTGACACTCATTTGTGGATTAAAACAAATTTTCCTGAGTGTAATACATCTAGTAAGGACCCACAATCAGCCCAAGAGAGCACATAGTGTTTTAAAAACCCAAGTGCCACACTGTCTACCCATCTGCTTGCCTTTCTCCTCCACTTCTTGATGTTCAGTTACTTGAAAGTAGAGATGTCCTGATGCTTTCCTAGACAAACCGCGAGTCTAAGGATATCCAATGACTCATCTCCATGCAAGGCAAAATCCAGATTCTAAGGTATTTTTTTCCACAAATGCCATCTCCATTACTGTATAGAAAAAAAAAACATCAATTGATCATATCTGTGGGAGGCAATGTCTGCTCTCAATGTGGAGTCAAGTAGGAAAAATATGTGCTGCCCTACTGGAGCATTCTTGTTGGAAAATAGATGATGCAGAGGTTGATGCCAGCAACCAGTCAGAGGACGTTGGGGGATGAGACATGAGCAGTTCTACCCATGTAATCTTGGGTATAGGCCCTCCAGTACAGTTAACCTATGGGGGCCACATGCTTAAAGAAAACTGCCCATGAACTACCAATTGCCAATACTTCCCAAGTAGGGGGTGGAACTCAGTGCTCCCTGTGGTCTCCATGCAAAGAGTTTGTTATTTTTTCCTGGTAAGGCCACTTGGCAGGGCTTGGCCATGTAATAAGTATTTGATTGTAGATAAAGAGTGCTTAAAACAAAGTGATACTTGAGAACTAAATAAAGGGTGTTCTATGTCTGTAGGGAGCTCATTGAAGACATGTTAATGAGTAAAAAGACTCTAAAACATAGCTCGATACAGTGATACATGACGAGAATCCATAAGAGACAGTGAAAGACCCCCAAAAAAGGACCCTCACCCAAGTCCGAACCTGTACGAACCCAAGGACACACCAGAGACCTTCTTGATGCAATTGCAGAGGAGGTTTAATGACGAGGGCCCTCGGGCCGGAACATATCTCACGCAGGAGATAGAGGTTCCGACCCAGAACCCAGGAAACTTGGGATATTTATGGGTAGGGGTTGGGGAGAGCGGGAAAATTTGGCGTGGTTACATATGATTGGATATTTCAAACATCAGCAACTTGCAGAACTGGCGGAACTTGCAGAACCTCGCACCTCCCAGAAAGGGAGGGAGAGAGAAGTAAACACCAGATAGCCCATTACTCACTTGGGCTTGTTTGGACTTGTCTGGGCACGCCCTTGCATGCCTTTATTTTTGGTCACCCTGCCCCTGCAGGGACTTAATATTTTATTATGACTAAATTTAACAAATTGTTGGTGGTCTTTGCTGACCATGAACTTTTTGTTATTGTTTCAATGTTGCTTTCAAATTTTATTTTCACAACAGGAGAGATAAAAACACTAGTGAAAAGTGTCTGAGAAAATAAGAGTCATTCTTTTCTAAATTTTGTCAAAATTAAAAAAATGAAAAGCCACACATAAGAAACATGGAAAAGCTGTGTCAGAGCACATAAGAACCAAAACAACTCAAGGGTAAGCCTTGCAATAGTCAGGAAGAAGTCTGTATTACTCAGAGAGGAAGAAAATGGGCAGGGTTCTGTGAGATATGAGTAAGCAACAAGGTAGGCTCAGCTTCAGATTACCAAGGAAGTGCTGTCAAGTTCAGTGCTATGTCCAGAGAAACTATCTTCTAATAACAAAGAAATCAAATATAAAGTGAAGGCTTTTCAGTTACAAAGACACAGGAAATTCTTCTTTTTTGTAGAACTTGTTAAAGGAAGTGCTCCAGGAAAAAGAGAAGCTTGAAGTCACACCAAATGGTTATCTAATTTTAAATGATTAACCTTGAAAACCTAAATCACATTATACAGACCGTACAGCTTATATTTTGAGGTATATATGTGCATGTAACAAAATTAATGAAAAAAAAGGCCATGAATTTCAGGCCAAGGAGGGGGATGAGGAGAATTTTGAGGAAGAAAGGAGAAAGGGGAAGGATGTAGTTATATTAGAATATCAGAAATAAAAGAAAAAATTACAAATTTATAATAAAAAATAGTTATAGCATTTGTAATGGAAAAAAGCATAGCTAGATATTTTTAAGGATTCCCCTGGAACAGAAGGACCTAGAAGCTTGTATTTGATAAAATAGAAACTCTTTAAAATGAAAAAAGAAAATAATGGTCAAAAGAGAAATAATATCAATTATAAACATAGATGTCTATAAAGGTAGGAAAATACATGACAAATACCGAACACAATTGCAATAGCAAATATAACAGACCAATATATAATCATTTAAATCCATTTTTTAAAGTATTAAACATGGACTGTTGAGATGACTCTGTAGTTAAAGGCACTTGCCACCAAGTCTGATGACCTGAGTTCCATCCCCAGGACACATGGTGGAAACCCAGAACCAAATCTGACAAGTTGTCCTCTGCCCTCCACATTCATACCCTGACAGACAGACAGACACAGATACACACAGACACGCACACATCTAATAAAATTTCCAAAATGCACCAATTCTTAAACAAAAATAATTACTCAGATTTATATCACATGTCGTTATTAAAATATATCATTAGACTTATATAATATTCTCAAGAAAAGAGCTAGAAATCTATTACTATAAAAATCTCATACTGTGCAGCAAAAGCAATATTTTAGATTGTGATATTTTTAAAAGTATATGAGATTTAAAATAACTGAGATAATGAGAAAACAAAATGCAATGGCTAAGAAGATGACAAAGTAGGCAGAAACCAATGGAGAGCTACTCAGTAAAACTTGTAAAAAATCAGAAAACAAAACAAGGCAAAAATAAACCCCACAGTGACATCATCACTCCCATGCTTTGCTCTTGGCTACTGCTGGTCCCCAGCAATCTGGTTCTGATATAAAGTATTAGATGTACGTCCGTGTTAGATGTCCGCGGGCAGCTCAGAGTAGATCACTCCAGACCACATGGTTCCAAGGAGGGGAGGGAAGTTTATTCAGGAGATAGGGCGAAGGTGGGGGGAAGAAGATGGAAGAAGATGGAAGAAGATGGAAGAAGAGAGGAAGAAGAGAAGTAGAGGCCAGCCATGACCACGTGGTGAGAGAGGAAGAGGAGGGGGAGGAGCGAGGGGACAGAGAAGCTAGAGGCAAGAGAGCAAGAGATTAAGAGAGAGCAGAGGAGGCAAGCAGCCCCTTTTATGATGGGCCAGGCCTACCTGGCTGTTGCCAGGTAACTGTGGGGAGGAGCATACCTGGCTGTTGCCAGACAGAATACTAACATAAAGCATTCAGAATATCAGGGGAATCCCACCTCATGGGCTTTCCTTATCACAGTTACGGCAGCTTTGAAGGATGCTCATTTCCCTGAAGGCACATATGGAAAGCGCGGGTCCCAGCCTTTGGCTTCTTATTCTTGTCACTTGCTGTTCATCACATGTTCCTTGGGGGGAATAATACTACTGAAATCTGTTCACGGCTTGTAGATGGACTCAGAATACTCTAGGTATAAATGAGTGCTATCTTGGGTACATATACGTGGGTTCACATTGCTCATATTGTATCTTAGTGTATCTTATAGATCCTCATGGTTGCCATGTTCTCATGTGTGCTAGTGGTTTCTTTTTCTCAACTTTTGAAGTCATTTGGGAATGAGACCTTATGTAATATTGTAACAAAGTAAATTTACAACTTCGTGACTGTCCTCTGATGTTGGTTTCCTACCTATGACAGCATTTTCTCCATTAATTTGCTTTATTACTTCAGCTTTCTTATAATTCTTTTGATGGCAGCTCTCTTACAACTTCCAAATACATTTCATCTTTCTCTATACTCACTACTTAAAAGTTATTTGGATGAGCTCAGACGTCCATTTTTAATTCAAACTTCTAGAACATTTTCTTGACTGAAGATAGCCTGGTATTTTCCTTCGCACAGGTTCAATGAACTTCTAATGCTTAGCTAAAACTAGAAGCAAGGGGAGCATACAGAAGAAAGAACTTATTTTGACTTAGTTAAGTACAGAAGTGGAAGGAAGATGTCCCCTGGGCTTCCATCTGATGAGCAATGCTTCTTCATCTCTCCCCATGGAGCCTGGAATAATACTGAAGGCACAGTATGAAAACCCAATGGTAATTCTGGGAGACCCTGGCATAGCTCAGTTTTAGGGTCCTAGCCTAGGTCTTTGCTGGCATCAGACAGTTATTGTTCAGTAAGATTCTACTCTGCAAAAACATATGCTTGGAAATTTACATAAAAATATAGACTGTCCTTTTCGTCTTGATAATACAGAAGCCATGTTTTAAATGGTAGGTTATTGCTTATTTATTCTTTGCTTATCCTTTTTTATTACATGTATTGATTTTTTGGATAAGGTGGGCTGGTGCAAGCATGGGCATGTGGAGATCAGAGGCCAGCTTCTTCTGTATGGGTTTCTAGGATCAAAGTCAGGTCATCAGCCTTGCCAGCAGATGCCCTTACTCCTCCAGGCATCTGGCTCATCCTACCTTGTTTAATTCTAAAGAGGAACTGAAACAAATATCCCAGCATTATTTTCAGTTATATATTCAATTATAGAGCCTGAAATGAAACTAAATATTTTTTGGAGCAAAATCTGTTTGTAATCCAGCAGTGAAGTTTTTGACAGAAAGGTTCATTTTTAGAAAAACAAATGGCTGGTGATTTTGAACTGGCTTTCCTGAGGATTTCAGAGGCCAACGCTATGTTAGTGTCGACCCTACATATAGCCAGTGGCTAGTGATTGATCACTCGGAGAAAGCCAGTTCTCTGACTAGCATTTATGCAAGGGAAAGTTTATGAAATCGCTAATCCTTGACCCCTACAGCTACAAAGATGGCAATTGAAATGACTTGACCCAAAGTCTTATCTTTTATGAAAATGAGTTTATCTCAGCTGCCAATCTTTTAATCATCTAGAGCATAGTATTTGCTTGAAGGTTTTAAAATGAGTTGTACCTAACTTCAATCAGATTGGGCTTTGTTTTCATTACAAAGCTTGCAGAAGATTGAAATCTGTTAAAAAACAAGAATATAGGAAATCACCAACTCATGTGTCTAAAATAATATAAGTGCATATGTGTGTGTGTGTCTGTGTATGAGTGTGTGTGTCTGTGTATGAGTGTGTGTGTCTGTGTGAGTCTGTGTGTTTGTGTGCATGTGCGTGCATGCATGTTAAGTTTTAGGTTTTTTGGAACTTAAGCTTACATTTTGGTGATAAAGAGTAGCATTGCAGACAGATGCCAGTGCCACACTACAAGATTTTATTAAGATTTTTTAAATCATCTGTACGGGGGCTTGGTATTTTGTTGTTTGGTTTTGCATTGTCTTCTCATTTTGCATGATGCCCTGCATGTGTCTAGAGAGATCTGAAAGCTAACCTACAATGCTGCTTATGAGTTCTGAAGCAGAATTGCTCTATTCCAGAAAATTTCTTAAAGCTTACATTTAAGTAGAAAAGTAATTGGAATGAATTTCCTAAGGTTTGTCTTTTACAGTTCCTCAGTGGTTGGTGTGAACCTTTCTCTAAGCCTGCATCTGTGCTCTGGTGTTGCTGATGTTTGGGAAGAAGGGGATATTAGTTAACAGTGTTTACCTTTAAGATTGCCTCCACTGAGTTGACTTCTGCATTCATATAAAGTCTGGCAAGGAGACTGCACAGTTGTTACTTGCTGCTAAGGCTCTCACTGTCACTTCAGGGTATCTAGGGAAGGCAGCTGATTTGTTTTCTAGCAAAGACACTGGGATAGGGGGGTGTCTAAGAGAAAGGATAGTTGTGTGTTGACAGAATTGAATGGTCTTCTGAGGTGTGAATTTCTGCTATTGACTAATCTCTCTGGTAGGAAACATTCAAAGCTGCCAAGAAATCTCCAAGAGATGTTTTATGAGGTGGATGTTGTTTTGTGATGGTTGTGATTGTGGTTGTAGTTGTGGTTGTTCTTTTAAATGCATTGGGTAGAAAAAGGGAAAGTCTCATGTAAATACAATACACATACACCTTTATCCTCCCTAAAGCATCAATATAGTATAAAAAAGTAGGCTTGCTATTATCTGATTTAAATGATTAAAGTATGATCATTCTTGTTATCATAGAATAAGGAATCAATATATGAGGGTGCACACCTGTTTGACTGCTGGTGAATAAGTTGGTATCATGGGTGTATGTATCTATAGATGCTTATAGGTTAATAATTAATATGCATACCATTTAC
The DNA here is from genome assembly GCF_011762505.2 of Arvicanthis niloticus. NCBI lineage: Eukaryota > Metazoa > Chordata > Mammalia > Rodentia > Muridae > Arvicanthis > Arvicanthis niloticus. Next base: position 7,077,321 of record NC_047664.1, on the reverse strand, counting down.
TCTATGTAATTCCCTCTGAACAACTTGACTAAAACACTTTCAGCATATTCATGATGTTCTGGGTAAGGCTATTTATGACAGAGGAAGAGATCTTATCAAAGTATCCCTTAACTGTACATGGAGGCTATAAGCTAGTAAATGCACACACGTGTGGTAGAACTTTAATAATGAACAGGCATAAATGTCCACCAGCAGAAGAATGACCAGCAGCAAGAAAGTCATTGCCTTTGTTTGGTTTCTGTCATCATTAAAATGCTGGCCAGAAGCAACTTGGGAAGAAAATTATTCATTTCAGCTTACAGTCAGTCCATCAGGAAGAAAACCAGGGCAAGAATTCAAATTTACTTATGCATAAATTTTTTCTTTACTTGGGTTCTCATAATCAGGCAAGCAACCCTTTTTCCTGCTCTGAGGTGAAAAGGAAGGAGTAAGTAGCATACCTTTCTTTTTATTACTCATATTTTAGTTAAAGCCAGTTTGTAAGACACAACTATACAAGGCTGGAGAGATGGTTCAGTGGTTAGGAACACTGACTCCTCTTCTAGAGATCCTGAGTTCAATTTAGTGGGATCTGATGCCATTCTCAGGTGTGTCTGAAGACAGCTACAGTGTACTCATATACATAAATAAATCTAAAAACAAAAAAGATCCAATAGTACACCATGAAACACTTGTTAAATTAAACTGCCTGGACTCAGTGTCCTGAACTACAGTTGTCTCAAACTACACCCACCTTCCTGCACATCATGTTCCTTTGGTGGTAGGCTCCAAGTTTTAAATCAAGGGTATAGAAACTATGCCTTGGGCCCTGCTCAAATAGGAAGCTCAATTTTAATCTGCTTGTACATACTGAGGGAATGGGAATCTAGGGTATCCATCCAGCAAAGCAGAACTCAGCAGATAATAGAGCTTGGCATTGCAACATATGGGTTTTATTTTTTTGCTTGTTTGTTTGTTTTTCTTTTTGCTTTTTGGATTTATTGTTGTTGTTGGAAAAGTCCAATCTTCAATAAGAAGTCTTCACCAAAGAAAAATCAGAGGGAGATAGAGGGGTGGTCAAGGGGGTCTTCGCTTTTATTGCAAGGAACAGACCAGTTCCTAGCACCTATATGGGTGGCTCACAGATATCAGTAGCTCTAGCCCCAGAGGATCTGATAACTTCTTAAAGTATTACTTAATTATTATTATTATGAGGAAAACACACACACCTGCGCATGATAAAAATGAAATAATCTTTTAAAAATGAGAGGGTCTTACTGCCTGAAGGCAAGAGAGAATGCATTCCTGCTTCTATGGTCTTTCTATCTATTGAGGCCACTTTGTTCCTTCCTGACCATAATGCTTTCTGAGTTTACATAAAATGGTAAGTTCCACATGATTTTAAAAGCCCACCTGCCAGTCCTCACATTCAGTCTCCCTGTCAACAATAAGGCTAAGCTAAGTTATAAAACAGCCAATCTATGGGAACAAAATTTATCAACTAGGGCAAACTGAATTGAATCCATACATGACATTTTCTTAGGAGCAGCATTCCTTCCTGGAAGCTAACAGCTTCCCAGATGACTCATGGAACTCAGCAACAAAAGAAAGTCTGAAAATTGACTTCTCAGTGAGACAGGCTGAGAGACACTTACATACTCACCCAACACAGCTTTACAGTCATCACATATGAGGAGTATATTTCCCCAGTGATATTCTGTGTTACACCCGCAAACTCATGGACACAAACATGCAGAATCAGACACATTCACATAGACACGTGTTGAGACCCACCCTGCCCTACTTTGGGGGTCAGAATGTCCCAGACTGCTCTGCTGCTCAGGTCCAAGGGTCAGGGTCTAGCAAGAGAGAGAGAGTGGGGGGGGGTGAAGGGGAAGAGATGTGAAGAATAGAGACAAGCCAGAGGATCTGTAGTCAAATCTCCTTTACTGTCTCCCACAGACTATATTCTCCTCCTACTATTCACCTCCTAGTGACTCTATTACAAGGAAATCCTGGGTATTTATAAGCACAAGCAGGAGAACACAGGTGAAGACATTTTACCACGTGCACCATGCAGCTGGGGTCACTAAACAGCAAAACAAGCTATGTGGAATAAACAAGATGTTTGTCAGAGTGTGCTCAGCTGTTGTAGGCTGTTGATAAACAAGTCTCTATCAGGGTATATGGTTCCAGATGGCTGCAAAGATGATAGCTGCCTTCTAGCTGCTTTCTGCTTAAAGTCGGCTCCCAACACACACATGCACAGAAATATATGTTTGTTAGCAATATTATAAAGTAATTCTTAATAATATATTATATGCTGTTTTATATGAAGCTATAAAATAACTAGTGTAAAACATCTTGCTATCCATACTTCAGTCAGATTCATTATCATACAAGTGTATGCATATATGTAGCTATTTCTATATGTATAATATGTGTATATATAGCTATCTCATCTCATATATGTATATATATGATATAAATCTTTAGTTGTATGGGTATATTTTTATATAGATGCATATGTAATCATGTATATGTATATATGTATATATATTCAAATATAAATTAATATACAGCCATTCATTGCATAACAGCAAGTATTCATTCTGAGAAAGGCATCCTCTAGTGACTTGTGTTCTCTCAGTAACCACCAAGGCTACAGTGTCACTGGGAAAACCAGTCTTACAAAATCAGAGGTCTGTAGCCTCACATAACATATGCAGGAGGTTTACAAGTAAAACACTCTTGAATTTTAAAATAAGAAATTATTATTATACTTCCACAGTCTAAGATATTTTTTTGGCTGTCTATAGTAGAAATTCTGACCCTATAAGATATACTCATAAAGCAGTATTATTTGTGGTTGCACATGATTTTTGCATTAAGATGCTCTTTTTTGCTTAAGTTTTTTATCAACTCAAAACAAATATAGACATATCTTGAAAGGGGGAATCTTAATTGAGAAAATGCCTGAATAATATTGGGCTGTAAGCAAGTATGTCTTGACTGTCTTGGTTAATGACTGATACGGGAGACCCATTCTGTGTGGTGGGGAGCAGTTGGTCCTGGAATACACACACACACACACACACACACACACACGCACACACATATGCAGGTTGAGTGAAGGAGCCATCAGGAGCTAGCCACTAAACCTCACTCCTCCACAGCCTGTGCTTCAGTTCCTGCTTCTAGGTTCCTGTTTGAGCTCCTGCCTTGATTTCCTTCCATGATGGATTGTTAACTAGACATGTAAGCAGAACTTCTTCCCCGAGTTGGTTTTGTTCATGATGTTTTATCACAGGATATAACCCTAAGGATTGTCAAATAGGATCACATGAAATTAACAAGCTTCTGAATCTCAAAGGAAACCATTAACAGTTTGAATAGACTACACAGTAGAAGGAAACCATTGCTTGCTATACTTCAGACAGTTAAAATCTAGGACTTCATTAAGAACTAAAAATATTAAACCAAAAGACAAGTAAAAAGTGTCAATTAAAAGTAAACTAATAGAGAGAACGGAGTTCTCAAAAGAAGAAAGACAAATACCCAAGAAACATATTTAAAAGATAGTCAACATCCTTAGCAATTAGGGAAAGGGAAATTTAAATTACTCATTAAAATGTCATTAAAATGAGATTCCACCTCACTCAAGCCAGAGTGGCTACCATCCAGGCAGCAGGTAGTAAGTGCTTGTGAGGATGTGGGGGAAGACGAGCACCACTGGATGGAGAGAAGTATATAGTTTTCTTAAAATTAAAAATAGAACTACCATATGACCTAGCTACAACATTCCTGGATGCATACCCAAAGGACTCCATACTCTCCAAAGAGATATTTACACATTGGCCTTTATTGCTGCTCCATTCACCATAGCAAGGAAACAGAAGCAGCCAAGATGTCCATCAACAGATAAATGGATAATAGGCTGCATACATACAGTGGAGTCTTACTTAACCTTAAAGAAAAATGAAATTTGCAGGAAAACGGGTAAATCTGGAAGTTATTGTGTTAAATTAGGTCAAGCAGACTAAGATGAATACCACATGATTTCTGCGATATGGGGTTAGACCTTTAAATTTTTAGGTGTGTATATTTATGTATGAGTTATGAAGAGTTTTAAAAAGGGAAGAAGAGTAGGGAGAAAATAATAGAACACACATGACACAGAAGTAGAAAGGGAGACGTTTGTGACAGACATGCATTGTTTTTTAACCAAATGTCAGTTGTTCAATTTTACCAATAAAGACTCAGGAGCCAGATGCTGGAGTGAAAGTCTGCTAGCTCAGAGAGGCAGAGAAAGCACCCAGCTGATCTTTCTCAGCCAATGTCTCAAAAAGAAAAGAAAGCTCTCCTTTCCATAACATCTCAAAACCCTTCAAACTGAATGCCCCTCCTTTCTACTTTTTGTGTGTCTCTAGTCATCCTCCTGACTTCCTCTCGCTCTCTATCGTTTTTTTCCCCTATGTTCACTCCCAGTCAGCTGATTGCTTGTTTCACCACTTCACATATGGTTGACTTTATTTAATCTTGTTTACAATAAACAGAAAACTCTTGAGTTAAATGTGTGCTAGGGCTGAGCCACACCGCAACTAGAAATTGGCTTTTCCAGTAAGCATCACAATCTGGGGGTTCACAGTGTGATCAGATATCCTGCAGCAGCCATGTATGGACATGGATGAGATGAAGGGGGAGGATGGGGAAGAAGAACACAATTGTACAGTCATAGTGGTAAGATTTCTTGTTTTTATTTTCAACAACTTTTACATCAGCATTTTATACTATGAATTTACTGTTTCCAAAGCTTGATGAAACTTAAGTATAAAGTTTTGGGGGCTGCTCTCTCTAACTCCTGCAATTGAATCTTCCTGATAGGTGAAGATGAGAACATGAGAGTGGAAACATAGCATGTTGGCTCATTTCTAAAATTATACATTATAGTGGGATGGGCTGAAAAGAGTCTAAGGCAGGAGGATTCCAAAGTAGAAGCCAGCCTGGGCTGTAAAAGGAGACCCTTACAAAACAGAATTCAGGGGAACTATTTAACTGCATTGCCACTGAATTGTAAACTTAAGAGTTTAAAGAATTTAGATATAGCAAGATGAGAGACAGTGGTTAAAAAACAAATGAGAAACCTATAGTTTAATGAGAGCAAGTTTCATAACTCATGGTAACTTGCCAAGAGGAAGTGTAAAAGCCGAGTGTCTCATCCTATTCCCATCTTGTGGGTCAGAGTCCAGGGAACTCGGCTGTAAGTTGAGACTGTAATTACTTACTGAAAAGCAGCCTCGGAATGGCTCTAGCAGCACATTCCTGGCTGGAGATTTCTCTCTGTCTCTGCCCCCTTGTGCCAGCCTGAGTTGAAGTGAGATTGCTTACAATCTCTGGAAGGTATTTTAGAGTGCAATTATAGCAGAAAAGAATGAAGAAAAGATCAAGAATATTCAGTAATTCTTCCAGCTATGTTTTGATATAATGGAACTCAACTGATTCCATTGCAGATGAAGATAGAGATGCATTGGTTCATGTCTGTGGAACCTACCTCTCATTAGTGTGTCTTCTCTTAGGTCCTGATGCCAGACTAGCTGAACAGTTACAGAGTCTGGGTAAACCCTAACACATAGCTAGGAATTCTGTATATTCTCCAGAGGCATGATTTTAGATGGCTTGCTAGCTATGGCTTCTTCTCTGAAACAGATGCTGAGTGGGGCACAGGCAGGAGGTAAGTTAGTTCTGCCTCAACTGTCAATGAAGCTTCTATTTAAACACCTGCTCACAAGCAGCGATCAGAGGATGAGACTGAGCAGGAACATGGCACCGGGCAGTCAGGGTTTACTGACGTCAGCTTGATGCCACATTCGAAGATGGCCTTCTTTACTTCAGAAGTAAATTAACCTCTGCTAATTTAGGTTAAAGGGAGTTTTTTTTTTTTTTTGGTGGATTCATGAGAGATACATATTTGGATGTTATGCTGAAAACTGAATCTAGAAATAATTTTCAATGGGAATATTTGCAATAAAGAAATTAGCACTTATGAATTTAAAAACTAAGAGAATGCACAGATAGTAATCCTGCTGTCTTGGCTAGTTTTAGGTCAATTTGACAAAACTCCAGTCATCTGAAAAGAGGGCACCTCAACTGAGAAAATGCCTCCATAAGATGCAGCTGTAGGGCATTTTTTTAAAATAGTGATTAATAAGGGAGGGCCCTACCCATTGTTGTTGGTGCTCTCTCTGGGCTGATGGTCCTGGGTTCTATAAGAAAGCAGCCGAACAAGCTACGTGAGCAAACCAGTAAACAGCGCCCCTTCAAGGTCTGGTCTCTGCATCAGCTCCTGCCTCTGGGTTCCTGCCTTGTGTGACTTACTGCCCTGGCTTCCTTCAGTGATGGACTACAGTACGGAAGAGTAAGCCAAATATATTCTTTCCTCCTCACTTTGCCTTTTGGTTCTGGTGTTTCATCACAGCAGTAGTAATCCTAACTAAGATACCTGTCAAGAAATGTGTGTGCCTAGTGTGTGTTGCGGTCTCTCTGTGTGTGTTTGTGCACATGCGCAAGTGCATATGTGTGTTTAATATAAAACGCATTATGCCCTAGTGAGCAACACCAGTCCTGATTTTAATAATTAAAACATGTAAAGCTGGAAATTAACCTCACTCTTTAGGGAGGGTATTATTTTTAACTACAGGGAAAATGCAGAGCAATTCTCTTGGTTCAGTTTTAATAAAGAGTTTTTGCAACAAAAATATTTTATTTTCTATTGCTAAAAGGAGGCAAATTCATAAACTTAAAAATAAGCAGGAAGCTCTGGCTAGCTACCTAGGCAGATTGCAAATCGCCACAAAGGCTCAAGTTTATTAAAGTCATGCTTCCCTCCTTGTTCTACATGGAAGATGTTTTTGTTTTGTATGTAATATTTCTCTTGTTTTCAAATTCTCTTCATTATGTATCCTTATTTCCATGAAATGCAAACCTTTGAGAGTCAAAGTAATGAATCAGATCATAAGTATAGATGAAGCTTCACAGGCTAAACCAACCTTAAGAAACATAAACAGTTGCCATCAATTTATCTTAATTGTTTAAGATATTAGTAAATATCTTTCTAGATTTTTGTACTGTTAATCTTTTGATACTTTATTCCGTTGGAATTTCTGACTTAATCCTGAGTGGTACATGTATTGGCAAATGATGGCTTCGACAGTTGCCAGAACCCAAATTAGACTCAGGCTTGTATTTTCCCACCAAGCTTCCATGGTGGCTTAATCAAAAAAGCTATGCGGATGGGGTGTGGCTCAGTTGGCAGAGAGCTCACCTGGCATCCAGAGAGACCTAGATTCAGTTCTGAGCACTGCATAAACTGGTCTCCTTGATGAAACCTGTTACCTTAGCACTCGGGAGTAGCAGTGGCGGAAAAGACTTAGGTAGGGTTTCCATTGCTGTGAACAGACACCATGACCAAGGCAACTGTTATAAAAGCAAACATTTAATTGGGGCTGAGTTACAGATTCAGGAGTTTAGTCCATCATAGCAGGAAGCATGGCAGCATGCAGGCAGGCATACATAGTACTAGAGAAGGAGCCGAGAGTTCTGCATGAGTCTATGGGGGCCAAACTTATTCAAACCACTAGAGGGAAGGAGAATCATAAGATTGTTCTCAGCTACATAAGTGTTGTAAGATCAGAGGATGACCTATGCTAGGCATGTTTCCACTTCTCAATGTGTGAGTATATTAAGTATATAAACAAGGAAACGTGGAAGAATAAACAGTGAGTCTCAGGGAAGAGCAGTAAATACACAGTGCAGCACCCAAGGAAGGACTCAAAGCACCCAGCAGAGGCCACTGCAGCAGCCTGATTGACAGGCCAAACAAAAGGCAATATTCTCAAATCCAGGCTTAGAAATAGAGAGCAGAGAATCAATATAGGAGGCAGCCTTCTGGCATTCCAAGCTAGAGTCCCAGGTGGAGCTGAGTGTCCCCTTAGATGAGACTTCAAAGCAAAAGAGGAAATAGCAACTGATGGAGATGACATCATTCAACTGAGGACCATACTCATCCAGCAGAAAAGACTGGGGAGGCCTTAAAACAGTTGTGCTGGAGTTTCAAGTTCAGAGCTCCCAACTTTTTTTTTTCCCTAGGCAGGTGTTTTCATACTATGAAATAAACAATGGTAACCGCTTGTAGAAATAGCTCACCTGTTAGCTGTTCTCAGAGTTACAGTGCTTTTAGTCTTGATCTGTTCTGTTTTTCTGTCTCCCATTACAGAGCCATGGGGCCAACCCGATCCTGGGTGGGTCTTTGAAGGATACTTGACATGTATATGCTTGGGTCTGCAGTGGGGATGGGCACAATTCCTCTCAGTCAGCTTTTCATTGAGATAAAACAGCACAGAAAATTGTATCAATATAATGTATATTACAATCATGAACTTAAAGCTAGCCTGGGATACGTAAGAACCTCTGTTCAAAAACAGTATGAGTTTATTTCAACATGAATTCCAGATATGTTCCTTTTAGGAACAATGTAAAACCTCAATGGACCCATCCCCGTTTTTCTGGTGTTGGTTTCAAGTCTTTGTAAAGTTAGTTCATACTGATAACCTGGAATGAAATGGGAAAGCAGCGGAGGCAGCCCCAGATGGCTGCTGTCACTCTCTCCTCTGAGTTCCACAGCCTATTGCCCACCCTCTACTGCACAGCTGTACTTCACTTTAGGAGTTGTGTCCTCTTTGCTGAGTCAGGCATCTCTCCTCAACTGCAGAGTGAAGACAGTAGCAGGCAATCAGAAACATTAGGAGAGGAAGGATGGGTTAAAACAAACAAGGTGCTTTAACCCATCTCTGAGTACTCAGCATCTGTATTCAACTTTCCTACTCTGAGACTTACTAGTGACACCAGTGTGCACCCCTCTGCTGAGATAGGTCATCTCAAAATGAAGTCTACTTCATTGCGGGTATTTCCAGGTCTAGTCTTGGGTATTTATAAGCATTTAGGTAAGTTCATCGCAAATCTTGTGTCCTAAATTAATGGTACCTTCCCATACTCCCAGCGGACATCTGTAGAGAAAGAAGGGAAAACAATTCAAACCTTCTCACTAAGTAAAAAGTAAGCCTGGGAACAATCATGCATGCTGCTTCACAGCACATAATCCTGCTGAACAAATATACGCAGACTTTTTCCGTCATATATCTGAAGAAGTTTCTTAGTCAAGCAATTCAGCAGCCTTGGCATTTCTTTCATGGGGAATACACTCTACCCATTCACCTCTAGATCCTGAGTTATACTATGCATCTGCATAGACTCTCTGCTCCTTTGGATAGGATTGTATCAAGTGACAGCAAAAGAATGTGGGTTATTCCAGGAAGTATAGGTCTGTGCTCTTCCTGTTGCTGTGAGTTCAGCAAGTCAGGATCACTTTACTTGCAGCCAAAGCCAGACAAACCATCAGACTTCCAGGAAATGAGCTCCAAGACCATTTTATACGAATGCAATTACATAAGCCTAAAAATTGTACCTCTTCACTATTGAACCTACTGTCTTAATTTGTCTTCTTCTACCTGATGCTCAGCAGCCTCAGGTGAAGGAAGAGAATGAATTACTTTTAATTTGATATTTGCCACTAAACATTTCATCATTGTCCGTAAGATCACTGTTCTTAGGTCTAAGAAACCGGAGGAAGGAAGGTGTTAAAATGTCCTGGAGCAACAGGCAACATTTGATCTCTGAAGTTGTACTTAGAATCTTCTGCTCTTACACACATGCACACACACACACATACACACACAAACACACACACACACACCTATGAATAACTGAGCAGCCAGTTTGTTCAGTCTTACAGTGCTCCATATTGCAATGTTCTCAGCCAAGTTACATGGCAGGATGCAAGCAGAGGTGGCCTCTCTCTGTCAGCCTACCCCTTGCCCCTCTCCCCATAGTCTGGCTGTCTCTAATGTGAGTGCTGATCTACCATAACATATTTGAAAGTGAAATCATTTCTAAAAACATAATACATCTTAAATTATTTCAAATGTCTCAACTGGTACTTTATTGGAATATCAAGCACATCTGGGCCAGCTGTTCTGCTCTGGTGCCTCCAAAGGCCTTAGCTCTCTGTCTGGTGGTGATTAAAATATTTAAGCTCTGCCCTGTCATCTCCTCCACAAGGTTAACTGCACATTTTAGGTTTATTGCCTGTAGCTCCTTCACGCTTTAAAATAACCATCGTGGAACAAACACGTGAGTCATGAAACAGGATAGAAAGCTCATTGTTTTTCTGGCTTTAATCCTGTTGCTGGTTTGTGTTCGCGGTAGATAAGTGCAGAATAATAGAATTGATAGAAAAAGTGTGAAATCCAGTGGGAAGCACCACAGACTTCAGAACAGTTATTCTAACCACATGTTTTCTCTCCTGTGTGCTTTCCAGATTTTGTACAGATGTATATGTATATGACATGAAGGAAGAAGTGAGACTATTTAGGGGAACAAACAGGAGGGGCAGGGGAAGAAGGGACTGTCAGCACGGGGAAAGAGAGGCCAATGTGCTCAACATACATTATATGCACTTGCGTGAAAATAGCCTTGTGTAGTCCAGTATAATGGAACAATAAATAATAAATTGAGACCATCCAAATATCATTAAAAGTGTTTGGTGGGTTTTTTTAAAAAAATAAAGGATAAAGCTATAAGTGTGAAACAAATGGTTCAAGTCAGTTGCAAAAAAAAAGAAAAAGAAAAAGAAAAAAAAGAAAGAAAAGAAAGAAATATATCTCAGAAAAAGTATGGTGCTGTCCAGCATAATGAGAAAAATGAGAAAGGTGGGGAGGATATACTAGCTGTGAAAATGTAGTGTCATAATGACGTGAAGCAGGAGGGATTCTGGGAGGTACAATAAAGCTCTCTGGCAGAACTGCAGCTTCCCTGTAAGTCTAAAAGACTTTCATGTGTTGACTGTGTAGGTGCATGCCTCCATCATAAATGGTCTTCATGTGGGTAATGAAATTTCTTAAAGCTTAAGAGAGTTTTTGGTAAATTTCTGAGCAGCAGCTACATAAAAAAGAAGCAAGCAAGCAAACAAACAAACAAACAAAAAACCAAAAAAAAATCCTCTTCCCAGATAAGCAGCTAACCTATAACTTGCTATCTAAAAAAAAAATCACTGTATAATAAGACATGCAAAAGAGTTAGGAACTGAGTTGGGCTAATTCCCAATGAACCATTTCAGTTCATGTACAGTGTTCTGCCCACAGCGAACATCTACATCTCTGGTCTAGAAGACCAAATGCTAATCAGACCTCAAATTTTATAACAATCTCAAACACAAAAATAAGTAAATAAATAAAATTAAAATTAAAAAGGAAGCACATGACACTGTCAGGAATTGTTAAGTAAATGTTGCCCCTCGAGCTCACCTTGTAGTCCAGTAAAGACATGGATGCTTTCCTAAGTTAAGTGCATATTTAATGCATTAAGTAAAATATACAAACAGAAAAATAGATCAATTATATTGTAATACAGTTTTAGTACAGTATAAATTGAAGTAATATTTTAAGTTTCCTTACACTCTGAATGTTATATATATAAATACCAGTCATTTTATTAGTGACGAAATACTGCTGTGATTTGTTGCAATAAAATTTAGGGGAAAATTGGAATAGTTTCATTTTTGTTATCAAATATAAAATCAGGGATGCCCAGAACTCACCCATAAACCCCAGGTTAAAGGTTCCTATACAAGAAGGACTAGACGCTGAGAGTCAGGAAGCACAGGGTTAAACCTGCTACCTCACTTAACAAGCTCTAGGCAAAGTGATCCAGAGTGAGTGACTAACTGATTCTCAAAGAATGGTTAGTCACAGAGAAGGATGGGAGGAAAGTTCACAAAATATAGCCGAGAAAGACCAATTACACACCTGTGGGAAGTACTGAATAGCTTTCATCAACAAAAGGTGACGAAGGAAATAGGGATATCAGTGACAGACTAAAGCATACAGGCTGTTCTTAAATCACAGGGATTTTTAAAATCAAGTTTGATTTCACAGTATCTTCTGTATATACTGGGCACTGTGGTTTAGCTATGACATATGTCAATGAGAAGGTTTGAGGCCCATGGGGACTTGATCTCCAGCCAGCAGCTCTATTGGGAAGCCATTGGATCATGGGAACAGTAGTATCATCAGATTATCAGTGAGCTTATAGTTGAAGGGATTGTTCTTAATAGAATGTCAGGCCTGAGTGGAAACTACCCAATGAAGCCGTGCCTTTAGAAGCTAGTTCTTATCCCCCATCTTTCTCTCTCTGCCATTTTCTCTCTTCTTCTCTGCCTTTTCTCTGCCTCTGCTTCCTAGCATGTCTTAACCGAGTATCCCTGCCCTACATGCTGCACAGAGTGATGCTCGGCCTCTCTTAACTGAGTACCCCTTATCCTGCATCCTCCACAGAGTAATGCTCAGCCTCTCTTAACTGAGTACCCCTTTCCCTGCATCCTCCACAGAGTGATGCTCGGCCTCTCTTAACTGAGTACCCTGTCCAAAATCTTCCACAGAGTGATGCTGTGGAATATGCACAAAGCAATAGGGCCACCAAAGACTGGAATCCATGAAGCCAGCAGCCCAAAGTTTATCATTCCTCCTTGTAATTCATCTTAGGTTTTTTTCTCACAGAAGACAGAACCTAATGATCAGTCACATACTTGCCTAGAACCCTGCCATCATTTCATACTCTGACCAATTTCTGAACGTCTGTGGCAATAAAGTTAGTTTTTTAGTGAGGACTTTCTAGGATGTAGATATATTGTCCAAAAAATTTGCAAGTAGAAAACATGAAAACAGCTCAACCAAGATTTTTATTGCATGCTTGACTCTGCTGTCTCAGCTACAGGCAATTGACTGGAACAGGATAGAAATTTGCCTATTTGTTTAGCTAATCACACCTTTCTCCCATCTACCTGCATTAGGTACCTGCAACACCCATGACTGAAAGGGGAATCTTCATTTATAACTCAATGGATATCTCTTTATAAATTATTCAGGCTCACAGTCGGCTTCCAGCACCATGTACCCTTTATTGCTATAGAGCCAGCAGTCACTGACCTGTGCACATTTATTTTCAGTGAGTGTCATAACTCGACAGATCGAATCAAGGTCAGAGTATGGGATGAAGATGACGACATTAAATCTAGAGTTAAGCAACACTTCAAGAAGGAGTCGGATGACTTTCTGGGACAGACGATTGTCGAAGTCAGGACTCTGAGTGGAGAGATGGATGTCTGGTACAATTTAGGTGATTAATTTTTTATACCAACTTAAAAATGAGTTAAAATTCAAGAGTATCTGTGGCATGGATTATATTCTCTTATAGCTGAAAGTTGAATTCCTTTGAAGATCATTCTGTTGACCTCTTAGTTGGGTTAGTTTCATTAGCAATGAAGGGTGATTATCAATTGAAATGTAGTATTATTGAAAAAAATTAAATCCGAGATGAAAATAAAAACCTCAAAGAATCAACTGAACATCTTCTCAGAGAAAGTTTTACACCACTATTGATTTTAGATTCATAATATACAACTTCAGAGATACTTGTCTAATGTTTGGAGAATTTGGGACTGTTTTTTTTTTTTAACTTATTCTGTTCTTTAATGAAAATTTACCAGTAAATATGTAGTTGAAAGGCCGGATGGTGGATCATCAGTTAGCAGCATTTTCTACTCTTCCATAGGACCCAGCTTTAGTTCCTAGCACCTATGTCAAGTGGCTCAAAACTACCTGTAACTTTAGCTTTAGGGGTATGTGATACCCTTTTCTGAACTCCATAGACAACCACGCATGTACAGCATACATTCACACAGACACATGCACATAAATTAAAAATAAATATTTAAAAACAAATTCAAAAGCAAAAATTTATGTAGTTGGAATTTCTTTCAAATGGTGATATAAAATTGGGCATTCATTAGCAAAGCCAAGGAGGATTGATGTGGCTTTAGCATGAAGCTATCAATCAGTTTAGCTGACGTGACATTTAAATGAACTTTATTATAGAAACAGGACTAAGACTTTTGAATTTGTCTTTTACTTGAATTGAAGAATAACCTAGGGTCTGTACTGACGACTGAATAATATTACCAATCTATAGTTATCTCCCATAAAAGATATGATTAAAAGATTGCTTAATGACATCCTGGGGAAAGATAAATTAAATTTTTGAGGACTAGTTGGTCACGAGTCCAACAGAAACTGACATAGCCGCAGGGCTACAAAGAATTATCACTTAGGTTCACAGTGTACTGTATCTACTTACAAGATATTGGCTTAAAACATTCCACAAACTTTAGTAATATAAAAGTTGTCAAAATGAAATCTCATTGAGTTAATAAAACTCGAAATTATGTAACAACTTAAACAGGAAATTTAACTTAATCTAAACACAGATGATTCAGCTACACTGGAAGCTCATTACTGAAAATAGTTGAAGAATCTTAATTAAAGAACATTGGTCCTTCTCATTATTGGAATCTAAACTAGAAACTAAGTTAAAACTCCCACTTTTTTTTAAATTATTAAATAATTTTACATATGAACCAGAGATGTAAAAGGAAGAAAACCTCCAATTTCCTATGTAATACTCAAAAATCATATTTTAATTGGAATCTTGCTTTTTCATTTTTTTTATAACTGAATACTATTGTATTGAGCTAAAGCATAAAGTTATATATCAGACAGAGATTTATGTGTTTTATTCTTTGGATGATACATACTTGGGTATAGACAGTTTGCTGGGGAACTTGGGTGTGATATTTGGTTGACTGGCTGCCATCTTTGATGTGGACCTACCCTTTAAACTGTGAAAGAAGCATGTGCTGCGATGGCGTATAGGAAGCTTTGCCTTCAGCACCTTCAGTTGCTCAGGGGATTCTTTCACTTCTGATGTTTGCCTCCAGGAAGGGAATGAGGGAAAGAGACAGGAAAGGAGGGAGGTCCAGAGAGAGGTGGAATTAGTTTGCATTTCTTAGCTCTGTGTAAAATCCCTAAGTGTGTTCAACCCTCACAAATAATTTACTATGTCCTTTGTGTAAATCTTCTCCTTGCTCTTCACTTGGAATTCACTCTACCACACAAAGCAATGCTTGCCCCAAAGCCTTGTGTGTTCAGTCAGAGTCAGTGGCTCCTGGATTTGGGGGATAGCCTTAGCTCTAGGTTTCCTGGCAGCTCTAAAACGAGGTGGTTGGCAAGGTAACTCAGGCTTTGTATTTGACTTACTGCTAGCTTAGAACTCTATATATGTTTAAAGTATAAGCTCTCCCAGCCAGGTCTGGTAGGCCAAAATTGTCACTTTATTTCCTCAGAAGACAGAGACAGGCGGATCACTAGACCAAGTCCTGCCTGGCCAATGAGGACCTGTCTTGAATTAAGATGTGAAAAACTGGCTGGGGATGTAGCTTAGTGGTAGATCTCCTCACAACTATGAGGCCCTTAGTTCAATCCCTGCCTGGTCTTGAACAAAACAACAGGATTGGGTGGGCAAAACCCTAATGATTCTGTGCTGCTAAAGAAAGAATTTTCATAACTCATTCCTGCTAGTCAGCAAGGATGAGAAAGTCAAGTAGGGTCCCAAGCAGCGAAGACAAGCTTCACAATCTTATGTGACTAAAAACACAGATATGTGGGGCTGGAGAGATGGCTCAGGCGTTAAGAGCACTGACTGCTCTTCCAGAGGCCCTGAGTTCAATTCTTAGCAACCACATGGTGGCTCACAGCCATCTGTAATGGGATATGGTGTCCTCTTCTGGTGTGTCTGAAGACAGCTACAGTGTACTCACATAAAATAAATAATTCTGAAAAAGAAAATGACACAGATAAGTTTAGGAAGCAGGCTTATTGAAGAAGTCTTTATCAGTAAACTACTATTTTCTTTAAATACTATTTTTTCTTATAAATGTCACCTTTCCTCCATCCATCTCCTCTGTGAAATGTGTGTCAATCTTGGCTTCCCAATCCATAGTCATATTCTAGGAAAATTGTGACTCTGTTCCTCTCAAAGTTCTAATAGGTGTGGGATATTTCCCCCCTAACTCAAATTGTTGAATAAACTGATTGTATTTTTATTCCATCCAAATAATTAATATGACATTTATAAATAAACACAAGCTGTAGAAAGACTATATAAAAACTGCTTTCATCTTGCTGCTAGCCAGAATTTGGTTCATCTTTTGAAGTACAAAAAGAGCAAGAAGATGCTGAGAAGAAATTTTCAAATGAAACACTTTCCTCATGATTTTATGCTCTGATTAACTTGCTTGTAATTGCCACACGATGAATTTAATTTTACTGTCTAAGGGCAGGGCTTTCTTTGATATTCTGTCCGAACCCTCCACAGGCAGTTTAACAATTACAACAGCACAACAGGCGAGTGTTTTCTGTGGGGTTCATGGTTACTTAGTCACATGACATAGAAAAAGATGTTCTGTAGTGAGCTTCTGTGTGTGTGTATTAATGCATGTATATGTATGCATCTGTGTGAGAGTGTGTACAGATGTGTATGCATGCATATGTATATGCATATGTTTGTGTATGTACATGTATTTGGCTAATTTATATTTTTTCGTTAATAAATTTGTTTTTAAAATTTATATATAACATAAACATATAATATTTATATATTATGTTATATATAAGAAATATGTATAAAAATATATGTAATGTATAAATTATTTATAATAATTTGTTTCATAAATTAATTTGTTTTTAAAGAGCCATTATTTTTATTTTATATATATGAGTGTTTCATCTACATATGGATACATATGATATGCTTGGTACCCATGGAGGCAAGAAGAGGGCACTGAAACTGGAGTTAAAGATGGTTGTGAGCTGCCATGTGGGCAACAAAGCCAGATCCTCTTCAAGAACAGCAAGTGTTTTTAACCACCGAACCACTTCTCTAGCCCATAAATTTGTTTTTAAACAATTTTGCACATGTATGTGAAACATACAGACCACTTTCGCCTGCCAGCTTATCATCCCTGTCAACATGCACTCCCACACACATATCTCTCTTTCGTGGTCATGTCTGTTTTGTTTTGTGACTCACTGAGATTAATCTGCATAGTCCATGTGCTCGTGTGTTTGACTCTAGCCTTTGCAGGGCTCTGCATTGAGTACAAAACTAGAGACAGTGGTTCCTCTCTCTCCTGGTGTCTCTGAACAGCCAATAGTTCACAGACAAAAGGTAGGGATGAGCCCCTCTCCTTTGCGTGACTGATTGCTGATAGGCCCAGTCTTGGATGGGCCCAGTGCAAGTATTTATGGTTGTGGTGAGCTAGTATATGGGGAACTTGCATTAGAATTACACTGTTGCTGAAATAACTGACCAAGGACATTTTGCTTTTCCTCAGAGAAACGGACAGATAAGTCAGCTGTGTCTGGAGCCATCCGACTAAAAATCAATGTGGAGATAAAGGGAGAAGAGAAGGTTGCGCCATACCATATACAATACACTTGTTTACATGAGGTAAATGCCAAAACAAACTTCATCAAAAGTAAGACTTGGTGCAGGGGGACAGGGATATTATGAATCACAAAACAAGCATTGGATTTTGAAAAATCATAGATTGGGGTTTGTGGAGTTCAGACTGCCTGTGGGAACAGGGGCTTGTGGAGCCTGTGGTCACAAGTGGTATGCTGAGGTGAGAAAACCCAGTGGAAAACTGTCCCTTTAGTGGGAATTCGGAATGAACGCTCAAGGCAGGAGACAGAGGACCAACCTTCCAGCTATCTGTTCCTTGGTGTACATGCATTGACCACCTGCCATGGGCCACCTCAAGCTCTGCACTGGGGAGATAAGAAGTGTCACTAAGACCTTCTTGGATGAAAATTACACTTTTTCAAATATCCACAAGGATGAGATGGAGCTGAGGAATGCCCCTTGCCCTATACTCTGGGAGAGGACAGAGCACTTTCCCAATAGGAAAGACATCAGCAAGGTGGCTCTCCTAGTTCCATTCCTGTGGCTGTGATAAAATGCCTGACACAAAGCATTTTAGAAGAGAAAAAGAAATGGCTCATAATTACATGTTATAATTGATCACCACCATGAAGTCAAGGAGTTAAGAACTTGATGTAGCAGCTCACATCCACAGTCAAATAAAAAGAAAACAAATGAATTTCTGCTTGTGCTCAGTGTTCTCTTTCTCTTGCACTCAGCCAAGGGTCTATATATACCCTGTCCTAAGGAGTCTCTAAGCAACTACAAACTGTCTGCTTTCAGAACCTGTTCCATTACCTGACAGAAGTGAAGTCTAATGGCAGCGTGAAAATACCAGAGGTCAAAGGCGATGAAGCCTGGAAGGTTTTCTTTGATGATGCTTCTCAAGAAATAGTGGATGAATTTGCCATGCGTTATGGGGTTGAGTCCATTTATCAAGCTATGACGTAAGTACTGTAGGATAATGGAGTGGCCATAAATCTCAGTTAAATCCAATGGAAAGAAAAGTGAACCTTTATCTCAAGTCTTTAATTTTTTTAACACTTTTTTTTTTTTTTTTTGGTTTTTTTCAAGACAAGTTTTCTCTGGGTAGCCCTGGCTGTCCTGGAACTCACTCTGTAGACCAGGCTGGCCTCGAACTCAGAAATCCACCTACCTCTGCCTCCCAAGTGCTGGGATTAAAGGCGTGCGCCACCACTGCCCGAAGTCTTTAATTTTTTTACATTTATTTATTTATACCGTGTGTGTGTGTGTGTGTGTGTGTGTGTGTGTGTGTGTGTGTGCGCGCATGTGCATATACCTTCTATATAGTTTATCTGTGGAGGTCAAAGGGCAAGTTTTAAGAATCTGTTCTCTCATTGCACTGTATGGGTTTCTGGAACTCAAACTCCAGATGTCAAACCTGTTGGAGAGTACTCTTACCTGGTGGCCATTTATCTGGATCTCATAATTCTTCTAGCCCAAATGAAAGCCATCAAAATGAATTCCTTTACACTGTGCATATGTTGCCAAGTGCAGCAGTAAGATACTATCATAGAACTCACCATTACTACCGTCTCACCTTTGTTCCACATTGGGAATGGGAACCCTTCACTAATATCAGTAGCATGGGAGACTTAGAAATTCCCACCTGAGACCCAGTGACCCAGATATTTTCAGATCAGGGACCAACAGTTTGACGTAATGCATGAACATCTTTTTGGTGTCCGAGGAAAGCAAAGCCTCGGCATTCCCATGATTAGCAACCCAGTTGTTAACATCTGAAACACAAAGGGTCATTGTAGCCTCTTAGAAAAGGCTGAGCTCTTCCTTCAGTGTGTGCATTATTGCTGTTATGAATAAAGCAACAATGTCTGAAGTTCTGAGAGACCTCACTGCTGTATGACTGGGATAGTAAGTTGGTTTACACAAACACCTGATCCTAAGAGGTGTATCACGGGGGATTAGAATTGGACCTCTTATTCTCCATGGTGGATAGTTTCATGCCTGCTCTGTTTCTACGTGTGTTTAGTTTATCATCTATGTACAATGTATAATATTGCAGTGTTTATAGGCATATTCTAATATAACTGCAAATGTTAGCACCAAGGTCGTATTCTCATGTAAAATAAATGGTTGAGGCCCTGGATGATCAATCAAATCTATTTATAGAAATGATCGATTTTGTCCTAATTTCATTTCTGTTGCTGTGATAAAATGCTGATAAGAAAACAGCTTAGGGGAGAAAGGGTTAGTTTAGCTCACAAATTCAGATTTCAGTCCTACAAGAAAGTCAAGGCAACGAGAGTTTGAGGTGGGAGGTTGCAGCCACAGTTAAGAGCAGAGACAGAATGGATGCGTGTGTGTTCATGTGCTTGTGCTCAGCTTGATCTCTCAAGTCTTCATAGTCCAGGAGCTCCTGCCTAAGGCATGGTGCCATTCACAGTAGATTAGGTCTTTCACATCAGTTACACTAAGACAGTTTTCTACAGAGCAATCCCACTGTCTACAGAAACTTACTGAGACTCTCTTTTCAGGTGATTCTAGGTTAGTTTAAGTTAACAAAACTAACCATCGTATGTAATTTGAAGCAAAATCAATGCCCTTCACCAAACTATAGCCTTCATAGCATTTACTTACCAGCCATGGCTCTAGAAGAGAACTATTTAAGAATGAATGCATGTTTAGAATACTGAAATACCGAGAAGATGATCTAGTGGTTAAAGTATTGCTGCACATACGCAGGTGCCTGACTTCAAATCCCCAGCACCCACGTTAGAGAGTTAATAGGCATTGCAGCTCTATATAGCACCTGTAACCCTAGTGCAGGAAAAGTGGAGGTAAGACAATCTCTGGGACTCAGTGGCCAGCCAGTCCAGTCAACTTGAGAGTTCTGGTTTAGTGAAAAATCTTGTCTTAGAAACTAAAGTGGAGGGGGATTGTAGAACATACCAGACATCTAACTCTGGTCTCTACGTACACAGACACTGACATCTAACCGACATCTACATACATTTGCATGAACATACACATTGGTAAATGCTGTATCTTTCCAATTTATATAATGCCCTGGTGCTGAATAATAATGATCACACTTTTAGACATACAAGAAGTCGAAGAGGTCACAAAATAGAGGCTTCCTCCACAATCTAGAAACTCAGGTTTTATCTCTTTGACTGATGGCCACCCACTTCTCCTGCCCACATCTTGCAGCAGAGACTCACTGTCAGGGTGATCTAGTCTGCATTCTAGCAGCTGTAGGGAGTCGGTGACTTTGATATTTTATCCCATGCCATGGTGTTTAAAGCCTTTTTGGTTTTTGTGTTTCTTTTTAAAATCTCTCTCTCTCTGTTTCTCTCTCTCTCCTCCTCCTCTTCTTCCTCCTTCTTCCTCTCTCTCTGTTTCTCTCTTCTCCCTCCTCTCTCTCTCTCTCTCTCTCTCTCTCTCTCTCTCTCTCTCTCTCTCTCTCTCTCTCTCTCTCTCTGTACCATAGAAGCCAGAAGAGATTATCAGATCCCTTGGAACTGGAGTTATAGTTACTGTGAGCCACCATGTGGGTCCTGAGAACGGAACCCAGATCTTCTGCAAAAGCAATGAGTGCGCCTATCCACTGAGTATCTAGCTCAGCTCCTGCTCAAACTTTTTCTGTTCAGAGTTGACTAGAGGGCTACAGCCTATGGTAAATGTATTGAGGTCACAGGACAACTGTTGGAATGAGTTTTCTCCTTCCCCCATGTAGTCTTGGGGAATCAAACTTGGATTACTGAGTTTGTCAGCTACTGCCTTTACTCACTAAGCCTTTTTCCAGCTTATTTAAAAACTATATATGGGAGGAGGTGCCTACTGCACACTTTTTCTCATTAATATTGTTGAGGACAGATTTTGCTTTGGCAATACAAAATTTGCCATTACCATGACAGAAGAAAAAATGTATTGCTTGACAATCTAATAATTCCTAAGGTACAGACTCTTTGCTTGCTCATATTACTGATCTACATGATTGGTGCTAGAAATTAATTGGTTTTATAGATAGGTACATGCCTATAATTGTATGTCAATATATCAGCACAGTTAAAAACTATACTTATATTTAAGAAATATAGTACAGTGAGTAGCTTTGATATGACTTGAATTCTGCAATAGAAGGAACCAGAAGTAGAGGTTTCTACCGACATTATTTTTGAAATTCACTTTCTCCTCATCTATCTTTGGGTATTGGAGATCTTCAATTTCCAAAAGTAAATAAAGGAGAAAAGATGAGTTTAATGAAATTGATGTCTGTGACTCTGTCACACTGTAAGTTGTATTGAAATTCGGTGCAAACCACACTGATCCTTTATAATTGAAAATAAACTTTCAGATACTGACAGGTATTGTTGGGGGTTAAAAATATTTTTCAGAGGTAGTTTACCCATGCTTCCAAAATACTATTTCTGTACCAGAAATGTAAGCTAATTTCCTATAGATTTAGTTTCTGTTTTCATGATCTGTCCATTGATGAGAGTAGGGTGTTGAAGTCTCCCACTATTATTGTGTGAGGTGCAATGTGTGCTTTGAGCTTTAGTAAAGTTTCTTTTATGAATGTGGGTACCCTTGCATTTGGAGCATAGATGTTCAGAATTGAGAGTTCATATTGGTTGATTTTTCCTTTGACGAGTATGAAGTGTCCATCCTTATCTTTCTTGATAACTTTTGGTTGAAAATAATTTTTATTGATATTAGAATGGCTACTCCAGCTTATTTCTTGGGATTATTTGCTTGAAAATTGTTTTCCAGCCTTTTATTCTGGGGTAGTGTCTGTCTTTGTCACTGAGGTGCATTTCCTGTATGCAGGAAAATGTTGGGTTCTATTTATGTATCCAGTCCATTAGTCTATGTTTTTTTTTATTCGGAAATTGAGTCCATTGATGTTAAAAGATATTAAGGAAAAGTGATTTTTTTCCTGTTATTTTTGTTATTAGAGGTGGAGTTATGTTTGTGTGGCTACGTTCTTTTGAGTTTGTTGAAAAAGATTACTTTCTTGCTTTTTCTAGGTTGTGGTTTCCCTCCTTGTGTTGAAATTTTCCATCTATTATCCTTTGTAGGGCTGGATTTGTGGAAAGATACTGTGTAAACTTGGTTTTGTCATGGAATATCTTGGTTTTTCCATCTATGGTAATCGAGAGTTTTGCTGGATATAGTAGCCTGGGCTGACATTTGTGTTCTCTTGGGATCTATATGACATCTGTCCAGGATCTGCTGGCTTTTATAGTCTCTGGTGAGAAGTCTGGTGTAATTCTGATAGGTCTGCCTTTATATGTTACTTGACCTGTTTCCCTTACTGCTTTTAGTATTTTTTCTTTGTTTTGTATGTTTGACATTTTGATTATTATGTGATGGGAGAAATTTCTTTTCTGGTCTAGTCTATTTGGAGTTCTGTAGGCTTCTTGTATGTTCATGGACATTTCTTTTTTTTTAGGTTAGGGAAGTTTTCCTCTATAATTTTGTTGAAGGTGTTTACTGGCCCTTTAATTGGAGAATCTTTGCTCTCTTCTATACCTATTATCCTGAGGTTTAGTCTTCTCATTGTGTCCTGGATGTTTTGGGTTAGGAATTTTTTGCGTTTTGTATTTTCTTTGACTGTTGTGTCAATGTTTTCTGTGGTATCTTCTGTACCTGAGATTCTCTCTTCTATCTCTTGTATTCTGTTGGTGATACTTGTGTCTATGACTCCTGATCTCTTTTCTAGGATTTTATCTCCTGGATAGTCTTCCTTTGTGATTTCTTCATTGCTTCTCCTTTCATTTTTATGTCCTGAATGGTTTTGTTCAATTCTTTCACCTGTTTGGTTGTGTTTTCTTGTAATTCTTTAAGGGATTTTTGTGTTTCCTCTGTATACACGTGTTCTACTGTATTTCTTTGAGGGAGTTATGTATGTTCTTCTTAAAGTCCTCTATCATCATCATAATAAGTGGTTTTGAATCTGACTCTTGCTTTTCTGGTGTCATGGGGTATTCAGGACTTGCTATGGTGGGAGAACTAAGTTCTAATGATGCCAAGTTACTTTGGTTTCTGTTGCCTTTTGCCATCTGGTTATTTCTAGTGCTACCTTCACTCACTGTCTCTGACTGGAGCCTGTGTGTGTCCTGTTATCTTGGTTGTGTCAGAACTCCTCAGAATCCTGCTGTCTCTGTGATTCTGTGATCCTGAGATCCTGGTGGTGATAGCTCCTGGGAGTCAGGCTGGTTCTCAAGAGTATTGGCCGCTTTTCCAGAGGAGCTAAGTCTAGTTCTCAGCACCCACATGATGACTTACAGCTGTCTACAACTCTACTTCCATGGAATCTGTCACTGTCTTCTGGCCTCCATACACATGGTACACATACATACATGCAGGCAAAACACACACAAATAGAAAATACACATATTTTTAGAAAGCTTAAAAGTCACAAAGTTGAGCTGCTGTGCTTTAAAGAAGAAGGCATATCCCATTGGCCTAGCACACACACAAGTTTGAAAAGGGACAAAATGGCTTAATTTTGACTTTTCCTAGAAGTCTCTGTTGATACTTATGGGATGTATGCTTAGCCACATTGCTCCATTGCTTCATTATCTTCTTCCTAATGGAAACTGATTGGTTTCTCTTAGGTACATTCCTGTTTCTTTTGAGGTTAGACTTGATGGATAAGTGAGAGGAGCTGGCTATTAGTCAGACTCTGAGTGTGTCATTAGATTTTTCTCTTGAGTAGTTCTCAGAATAGAGAGAAGGTAGACTCTGTTCTGCTGGTAAATGACATGAGCTTTAAGACTCAGCTTGCCAGTCCTGTTGCCTACATCCTGCTGACTGTAAACATACTCCCCTTCACCACAGGCTATGTCCTATCAGGGACAGTTTATCATTTCATCTGTTAAATAAAACTGTACCCTTTGCTCTGGAACATTCATGGGAACAGAGATTATAGTTCTCCTACCAAAACAAGTGAACAATCAGGTACTTGAAGACTCTGTGCTTATGTGTGGAAAGTACAGCCATCAATCCACAACAAAAGAACCTTTCCAGTTTTCAGCAGTAAGAGGAAAGTTCTGTTCCATCTGTTTAAGGAGCACATTCCTCCATATGGATTGCTTCTAGGGGTCAGGCATACAAACTATTTACATCACAATAGTGTACCTTGATATTCCTTGTGTAAGTGTACAAATTTTTCCTTATAATGTTCTAATACCTCTAAGAACATAAATGTAATTTCATTTTAGGTATGGAGATGATTGGTATTGTAGTGTATGTATTAGTCCGGGTATGTATGTAAATGTCTGTATGCATATATGTGGAGGCCAATGGTCCCTTCTAGGTGTCTTCCTCTGTCACTGTCTACCATGGATTTTGGGACAAAGTTTTCTTTCTGAAACTAGAGCTCTCCTGCTGTCTATACTGGCTGGCCAATGAGCTCAGGGGATCTGCCTTCTTGACCTCCCCATGTCCAGGATTACAGATGTGTGCTGTCCCACCTAGCATAAAGTGGGCTCTGGAGCTAAGGACTCAGATGTTTATCTTATCCATCAGGCATTTTACAACCTGAATCAATGCTCCAGTTCACATAATTCAAATTTGCACAATGTAAATTTACATAAATTTATAGAATTTGTTACATACTTAACTGTTTAATGAGTCTTTATTTCATTGAAAAAGAAAGCCAAAGCTGTGCTTGAAATGTGAGATTGTGCTGAACTAGGGTCTTCCTCTGTGATGCCAACTGAGAAAAAGTTTTGGGTCATGGCTTTTTTCTGTGACTCTATGACTTGTGCCTCAGTCTTGCTGTCAAAAACTCATCTGTAGACCAGAACCATTGGGGGTTTACCTTAAACCTGGTCTGTTTCAGCTTCTAAAGCCACATGCAGGCCTTCTAAGGAGAATATTGGGCAACTGACTTCTTTGTTGATGTCAACCTTTTCTTCGGTGTCTGTCAGAGAGTGAACTGTTGCAGAAACAAAGGGCACAGCATTGAATAAGAAGCCAAGGCCTTGATCTAGGTCTGGCATTCTAGAATGCATAATTCATCTGTTCAGCAGATGTTCTCTATGCATCTAGGCAGGATGCCTTTAGCCTATGAATCTGACTATAACAAAATGCCACAAACTGGATAGCTTATAAACAACATGGGTTTGTTTCCCACAAGTTAATAAGACAGTGAAGTCCAAGGTTGTCTTGGGAGGAGCATTTTCTTGTTCATGGAAGACTGTCTTCTTGCTGTGTTCTCAGAGTGTTTTCAGTATGGCAGGATCTCTCTAGGACACTGTTTTAAAAGCTACTGTTGGGTCAATCATGATAACACCAATCTCTATCTTTGCAACTCTCAAAGACC
This sequence comes from Arvicanthis niloticus, assembly GCF_011762505.2. Classification (NCBI taxonomy): domain Eukaryota; kingdom Metazoa; phylum Chordata; class Mammalia; order Rodentia; family Muridae; genus Arvicanthis; species Arvicanthis niloticus. The sequence goes on along the minus strand of NC_047664.1, from coordinate 7,051,538 downwards.
TCACCTCCTTACACTGTCAACTCAGAGAAACAATTTCCTCATAGAAATATCTCTCCTCATAGAGCTCAGATTTAGGCCACAGCTGTTTGAACTCCAGAAGGAATGGCTCTCGCCTCCACTTGGCTTCAAGTCTAGTGTGGCTGGAAAGATGGCTCAGTGGATAAGAGCGCCAGCCGCCTGCTCTTGCCAAGGATCTGGGGTTAGTTCCTATCCACCAAAACCTGTTGAGCTTTATCTTGCTGAAAGCAATACACACAGTATCAGACTGCATCTCTGGAGTCTGCCTTTTTCCAGCCTTCTCTCACCTTTCCCTCTAATGAGTTTCAGAGCCCATTGCCCATCCCCTTCTGCACAGTACTGCACTTTAGAAGTTGTATCCTCTTTGATGTGTATAGAGGGAGTAGGTGTGGTAAATGAGAAAAGACATGCCTGCCTCTGGAGGCAGTTACCATGGAGTAGAGTCTGATGCACAGCCCTTCCGGGAAATAGCTAGGCCCATTTCTCTGCTGCAGAGACATGAAGTGAGTGGCATCAGACATGTTATCCCTCTTCCTCTTGGCCAACTAATACTTAAGAGCTAAGACACTGGTCTGAAACTGAGTGTTTCTTAGTCCAGCCAGCTGCCTCAAAGCTAGGGTAAGTTGGTCCTTGGTGCCAGAAGTCATTGATTGGCACTCTTGTTTTCCAGGGCTGAAAGGATTTGAGTTCCTTTTCTGGTCCTTTTGGAACCTTCTGTAAGATTTAGAGAGTGACTTCTGTGCCTCTCTAGCTAGTGCCCATCAGACCCCAGAAATTGCCTCATTCCAGTATTAATCAGAGAATTGGATATTTCTGTCAGTTCTTTGAGATGAATTCCTGCCTAATGTTCTGGATGATTTAAAACAGTGCTCTCAGCAGAGCGATGATGGAGTGCCGTTGTCATCACAGCATTAAAACATTACCATCACCTACCATGGCCAAATGCTCCTGAAGTGATTGGATGTAATGATCAACTGTCCTGTAAAGGAAACTGAGCACTTATCTTGTCTACTGTAACTCTGTGCAAATGCCTCCAGCTCCTATTGCCTTGTTTTCATTAGGGAAACAAACAAAAACAAAAAACAAAACAAAAAGACAAACATCGGTCCATCCCTGGGTGTAGGAAATCTCTGTATTAAATAAGATCTCAGTAAAGACAACAGAACTGCAGACACACAGATGCAGCCACAGTGTACAACCCGAAAAGGAGAGGAACGTGGCCCTAAGGAAGTGAAGTCAATGTATTGAGAGACATCTTCCACTCCTGCTCTTTGACTAGATGTCATGAGGAAACAAGTCTGTCTGCATGGTACATTCACTACAGCATAATTCACACACACGCACGCACGCATGCACGCATGCATGCATACACACGGAAAAAAGCTGAGAACCTCAAATAACTTCTTTCTATTGAACTCCTTTTTTCCCTTTACTTTTCTCCAACACATCCTCTTAAAATCTTTCATGAAAAGCAATCTCTTAAAAGCATTGATCCGCTGCTGCTGCTTCCTTTTCATGTAGAAGAGTTATAGCTTCTGGGAAATGACTTTTTAACTTACATTTACTTTGTGAGAATTTGAGTTTTATTTGATAAAGTCCTCTGACCAATGAAGATGTACTTGACCTAACATAGTACAGAACTCCACATAAACCCTCAGACGTACTGGTCAGGAATTCTCTAACAGGGGAGGGTTGACTGTACTCTATTGTGTCTTCACTGTGTCTTGGTTTGTACCATCTCATCCCGAGCTATTTCTTTCTCATTCCCAGTGTCATTTCAAGGCATCTTGTCTAAGCCTCTGCAGGCTATGCTGATTGTGTTCTTACTCTGTGGCTTATGGTACTATGTATCTGGTTCATGTTTGTCTCACAGTTGCTTGTACATCTGTAGCATGTCTGGGTCCATGCAGTTCTGCAAGTTGACTCACTGCTGGTGACTAAAGCATACTTGAGGCTCATCTTCTAAATATCTGTTGTTCTAAATATCCATGGACTCCAAGCTCTTCATTCTTTCTTGGTCTCCACCTGGCCTCTCAGCCTAAGCCCCTCCCTTCTGACTGTTCTTTTCCCTGCTTGTAGATTTGACCTTTGGGGCTATATCTTGTACCCTAGTCTTATCTCTTTTAAACTGTGACCCACTCATACCTGCTGCAGGAGACAGTTAACAAAATTAAAGCCTGAGCAATCTGGTTGTATGGGTTTGTTTTCATTTTTATTACATTTTACTCTATCACAAGAGTGCTTGTTATGCCACGTGTCTGGAGGTCAGCAGGTAACTTGAGTTGGTTCTTCTCTTCTACCATGTGGGTTCTGGGGATTGTACTCAGGTCATCAGGCTTGTATTGTATACTAAATGCAAGCTCACCTAGTGAACTGTTTTGCTGCCTGGCTATCTTATTTTGAAACCAAGAACCAGGTTACTCTTGTGATGTCCTCCATTTAAAAATGACACTCTTCCAGCTTCAGTGTTTTGATGAAGTTTATTTTGGTAATTGCTTGAGATATCATTCCTCTGCTTCGTCCTAGATATTTTTGTTTATCAGTTCCCAAATTGCCATATTTAGGCATTTAATATTCTATAATTTTTACCTTATGATTAGGGTCTTAAAAATCTAATTTTACAAAATTTGTGGGTCAAGGAGGAACATGAGGGCCTCACTTTGAGGTTTTAAAATTTCTTCTTAAAATAGTTTTTTATGATTTGTGGTATTCTGAGGATTAAATGCATTAGTAATTAACTCCAAGTCACCAATAATGCATTAGTTTTACATTAAAGAAAAATATAAAAGCATTTTTTTGGTATCATGTAGACAAAAATGAGTGTAGATTGAATTATCTACTTCATGCTGTCTGTGTTTTCTGTCCTCTCTCTGAGTGTGAACCTGTGCCTGCTTGAAGGCTGTCTTTTCACTCTGTTCTTGTGCCTTTACCTGTGTGTGTCTGTCCCTGTATGTCTGTTCATTGTGTGACTATGTCTGTGTGTGTTCAAGTATGTCTGACTGTAAGAGTGCCATGTGATTGTCTTTCTGTTTCTGTATGTCTGTTTCTGTATTCCCTAACAAAGGGCTTTTTTTCCTTCTCTTACCAAACATCACAGAGAGCATCACGTGGGGAAGGAATGGAATATATTACAGCAATCTTTAACAGTTTTACAAGGGATTAAGTCATTGACTCCAACTGAGCCCCAAGTGACCCAGATATCACACTGTATTTCAAATGTCATTGTTTATCAACCACTATGTAAAAACATTATGGAAGATACTCATTTTAGAAGATTGCTCTTAACCTCAGTATTTGAAGCTTTCAGCAAACAGTACAAATGCATTGTCCTGGGTCAGGGGCATGAAAGAGTACATAATTTAAGATTACAGCTATGCTTTAGCTTAGGTTTGTTGAAGTAATTATTTAAATCGTCCACAACTGATCTTGCTTGTTCTTAATCAGCTGCAATCTTCCGGACTAGACAAGGCCTTAGGCCTCGAGCAGCAGTGGTGTATTGTGGTGGTGTATTCTCGCTGTTGCTCGGCTCAGGTCAGTGGCTCAGGTGGCCAACTCAGGCAGCCAGAGACACCGGCCCTGCCACCCATGAGACGCCAGTGTGGGAGATGGCTCTGCCAATCTTCCACGCTGCCTTCACAAGGCTGGGCTGAGCCCAGACCATCCCGCCATCCATAAGGTACCCAGTAGAAATGAGACTCTAATGTTTAAAGATTAACCAAAGGTTTTATATGTTTGATAATGTTCAATTAACAAGATGCCCACACAACTGAAAGTGTTAACCAATTAACTAACCTAGATATAAGTTGTTACCCAGGACTGCTCTTGATACATGTGTGGTTCTTCACCGATCCTACATCTCTCTCTCCTGCTCCTCCTCTTTCTCCACTTACACCTCCTCTTACTTTCCTTACTCCTTCCACCTTAGCTCCTCCCAACTTGCTGGGAAAATATGCCACTACATAGGTTGTAAAAGTTGATTACATGGTAACGTCAAGGCAAGTAAGATTGACTGTTACAGTGTTTTCTTAAAAGCAAGTTAAACAAATGGGCAGAGTACACAGTAGTATAGCAGCCTTATGTCTCATATGACTTCAAGATATGTTATTATTCTGTGAGGTATAGTAAAGTTCTAGTCTTATAAGAGATATATGAAATATTTTTATAATATTTCATTGCTACAGTATTCATGTTTAAATTTTTGAATTTTATTTATTTTGTGTGTGGGCATATGTGCATATAAATATGTGTGGGAATTCATGTGTGTGCCACAGCGTCTCTGTGTAGAGGTCAGAGGACAATTTAAAGTAATCAGATTTACTTGCACCATCAGGCTTCCAGGGATGGAGTTAAAGCTTGTGAGGTATGGCACCAAATGCCATTACCCACTCAGCCATATCACTGCCACTCATTTGTGGTATTCTTGGTGGGCGTTAATTAATTTTAATAAGCTTAGAGATAATAATTTAAAAACATAAATGCATTTACAGTTCTAGGGTTAAATGGCAGGCATCATATAGGTCTTAGGACATTGTCAATTCTGATTCTCAAGGACCATAACTTTAACCTACTTTCATCAGCTAATCGCATGGAAAAAAAGAAGTAGAAATTCAGCCCAGCTCTGAGCTGAACAAGCCCACAATTTTCAGAACTGACACTGGCCTGTTTTGTAGGATGCCATTCATGATATAACCTTATGTACATACGGCTTATTTGGGCATTCAATAACACAGAATTCGAGGGGCCTTGATGGGGGATAAATTACTAAAATATTTGAGCAAATGGGGTCAAATTACATATGAAGATCCTTCCTGCTATGCATATTTTATCTTCCACATTGATAACAAGAGACACTTTCAGCTTGTCAATGTTTTGATAGAGTTCACAAGAGACAGGTTTCGTTGAGAGAAGAAACAGAACAGCAACACTCGGTGCTTTTGATATTATAAATGATTCTCTTAGTCAAGGTTTCAATTGAGAGTCTTTGTGCTCAAGCCTGGCATAATTCAGTTATTTGTCTAATTGAATCCTGTCTGTAACAAGGTGCTTAGAAAACAGAATGGCTGATGGAGGCCCTTCAAGCCTGGGAAACCTCAGATGTGCAACTTAAGTCATGTGTGAAGTTGATGAGGGATGCTGTGCCAGTGTGAATGAAAGTGGGGCTTCCTGCTGCAAAATAGAGGGCAAAGTGGGGAGTAGACAGAATCAAATGATCATACAGCATCGTAGGCTCATAAATAATTAAAGGCAGGGTTGGGGAGTGAGGGTGACCCTGTGCCCCCTGCCGTTGCTCCAAAATGCTGGATATTTGTAGAAATTGTGCTTTGCCAGTGAGCATACAGCACCCATATCATTCAAAGAGACTGCCTTTAACCCCATGAAAAGTCTCCTTCTGATTACACTACTTCACAGGTGTGAATGCAAAATTTCTAAGAGGTTGAATGTGTCTGTTTTTCCAATCAGAGACCATGGGAGCTTTCACTCTTTTCCATAGATGGAGTTGAGGAATGATGTAATGCTAACATGAGAAGGTGGGCTGGTGTATGGATTAGCTTCCATTTTAAAAGCACTGTATGTCTTGCTTTTTTTTTTTAATGTTTCAGGCACTTTTCATGTCTGTCTTCTAAGTACATGTGCCCGGGTGTCCCTGCAGTCATGAGTGCCCTGCTGGCGAACATCAATGCCTTCTATGCTCATACAACTGTCTCCACTAATGTGCAGGTTTCTGCCTCTGACCGTTTTGCTGCTACAAACTTTGGGGTAAGTATATAATTTTTGGAACTTGAACTTTTCAATCGGTCTATGGGACTTAGATTTTCAAGGGACTTTGAACCCCAGATTCTCTTCCTCCCCACCTTCCCCATTAAGTTATGTCTAGTATATAATGATTCATCATAACGTAACATGAAAAGGAAAAGTCTAATTTGGTATCCTAGAGAGAAAGAATATAGACATTTGACCAAAGAAGAAAATGTTCTAGAATCTTACTACAGAATAACAAGGAGCCTCTTTGGGGGTATCTTAGGCTAATGACCCATATTCAAGGTTGGATTGAAATGGCTTTAATGAAAGAGCTTAGACAGACAGCAGGACTCACATTAATTGATTGACTCTCTGCATCTGGGATGATGTTTCCCACTAGCAGAACTCATACTTTGTCAGAGTGCCCTGGGACTCTATAGGACATGCTGCATGTTTGCAGATTTGTGGTTCACTATGTTTTAGCTGTATCCCCATGATAATCTCTGTGTGGCTGCTTTCATGGATATTCCCTTGAAGGAAAGCATGGTAGATCTATGAAGATATGCACTTACTGAAAGCTGCCTGTCTGCAGCACCTAAGGGTATCAGGAGTGTGTTGGAGAGTAAAAACACAGAGATTCTTAGAGGTCTATTTGTTACTTATTGTCTCGGTGAGATAGAAAACTGACACCGGTCAAGTGGAAATGGCATGTAAATGAAGAGTCATCTTGGTAATGTTGGAAGAGATGGGATTAATGAAACTAGAAATAGAAGGACAGATTCCAGAGCCTTCCTGGCACAGAATCATCAGAATGACCAGTACTTGCTGCCTTTGAAGATGAATTTACTGCAGGACTGGGGAAGACACAGGGCAGATTCCAGGCGTCTAGGCAGGGAACATGGGAGACAGCTTTGATGTCAGTGATGCTGCTGGACACATATTCCAATGTCCCTTTCTTTTTTACAAAGAAGATTAAAGTTCATTGAAGATACTTCCTAAAACACCACAGTTAGTTCTCCTTCTGCCTTTCCAGTGTCCCCTGCAACTCTAGTCAGATTCATAGGGGATACTTTCATTGGCCCATCTGTTGTAGAGATCATATGTGGAGTTTTTATCATAGGATAAAAACAACCAAAAAACAATATTAGAAGACACAGGCTATAGATGAACTTGGGTTTCCTTCTCTGCACCCAAGATGAAGAACATGCATGAATTGTTTGAGGTGAATTCTTCAAGGAGGAGGCCGGTGCTATTTAAAACAAACCAAATGAAACAAGGGTAACTGAGGATAACATTGGGGTTGTGGGTAACAGGTTTGATAATGCCCATTATCAAGTTCCTTCTGTCATGGAAACCTGTTTCTCAACCTGCTCTGTGAGGCTAAAGAGTCCTACTCTGGAGTTCTCCCCAAATTTAAAGTAAGGATCAGATGAATTTAAGAATCCATAATCTAATGTGCAAACTAAGAGGTTTCTAAAATTATATGAGGTATGAGAGGTTTGTCCCTCCTAGCTTACCTACAATATAAGCAACACACTGTCAGCTACTACTGTTAGATAGATTATGTCTTGCAGAAACTGGGACTAAAGAACATTCTGGAGCCAGTTTAACAAAATACTGTGATGGTCAAAGTCCAGACCAAAGAAGATTTTTTCAATAAAAGCATCAGCTTGGAAACAGAACCTGTTGTCTTGGGACTTTCTATAACATAAAATATGTTGTGTTATGAAATGGCTCTGCTTCTATTCTACCTATTGTGTGCACTATGGAGAACAAGCCAGGCTTGCAGAACACAGAGCCTTTCTGCTTCTGAGAAGATGTGGTTACATGATTAACATCCTCCATAAAAGCTACCTGGAGGGAAATTGGATGCCACGCTCCCTTACTTCACACTGACCCAGAGAGAAGAAAACACATTGACTTTGGCACATTTCACATCTCAGTAATAACATGCTTATACCAAACCTCATTTTGTAAATCAAATAACATCGTGTAGAATAGAAGCAGAAAAAATATGAAACATTTGATCAAACCACAACTTGATTAATTGGTGGTCAGGCATGTGGCTCTGTATTTTTCCCATCACTATGGAATATAAGTCTGTTTTGTAAACCAAACATATCAACTATACTATCTCCCACCTCCACTTTGGAGCGTTGAGCTCTTAGTCATTCAAGGGCTAAAGTAGATACAGATAAAGTAGATACAGGGTACAGTGACAGTTTTAACCATTTGAAAAGGTATAACACAGATTTTTCTTTTTTCTTTTTCTTTTTTTTATTAGATATTTTATTTACACGTTACCCATTTCCCCCCTTAGAAAACCCCTATCCCATGCGCCCTTTTCCTTTTTGCACATATACATTTTTTTAAAAAATGTTAATCATAGGCTTTATAAGTTTGGTATTGCTCAGTCAGAGGTGTAACCCACTACCCAACCTAGATATATCAACTATCTTTGACTGGTGGAGATACAAGAACATCTGTCTCCCTGTCTTCCCCCCTCTTTCTCTCTTCCATCACCTAGCTTCTCCTCTCCTTCTTCTCCTCCTCTTCTTACTCCTTCTCTTCCTCTCAGTACTCCTCCCACTTTAGCTCCTCCTACATATCACCCTTCCTGTTAAAATGAAACTTTTCTCTCAAAATAAAATTAGAGCATAATTATGCCAATTTGTACCCATGAAGTACAAGATAGTCCTCATACCCAGTCCATCATTTTGTTGACTAACCAAAACCTCTGTCGTCTCTCCTAACTAAAACACTTAGTTCTGAACCTGGCTTTTTCCTTGGCTTTAGGATGAATGTCAGCTGACGACCATCCACTCAAATCTTTTCTCTCAAGGTGAATAGCCAGGATTGGCTATGAGGCTATAAGTTTTCAACCCCATCAGAAATCCAGAATGACTGAGTTAACTATAATTGTGGGAAGCACAAAGCATAGCTTCTAAAACTTAGCCAATTTATAGAGACCTCTGAACACCTGGACACTCCCTCTACTACAAAACGTTGGAGCATCTGATCTTCAGCCTTCTGGCCCAGGATCATCTGACAGACCTTAGTGCTGCAGAATTATTAAGGGCTGATTACTCTGTCTAGGCAGATATAATCAGTCAACTATTCTGCGAGTGTGTCCTTTTCTGGACAGTAATTTGTCTGTAGAAGGAAAGAGGCACTTCTTTTCTAGTGGCTGTCTCACCACAACTGGAATAACTCCAAAGATGCTCAATTTCTTTTTAGAATTCAATATATGAAGCTGCCAGGAGCAGACAGGTCTCTAATCAAAATGAACATCAATACAGAAATGTTTGTCATGTCAATTCTGTGGATTTCTGATGTTTTGAAAACCAACTATCCATGTAAGGTAATCTGGACTGTTGCCTGTTAACTCCACTCAGCTATTTCTAAATAAAACATAGAAAACACCCTAACAATAAATTCCAACCCATGAATTTGCTGTAGTCCCTTAACTCACAGGCTGACCATCTCAAATCAGTTAAAAAAAGTTAAAGAAGGACTGGGTCTAAGCCGTGTATTCCTAAGTGTGTTATACTGGTACAATGCCTATGAGGGTAACAATATTCATCTCACTTTTATATCAATAAGAAGCTCGTACCAATGAAAACCTTAAAATTTGTAATCAAAGTAAATTGGTGCCATTTAAGAATTTATATCTTCATCTTGATACTAATTATACAGATTTCTACTAATAGGTTATGGCTATGCAATGAACCCTAGCTAATCCTGTCTATTCCCACAAAACCACTACTTTTCCCTAGAAAGACAGCCCAACATTTACCACCTTAGTCCCCAAGCCCAGGGAATAGGGGCGCTGACTCTTCATTAGCTTCTTCAAGCTGAATATGGGCGTTGAGATATTAGAAGAGGAGTGGGGGGAAGAGCAAATTGATAAGCCTCTGATGCTGTGTCTTCGATGCCTCCAGATGGAATTCCCGGACCTCAGAGGTTTGAGCAGGTCTGCCCAGCTTGCTTGTTGAGTAGATACACCAAGGCTGATCATTCTGCAATATACAATTCTCAAAACAAATTTTAGTATCAAGATAGTTTTGTTTTTTTTTTAAAGAGGGCTGACATTTTATTAAGGATGTTGGTTCTAACCGCTTTTCTTTTTTTTTCCCCCTTCTTTTATTGGATATTATATTTACATTTCAAATTTTATCCCCTTACCGCATTCCCCCCACCTCCCAGGAACCCCTTACCCCATCACCCCTCCTCCTGCTTCTATGAGGGTGTTTATCCACCTACCCCCCAATCCCCCACCCCACCCTCAGATTACCCCCCCCCCCACTGAGTGCTCAGCCTTCAAGGTACCATTGACCTCATCTCCCACCTATGCCCAACAAGGCCATCCTCCCCTACATGTACAGCTGGAGTCATGTGGCTCTCCATATGTGCTCCTAGGCTGGTGGTTTAGACCCTGGGGAGCTCTGGCTGGGTGGTATTGTTGCTCTCCTCATGAGGCCACCAACCCTTTAGGCTCCTTCAGTTTACTCTCTAACTTCTCCATTGGGAACCTTTGATCAGATTAATGGTTAGCTGTATCTGCCTCTGGGTATGTTAGACTCTGGGGGACCTCTAAGGAGACCGCCTTATCAGGCTGCTGTCAGCTTTCCCTTCCTGACATCAATATCAGCGTCTATTTTTGGTGACTGCACATGGAATGAATACCCAGGTGGAATGGTCTCCATATAACCTCTCCTTCAGATTCTATCCCATACTTTGTCTCCATATTTGCTCCCTTGAGTATTTAGTTACTCCTTCTAAGAAAGAACTAGGCATCCTCACTTGTTCTTTTTTTCTTCATGAGCTTCATGTCGTTTGGTAGTTGAATCTTTGTTGTTTCAAACTTTTGGGTTAATCTCCACTTATCAGTGAGTAAATACCATGTGTGTTCTTTTGTGATTGGGTTACCTCACTCAGGATGATATTTTCTAGTTCCATCCATTTACCTAAGAATTTCTCAAATTCATAATTTTTAATAGCTGAGTAATATTCCATTGTGTAAATGTACCACATTTTTTGTAACCATTCCTCTGTTGAAGGGCATCTGGGTTCTTTCCAGCTTCTGGCTATTATAAATAAGGCTGCTATGAACATAATGGAGCATATGTCTTTGTTATTTGTTGGGGCATTTTCTGGGTATATGCCCAGGAGTTGTATAGCTGGGTCCTCAGGTAGTGCTATGTCCAGTGTTTCTGAGGAACCGCCAGACTGACTTCCAGAGTGGTTGTACTAGCTTGCAACCCCACCAACAATGCAGGAGTGTTCCTCTTTCTTCACATCTTTGCCAGCGTCTACTATCACCTGAGTTTTTGATCTTAGCCATTCTGACTGGTGTCATGTGGTATCTCAGTGTTGTTTTGATTTGCATTTCCCTGATGACTAAGGATGTTGAGCATTTCTTAAGGTGCTTCTCAGCCATTCGAGTTTCCTCAGTTGAGAATTCTTTGTTTAGCTCTGTACCCCATTTTTAATGGGGTTATTTTGTTGTTTAGTGTCTAATTTCTTGAGTTCTTTGTATATATTCGATATTAGCACTCTATCGGATGTAGGATTGGTAATGATCTTTTCCCAATCTGTTGGTTGCCGTTTTGTCTTATTGACAGTGTCCTTTGCCTTACAGAAGCTTTGCAATTTGAAGAGGTCCCATTTGTTGATTCTTGATCTGAGAGCATAAGCCATTGGTGTTCTGTTCAGGAACTTTTCCCCTGTGCCTAAGTACTCGAGGGTCTTCCCCAACTTCTCTTCTATTAGTTTCAGTGTATCTGGCTTTATGTGAAGGTCCTTTATCCACTTGGAGTTGAGCTTTGTACAAGGGGATAAGATTGGCTTAATTTGTATTCTTCTACATGTTGACCTCCAGTTGAGTCAGCACCACTTGTTGAAAATGCTGTCCTTTTTCCACTGGATGGATTTAGCTCCCTTGTCAAAGATCAAGTGGCCGTAGGTGTTTGGGTTCATTTCTGGGTCTTCAATTCTATTCCATTGATCATCCTGTCTGTCTCTGTACCAATACCATGCAGTTTTTATCACTACTGCTCTGTAGTACAGTTTGAGTGTCGCTACCCACGTCCAACCAGTGGAATAAGGCAACGGCAACCGTGTTCTTCTTCAAGCGGTTTATTCAGCTATCCCTGTACAGCAAGTTTCTTTTCTCTCTCTCTCTCTCTCTCTCTCTCTCTCTCTCTCTCTCTCTCCTCTTTTATCTCTCCTCTTCCCCCTCCTGCAGCCCCTTATAAGCATTGCCTTGATCCTATCAGCAGCTGCCATGAAGTCACTAATTGGCCACTCAATCACATGAGGTGGGGTGATCGGGTAACCACACCTCTCAGCACATACAACTCCATATATGGAGTTGTCTTTTCTCTCAAGCAGTGCCTATGCCAAGTGCCACTTTGTAATGGTGAGAGTGGAGACGCTTCCCACAGCTCCTCCTTTTTTGTTTTATGCGAGCAGAAGGACATAGAGGTCTGACCCCCTGTATTTGAAGGGAGATATGCGAGCAGAAGGACATAGAGGTCTGACCCCCTGTATTTGAAGGGAGATTGTCAACCCCATTTTCACCACCTGCTGTCTACAGTATGGTTACCATGGGTGACCCAACTCGATGCTGTTTTCCAGGGGACAGGAACTAGGGCAAAACCTGTATGCAGTCAGACATATGTACATACAGACATACAGCGCCCTCTGTGGTGCTATGCCCTACATCCTGCTGCATGTTACAACTCAGAGCACTTCAAATAGCTTAGCCAGATTTGTGGAGACTGGCCTCCTTCAAGATCAGTAAATGCTTGAACAATCATGGCATTAGCGTTGCGCTGTTGCATACGCATCTTCAGGATGGACCATAGTGCTAGGCAACTGACAAGAACAAGGCAAAAGCTAAGGGCTGCAATTCCCGCCCATTCTTTTAGGTGGTTCATTGCAGATCGGATCCAGGAGGCCAGGCCCTCAGCAACAGACAGGTCAACACGGGTGGAATTCACATGCACCATGGCTAGCTGCAGCTTCTGCATCAGGCCATCGAAATCTTCCATCCAATTTCCTATAAAATACTGAGACAAATTTCTAGACAAATGAGCTGCTTGACTTGCATTTTCATATCTTACAGATGTTACACAAAGACCTGTATACTTCCACTGACAGCCCAACTGAGCTAATTCCATGAGCACGTCTACTTGCTCCTGGACTAGATCCACTCTTTGATTCACCAGCATAATGCCGGCTCTCAATTGAGAATTAATCTGCCTCTGTGTATCCAGGGCTATAGCTGCATTGGCCTGCTGCAGTAGCAGCAGTAGCTGACACTGCAATAGTTGTCACGATGGCAGTGATATCAAAATCTCTGCATGTCCTAAACAGGGTCATAGCTGATGGTGCCTCCAAATGATTTCCCTTTTTGCACTTCAGGTATAAACCTGGAGTTTGGCTTCTTTGATCCTGATTATCCTGCAGCTGTGGGCATTGACGCTTTAGGTGTCCTGGTTGCCAGCACTTAAAGCACGCATTATTATTTGCTGCACCTGTACCGCAAGTCATTTGCATCACCACAGCGGCTAGTCCTGCATTAGATAAAGGTCCTCCTATTTCCCTACAAATTTTCATATTTAGACCAAACAAAATTTTGTCTTTCTAGCTGCAATTTCAAGAGAAAAGCACCTTATCACTGAGATTTTTCTAAGAAAGACAACTCTTCTTTATCATAGAAGCCAAAAAGCTGCTGGGCCTTTTAAAAGCAGCTTATGCTGACAATCAGTTCCTGGAAAGGTTTTTTTCCAGCTCAGCTTGACACTTAGCTACTGCTGTGCATATTAAGACTGCCTTTCAAACCAAGGTAAACTAGATCAAAGGCTGGATCAAGCAGTTTTAATGATCTTTTCTTTTGAACATGAAACATAGAACACCATAAAACATAGACCACCAATCATTCAAACAACAATTAACACATGTGGACATTGCTGAACGAAGGACAAGACAATAAACAAAGCAGAACTAAGGATTTCTCCTGTGGAAGAGAGAAACTCAAGATGTCTCCTGAATTTTCTCTTATTCCTAGGAGAGCTCTGAAACAGCCTTTTCATTAACCAGAAAAACCTATACATTGACCTTTTGTCCAGAGGAAACATTGACCTTTTGTCCAGAGGAAAAATATAACTATACAACTCAAAATCACATCCATTTTAAAAGTTAAATCAATTAACATTATCATTCTTGGACCCTTCGTTCCTTGGCCATCTTAAGATCCTTCCCCGAAACCAAAACCTCATTCACAGCCTGTAAGAACTTTTCCAAAGTAGCCTTCTTAAGCTCTATTCCTTTCAATTTTTCTGCTTAACTTGTCCCAAAACCAGGAACTTTATAGTCTCTAAACCGAAAACTTATCCTTGTCCCACTTACCTGAGAACTTTATAGTCTCTTCCGAGAGCCTACTTGTCCCACTAACCAGGATCCTACTTTCACTTTCAACTGTCACTTTCAACTGTCACTTTCAACTCGTCCCAATACCGGGAACTTATCTTGTCTCCTACCTGAGAACCTAACTTGTCCCACTTACCTGGGAACTTATCTTGTCTCCTACCCGAGAAAATAACTTGTCCCACTTACCTGGGAACTTACCCAGTCGACTGTCCTGAAGCCACAAGAAGTTCTGAACACGTCCTGAGAGGTTTCGGTGGATCCCGGGTTCAGGCACCACTATCACTACCCACGTCCGACCTGCAGAATAAGGCAACGGCAACCGTGTTCTTCTTCAAGCAGTTTATTCAGCTATCCCTGTACAGCGAGTTTCCTCTCTCTCTCTCTCTCTCTCTCTCTCTCTCTCTCTCTCTCTCTCTCTCTCTCCTCTCTTATCTCTCCTCTTCCCCCTCTTGCAGCCCCTTATAAGCATTGCCTTGATCATATCAGCAGCTGCCACGAAGTCACTAATTGGCCACTCTCAATCACGTGAGGTGGGGTGATCGGGTAACCACACCTCTCAGTGCATACAACTATATATATGGAGTTGTCTTTTCTCTCAAGCAATGCCTATGCCAACTGCCACTTTGTAATGGTGAGAGTGGAGCCGCTTCCCACATTTGAGGTCCGGAATGGTGATTCCCCCAGAGGTTCTTTTATTGTTGAGAATAGTTCTCGCTATCCTAGGTTTTTTGTTATTCCAAATGAATTTGTAAATTGCTCTTTCTATCTCTATGAAGAATTGATTTGGAATTTTGATGGGGATTGTATTGAACCTGTAGATTGCTTTTGGCAGGATAGCCATTTTTACTAAGTTAATCCTGCCAATCCAGGAGCATGGGAGATCTTTCCATCTTCTGAGATCTTCTTCAATTTCTTTCTTCAGAGACTTGAAGTTCTTGTCATACAGATCTTTCACTTGCTTGGTTAGATTCACTCCAAGATATTTTATTTGTGGCTATTGTGAAGGGTGTCATTTCCCTAATTTCTTTCTCAGCCTGTTTATCCTTTGAATAGAGGAAGGCTACTGATTTGTTTGAGTTGATTTTATATCCAGCCACATTGGTAAAGTTGTTTATCAGGTTTAGGAGTTCTCTGGTGGAAGTTTTAGGGTCACTTAAGTATACTATGATATCATCTGCAAATAGTTAAATTTTGACTTCTTCCTTTCCTATCTGTATCCCTTTGACTTCCTTTTGTTGTCTAATTGCTCTAGCTAAGACTTCCAGTACTATATTGAATAGGTAAGGTGAGAGTGGGCAGCCTTGCCTAGTCCCTGATCTTAGTGGGATTGCTTCAAGTTTCTCTCCATTTAGTTTGATGTTGGCTACTGGCTTGCTGTATATTGCTTTTACTATGTTTAGATATGGGCCTTTAATTCCTGATCTTTCCAAGACTTTTAACATGAAGGGATGTTGAATTTTGTCAAATGCTTTCTCAGCATCTAGTGAGATGATCATGTGGTTTTTCTCTTTGAGTTTATTTATGTAGTGGATTACATTGATGGATTTCTGAATATTGAACCATCCCTGCATTCCTGGGATAAAGCCTACTTGATCTTGATGGATAATTGTTTTGATGTGTTGTTGGATTCGGTTTGCGAGAATTTTATTGAGTATTTTTGCATCAATACTCATAAGAGAGATTGGTCTGTAGTTCTCTTTCTTTGTTGGGTCTTTCTGTGGTTTAGGTATGAGTGTAATGGTAGCTTCATAGAACGAATTGGGTAGTGTTCCTTCTGTTTCTATTCGAACGAATAGCTTGAAGAGGATTGGTATTAGGTCTTCCTTGAAGGTCTGAAAGAATTCTGCACTGAAACCATTTGGCCCTGGACATTTTTTGGTGTGAAGATTTTTAATGACTGTGTCTTGTTTCTTTAGGCGTTATGCGACTGTTTAGATGGTTTATCTGCTCCTTGTTTAACTTTGGTACCTGATATCTATCTAGAAAATTGTCCATTTCCTCCAGATTTTCCAATTTTGTTGAGTATAGGCCTTTGTAGTAGGATCTGATGAGTTTTTTTTTTTTTAATTTCCTCTGTTTCTGTTGCTATCGCTCCCTTTTCAGTTCTGATTTTATTAATTTGAATGCTGTCTCTGCGCCCTTTGGTTAGTCTGGCTAAGGGTTTGTCTATCATGTTGATTTTCTCAAAGAACCAGCTCCTGGTTTTGTTGATATTTTGTATAGTTCTTTTGTTTCAACTTGGTTGATTTCAGCCCTGAGTTTGATTATTTCCTGCCGTCTACTCCTCTTGGGTATACTAGCTTCTTTTCGTTCTAATGCTTTCAGGTTTGCTGTCAAGTTGTTAATGTATGCTCTTTCCAATTTCTTTTTGTGAGCACTTAGAGCTATGATTTTTCCTCTTAGTACTGCTTTCAATGAGTCCCACAGGTTTTGATATGATGTGTCCTCATTTTCATTTAAAGCTAAAAAGTCTTTAATTTCTTTCTTTATTTCTTCCTTGACCAAGTTATCATTGAGTAGAGCATTGTTCAGTTGCCAAGTGTATGTGGGCTTTCTGTTGTTTTTGTCCATGACAAAGACAAGTCTTAGTCCATGGTGGTCTGATAAGGTATTAGGGATTATTTCAATCTTTTTGTATCTGTTGAGGCCTGTTAGTGACCAATTATATGGTCTATTTTGGAGAAGGTACCATGAGGTGCTGAGAAGAAGGTATATTCTTTTTTTTTAGGATGAAATGTTCTATAGATGTCAGTTAAGTCCAATTGGTTCATAACTTCTGTTAGTTTCATTGTGTCTCAGTTTAGTTTCTGTTTCCATGATCTGTCCATAGCTGAGAGTGGGGTGTTGAAATCTCCCACTATTATTGTGTAGGGTGCAATGTATGCTTTAATTTTTAATAAAGTTTCTTTTATGTATGTGGGTGCCCTTACATTCGGGGCATAGATGTTGAGAATTGCGAGTTCCTCTTGGTACATTTTTCCTTCGATGAATATGAAGTGTCCTTCTTTATCTTTTTTGATTACTTCTGGTTGAAAACTGATTTTATTTGATATTAGAATCGCTACTCCAGCTTGTTTCTTGGGACCATTTGCTTGGAAGATTGTTTTCCAACCTTTTACTCTGAGGTAGTGTCTGTCTTTTCCACAGAGGTGCATTTCCTGAATGCAGCAAAATGTTGGGTCCTGTTTACGTATCCAGTCTGATAGTCTATGTCTTTTTACTGTAGAATTGAGTCCATTGATATTAAGAGATATTAAGGAAAAATGAGTGTTGTTTCCTGTTATTTTTGTTATTGGCAGTGGAGATATGTTTGTGTAGCTACCTTCTTTTACGGTTTTTGGAAGATTACTTTCCTGCTTTTTCTAGGTTGTAGTTTCCCTCCTTGTGATGGAGTTTTTCACCAATTATCCTTTGAAGTGCTGGGTTTGTGTTGAGATACTGTGTAAATTTGGATTTGTCATGGAATATTTTGGTTTTTCCATCAATAATGATTGACAGTTTTGCTGGGTATAGTAGTCTGGGCTGGCATTTATGTTCTTTTAGGGTCTGTATGATATCGGTCCAGGATCTTCTGGCTTTTATGGTCTCTGGTGAGAAGTCTGTGTAATTCTTATAGGTCTGCCTTTATATGTTACTTTGCCTTTTTCCCTTACTTCTTTTACTATTTTTTCTTTGTTTTGTACATTTGATGTTTTGAGTATTATGTGGCGGGAAGTATTTCTTTTCTGGTCTAAACTATTTGGAGTTCTGTAGGCTTCTTGTATATTTATGGACATCTCTTTCTTTAGGTTAGGGAAGTTTTCCTCTATAATTTTTTTGAGGATATTTACTGGTCCTTTAAGTTGGGTGTCTTCCCCCTCGTCTATACCTATTATCCTTAGGTTTGGCCTTCTCATTGTGTCTTGGATTTCTTGTATATTTTGGGTTAGTAGCTTTTTGTATTTTGCATTTTCTTTGACAGTTGTGTCAATGTTTTCCATGGTATCTTCTGCACATGAGACTCTCTCTTCCATCTCTTGTATTCTGTTGGTAATACTTGTGTCTATGACTCCTGATCTTTTTTTTTAAGTTTTCTATCTCCAGGGTATTGTCCCTTTGTGATTTCTTTATTGTTTCTACTTCCATTTTTAGATCCTGCATGGTTTTGTTTAATTCTTTCTCCTGTTTGGTTGCATTTTCTTGTAATTCCTTAAGGGATTTTTATGTTTCCTCTTTAAGGGTTTCTATCTGTCTACCAGTGTTCTCCTTAAGTTCTCTGAGAGTGTTATTTATGTCTTTCTTAAAGTCCTCTATCATCATCATGAGACGTGATTTTAATTCTGAATCCTGCTTTTCTGGTGTGATGGGGTGTTCAGGGCTTGCTCTGATGGGGGAGCTGGGTTCTGATGATGCCATGTAACTTTGGTTTCTGTTGCTTACGTTCCTGCGCTTGCCTTTTGCCATCTGGTTAACTCTAGTGCTGCCTGTACTTGCTGTCTCTGACTGAAGCCTGCCTTTCCAATTATCTTGCTTATGTCTGATCTCCTAGGGGTCTAGATATCTCTGTGATCTTTTCCAGCTGTACTGATTACAGTGGTACCTCTAGGATGCCTCAGGATTTGGTGCCTCCAAGGTAGTAGTCCAGCTAGGTATCTGCTGTTCTGGGTTCAGTGTCTCCTCTAGGATATCTCAGGATATGTTGTCTAATGCTTTGAGTTCAGTTGTTCCTCTGTGGCTCTGGGTTGAGTGGACCTTCCAGTATGTCTCAGGTGGAATCCAGGGTCCACACAACAGCAGACCCGGCAGAGGTCTGGTCTAGGCCTCAGATCCGGGAGAGGGGCGGAAGGGGAGTGCTACTCCGCAGGAGCTGGGAGGGGAGGTATCTGCTGAAATCTGAGTGCTCACAGCACCCAGCTATG
Source organism: Arvicanthis niloticus (assembly GCF_011762505.2). NCBI lineage: Eukaryota > Metazoa > Chordata > Mammalia > Rodentia > Muridae > Arvicanthis > Arvicanthis niloticus. The sequence goes on along the minus strand of NC_047664.1, from coordinate 7,032,447 downwards.
GGCTTAGGACAGTATGTGGGTCTTCCTACTTAAAGCTGGCTGTGAGATCCATGGAGCCTCCAGAATGTCTCAGGTGGAATCCCGGGTTCCACACAACAGCAGACCAGGGAGAGGTCTGGTCCAGGCCTCAGATCCGGGAGAGGGGCAGAAGGGGAGTGCTACTCCCAGATTTTTCAAATCCCCCCAAACATAATGTATTTGAAAAAGTTTTCTTCAATCTGGGCATGGTGGTACATACCTTTAATTTCAGCACTCAGGGGGCTGAGGCAGGTGCATCTCTGAGCTTGAGGACAGCTGGTCTATTAGAAGACATAGTTCCAGGATAGCCAGGGCTACATGGAGAAACTCTGTCTTGAAAAATAATTAAATAAAGGGAAAAAAGAGAAAGATTTCTTCAGAGTCTTACACACCCTATATACATGTTCTACCACCAAGCCCTATCTCCAGTCCACCCACATGTTCATTTCTTTGCCTACTGGTTCTTCCAGCTTACTTGACAAGTCCTGTAAGCTACTGCAGCAGCTGATGGAATGGAAGAAAGATGCATTTTGACTTTGAGTCTCTGAGGTTTAGACTGTAATGAGATAATCACAGAAATGTGGAAAGTAAACACAAGTCACTCTCAACTGTAGCAAGTCTCACAGAAGCTTACTCAATATTTACAAATGCATGAAGACTAGAGAACAAGGAGTGACTGATGGTCTTAGGACTTCCCAGAAGTTGACAAAGGAATAATGAACACTAAGATTCAAGTTCAAGAGGCACCAGGAAAACATACGCAGAATTACTGAGATATTTTAGTAAATACAAGGCAAAATGAAGATAGAAAAGAAGATGAAAAGTGTACATAAGGGCTGGGAGAGATGGCCCAGTGATTAAAAGAGCATGCTTTTCCAGCAGAGGACCCAAGTCAGGTTCCCTGTACCCAACTAGATGTTGGTTGTGGGTCAAATCTTTAACTGCAGCTCCAAGAGTACTGACCTCAGATATCTGTATTCATAGGTACATACAAAACACACATAGACACACATTCACATAATCTAGAAATAAATCATTTTTAAACTATGCGTAAGGTGTCTCATCTACTGCAGAGCAGTGATAGCTGGGTACTTCATGAAGAAGGTGGTTAGAAGATTAATATTGGATCACTGAGGGACTTTTACAACACTGGATATTTGGACTGCATGCTTAATATGCAGGGTATGGTGAGACAGGATTTCTGACTGAGCAGGACCACTGTACAATGAATATTGCACAGAGGAGAGATTAACTGGATGCATCTGACATAGGCTGTGGTGTGGACACCATCTAAGAAATTTTAAGTAGAAAAGCATTTAACAAAAAAGTACATGGTTTCTATATCATCTAAAGGACTCCTGGGGTAATTCCAAATGCCTTGATTTGCAAGAGAAACAATAAGCTTTCATAACATTGGGAATGTAAGGAACAGAGGATTGTCTGCCCTACCATGTCTTTCCAAAATCATCATGCTGGTAACAATTTACTGGAAAACAAGCATCTCTGTTCCATGGCCAGTTGCAGGAATAAGCCAAGAAGCAGATGATGGGGAGGGGGTATATCTCATGTCTCCTTCCAAATATGGTAGCCAGGACACTGTAAAACTGATAGGCAGAAACTAAGATCATTATGGGAAACTGATGGGAAGGACTCTGAGAACAAAAGCATTGGTGTTGAGTCTCTGAGCTGCAGGAAGCTGTGGAATCAAAGAGAGAGTGAGCTCTAGTCTTGTTCACTGACAGGGGGCTGGGGGGCAGAGCTGATGACCCCGTGTAGCAATGTGTAGCAATGTGATGCCAAGGCTAGTTAATAGCAAAATGGAGTGAGGCGAAAGGAGAATAAAGGTGAAAAGTGTTTTGGAAAAGATTGTTAGATCATTTCTTTTTAAAAAGATTTTTAAGTTTTTTTTTTCTTTTTTTTTTTGTGAGTGTGTGTGTGTACTGTGTGAATGCAGCATTGAAGTTACAGGTGGTCGTGAGCCACCCAGCATGGGTTCTGGGACCCAAACCCAGACCCTCTATAAAAGCAGCAAATGCTCTCACTCACTGAGCAATCTCTCCAGCCCTGTCATTGTTTCTTCACAGCTTACTAAATCATTTGTGTAGAGAGACACAATCTAGTGTTTGTTCATGACACTTGCATGGCTTTACAGGATATTCTTTGAGAAGAATATAAATTTTTCAATAGGAAATTTGTTGTAAAATTAACATTTATGACCGATACTATTAGCAGCATAAACTCCAAAAAAAGGAAACTGAATGTTTTCATTTACTTTATTGCATAAAAATACTTTCGATTCTGACTATATATTATTTAATCATCATTTCTTCATATGACAAAAAATTCTGATGTGTTTTTACAGGAAAAAAAAGAAAGATCATTCAGTCTTTCACATCAGTGAGTAGGTCGGGACTTTTAGATTCTAATCTAGGGTTTATCTTCACTACTCATTCCTAATGTGAATGTGTGGACATTCCTGATGCCTAATGCCTTTAGTGGCTTTTCTCAGACTTGGTAAAATGTCTATTACATTTATGTCACAGATGATATAAGAATAAAGAGTGGCCTGTGAAGTACAGACAATGATGATTTTAGTCAAGGTTATTTCAGTAGAGGAGAGAGGGGGCTTCAGTCTCTACCCAAGTCCACTGTGATAGAATGTGGGAGGATTTTTATATGCTGGTATCAGAGAGGAGGCTGTGGAGACTGGTAAAGGATGGACCAGTGGGATGCAACCAGCATGCTAAAGTTCCTTAAGTTTGCAGTTTGGTTTTTTGTGACAACAATTGTTGCCCACCCATGTGCCTCAGTGACAGACTCCTCCTCCCTCAAGGAGTCTGGGACACAAAGCATTGCAACCTTTCTAAACATGCACTCATGAGGTAGCCACTCCCTTCCCTACCTTAGTTTTCCCTCTGCTCATGATCCCAGTCCAGCCCACCTATTAGTTTTGTATGGCCAATGAGATAAGAATGATTTTTTATGCTTTTAAAAGTTATTTTTAAAAAATCAAAAGATGCCGAGAATGGTGGCGCATGCCTTTAATCCCAGCACTTGGGAGGCAGAGACGGGCGGATTTCTGAGTTCGAGGCCAGCCTGGTCTACAGAGTGAGTTCCAGGACAGCCAGGACTACACAGAAAAACCCTGTCTCGAAAAATCAAAAAAAAAATCAGATTATGATTTTGTGATATATTAAAATTACATAAGATTACAATTTTGCTGTTGATCAATAAAGTTTTATTGAAAAATAACTATGTCTAAAACACTGGTGTATTATCTAGCAAAGCTATCCTATCATGAGTGTCAGATTGGAATAGTGACAGAATCATTAAGGTCCAAAGTCTTTAGGCCTCTTCAGATAGCTTGCTGGCCACTGGCATTGGTATTTTAATCACCTAATTAAGCCTGATATTTTGATAAATTTTGATAAATGATACTACCTAGTATTGTTACCATGATTTGCCTACCAGACAAGTGTGGCCCTTACCTACTATAAAGGGCTGAATAAGGTAGCCATTCCCAACGTGGCTCTCCGACCCTTGGGAGAAACATGCTTTAATCACCTCCTCTCTTATTTACTTCTCAGATCATGCCATGCAGATAGAGGATCCCTTCTGTGGTCTCAAAGGCGATCTCCCTCTAGTCAAAAAGGAATACAGTAAACAAAATTATACCTCAAGCTGTCCCTGCTGTTTAAAGAATCCCTTTGAAAATTCAATCAACAGAACACTTTTAATTTTGCTTCTTCAGATGTGATTTGGGATTCTCTGACAACAAGCCCAGCATATTTCTCTCTCTGGCTTTCTTTCTTCCTTGCATGTAAAATTTTCAGGAGGGCTCTGGAAACCAAGCCAAACAGAAGAAATGTGAGAGTTGCCTCAGTCAGAATTGTCATCCCCACAAGATGGAAGCTCATAAGTCTAGCTAAGTAAGACTCTGACACACATAACCTAAATCCAGGGGCAGTAAATACTGGGGTAGTGTAGTTCAGGATTGTAATTTTTAAAGTGTGGATAGGGTCTGAGGAGATGGCTCAGTCAGTAAAATGCTTGCCTTGAAAACACAAGAACCTGAGTTGGATCCTGGAATCCATAAATGATGTCAAATGTGATGGTACATGCTTGTAATCTCGGTGTGGTGGTTTGAATGAGATTAGCCCCCATGGGCTCATGTATTTGACGTCTTGGTCGACAGTTGGTAGAACAGTTTGAAAAGAAGGAAAAGGTGTGGTTCTGTTGGAGAAGGTGTGTTACTTGGGATAGGATTTGAAGTTTCAAAAACCCACACTATTCCTAGTTCTTCTGTGTCTCTGTCTCTGTCTCTCTGTCTGTCTCTGTCTCTCTGTCTGTCTCTGTCTGTCTCTCTCTCTGTCTCTCTCTCTGTCTCTCTCTGTCTCTCTCTGTCTCTCTCTCTCTCTCTCTCTCTCTCTCTCTCTCTTTCTCTCTGTGCCTTATGGATGCCTCATATATAAACTCTCAGTGCCATGAAAGCTTATATGTTTTAACAGTGCCATGTCTGTCTGCTGCCATGCTCCCCACCATGATGGTCATGGACTCACCCTCTGAAATTGTAGCCCCCATAAACTCTACTATAATTGCCTTGGTTATAGTGTCTTATCACAGCAATAAAAAGCTAATTAAGACACCCAGTATTAAGAAGGAAGAAATAGGTAGATCCCTGGGACTCGTATGAGCCAGCCTAGTTCACTTGGTGAGTTCCAGGCTCGTGAGAGATCTTGTCTTTTAAAAAACAACATGTATAGTATCTTTCTGTTTCATTAATTATTTTTTTGATTAGAATAAAAAATGTATCTTTAACTTTTTTTAAAAAAAATTAAAAAATGAGGAATGAGGAATGACACCTAAGGCTGTCCCCCGGCCCCCATACATGCCTGTACATACATGTACTCAAACACATATGCATATGCACACAGACATACATGGGGATGGACACACACTCACACAACTGGATAGATATAAATAGGGCAGACATGGAATTCTAACAGCATGTGGCTCTACCATTTTTACCACTTCTTTAGCTTTTAACCTTATAGGCATAAACTAGACACCCAATAAAGAATTATGTAGCAAATATTAGTAACATGAACATACCCCACCAAGCACTGTTTCTGGGGTCTTTTCGATCAGTAATTACTTGACAAACGAAAGCTGAGTCTTTCCTCCTTAATAAACTCAGTATGTCCCATTGTCTCAGACCGGTATCATCATGAGCCTCCTCTAATGAAGTCTGGGAAGGTAACCATTTCCTACTGGGCACATTCACGACATGAAATTCTCTTATTGAAAAACAGTGGAGAATTAGATGCTGAGCTGTGGCCAGCCTAGTCAGCCCTGTCGGGTGGAATAGGATCAGTGATTTGGGGCAAAGCACAGTTCAACGGTCGGGTCAGCCATCTTGATGATTTGTGCCAATCACAGAGGTCAGGACAACTTCCAGAGATATGACTCGAGTCAGACTGACTTTTATAGTCACCCGAGTGATTAACTTTACTGTGGCCCTGAACTCTCTGTTGTAGCGATTCTTTCATCTTTAGTTTTCATTTTGATGGATGGGAGTAGAGGGGGCAGTAATAAAGGGCAGCCGAGCTTGTTGTCTTCCCTCCCTAAGAACACATTGTTGAGACAGGAGAAGAAAAATCTAAGATTTAAGCTCATCCGCATATTTCAGTAGCTTTGCTGGACAAACTGATCTTAGATTGCTTAACAAAGTTCTAGAAGCTTCTAGAAGGCAAAGTGTCTATCTTCAGCTTCCATGTTTTCTCCATGGAAGTTAAAACAGCAGTGGCATTTAACCTTTGTTCGCCACGTATGATTCTGAGGATGGCAATTCACTGAACGCTCGGAACTTTTAATTGAGTGAGAAGTCTTCAAAAGTCTTCAACTTATGTTGCTATTCAGCTGTGACTCTGTTAAGAACAGGAGCTTCAAAGACTATGAGTTATGTGCCTCATATATCCACTTCTTAAATTAAGGAAAGTTTCTAGTTTGCCAAGACTCTGCAAAATGTAATTTAGTATTTATAGACCACTGATGTAGACAGAAACCCTTGTTCCCAGTCACTCCTGCACCCACTCATTATTTTATACTGTTATAAGGAAACTAAAAGCCAGGACAGTAGCCTGTCTGCTGCCTGCAATGGATTTATTCAAGTTGCCAATTGAATAGGTGAAGAATCAGCTGAGGTTCATCTATGGACATGTCTGGGGGCAGGGGCTGTTGTCATAATCACATTAACTGATATAGGAAGACCCAATGTAAAAGTGGGCAGCACCATTCCCTACATTTGGATTGTGAACTGTGAAAAAAAGTAAAATGAAAAGAAGAAAAGGAGAAAGCAAGCTGAGCATGCATGCTCTCTGATCTTGCCTATGGATGTGGCCAGCTATTTAAAGTTCATGTTACCTTGATTTCCTTACAGTGACCCTTTCTCCATAAGCCTGTCTTGTCAGGTATTTATTTTATCACAGCAACAGAAAACAAAGCTAGGGCATGACCTCTGGAGTTTGTGTGTGTAGCTTTCATACTTCCCCCTTCTTTGTATTAGATTCATCTGATTCAAACTTTATATTTACTAACACAGCTCCATACTCTCCCAAGCCAAATACTTTTTATGGAGAGCACAGTCCCACAATGACACAGTCCCAATGGCAGCAGTAAGAAGTAGGACTCGATTTTTATAATATTTTCAGATATACATCATAAAATCCTTTAAAAGCAATCAATCCTTTCAGATTATTGAGTCTGTGCTTGCTTCCCAAAGAAAAACATATTTTTAAAATATTTTTTTAAACATACACACACCAGCTATTTCCATTCCCGTGGTTGAAAATTAATAAATCTGTCACTAATTTTCTGGGGGCCCAGGGTAGTATGAAGGATGTAAGCAAGGGGTGAAGTGTGTTTTCTTCTGCTGATACACTGCAGTACTTACATAGGGAAATGGAATTCATTTCTCTGCAGAATTACTGTAGGCACCCTAATGGGACATCTGCACATCCTGTCATTCACAGGGGTAGGGTGGGTGACTTACCTGAAGAACAGGGATGGTGTTAAAGATTCAGAGATGGACTCTGAGCCACTATCATGTCCTGTGGTTGTGTAGCTCTGTGCCTATGGACAGTGGTTGACATCAGTGCTCCTCTCTGTCTTTATAGAATAGGAACAGTGGTGCTCACAAATAGCTGAAGGGATTGCATTGAGTGTGCTTTGCTTCTTATTTCCATCTCCCTGTCTTGTGTTCTCTTGGTACAGAGAGAAAAATTCATAAAACTACTGGACCAGTTGCATAACTCCTTAAGGATTGACCTGTCAAAGTACAGGGTAGGTATAACATAATTTCCCTTAAGGTAGGGAAATCTTCCTTTCTCTAGGTAATTTCTTCCCTTAACGTAGGGAAATCTGCCTTTGCTTTAGGTAATTTTTCACCATAGTTATCATGATCTATCCTGTAATGGGAAAGTAATGCTGATTTTGAGTCTAAGAGATTAGAAGCAATCCTCAAGAGTTCCTTTGTTGTTTTCATATTCTGCGTGCACGTAAACTCTAATGATAATGATGCTTTGTGTGTGTGCAGCTATATCTTGGAATTCTTAACAACCATCTGGTGGAGTGCCCCTGGGCTAATTCATCAAGAGAACACAAGGTCCAGCTTTATTTTGAAAATGTATTTACAAAAAGTCTATAGTCATTGTAGAATTTTTATACCTTATATTTATCAATATTTTATTTGAATATTTTCTTATTTTTATATATGTATTGCCTATATTCATTTTAATCTCTTAATGATAAATAGATAAATGGTTAGATGAATAGATAAGTTGATGGATGGATAAATAAGTGAATATATAAGTTGATAGATGATAACTGAATAGACATGGGCAGAGAGATGAGTAGATTTGTGATGGATGGATGGATGATAAGTAAATGGATTGATGATTGATGGATAGATAGATGATAGATAGATAAATTGCATATTTCTGAAAATTACAGACTGAATTTTCTCAAGGTCTAATTGCATGTCTGAAAGTGACATCATTATATAAATACAACATCACACATACCAGCTTATTATAGAAGATATTTCAGGGCAAGAAGAGCCTTGACACAACTTACATGCCATCATTTAGACACTAAGCTCACTCAAGAGCATAAGACATATCTAGAAGTCAGTTTGGGGTTTTCTGATGACTGGAGAAAACCTGTGCAAAATCATCATCAGTTAATAAAAGAACATTCTTAACATTAAAACCATTTGTTCTTTCAAGTTCTTTTATAAAGGCACTTTGCTTTTCCGCCAGAATTCTGAATATCTGTAATTTTAACGTGACCAGTCTCAAGACACCTCAGTATGGAAAAAGTCATATCTCAAACTCATCATATTTCAGATCTTGGAATACTTTCTTATTTTTATATATGTATCTCCTATATTCATTTTAATTAATCTCTTAATGATAAATAGACAAATGGTTAGATAAGTGAATAGATAAATTGATGAATGATAAATAGATAGATGAATATATAAGTTGGTAGATGGTGACTGAATAGACATATGGGCAGAGAGATGAATAGATTACTGATGAAAATAAGATCTTGAAATCTTATTTTCTATAACTAGAAGTTTCCTTGTGACTGAAAAGTAAACATTATCACCTGTACTGTTTTCAAAGTAACTTTTGATAATTAAACCCATCTTTGAAAACTGATAAGAAGCTTTAAATATATACCATTTTCCCTTCTTTGAAAGAGATATTTTATAAGCAGGAATTAGTCCTTTAACGTTGCATCAGTGATAATGTAGTATACATTTAAAACTTATTGTTGAGCAGTTTGATCCATTGTGATGAATTTGGTCATTTTCACCCCTCTATTCTCAACTCTCAATACCCTCTCTGTCCTGCTGGACCACTTCTTATCAACAACCCCCCCCCCCCAACTGTCATGTTTTCATTTTGTGTGTGGTACACTGAGTTTAATTAGGGTTTCCTGTCTGAGCATAGGTAGGAAGTTATTTACTGGGACGCTGCAACTCATCAGTGGCTGCTACACCGCTGAAGAAAATGCTACCCTGAGGATGAATAAAAGGATCTGGCTCTCCAAGATGAACAACAGAATATTTCTAAATCTTCTATTTTTTCAGAATGTCCTGTGATAAGAATTTAGAAAGAATACTTTTTTTTTTATAAATTATTAACTGTTATATGACCTACCTCCTGCTTTTAATCTTTTTCACAGTTAGCTTGTTTTTTATTAGTTTCCTACTGCTGGTTCTATGTCAACAACCTTACCCATCTCTGTTTCCTATTTAACCAGGAAAACTTTCCAGCCAGCAACAGTGAGAGACTACAGGACCTAAAGTCCACTGTGGACCTGCTGACCAGTATCACCTTCTTCCGGATGAAGGTATCTCATCTCATTCCCACAATGTCTTGGTATATGATATCAGAGCCCACTTGTCCCTTGACAGAGCTTGGCTTTATCCTGCTCCTGACCAGGTCCAGCCAGATATCATGGACTATATGACTTTTCCAACAAAGGGTTTATCAAAGAATCAAGATTTCTAGTCACTTTACACTGATACATTGGGTCAGAACTAAATATGTTTTAAAGGACGCTCTTTCAGTAAGTATGCAAGACACATTTTAAGAAATAACAAAGTTATTATGCTAAGTCAAAGTAGAGTTAATTTTAAGTGTTAACAGAGATGGTTTGCTAACTTTTTACTGCAGGAAAAGCGCTAAGTCATTCAATGGTGCCATCTCACAGTGTTAGCAATTCTTGTATGAGAAACAGTCACATAATTTCTTGGTGCAGTTGGCTATAAGCTACCAAACTTTTTCGACATTTTTGCTTTAATATATTCCTTCTTTAATATAAAATTTTGGACAGTCATAATCTACAGAAGCAGTTAATTTATGTTAAGCCTTTCAAACAGCTTTCTAGGATATAGACATATTATTCTTTTCTCTTTGAAATAGAGTAATATGAGAGTTGTTCAGCAAGTCCTAAGACATCAAACAAAACAAAATAAAACAAAACAACATTCTGGGCTATTTTTCTCACCATTAGTTCTGTTACTCACAGCACTAAAAAAATAAAAATAATAAAAATAAATAGGATTTTATAATAGTAAACGAATGCATACTATACAAATGATCATTAGTTATTAGAATCCATCGGTGACTGTAGTAAACAGAATTTGTATTTGTTCTGATCTAGTAGTACCAATATACATAGGATGTTAGGGAGACCTGGTCAAGGCTCAGTAAAAACATTTACTCAGTTTTGACAAGTCATAGGTGCCAGTGCAGGAGGATGAGAGGGTAGGAACAGTGGAGTACCACTCCAGTGATAAACATCTGTCCATGTCCCCCCATCATGACTACACTGATGATTATGATTTTACTGTTTATTTCACTAGTAAAAGGAACAAAGGAAAGAGAATGTCCTCAAGTAATGAGCCCACCACCCTCCCCACCTTTGCGTCATTTGTCCTTTTCTTTCTTTTGTACTGTTGACTGTCATATAGAGTCTGTTTTCTAGAAACAACGACCCACCCTTTGCACTCTGCACCTTCTATTTCTCTCCTCTTAGGCACTAACACACTGGCTAGATTCCTCCCCATGGTGCTGAATCACCAGCTTCACTCTGCCCAATCTATATTTTCTATTATCAATTACACCTTTAATTTCCTTTAAACATTGCTCGAGGTGCTAGAGAGATGGTTCAGCACTAGAGAGCCCTTTCTGCTCTTCCAGAGGACCTAGGCTCTATTCCTAGCAACAACATGGTTGCTCACAACCATCTACAATCCAGTTCCAAAGGATCTAATGTCCTCTTCTGACCTTTGTGAAAACTGCATGCATGTACATTTAGGTGGATACCTATTATATTAATAAATCTTTAAAACGCTGCTTGACATCACTTATTCCAGTTTCAAAGCTCTTCAAAATTTTTCTTCCTTCTATTATTTTTTTGGGGGAGAGTTATAATTTAATTACAACATTTCTCCCTCCAAACACTCCCATATAACCCTTCCTTCCGTCCTGCTCATTCTCAAATTCATGGCCTCTTTATTTCTTTTCTTTCTTTTTTTTTTTTTTTAAATAATTGTGTGTGTGTGTGTGTGTGTGTGTGTGTGTGTGTGTGTGTGTATTCCTAAATATAACCTGTTTGGTATATATAATACTACCAGTATATATGTTTTCAGGGCTAACAGTTTGGCACTGGACAACCAACTGGTGTGCTCCTCCCTAGGGAAAGTCACCTCTCCTGCTCCCCCATCCTCAGTTGCCTTAGTTCTTATGTAGAGTTGAGACTTCATAGGCTTTTCTCCTTCCAGTTTGGCATGTTCACCTGTATTCATGTTTGATTAGTCATGACAGTGAGATTTTATAAGTGTACCTTCTGATATTACCGAGAGACACAAACTCGCAGCCAACCCCCTGAGTTACTCCCCTGTTCTGTTAACCCTTTTCTGTCTTAATTGACCATAAGTCTCCTATAGTATTCTCCATGAAGGTCTCCTGTTCTCTTTCACCTCTCTCTTCTGATTTCATCTGCTAACCCTGACCTTTGTATTCTTTCTAGTGTATCAACCCTTCCCAGCTTCTCTCGATTGCTTTGTTTTTGTCTTCATTATGTGTTGTCATTGCATGTGTTTAACTTATTTATTACTCATTACTTCTAGAATTTAAGCCTAAAAATAAAGGTGACTTTTCTTCATCCCTCAACTTGCTTATTACAGTAGTGATGCTCTCAGACACACAGTGATGGCTGTGATTGTTTAGCATTTGTCAGTTGATGAAATACAACTGAGAAAATGTTATTCCTGGTCATGTGAAATGCCTCTGCTTGGATGTTTACAATCATGGACATTTTTAGGAGATTGCTCTCTCAGAAAGCTAAAAAGAATACACAACACACACATACACACACACATACACACACACATTCTTTAAAAATTTACATTTGTGCAGTGCTGGTACACACCTTTAATCCCAGCACTCATCTTATTTCGAGGCCAGCCTGGTCTACAGAGTGAGTTCCACAACAGCCAGGGCTTCACAGAAAGAAATAGTGTCTCTGAAAACAACAACAACAACAACAACAAAACTGGCTTACATTTATTTATTGAGAGGCAAGGTGGGCACACATGTGGAGATCAGAGGGCAACTTGCAGGACTGAGTCATCTGAGTCTGTGTGGTTTCTAGGGTTTAAACTCAGGTCATGAAACTAGGCAACAGTCTCCCTTATCCGCTTAGCCATATCACCTGCCTTACTGAAAAGATTTCTCAGGCTGTGTATTTTAAACATAGTCAAATCACTTGAATATTGTTGAAATGGTTTTATGGGCTTGCAGCATGTTGCTATTTTTAAGAAAATGATTTTTATGCCAGGTCCTGGAGCTGCAGAGTCCCCCAAAGGCCAGCGCAGTGGTGAAGGATTGTGTCAGGGCTTGTCTGGATTCCACATACAAGTATATCTTCGACAACTGCCACGAACTCTATTCCCAGCTGATAGACCCGGTAAGAGAAGTACAGCTTTATGAATGCTGCCGTTCTGCTTCTAATATCTGTTTCTAATATCTGTTTCAATGCATTTAGAATAGCAGAAAATGGGGAGCTATGCTCATTTAGTCTCACATTAACCACAGGTTTGAGAATTCCCATCTCGTGTTTTCCCATTTGAACATCATTTCCCTGTGTTTGAGCTAATTCATTCCTCACAATAGCTTTGGGTGGCAAAGGCAGATATCATTGTCCCTGTTTTTCAGGTGCATAATTGCATTTAGAAGAATTAAATGTCTTGCTCCACCTCACAGAATGGGTAGCAGTTCATTTGAGGGAAACCTGACATTAGACTAGTGCCGTGTTAAGTGGAAATGTTCCCCACTCCTTTCTGTTTGTCTTTCTTCTCCTTTTTTAGTAAACAGCTAGAGAAAAAGAAACAAAGCTCCCATTGAAAATTCAGATGTGGATGCTGGGGATGTAGTTCAGTTGGTAGGTTGATTACTGTACATGCTCCAAGACATGGTTTTGACCCCCCAACACAGCATAAACCTAGCACAGTGGCTGACATCTATAATCCAGACGTTTGAGGGTAGAGACAGAGGGTCAACAATTCAAGGTCATTCTAAACTATATAGTATGTTCAAAGATGTTTGAGTTTATATTGAGACCTTGTGCCCCCAAAATAAGGAAAATGAAAGGAAACGAACAAAGCAGGAAATGTTCAATTGTGGAGTCAGCTACACCAGATTTTAAAAGTCTCCTTCAGAACTATTGGAGTGACTATTCTGTATTATTCTCTAAGCCTTAGACTCCTCTCTTTAGCTTCGTAGTGATTAGAGGATCCTGTATGTGATTCTTTTACAGAGCTAAAAGTGTAGATATTAACAATGGTATTGCCAAATCTTTACTTGAGCAATCAAGGTCATAGTATAAGAAATTTGATAGCACAGACTGTGACCACCACCAGAGAAGATGGAATTCTGTTGTCCACCAAATAATTATCCATGCACAAGATAGCATGTCACACATCTCAGGTATTCTATCAATGACAAGAGCTGTATTATTATTCTTTTTAAAAAATATCTATATCTTTAATATGCCAAGCAATAAAAGATTAACATATTATTTATGGAAGGTATTTAAACAATATTTTAATATTATGGACATATATATCTACATTTTTACATTACAGTTTTAGAAAGTAGAATCACATGTATGGTTAAGCCAACATACTGACACACAGCAGAAGAACAAGTACATCTTGGCCATAATTATGACTTCTAAAGTCTCCATATTTTTGAAAATAATAAGGGCAATTGAATTTACTAATTTTTTTCTACATTGTTCTAATCAAGTTGTGGTAAAGTATGAGTAAATTGGCATCATGGTGACTTGAGAGATTTTCATGAGTACCAAATATTTAAGAAATGGGAAACATACCCTGTTGTAATTTTATATTTACTTTAAATACAAAAGAAGTTTCATTTTGCTTGCTGAAAATATTTGAGCAAATGGCTTTAGATGGACTTCTTTCCCAGACTTGAAATACATTTCTGAAGGAACAAATAGCACACTAAAGACATTGATTCTTCTTATTGTTCATTTGCTTTTGAAATGTTTCTTCTAAATTTTCTAAGCATGTTTGAATTTGTTTTGTTGGTGTTTCTTTTAGAGCCCACTCACAGTCTGTATTTTTGCAAGAGCTTAACACTTGAACTATCCTGTCGAATGTGTTTGGCAAATCCACAACGTTCATCAGATTTTAATGAAGCATTTGATGTAGAACACATTGATTTCTGTTTCCTCATTGCCATGTAGGTTGGCACACTTGTTGATGCAGTGTTGTTGATGCTTACAATCCTTACTTGAAAATGAAGAAGACTCAATCCTGTGTAAACTGCTTTTGCTACTTGCTAGTGGTTCTTGTTCAGGCAATTTATTCTTCAAGCTTACGATGTCATCACATATAGTAGATGTGGAGTACAAACCCTCTTTACACTCAGTTCTGCTGAGAGGAGAATCTACCAGTGCTCGCAGGGAATTATCATTCATTACATTTGCAGACTGTGATGAAGCTCTTGTTAAGAATAGAGACAGGTCTTGAAGAGAATTTTTGCAGTCCTCTGGGGTATAGCAATAGACTGAAGTTCTTTGGTGAAATAATCATTGAGCTGTGTACTTTCAGACAGTGTAGACTTCTGAGTATGTTTTAAACAAGGAATAGACTGAATTGGTCCAAGCTGTGTTCATAAGAAGAGAACTCCCTGGAAGATCACTCTGGTTTGAATGTTCAGTGGTTTGGCAAGCCACCACCATTTTTCACTCTAATAAATGTTCAATATCTTTGAAGTCAAAATCAAAAGCAGCATTTGACAGACCAGTTTCTTTCAAACTCCAATACTGTTTTTTTTTCCTTAGGTCTGAAAGCAAAGCATTCAATACTGCCTCAGTCTGCCAGTGCTACTGCACTTGGAGATAAGCCAGAGTCATCATGTGTTCCCTTTGTATTCTCAGGTCTTTGTGCTGGAGATGTAAATGCTGATAATGAAGATCTTTATTGAGTCCCTTTGGAATATCACCGTTTTGACCTAAGGGTTGCATTTTACTTTCCACTCGATGTAGCCAATTGGTATTTTCATTAAATTGTTCCAACACCTCTTCTTTCTTTTTCTCTAGGAAACAGCGGTTGGTTTTCAACTTTTCAAGTGGGATGCTGTATCCTGTTTTTGTTTCCATTGTCTAGTAACTGTAGTATTTCCTCTGAAGATTTAGGCTGGTGTAGAGTGAGACCCTGAACAACCACTCCTTTTTGGGCATCTTCCAGGACAGCAAGTAGCCCTGAGTTTGTTAAGAACTCACAATTCTGTTCATTATATACCTCCAGATAAGAAACTGCAGTACCACACTCTTTCTCTTTTCTAATCTCATCCATGCATTTGAAAAGGTCCAGCCTTGTTAGGTACACGACCCCAGGTTCAGCAGCTGATCCTAGCATTGTGTGAGTCTTCCCAGATCCAGTGGCACCATATGCAAATACGAGAAACTGTATCCATTCAGAAAGCTTTGAAGAATTGGCTTGGTTGTGTGTTCAAAAACTTCTATTTGAGTTGAGGTTTCATCAAAAACAGCATCAAAAACAAACTTAAGATCTTTATTTTGTCTTTTCGTAATATCAAAATTTGTAATTTTCTTTTTGTGAAAATAACTGATTTCTTCTTGTTTCGGATCAAAAATGAGTATATGCTTATCTACTACATGAATCACTTTACAGAACTGAACTGCCTTTTCTTTTCTGTTCTTAGGATGCTACGGACAACTACTTTTATGTGGTGATATAAGTCTTTCTCAGTGTCAGACATTCTTAGTACCTCAATTTCTGTTACATGAATACCTGGGTAATTCTCTAGACAAAGGGACCACAGCACCTTGGCAGGGTCGGCTTCCAGGCCCTATTATTCTTGTTTATAAGTGCACACAAGTTAAAACCCTAAGACTGATCTTAATGTGTATTCTGATGCTTATACACTAGAATTGGCAGAGCAAAGCCTCGGTTATGGTTTTTTCTCTTCTCTAAAGTAGATAGAATGCCTTTCCTGTCTACTTCAGAATTGAGTTATGAAACCACGACATGCTGCCAAGCATCTAGAGAATCAGAAATCAGTGCAGAAGCATCAGTGATGACAACTGCTTAAAAACACACAAGATAGAACCCAATGAAAGTCTCTTAACATGGTAATTCTGTTAAAAACATTAGGTTAAGATGCAAATGTGAAATTTGAAACAATGTTATTAGGAGCTCTGAGCAAACTAAAGGAGTTTTACATGATTAAGTGCGACATGTTTTATTCTAAAAGTTAACATTTCAAGCCTTCCAATAAATCTAAATAGTGTCACCTTTATTAACTTGAATTAATAATAAATTAAATTTAATATTTATTTAATAAATTAATAATTTAATAAAATATAATAAAATAATTTAATATACTGCATAATTGTATAAATTAAATAAATTTATTTAGTAAATTAAATTTTAAATAAATTAAATTTGTTGGTTTATAGAAGTAATTAGGAATAAATATCTTTAAAAGAAATTAGTTTTTTATTTATAAGCAGCAGTAGCAATGGGAAGGACACGATGGCAAAGCATAAAGAAAGTAGACTCAATGCTAGATACCTTCTTAGAAAAGTCTTATGTTTAAGGTAATGTCTTCAGATTTCTCCTAAAGATCCCCATATCACAACAGTGTTGAAGAGAAGGCCTGAGATAAACATGCCACAAATCATCAAATGTTCTACCAAATATATACCTAGCTTGGTGCTAACACATAAGTGGAATCTATGCTTATGGTAATTGGTGAACTTTGCATGCTGTTTCAAGATAAAACTAAGGGATAATAGAATCTCGGGAAGAAGTGATTTGGTCCCTTTCTCTAATTTCCTGGATGCATTTGTTTTTGTCAAATATTCTACATGGTTCTCTATGGCTGAGTTCTATTGCCTTACCATTCTTTCAAATGTCTTATTGAAAAAATGCATCCTGATATATTGCTTTTAAAAAAAGGAATATATCTTTTTGGATTCTGTCTTTGCTTGTTTGATTTTTTAAGCAGGGGATGGTAAAGATGGCCAAGGAAAAACAAACCAAACTATATAGGAAAACTGTTTCTGAGATTTTCATCTTAGGTAGGGAAAAGAGTTGAAAGGCATTAGTAAATTCTCAGATATACAATAACCCTTTGGTCTCCTCCTTCTTTGACTTTGTTATGTACCAGATACTATAAAAAAGGGGAAGTGAGAGAAATAAATAAGACAATCACCATGGACTTACTTCTAGCAGGGGGTAGACATCAAAACCATATTATGCCAGTAATTAACAGAATGTTAAATTCCAGGGAAGGAAAAACATGATGTAGTTTTAAAATACATAAAGGGAAGAACAGTTGGACCCCAGTTATAGGAAATGTTTAATTTATCACAGCTGCTGCTGAAAACCTGTCTATGGGAAGACTGTGATTAAACCCACTGTACTGCCCGCGTTGGCTGTGGGGACTAGAGAGGTGGCTCAGTGCTTATGAGCACTTGCTACTCTTGCAGAGCGTAGTTACTTACAATCATTTGTAATTCCAGTTCCAGGGCACCTAATGCACTCTTCTAGACTCATTAGGCACTGCATTCACAGGATGCACATACATAAACGCAAGCAATTTTTTTTTTTTAAAGTCACAGCGTGGTAGGCCCTACGTATCAAGTTGATGCCTGTGATTGAACTCAAATTACTCATAACTTACTAAAACTGTTTTCACTGGGTTCCCAATCACACGGACTTGGCCTAAATCACTCAGTTCTCTAACCTCATTTAGTTCTTAAAATACTTTCAGTTCTAGGTGGCCAGTCACTTAGTTTCTTTTGTCTCACCAGCCTTCGGTGCCCCTTTGAGATTTCGTCCCAGCCCTTCACCTCCAAGGATTTTGAATGTCAAGCTCCCACCCCAATGCTTTGCCTTTCCCTCTAGCTATACAGAATGATTCAGGGCAGAATGTCAAGCACCCACCTGAACCACAACATTCCAGATGGAAACCAACTTGTTGAAAGTCAGGCCTTGGATCCAGGCAAGATAGGATGCAGAGTCTCGACAATTTCTTTTATCCTGCAGGCGGCTCTTATGAGACCTAGATAAGAACAGGTTATCATGCCTGCTTTGTTCAGCACAGAACCCTGTCTCTGGTTTGGATGGCACTAAGATCATCTAGGAAGAGCTGAAACTTTAAAAGGAGTCCCATTTGAACTCAAAGTTCCCATCACCTAGGAAGCAACTGAGTCTTAAGCAAATTTCTCTAAGCTTTGGTATCTTTGTGTATTAAGAGGATATAAAGTTAAGTACACTTGCTGCCAAAATTGCCGTGAGAGCTAAGGGAGGTAGTGTGTGTGTGTGTGTGTGTGTGTGTGTGTGTGTGTGTGTGTATGAATGCCTTGCCTGCAGATACCCAGGAGGTCAACGTGTGATCCATTCCGGCAACACCTGCTTTGTTCCCAAATTAAAAATTGGCAATGGGACTTGTCAGTAACATGCATTGAAAGGTAAACTTTGGTTCCGTGCTTTCCTTATAGAGCCCTGTGGTTAGTGATAATAGGGGTGCCATTTATAATACACAAAATCGTTTCCTGGGCCCACCAGTCTCTGAAATATAAAGGTTGTTACTTGCCATCTTCTCACAGGGAAGCTTCCAGGTATTTGGAAGCACTGAAATGTGTTCTGTAATTAAGCTTGGCACCAGAGCTCTATCCAGATTGCCATTTCTGCAATTGTGCCTTGCTGCCCTCTCCTCTCTGGTGCCTCAGCTTCTGGCATGGGTCCATTTCATAACCAGTCACAGCAGCAAGGCTGCAGAAACCAAACCATCATCCTCTTTCCCAGGGAAACCTCCACTTTCGCCCTTGCTCAAGGAACACAAAACAGAAATGCCACAAAGTTTTGCATAAAATTATAACAATAGGGGCTAGAGAGATGACTTCAAGGCTTAAGAGTACTTGCCTCTCTTACAGAGGACTGGGTTTACTTCTCAGCAGTCACATAGGGAGTCTCAAAACCACCTGTAAGGCCACTCCAGAGGATCTGATGTTCTCTTCTGGCCTCTGCAGACACTGTATTCACACATGCACATAAACACAAACATACATGATTAAAAATAAAAGTAAAAATTTTAAGATTATGACAGTATTTACCTCTTCCTATGCACCCTTTCAAAAAGATTATATTTAAATATACCTCTTATATTTGTGTGTGTATTCATATATATCCCTAGTTTATGCAAATGGTGGCATATAATGAAATATTGTACTGAGCCTTATTTCATTTTCTGTGTCTTAGAGATGCTCTCATAATTAATGCACAAGAATATTCTGTATTTGCAGAATCTCATATTTGCATAGCACTGTATTAGATGGATACTTCACAGTTTATTTAACTCTTCCCTCTTGATAGAAATTTAAATTATTCCATGTTACATTATTTAAAACAATGCTGGGAAAATCTTATATATAATTTTGTGTCTTATAAAAGAAAGTATATCTCTTAGAATTCTAAGAGATGTTTTTGATTGATGAGAAACGCATGTACAATTTTAAGGGATACTAACAAATTACCCTCCAAAAAGGTTTTAAAGTATTTTAGGCACTGCAGTAATCTTTAGCAGGGTCTTTTCTCTATAGAGTAGCCATAAAAAGTCTTACAAAAGCTAATATCTCAGGCCATCTGGGCAGCTCTAAAAAATAGATTGTATAATTAATAAGCCAAACAGTTTCATTTCCCATTGCTGTGGAGGTTGGAAAGGCCTAGACTATGACTCTAGCACATTCGGTGTCTGGTGTGACCCACTGTCTCCTTCTCAGGCTTCACCTTCGAGGTGTGGCTCTCTTAGCAGAGGAGCTAGGCATCTCCTGCCTATACGCTCCTCACCGTGATCATTGCTCTGTAAAGGCTTAGTGTCGGAATGTTTTCTCATTGGATTTTAGATCCAGCATATGAATTCTAGTGGACATTAACATCGGTACATAATTGTTTTGATTTTTCTTAGTTTGATAGATATGGACTAATGAGTTGTTATATGCATGTATCTTTTTATTGATGTTTAAACATGTTTCCCAGGTTAGGACTCCAATACTTGATCCAAGTGTAGGACATGTTTGATCATTAGGAGTTTTACTCTATTGTAAAGAAGTTGAATCTGTGTTCTGATAAGGGCTACAGTGAGAATTTTTTTGAATTATACTTATGAGGGGTTATGCCATCAGTTGTATTGACACATAGCTTATTTGGGAGTGACATCTTGGTGTGACCTACCATCTTTTCTGTAAAATTAGCTTTTACACCTAGTTATGTTTTTCTGTCTGTGATGTATGCATGTAGACCTTTTTAATGTTTGGGCACCTGATTCCCCTAGAAGTTATCCTGCTATGGAGTGTGATGAAACATTGCCTTAAAGTAATGTTTCATTGAAAGTTTGAAAACAAAAGTATGAATTATAGAAGAGGATTAAATCAACAAATAACATCCCTGCCTTGCCTTGCATCCATCCTAAAATACAGCCTAGTGAACAGCGGAAGGACTTTCTTGTTTCCTTGCACCATCTAGCAGGGCTCTGTAAATTGGCTTCATGAAATATTAAGCTTGAAAATAGTTGTGAAGCCCCATGTTAGGAATAAAGCAGCTTTCTCAATTCTAAACTTACTACTTGAAATCCTTTTTAAAAGAGAGAGAGAGCCAGATATTTCTTTTTAGAAGTATAAAATTATACATACTTTTTGTACACTGATAAATTTTAAGTGATAAGACAGGAATCGGTTCTCTCTTAACTGATTTATTGAGGGGAAAAAAACTCAGAAAAATAAACTAATTGGTAAAGGTAGAATTTTTAGGAGAAAGCCTTTTGTTAAGCTAATCACTGAGAAAGGCAGAAGGAAATCCATGTAAATGATTCCCAGTGGACTCCCTCAGTGGCAGTGGATTCCTGGTGGACTCCCTCAGTGGCAGTGGATTCCCAGTGGACTCCCTCAGTGGCAGTGGATTCCCTGTGGACTCCCTCAGTGGCAGTGGATTCCCGGTGGACTCTCTCAGTGGCAGTGAATTCCCTGTGGACTTCTTCAGAGGCTGTGCACATCCCCCTCGCTCTTAGAACTGCACTTCTTATGGGAATTGTGTTTTCTTCTTAAAAAAATATTTCTATTACTTTCTTGATTTTTCTCAAAAAAACATGTAGTCTTGGCTGTGGTAATGGTAGAGGTATACCAAGGTGCCCTAGTTTTAAAGAAAAAAAAATAAACATTTAGAAGATTTTATATTCAAAGAGCCCCCTAGACTCTTCTTATTCACTCAAATATTTGACCAAGGCAGGAAGGCAAGGTACTCAGGGTAGATGTTGACATACAAGGAAATGCAACAGTTGCGATTAGGGTAGGAATATAACTGTGCTCCTATATCACCTTTATCCTTATGTGCTCCACAGATGTACCTGTCTCTGCAATTGGTCCCTGACCACTTCCTGTTCCCTGTGAGTGTTAGACTGGACACTCTTTGGGCTAGAACATTAACTCATTCACCTCCCAAGTTCATTTTCAATTGCATTGTTTGCAATGTAGTGGAGTCTGGGGTCTACTGCATCAGCAGCTCCTGGAGAGTAATTAGCAAAGCACATGCTCAGTCCCCACCCACCAGCTCTGAAGCAGAAGGTTTTGAGGGTAAGACCCACCAAACTGTTCAACAAGCCCTGCAAGAGATTCCACCATTCCATCATTGTTTGAGAACCATGGATGCACAGTGTGACTCAGAGAAGTTAAGGGGAGGTTTTAACAGCAGATGGAAGTGGCCTGGGAGGGTAAGGCTGAGGGGCATGGAAGCATGAGGTCCAGACAGAGTGTTATTTAAAAAGGAAAAAAACAAATGAGTTCACATCTGTGTACAATCTCAGACTTGGGAGGGAGTCTGATGCAACCAGAAAGCACATCTGGAACAGCTGTTATCAATCTTAAGGCTGAGCTGACCCTGAGGCCCAGTAAGAATGACATTTCATTTGACACAAGTAATTAAGCAGTGAATTCTGTGGGGACTGCAGAATGGGGTCCCCTTTTCCTGACAGGTAATGCCAAGAAGTGAAAGATGTGTAGGAAGCCAAGTTTAATAGTTTGGATTTGTCCTGAAAGAACTGTGGAGCCTGTAGGAATTTTAAGTAGGAGCCTTGCGTGATCAGATTCACATTTGTAAAGATGGAGCTGACAGAAGCAGAGACTTAATTGGAGGGGCAGGATTGGGAGCACAAAGAGCAGCACACTGGGGGGAGGGGCTTCTTGGGTTAACTTGCCCCATTACAGGTCCTAATGGAACCCGATTTAGATGACTTGTTCTTTCTAGAATAATTCATTTACAAAACTATGTCGTGGCTCTGTGGTTTGTGTTGTGGTGTATTAATGTTGCAGATGATAAGCATCTCACCTCTGAGAAATGCTTTTCAGTTTGGAGATGTGTGGCAACTATGGGTATTTATAGACTGAACCATGAAAATAAGCTATTTTGAGTGCATTTTAAAAACCAACAAAAAATCATATATTTGTATTGAAGCAAGTTTAAATTCTCGTTTCTTTCATTTGGGCTGAAATGATGTCCATTTGGCACAGATACTTTCTCCTTTAATGCTGATGAGAAACTCCAGCCTGACCTTTGCTTCCCACGAACACTGTGAAAGTAAGAGAAGGAGTCTTTTGCTTAACTGATACAATATAAAACAAGAAGAAATGGGAACCAGTGGGAGAAAATAAATACATGTGTCTTTGTTCTTAAAGACTGCAGAAGTGAGGCGTTATCTGTGAGTGGTGTAGCAGACAGGATTTGTTTTGTTTTGTTTTGTTTTTTTGTT
Organism: Arvicanthis niloticus; assembly: GCF_011762505.2. NCBI lineage: Eukaryota > Metazoa > Chordata > Mammalia > Rodentia > Muridae > Arvicanthis > Arvicanthis niloticus. The sequence goes on along the minus strand of NC_047664.1, from coordinate 7,009,492 downwards.
TTGTTTTTTCGAGACAGGGTTTCTCTGTGTAGCCCTGGATGTCCTGGTACTCATTCTGTAGACCAGGCTGGCCTCGATATCAGAAATCTACCTGCCTTTGCCTCCCAAGTGCTGGGATTAAAGGCGTGCACCACCACCACCGCCCGGCTTGCAGACAGGATTGAATTTGGTGGTTACCCAAGCCTTCACCAGAAAAAAAAAATTACCTAAAAATGAAAAGAAAAATTGAATTGCATTAAAATAACTTGATTTTTAAAATAAAAGTCATGTTTTATTTTTAAGTAATTGTACTGAGAGCCCTCTGACCTCTGGAATCTAGTTCAATTCTTCCTTTCCTTTCTTTCTTTTCTTTTTCTTTCTTTCTTTCTGTCTTTCTTTCTTTCTTTCTTTCTCGGACATAGGGAGGCTGTGGAGTTTAGTGTCATTTTATACAACTTCAAATTCAATTCAGTATCAAGTGTCAGGGGTTCTTGTAATTTGATTGAGCTGATAGCAGTTCATGCTTTCCGTGAGGGACAATAAGGTTTCAATTCAATCATACTTCATGTGGAACCAAGTCTATGTGACTATAAAGCAAACACCTAGAGTTGTGGTGGGAAATGTAGTCCTATATTAAGTTTCATGCACATCCACTAGTAAAGAGATATATGCCCGGTTATACTAACTGTATGCTTTCATTAAATAGCTTCACAGATCTTTATCGATGTAATCTGATCTTGAAAATGCTAGTAACACACTTAACTAGTGATTTCATCCTTACTGATGGACAGTTACGTGGAGTAGGAAACCATGAACGAGCCTAGTTGTAACATGGTACAGCTAGTGCCACTGGACATCAGTACAATCACACTGGGATGTAACCACTGTTCAGACACCTCTGCAACACACATTGATATTTACCCTAACACTGTGCCCAACGCAGTAGTACCAACAGAATTGCAAGGACTTCAGTTAAAATCTTTTTTGAAGTTCCTCACCTTTGCTCTCCATTAAAAATTCTTTTCAGAGAGCCACACTTCAATCTCAGATCTGCAGAAGTGCAGAATGTGGCCATTTGGCTGGGATATTCTTCTGTCCAGTTTCTTCATGATTCTATTGGCTATAGACTCCACACTAAGGTCCTTCATTCTGGATCATGCTTCCTTTTCATGGTGCTAGCACACTGTACCACCTATAAGTGTGTGTGTGTGTACGCATGTACGTATTATTTATGTATATGTTTATTGTGTGCATCTGTGTGTGCAATGCCTGTAGAGGTCAAAAGAGGGCATCAGATGCCCAGGAGCTGGGGTTGCTACATGATGTGAGTGCTGGGAACTGAACTCAGGTGCTCATCACCTTTTAACCCATGAGCCATCTCTCCAGCTACTAGAATTTGCATACAACCCTGAAGTGTGCATTGGACACATTTTCTCCTCTCATCTTTTTTTTTGTTGCTGTTTTTGTTTTTTGTTTTTTGGGGTTTTTTTGTTTTGTTTTGTTTTGTTTTTTGAGACAGGGTTTCTCTGTGTAGTCCTGACTGTCCTGGAACTCACTCTGTAGACCAGGCTAGCCTCGAACTCAGAAATCCACCTGCCTCTGCCTCTCAAGTGCTGGGATTAAAGGTGTGCGCCACCACTGCCTGGCTCCCCTCCTCTCATCTTATGCACTCCCTTGAGTCACCTTTGTTCTACTAGATAGTTTTACATTCGCTTCATGTCTTATATGCAAGAAAGCTTTTATGTATCTATATAAAATCTAGGATAAACTTTCCAGGTGTGGTTGAGATACAGAAATATGTAAACATGCTTATAGATACAACACACACACACACCAAGTAATTTGCAGGTATTTAAATATCAATTAGTCCATCACCACCACTTCTAATTTTTTCCATTTTATTTACCAAAACTAATTTCTCTTATATTTACCAGATATTCTGGGCATCTGATCCCTAAGAGTCTGAGATAGCATCAATGACCTCGTTAACTTGTGATTTTTCACATCATGACTCCTAGGAGATTTGAACTTTGTGACAGAAGCAGCCAAGTCTCTTTAGTTAAATTCCATATGATAAACTTCCTTCCTAAGCTTTCCATTGGCCAATTGCAAAGAAAATCCTGACTCCAGTAATAACTCATGTTGGGAATACAATGGAAATATCCTTGGGGATTTCCCCAGTTGCACTGTGATTTTCCTGGAGACTTGGTGCTTGGATCACTCATCTTCTTCACTGGTAAAGCATTTGGGTTTTATATGGACACACTTGCCTATCTTAGAGATACTTGGAATGAGATGGTTTTTCTGCCTTTGTAGCATGATGGGAAACTCTGTCATTACTTCATTGTTTTGATGCAGATGATTTTCAGTACTACCGTGTATGTCATTCCAGTTCCGATTTTATTAACGATTCCCTTTAAGATTAAGCATCTCTTTCCCAGCTACAAAGGGCTTTAATTTGATTTTAAAAGTATCTGGTTTGTTGTAATTATTCTATTGTTCAGGTTTAGCTGCTGTGGCTGCCTGTGCTGCTTCAATGCTGCATTCCCAACCTCCCCCATCCCACCCTGACAGTAGATTCTCTTCCATGCCACAGCAGAATGTCACAAAGAGGCCAGTAGCTTAGCGTTCTGACATCCACCTCCTGAGATTTTCCTTGTGGATTTACTGAGGTGGATTTTAACCCAGCTTTGTCTTTTGCCTGAGATTTACAATTCTAGCCCAATTTCAAATCCCCAGGATTAAAAGCCATCTTTGTCCGAAAGCATTTTATCATATTTATTTATGTCACAAGAATTCACACACTGACACACAGAATTGCATGTGCACATTATACCTTGCACACTGAATTAACTGTGGTGCTCCTTTAATTAATTTATTTATTTGTGCGCAGTGGAGGTACATGCATTCTGTGGTGCACCTGGGAAGCTTAGAGGACAACATATGGGGATTCTCTCCTTCTACCATGTGGGTTCCTGGGACTGAGTGAGTTCAAGTTGTCAGGCTTCATGGCAAGTGACTTTACCTGTCCAGTCATCTCTCTGGGCTTGACTGTGGTTTTTGTTGAGATACATATTTGATACATAGTCAGTTAAATGGTGAAATTGTATCTATTAAATAACTTCATGAGTGTTTTACACTAGGATATAAGCTATAATTGAGAAAATTGGGGTTGGCTAGAAGAAAGGAATGTGACACAGTGAGGGAAGAAGAAACTTCTTGACAACCTTTCTCCTTAATACCATCTAAGCGCTGGGTGTTTTGTTATAGCAACAGGCATGAGTGTTCTCAGATATCTTGAAGGAGATTCATAGAAGTCATCTTTCTTGTTTTTCTGAAAAATGTCTGTCCAGTTTTTAAATGTATTTAGATGTCTCTTTCTGGGTGCTTAAAATACACCCAACTATTTGTGGGTATCAGGCTCTAATGTCCCTGTTGGAATAGAGGAGGCTGCTACTCCATGAAACCCAGCTAGATCCTGGAGTGCTGGCTCTGTCAGCTATATTGTTTCATAGGAAATATCCATGCCTATCAACAATCTCCAGAGAAAACACAACCTTACAGAGTTTAAGTACACTCAAGGGAGCCTGTTAGTGGCATTGTTGTTTATGTATACAGGTCCATCAATATTATAATTGCTTCTTAGAACCTGTCAGAACAGAAAGAACTAGATAACCAGGCAAGCCTCACATACTTCATAGTCTGCGCAATCCAGAAAGTTCTTCCATGGAGCCTGCACTTCCTCTTGCCTTCCTTGTGCTGTAGTGTTCACTCTGCTACAGTGCTCATGCTTCTCAATCTTACCAATCCCCGTGCTCAGCTTTGCTGCCACCTTTCCCATCACAATTTCCTGATAGATGTAACAGAGAGTAATTTCCCCAGCTCTGTTTTGGTATTTTGTTCTTATTTGTGATGTTATTTTTATACTTTAAATTCCTGTTATTTTGCTCATATTATTATGTGTATTATGTGACAATTCAGCTCACCTGTTATGTGACAGGCACTTTGGAGCGAGCATTTTAAGTCTGCCTTGTCTTTGAAAATCTCTTCCTTCCATTTTTATACGGTGTCCTACATATGGTATCTACTGAGAAACATGGGGCGGAATGTATGATGAAGATTAAATCTTTGACAGCTCAGCTTCTAGGGGGAGGTGATGCTTAGGTACCATGAGCTGACTTTTCAAATCCAGCATGGGTTTGTTCACAGGTCTGATGGGATGCTCATGTTGCTATTGTGGGAATTGGATAACCTTCTATCACTTCCCTTTCCTTGGATGATGTCTTAAGATTCTGATTATCTTTCTAACCAAATCAGATGTCACCTTCTCTATGAAGGAACTCCTGGCACTATCCATAATCAATTTTCCTAACTGGCCTGCCTTTAAACAGTGGGCCTAAAACAGTGGAACCTTAAACACCTTATTCAACTTCTTTGCATCTAAGCTAATTCCTCCCTCCCCTGACCTAGTAATGCTAATGCCCAACCCACATTGGTCTTCTTCATAACTGTGGAGTGCCTGCTCAGTTCCCAGTATTCATAGGATGGCGGAGGTTCTACTCAGCAAAGGAGAGTTGCCTGTTTCACAGAAGAAACCTGGGTAAACAATTCAACTCACAGTTGTGGGAAGATGCTGTTATGACCGGGAGGTCCTGCTTCAGTCTGAGCCGAATTGATGTTCAGTAAATGTTAACTTTGGGATTATCCCTGCTATCATTATTAAGCTGCGGAATCCATCCCACAGAAGAGAATGAGCTCATTAGCCTGCCATTGTTCTCTTAAGCAACAGCGGTGACACTGTTCATGACTGTTAATTAGGGGAAACATTCCAATCACTTCTATTAAAGAGGGATTAGCTCATGTGTACATGGACCATCCAGAACTGCAGAAGAGAAAGAACAAGCTTTCTCTAGTTGCCACCACAAATAAACTTGAACTTCCTTGTGGTTTTATTTTACATCCATAAGTAGATCAACACAGTTTTTTATTAATGTTTTTGGTTTTACTTAAGGGCTGTTAGCTGAAGAATAGTTGAGTAGGCAACTGTTGGATGATTCGGCATCCCTTTCAATTTCAAATGGACACTGCTAGGGTTAAAGTGCATTTATTTGGGATTGTGTTAATCTAGAAATTTTATTATCAGCATAATATCACCTTTGCTGACTCCTTTTCCTTCTGTGACTCTGTACTGAAACCTTGCGTGAGGTCTGCATTTACAAGCTGTATTGGTGATGGTTACTCTGGATTACTCCTTCCTGTATGACACTAAATTCTTAAGTAATGACGAGGCCCATACCTGAAAGAATGTACCAGAGGGGAGGGAGGGAGGGAGGGAGGGAGGGAGGGAGGGAGGGAGGGAGAGAGAGGAGAGAGAGAGAGAGAGAGAGAGAGAGAGAGAGAGAAAGAGAACTTGGAGATTGAGAGGGTGTATTACTGTTACAGAGGATCTGATTTCTATTCCCAGCACCAACAACTGGGTATAACTCTTAACTCCAGGGCATCTGATGCCCTCTTCTGGCCTCCATTGGTACCTGCACTCATGTGCACATACACAATCCCACAGATATACACAATCACATATACAATATCATAACATAGATGTAATTTTTAAATGCACTAAAATTTTTAAAAAGCTGCAGAGATGATGCACCTAATGTTCAAGAGACTGGAGGTCCCAGGGAATTTAGAGGTCAGGTGGGGTGGGGGTGGAGGGTAGGGACAGCCTTGTAGAGATGGGGGATGGGTTGAAGGTATGAGATGTGGATTACTTGGAGGGTGGATGGGGGAGGGGAGGAGAGTAAAATCTGAAGTATAATAAATAAATTTTTTTTTAAAGTGAACCACACAAATTTTGTGTCTTCTCAATGAATTCTTAGATCTGAGGAAATTCTAGATTAAAATGTTTTAGGCTATAAAAATATGTTATTGGTTATTAAAGACATGGGATGAGGAAGTGCTGCCTCTTGTTTATTTACAGGTACATTACCAAGTTGGGAAAGTTGTTAGTTTCCCTTTATAATTTTAATTTTCAGAATTTCTCTAATTTATTATTTTACTAAGAGTTGGACAAATAGTAAGAAAAAGTGACCCTCAGCCAGTTCTGGTTCCTAAAGAGATCTGAGATTTTGCTGAACCTGAGGTAAAGGGGAAAGAAGCAATCATGGTGTGAGGACCCCTGGTTCCTATTGTAAGTTTCTCCTGATCTTTATACTGAAGTCTCTGTTTACTCAGGGCTCTTCAGTTTGTACTGACTGTGTTCTCTTCTCCTGCTTCTCAGGATGATGAGAACCACTAGGTAAGAAGTGTTTCCAATGAGCATACAGCTCTTCCATGATTTCATGTGTTGAGCTTGCCCATGCCACTGTATAGAGCCATCCCTTAGCATTTATAGCATTTAATATTTAGTATTTATATTGTATTAATATTATAGTATAGTGTGTGTTTATACATTACTTCCCTTGTGTTCTATATACAAATGGGAGAGAGACAGTGACATGATGACGTGTCACACATACTCAGAGCGTCACAAGTGACCTGTACCCAAACTATTAACTAACATCAGTCAGCGTGGCTTCACAACACAGAAACAGTTCAGAAAAATCTGGCTTTGGTGACTGTCTTGGCTACCTGACTTCAGCTTTGGAAACTCTGATCACCCAGAGTGACTTTTTAGAATCAAGAAATACCTTAAAATGATAAGGCAAACTTTTCATTATACAGAGAAAAGTAGGACCTGAAATCTTTAAGGGACTTTTCAAGTCTAAAACATCAGACATCAGCAACCTGGCATTATGTCCTGATGTAACAGTACCTGCCACCAGAGACTGGCTAATTCATGTTGAATTGCAAACCTGCCATTCGGCTTTGGTCTACTTCTGAGGAAACCAGAATGTAATGACTTCCACCTTAACTTCTTGTCAGGGTTTTATTTATGGTTTTCAAGCAGGTGCTTCAGTTATTTATAGCTTTCTGGGGCTTGGGAACTTCAGAAAGTTTTCCCTTCAGACAGTATTTCGACATGATAGAAGTATGAGAATCTTCCACTCACACAAGAAAACTAAATCATTTGTAAGTTCCCATGGGTTATAACTATAAGAAGTGGGTCTTCACTAATGTGTCAAATTTTACTAGTTAAATTTTAAGTTAATTTTAATTGTTGTATAAAATGTGTGCATTTATTGTGTAGAGCATGGTGTTTGAGATGGAAACAGACTGCCGACTGACAAAATCTAGCCCTTTGGGATTCACATCTCAAATAATTATGAATTTTTATTTTCATTTGCAATTTCAGGGATGGAATCCATGGCCTTATGAAAACTAGACAAGTGGTGGATGGCTGAGCTATATCTGCCGCCTCACTTTCAAGAAGTGGGATCTGGAGAACATCTCTGCCATCTATGCTAGAACTTGGTCTGCCTTACTCTTGTGCAGGCTTGTATAAGTAACCATGGCTGCTCTGCATTTATGAGTACAGATAGGCAGTGTTTTTAATGTCAATTTTCTTTGCCAAATTTGCTCTATTTAGGATTTTGGTGATTTATACAATTTTATGAACAGATTTAACCCAATTATCTCCTCCAATTTCCCCCGCACACCCTTCCAACTCCATATGTTTGTTTAATAGCCCATGGAGTCCAGTACATGGCACCCGTAAGCATGACTGTGGGGCATTCACAGGAAGGTAAGGATCATATCAGTGGCACATTCTCAAAGAAGAGCAATTCTCTTTCCCACCGTAATGTCAACTGCCAGTAGCTTCTCATTAAAGGGTAGATTCTGGAAAACATGTCTCCCATCTATGTAGAAATTGTATGAGGCCTGATTTTGTGTGGGTTTAACATAGGTAAACACAGCTGTTATGAATTTGTGGGTATACCCATCACCAGAGGCAATGTTTTCAATGTAACTTCCCGTTGCTTGAATAAGTTTGACCATAAAGTTGTTGGCAGAGAGCTTTTGGGAGTAGAATTAGTCAGACTTTTGCATAGTGATTCTTCTTTGAGGGTGGACAGACCCTTTCTCTTGCCTGCACCAATAGAACCTGCTAAAAAACAAAGAGCAAAACCAAAAAGAAATAAAAGAAAAAAAGAAAGAGAGAAAGAAAGAAAAAAACCTAAATTCACATTTAGAATACAAAATAAAGTAGTTTCTGTTATCTTACTTTCTACTGTGTGTATGTGGTGGGTCACAGTTGGATCTCTATTTTCTGGCATCTAAAGGAAGCACACCTAAGACACTGAACACAGGAAGGAGCCTAGCTTCCTTTGCACCCTGTGTATTAACTGTATTGTGTATTGTATTAATTGTCATCTCTACAGGCTCTAGAATCTTGTTGAGTAGAGTTCATTCTTGTACCTACAGTACTTACAGAAGCTTGAATTCTTAAAGCCAGAAAGACAGCTTCCCTGACTTCAGATGTACCCCTGCCCAAAGTTCTGTGCAAGGAAGGGGCTCCTGTGGCTAGGTCAGGCCTACCCCCTGTATTATTTGCATTTCTATCTGGAAAGGAATGAGATGGGAGATGTGTAGCAGGATACTTATTCTGCTACATTGTATTGGCAATGGAGTTAGTGATTAGGCAGTAGAAGAGGAGGTGGAGCTGGGAGAAGAAGAGAGGAAGGGGAGGGGAGAAAAAGAGGAAGGGGAGGAAAGGAAGGAGGCTATCAGCCATGGGGAACCACAGATGGGTCAGAAGCTGTCCTGGGTAGCAACTTCTATCAAAAGGTTAGATATTGGGTAACAACTCTAATTGTGTGGGCATCTTGTTGATTTGACATTTCTAAATATATAAATCCTTTAGATAATCATTAAGCTTTAAGAGTCTCATTTCTACCGGGTACTGCGAAGACGGCAGATACTGTCTGGGGTTCAGCTGAGCTTTGTGGATGCAGCATGGTGGATTGGCAGAGCCATCCCTCACACTGGCATCTTATGGGTGCCAGGGCCTGTGCATCTAGCTAGCCGGAGCCCCAGTCAGAGCTGAGGAGCAGCAGGAACATGGTGGCTGCCCAGGAACAAGGTGGACAGGGTGCCATTTTCTAAATATCACCTGTTACAAGAGGCGTACCAACTTGAGGCAAAAAAATTCACTAGAAATTTAAGACTATTCACCTGAGATAAAAAGTTGTATTTTTTAATTTTTTATTTATTTATTTATTTTTTAAGTGAATGAGTGAGTAGCACTGATATGAGTCACGTGACTCCAGCTTGGGGGGGGAGGCTTTGAACAAAGAAACTGCTTGCAGGCAGGTCCCCTGCTGAGAGAAACTGCAGGCTGCTCTGAGTCAAGAGAGCCAAGTGAATAAGCCTCCATTTTGAAGCAGTTACTGATGTAACTGTGAATTTACAATATCGGGATAATTTGCTCTTAGGAAAGAATTTATAAACATATTTGTCCAAATCACGTGGGGAATCTAGCTTGGGGTTTGGAAATAAGATAGGGAAAGTTGTCACTGACTCCAGGTATAGAGTACAGTGATATTCACTGCCTGCTTTGATCAGGTGTGAGGCTATGGCTTGGGCTCTGTTGGACTGAGTTGTTGTGGGTCCTGCGTGTCTGCCACCCCAGGCAGCTGGAGCTGTGGTTCAGGGACCAGAAGCATGGGAAGTTGACTGAATTCACCCCACGCATGTCAGGCTGTGAAAAGCCATAGCACTCCACCCTGGGCATGGGGAGAACACAGTCTCAGACCCTGAATTGGCCAAAACTCTTGGGTTGGGGGGTCCCCGGACCAGGAGGTGGTCAAAGTTCAAAGGTCTCAAGCCCTTGGGCTCCCAGGCACCAGTGAGAGGCCACAGAATGACTGAGATGGGGGGCGGGGCGCATTCAGGCTGGACTGACCTGCAGCTGACAAGGGTGAGGAGAACAAGCTCCAGTGGCGCCCTGCAGGGTAGAGACTCTTGGTCACAGCGACTCACTTGGCTAGGTCATAGCTGGCTCGGATAGCTTGCTTAAGTTGGCAGGCCTCAGTGGCTGGAACACAGAGGTATATTCAATGGGAAATTTGATGGCAGCTTGGTAGTTGAAGACCTTCTCCACTGTTCCCCACAGTAGGCCCCAATAACGAGGGGTAGTCCATGGTTTTAAAATGTTTATTGTCATGGTGGAAAGTGGATGAAGCTGTACTCCCTATTCTCAGGGCAGGCCGGAGGTTAAATACCTTTTGCAAGTAGGAGGACTGCCTGGGAATGAATGCTTAATTGGCTATGCCCTCTGGCCTTTAGGTATCTCATGAATATGGAGATGTCTTGAGGCTGTGTGGCCTGTAGTCATGCCTTCTAACTGTGGAGGAGCTGGTAGGGACATTGTCATACGTGCCTGAAAGGTGTGGATTGATGGAGATCTTAGGCGTCATGTTAGGAGTCTAGAGTCTGGGAGCATGGTGGAATGTATGCCTTCCCTTGCAAGGAAACTTGCTGGGTATTCAGCCATCACTAGCCATTGCTCAACCAGAAACCATGTTGTCCTTTCACAGTCCTATAATTCCTTTTTCACTTTTTTTTTTTTTTTTTTTTTTTTTTTTTTTTAAAGAGAGGCATCACTGGAGTGACCGTGTCAATTGTAGTGAAAATTCTGGATGAGGTGGAAGTATCAAACAAAACAAAACAAAAACAAAACAAACAAAAAAAACACTACACAGGCTGTAGGGGGTAGCACAATTAAGCCACAGGGTAAGGAGATTGAGGGTGGGGATTGGGAAGGCAAGGGATCATTGTCATGGGTTGTACACATTATGTTTTTCTTACTAACATGTAACTTTCCCCAAGTTTAGTACCCATTTGACTCTGGCAAGAGAGTTTTTCTGTAGCTGGAAGTTGTAGGTCTGTCCTCTGTAGGACTCAGCACGTGTGTCTCTGCATCTCAGCGTGTGTCTTGGGAGTCTTCAGTCAGATGAGGTGTCTGGAGGTAGGCAGCTGGACCCAGGCAGGTTCCAGGAGATGGTGTTGTCTCTGCTGGATTTGTGGAAACAGCACTGTCATTTTCCTGTGGGTGGGTAGCCTGCAATATGATCATAACAGAGGAGCAGAACCCCAGCAGGAGGATGTCTGCAAAGGGTGGGTAGCAAGAATGATCTAAGATCATGACGGTCTGCCATCATGATCTTAGAAAAGCAGAGGTGTTTGAGGAAATTTAGTCTTGGAAAACACCTTTGAGTCTGCTTTGGATGGTTGTGAAAGAAAAACATCATGTTAATTATGTAGCTGGAATAGGCAGCAAAGCAAGTTTTCTTTGTCTGTAAAAGAAAATTGGTTGTGAATTAGGGGCTGAAAAATGGCAGTCAGCATAGTTGATTTGACCTGTGGATGACTTTTAAACCTTAAAGAAATCTCGAAAAAGTTGAAAAATTTTTGGATGTATATCATAAATGCTAGGGAGAAAAGAAAACATTTAAATAAAGAAGCAAGAAAATCTTGGGTTGAAAAGCACGAACATTGTTTCAGGTATTTCTGTTAGGGAGAACAAGCATTAAGAACTTGGGTTAAGGGTCTCAAGTGTGCATCTCTATTGTCCTTGGCAGGTTTAGAAGCAGAGTGAGAGGGGCCTGTCTTGCCATGTGGTGGCCGTTCTGCCTGGTAGTGGCTCTCTGCTCTAGCAGAGAGGTCTCCTGTATTTCCTGCTTGTTTTTTTCTTAGCCAGTAAATCCTAAATGTAAAGAAGGAGAAGAAAGGCCAACCTTGAAGAAAAGCTTAAAGGAAGAAGCGTAAAGGCTTGATAGGACTACCAGAACCAGAAGGAATGAGAGACTGTATAAAAGACTGATCCACTGGGGAGACATGTGGAAGCTGGGTTGGAGCTGGCGCTTCTGAGACCAGTTCCTCCAGGCCTGGCCTGAAGTTCTCAGCTGTAAGAAAGAAACAGTCTCAAAAGAAAAGGGGAATCTCTCACTCAAGGGAAGGAGTCTTAGAATGAGGGTCAGGGTAGGCACTGCTGCCTGAAAGGCAGCTGTTAGCTGTGTAGAGGCCTCCTTGTGGGAATGGGGAGGGACAAAGAGTGGAGGCTAGGAGGTTGCCGCCATCTTGCCATTGAGCTGGAGACGGTAGCTTAAGGTCAAAGGGAAGAAGCTGGCCAAGAACACAAGGAGAGAGAAAGAGAGAGAGGGAGCGAGAGAGACAGAGAGAAGCCTAGTCTTTTGAACTAGGCCAGGAGTTACTCATTGTCTTTGAGTTCCATGGAGTGGGTTTTTAGGCATCCAGTGGGGGTACAGTTGGAGCTGGTTTTGCCCGAATCCTCCACCAGTTGTGGGGCTGTGGCTTGCGCGTGGGGGTGAGTTCTGTTGGGCTGAGTTGTGGGTCCTGCGAGTCTGCCGCCCCACGCAGCTGGAGCCACAGCTCAGGGGGCAGAAACACAAGAAGTTGACTGAGTTCACTCCAAGCACGTCAGGCAGATGTCAGGCTGTGATAAGCCACAGAACTACAACCTGGGCATGAGGAGAACACCATTCTGAGACCCCTCATGGACAGAAGCTCTTGGGTTGGAGATTTCCGGGCCAGAAGGTGGCCAGAGTCCAGCTGGTCTCAATCCATTGGGTTCCAGGCACCACTGAGGGGCTGCAGAAGGACCAAGACAGGGGGGAAGGGCACATGCGGGCTGGACTACCCACAGCCTAAAGGGGTAAGGGGGAGAAGCTCTGGTGGCACTGACTCTGGGTAGAGAGTACAGAGATATTCATTGCCTGCTTTGATCAGGTAATAAAATTTGTCTGTGGCTCCTATAGAGAGAGCTACAGATAAGTAACTAGAAGGCTGCTCTAGACAGAGAGCCAAATAGATGGTATAGATAAAAAGCTGCCCTGAGCAGAGAGCCGAACAGAAAGATAGTGTAAACCAGGTGTATTAAAATCGTATAAAGTTATATTGCCTCACAGAATACTCGGGTTCTGTCTAATGTGGACCCCATGGGAATTCTGGGTTTATTTCCTGCTTGGCAAAATAGGAAAGGCCTGAAAATAGGCATATACAGTGCCTTAGTTACTTCATTTATTTTAGTTTGCTTTAACTTTCAAATTCAGTGTGGTTCTGAGTTGTACAGTTATATTTTTTCTCTGGAAAAAGAAGTAAGGACAAAGGTTTTTTCTGGTTACTGACTCAAGGAAATGCTGATTCGGGAAAAAGGTTTTGTCTGTGTGTTTTCAGAAGAGGTCATGAAGGTAGTTATACCTTCCAGAATTACATGGATCAGACATGACAGAGGTAGGCCTCCAGAAGACTAGATTCCAGAGAATCAAACAAAAAATTGTCTTGTTGTGACTAAAATTTGTTTTGAGATTTGTATATTACAGTATATATATATATATATATATATATATATATATATATATATATATATATAGCCTTGGTCAATGAATATCCTTGTCAGAACATGCTGTACTGACCTTCTTGAACTCCTGATGTCCTGGACTTCCAGCTGGATCCAGTTAAGACACAGACATCAGAGGCTTATCAGTCATTGGTGTGGCCTTCTTAGGCCAATAAATTTCCCCTATTTACCCTTCCCCCACCCCTCTTCAAATATCTCAATGCCCAAATTCAGCTTGAAGAAGTTAATGAAGAGTTGGTGTCCCAATTCCCTGGGTTTGGTGGTGGTCATTATTAGGTTTTTTTTTCTAGAGATTTTAATAATGTTTTTTATTGGAACAGGGAGGAAGAGCTAAAATTGATTATATTGCCATATCTATTGGTAGAAATCTGTATAATTGTTACTAATCTGAAGTTATAATTTTTTTAGATGATACAAAATTAATTTTGATGCAAATTCAAGAGTTTAATTGGTATAATTTCTTCTATTAATTCAAAATTTGTGGGTATAAGGCTTAGACCCCGTCTGTCTTTAACTGTTTTTTTTTTTTTTTTTTTTTTTTAACTGCTTTTAGATGATTAAGCAATTTGAGTTAAGGGCCTATAACAAATTCATGGCTCTGAGTTTATTGTTAGTGTGTCTTCTAGATTTTAATTAGAAATAGCTGAGAGTAATTAACAGACAACAGGCCAGATTGCTTTACAAAGATAGTTGATTTGCAAAAATGTCAGAAGTCCACAGAATTGATGGTACAGACATTTCTTTATTAAAGATCATTTGACTAGAGACATGTCTGCTCCTGCCAGCTTCCTTTTCTTGGATTCTAAGAAGAAGTTGAACATCTTTGGAGTTACTCCAGTAGTGGTGAGACAGCCACTAGGCCAATCACCTCTTTTCATCTACAGACAAACTACTGTCCAGAAAAAGGACACACTTGCAGAATATTCGACTTTATATCTGCCAAGACAGAGTGATTAGCCCTTCAATATTCTGCATTATAGGTTTGTCAGATGATCCTGGGCCAGAAGGCTGAAGATCGGATGTTCCAACATTTTGTAGTATAAGGGACCATCCAGGTAATCAGCAGTCTATATAATTGGCTATGTTTTGGAAGCTTTATATCTTCAGTTAATTCCGTCATTATGTATTTCTGATGGGGTTGAAGACTTATAGTCTCTTAGCCAACTTAGGCTATTTACTTTGAGAGAATGGATTTGAGAGAATGGTTTTCAGATGGCATTCATTCTAAAGCCAAAACATAAGCCAGGTACAGAACTATAGTCTTTTAAGTCAAGATAAATGACAATGGTCTTTTTATTGACAATATTGGACTGGGTATTAGGTCTGTCTTGTACCTTATTATTACAAATTGGTAATAGTTGTGCTCTAATTATATTTTGAGGGAAAGGGTTTTTTTTTCTCTTTTATTCTAACAGAAGGGGTGATATGTAGCAGGATACGTATTCTGCTACATTGTATTCACAGTGTAGCTCAGTGATTAGGCAGTAGGAGAGGAGGTGGTGCTGGGAGAGAAAGAGAAGAAGGGGAGGAGAGAAAAAGAGGAAGGGAAGGAGAAGAAGGAGGCTATCAACCATGGAGAACCACAGATGGGTCAGACGTTGTCCTGCATAGTAACTTCTATCAAAAGATTAGATATTGGGTAACAACTCTAATTGTGTGGGCATCTTGTTGATTGAGCATTTCTAAATATATAAATCCTTTAGATAATCATTAAGCTTTAAGAGTCTCATTTCTACCGGGTATTGTGAGGATGGCAGATATTGTCTGGGGTTCAGCTGAGCTTTGTGAATGCAGTGTGGTGGATTGGCAGAGCCATCCCTCATGCTGGCATCTTGTTAGCCAGAACCCCAGTCAGAGCTGAGGAGCAGTGGGAACATGGTGGCTGCCCAGGAACAAGAGAACAAGGTGAATAGAGCACCTTTCTTTTTCTTTTTTCTTTCTTTTTTTTTTTTTTTTTTTTTTTTTTTTTTGAGACATGGTTTCTCTGTGTAGCCCTGGCTGTCCTGGAACTCACTCTGTAGACCAGGCTGGCCTCGAACTCAGAAATCCGCCTACCTCTGCCTCCCAAGTACTGGGATTAAAGGCATGCGCCACCACCGCCCAGCGAGCATCATTTTCTAAATATTGCCCCTACAGAAATGGGACAATCTCTTAAGTTTTCTGCTTCTAAAAATCCCTAAATGTCCCTCATAACACATCATCAGTGCTTGACTGGGGCCCATTCCTGATCTCTGTGGTGTTCCCACCTCCCAACTCTTGGCTCCATGCCTTAGGCTCTTGGCCATGACCTTGAGTCATCTATCCTGCTCTATAAACTCTGACTCACTGTCACAGTCTAAGATTTGGCTTGTTTTTTTTTTTTTTTTTTTTTTTTTTTTTGCCAGTAGATGCTTGGAAAGACAAAGGTCTATAGTGTTTTATTTTATGTTATATACCATACAAAATTAGTTCCTTCCAGTTCACACTTGATATGTTTATTTCAAATATCTTTGGACATAACATTAGATAAAAATAGTACTCAATGCTTCTGATATGGTCCTTATTTTGGAATAAGGATCAAAGAGTATTATCATGGTGGACTTATAAACAATATTAGACACATTGACTATTCTAACAGCTCAAAGCTGTTCTTTCAATTCAGATTCCTTACAAGGTTTTATAACTCTTATAACCACAAAGTTAAGCATCTTGGATGTGCCATGCTCCCTAGAGAACCTTCTGAAAGGATCAAGGATGAAAATATATAATTTTTAGAGTAGAGGAAATCCTGGTGGCTTTGTGTTTTTCTGAATTCTATTTAGAAAAATGAGCATTTTGCCTTTAAGCTGATCTCTCCCTGTAATTCTATACAGCTGAAGAAAGCCAGTAGCTTACCCAGGACTTCCGTATCTACATTGTTTCTGCTGTCCACACAAACTACAGGAGACAGCATTGCCTGCTTCCTCCTACCAAATGACAGCTATCAACTTTGTCTAGACAAAAACAAAAACAAAAACAAAACAAACAAACAAAACCCATCAATCATTTTGCCATTGTTCCTGCTTTTACCAATAAGTCTGAGTTCACTCATCTTCTTCTGGAAATCCCTTGATACGCTACCTGCTTCCACTCAGTCCCTGGCTGACACATTTTAAGTCTTGTCAAATTGTTTCTGCTATACTGCCAGTATCGTGCTTGGTTTGAGTTGATCTATTGAATTACATTGGTTTAAAAATGTAGCGGATTTCATCCATAGATTTACATAATTTACAAAGGAGTGTGGTGAATGGCAGCTCTTCTGCACGTGGCTTGGCTCATGTTACTGGACTGAGCTGAGGTACAGTCTTTGGTATGGCATCTTCATGGGAATGGCAAGCGACTCCTGTTAGCTGGACTCTTGACAGTTCTCCATGTAACCCCTTCCAGGCTCCATGAATGTCCTCATAGCATGATGGCAGGGCTGTAAAAATAGAGGTTCCAAGAGACACAGCTGCCAGTCTCTTAAGATTTTGGCCTACACACAGATCACCCTCTCCCCTAGTCTACTGCTCATGCTCATCCACATTCATGAGATGAAAGCATGTTTTCCCAATGAATGGTTAGATGTAAAAACATAATTAACTTTGCCATGTAGTATAGTGTTGGAGGACAGCTTCAAAACCACAGGATAAACTGAGGAGAGCCAAGTGTGAAGTTGGAGATTGGTCAGTAAGCAGCTGGATACTCGACAGACTTTCTCTGCAGGGGAAACAAAACTTACTTCTCTCAGGCCAACAAAAAGAGGGATAAAAATCCAAAAATTCACACACTCTAGGTGGATGAATCAAGTTCCAACAAGATTCAACAATTTGATTTTTCCTTAGCCCTTTTATGCCCTCTCTACAAAGTTCTCTGTGTAAGACAAAAATTACCTCATAGTCTCAAGTTACATATTTTCTAAAAACAATCACTACAAAACATATTCTTCAAAATATCAGATTAAAGTCAGTATACAAAAGGAAATCACAACAGGATTATTGGTTATATATTCTTCTCTTGAAACTAACTAAACATTTCTCAACTATCTTTCTCTTAACAAAGATTGTAGCCCCAAAGCAATACTTTTCATGTTGTTAACAAAGTTTAAGCAAGACAAGTCTATAAGACCAAGGTTTTTTCCTATGCTTAGCTGACAACAATTTGTATTTACCAAGAAATAGATCATTATCTATCTTGCATCTTATTTTTTAATCCATTTTTCATTTTTAAAATCTTGATCCACTAACCATATGCTCTCTGTTCTTACATTCAGGATGAGATTACTTACTCCTTGTTCATGACCTAGCTTTTCATGGTGCACACTGAAAACCCATGGCCACATCCATACATCACAAGATCCAGGAACTGAGACCCAGCCTAGAATGAATGTTTTTTTTCAGCATTAACTTGTCCCAAGCCTATTTTTCTTGCTAGTTCAATTACATGCTTGTAATGCATGGAACCTCAGTGTGCTCCCATTCTAACCTATGCGACCCTTGCTATTCTACGAGGCACATTCTATTCTTAATTTTAACCTTAAGCTATCAACTGACCTCACAAAATTGTTAAATTCAAACCAACATCCTAAAACCACTTAAATCAAATCAGGAATTCCATAAAATCATTTAACATTCATGTGTGTCACATAAATCCATAAACCCAACTAAACAGCATTACTGTATGAAAGTTCACCTTCATGTTGAGCTGCAGGAGACTTGCCCAACAGAGTAGGATAACACCCAGGAGGTAATCACACCAGGCTGTAGGCAGTGAGGGTCGCCGCATGCCCAATCACACATGCCAGATATATGAGGAATATCACAAAGACAAACAAGAGAAGGCTCAGCAGAATCAAGAAGCAATCCTGGAACAAAACCCTGGACCTGCGCCTCTCTAGAGCACACCTGTCACAGATGAGCAAAACAGTGGGTCATCTCTAGGAGCTCACTTGTCCACTGCACTTCTTCCCGCATGTCAGCATCCACCCATGTTGCTGTGTTCCCCCCAAAAAGGGAACAGATTTTGTGAACACATTTACCATCTCTAAAGCAGAAAACCCTTTAAATCTTCATTTCTTTTTGTCAACATTCTAGCAAGTAAGTATTCAACATTTGTTCTCTTAACCTGTTTGGGATACCCCCAAATTAATGTACCTGCAGATTTGGTGTTTCATCATTTAGTTTCATAAAGGTACAAAAAAGAAAGGGAAAAAAGTTCCTTAGTCCTCCTCCATAAAGGAATGAATTGCATTTAAGAGGGCTCTACCCCTCCCCACAATCTAATCATCACCATATTTATTTATTCATTTATTCTATTTATTATTCACATGTATTTGTGCTGGCATACACATGCCACTGTGCATGTGCAGAGGTCATAGGACAATTATCTCCCTCCACATGAGTCCTGGGGATGGGACTCTCAGGGTACTAAAGATTTTAGCACAACATAGGAAGAAGTATGAAACCGTGGGTATCTTGACGTTCTCGTCACACCTCCCAGGCACTTAGACCCACCCAACATAGAAAAAAACCTTTTCTCCAGGAAGTGCTGTACAGGGAATCTCCATGTTGAATCTGAAAATGGATGCTATATGTATTTCCCATGTATCTACACCTCTGTGATTCTAAGACTGCAAGTCATCCAACAGGCAAGTATGACGTACACTGTTGTTAGATGTCTGTGCTCCTGCCATCACAGTTCACGGAATGATGCACCTAATGGCCAATGCAGGAGGATTAAAAGGTAGTAGAAGCCAGTGGTATGGCTCAACAGGCTCCGTGTGAGGCATCTTTACCTGCTTATAATCACAGAAACATACTGCTCTTATGTTATGCTAGAATCATTTCTAGTTTATTATGCTTGCAACTATCCTTCATATATGTCAACTTGACAAAAAAATATCTGAGAAGAGCAAACTTAAAATAAGAAACCACCTCCATAAGATCCAGTAGACAAGCCTGTAGAGCATTTTCTTAATCAATGTCTGATGTGAAAGAGCCCAGCCCATTTTGAATGTTGCCACCTGTAGACTGGTGGTCTTGGGTCCTATAAGAAAGTAGGCTGAGTAAGCAGGCCATGAAGAGCAGCAAGCCCGTAAGCAAGGCTCCTTCACATCCTCTGCATGAGCTTCTGCCTTCAGGTTCCTGTCTTGTTTGAGTTTCTGCCCTGACCATGTTTGATGATGAATGGTGATGTGGAAGAGTTAAGTGAAGGAATCCCTTTGCTCCCCATGATGCTTTTGGTCATTGTGTTTCATCACAGCAATAGAAACCCTAACTAAGACACCTTCTCTCTCTCTTTCTTATAAAAAATAGATAATCATTTTTATTGTGCGTGTGTGTTGCCATTATATATGTCTATGTACCACATAAAAGAATTGCCATAGGAAGCCAAAAGGGGCCATTGGATCCACTAGAATAGACGTTTGTGAGCTGCTATGTGGGGGCCAGGAATTGAATAGGGTCCTCTGTAAGAGCAGCCAGTGCTCTAAACCCCAAAGCCATCTCATCAGCCGCTCTGGTCACTTTGTTGTTCTTATTCAGCAGCAGTGGGCAATTTGGTGATGTCAGTGATTGTTCCTAGTAAGTATTTAAGTGTTATATAAAAAAATAGTGCAACATTGTAGCGTACAGGCAGCTATGTATCTGCTACATAAATAGTCAGCAAGATGTTCTGCTACCTCCTACACCCAGGGACCTGTGTGTATTTGGAACTTTGTAACGTATAAAGGTGAAATCAAAGACCTTTGTTGTCATTACAGAATACAAAATCTAGCAAATGTCTGGCTGACTGTGGCATTCTGCAGAAATCGTATAACACACTTTCATTAAAATGAGGGCTTTAAAAAAAACCTTACTGGTGGGCTCTTCCTATCAGCATGAAGACTTCATAAGAACAGTGCTGTGTGGATAAGTCCAGGTTCCTAACAATAATTTCAGTTATTCTGATTTAACAGGCCAGCCACAAGGGCTGTAGCTGCCCAGTGCTTCAGGCTTAGAGACACATTGGCCAACAGCAGTTTCTGATGTAGGTTTATTTCATGACCCCACAGAACGATAAGGGCTACTCAAGTATATAATCAAGACCCATCTAGTTAAGGGAGCTCAGGCCTCCTGCTTCCTTAAGCATAGCTACGCATCTCTCTCTCCCACTAATGGGCAGAGCTTAAGTAACTGTAAGCTCTTGTCAGAAAATCTGTTGTCAGAAAAATCTAGGCAATGAGAAAAGCAACCTTGACAGTGGCATCAAAGATTAAGAGCAGCAAGAACCTTTGAAGTAGATAGATCAAAGGTGAAGACATTGAAAGTAATTTAAGTAAGAGGTGTGGTGATCATGCCAAAGGCAAAGAGAGAAGTAACAGGCAACAAGACTGTCTTTAAATGAGACCCTGCTTATGGAGTTTTAGGATAATTCAGGGAAACGTCTTTTAGCCAGCACAATGAGAGCTGTTTTAATAATGTACTCGGGATGCTTTCTGTCCAGGTGATGAGTGAGGAAAGAACAAAGAAGTGATGTTGGGTACCACGGCAACAGCAAAACTGCTGTTTTCTGGGAGCTTCATTTTCATTTGGAGTATCTTCAGTGACTCTAGAAATTTGTTCAAGTGACTGCAGACCTGGGAGAAGCAGCTTTTGCTATTGATGCACAGCATACTGCTGCTATTAGTGTTTTTATGTAAATATATACATATATATGTAAATGTACACACACATATAAAATTTTACTTTTTGGAAATTTTAGCTGTGCTATCAACGTTGAAAAAAAACCCATTTAACATGTTGAGCTGACATTGTTTTGAAATTAACACCCACATTGGCCTAAAAACTAATTTCCCCATTTGTACAGAAGTAACACACTATTAACTATGTCAGGTCTTATCTATGTGGGTTTGATTAGAGAAAGTAAAAAATAATTCTATAAATCATGAAGAAATGCTGGTGCTACTGTTTATCAATAGCTCTCAAAATTCTCAATTGTTCTATTAAGAAATACTTTATCTGCCTCTTTATGTGCTAGTAAACAAAATATGACTGTTTTCTACTTTCATTTTTTCCTTTTTTTATTGGATATTTTCTTTATTTACATTTCAAATGTTATCCCCCTTTCTCGGTTTAACTATGGGAAGAAAATAATAGAGTCTCTTCAAAATACTGGATTCATAAAGGTTTAATTTTCTGGCTTTTCTGACATTATGTGACCCTGGATAAACCTTTGTAAATGATCTTCTAATGATATGGACATCAGAGTATATATTCTCTGTGTGGCCATTTCCAGAGCTGAGATGTGGTAGGGAACAAGGGAAATGTTCGCTCCTGTGGGATCAGCTAAGAGCTATGCACTGGGCTGAGGAGCAAGGACAGAATTTGCCTCAGGCTTTACACTGATTTTAACTTTGTCATCTTTTCTGGTTTTGTATTGTTTGTGGACGTCTTCTTGATTTCACTTAAAATGCCAGAGTCTGGATTCTACTCCATGTCTGAGCTGACTAGGAGTGGGCCCTCCCCTTCTTTGCTGTGGTGACCAAGGGATTCACATCAGGTTAAAACACCTCATCAGCTCCTTTCTGAACATGCTTTTCTGCTCCTAAACAGAAGTCTCCATGGGCTATTTCCTATCTTGCCCCATTGACCACTGTCACCTCTTCAAACCAAAAGCATGGATTCATGCCATTTTGCTAAATGTAACTATGGCATTATTAGTCTTTTAAGATTGCCAAGATGAGTGATCTTAATGTCACTGTGGACACAGCTGTGGCATTCTGATGGCACTCTGGGTGAACAGAGTGAGAAGTTTGTGAAGAGCTGAGGGGAGAACTTGGAACCTCCTGGATCTTCCTATAGAGTCCAGATCCAGTTTCTAGTGATCCTCAAAGCTGAGCAGAATTAGGTCAGCGTTCATGGGGAAAGCAAATGAAAAGCCAGGGCAACGGGAACAATACAAATGAGTAAGGTGTTAGGACTCTTTGGTAAAACAGGGTGTGGAAGTTAGGGTGTGGGAGCAAGTGGGAACACCCTAAAACTCAGAGAAAAATCAAATGGAAACAAAGTATCTCTGTCTGTGCTTATAACTCTCAAACTGCAGACGAATGCACACTAGCCAGGACCATCAGGACCTCAGAAGAGATGCAGGGCTTTCATGCAGCCACTGATAACTCTGTTTATGGGAAGATTTACTTAAGATACAAAGCTCAGAATAAGTAGCCTGGTATTTTTAGTATACAGAAAAGTATACAGAAATTGTCATTGTGTCTATAAACCATATAACTTGGATTTGAAGTCAAAACTGAGACGGAATAAGAAGGGGTGCACACTTTCATGTTCCCTATGTGCTTAGTTTTTGTTTTCAGATAAGAGCAAGAAGTAGATATTATGCCAGCTCTCAGTTCCCATATTGTTAGGATGTACATAATGATAAGCCTTTAATATTTGGAAATAGTTGAAGACCTTGCAAATGAAAACACTGGTTTGACATTCAGTTTTTTTTCTATATACAGTAAGTCAGCCATGATCACTTTGTTTAGGCAAAGCTCAAAGACAAGCAGGGAAGTGTGAAAGTCACACATAGTGACCACATGGAGGCCATATGTGTGCTGATGACTGAGCGTCAGTCATTAGGGAGGGACACTGAGACTAAGAACCCACTAGCGGAAGTGGGTTGCCCTGTGGATGATTTGAAGAGCATCTGTGGCCTTTTCTGTTTGATCTTAAGTTGGGAACAAGGAAAAGATTTTCTGAGGAGCTTCAGCCACTGACCAAGGTTTAATTAGCTTGGCTCAGTAGCCACAGGGGCTTTGGTTTAGCTGTGTAGAGTGATTGCCACAAACTTTTGTTCAGAGTTCTGTTGTGTGAGGTCTAGTCCTTGTGTATTTAGTCTTCAAGGCTGACAAGGATTCTATTTCATTTGAGATGAGTTGAGAAGATCCCTCTTGTACAGCCTTTGGAGACAGAAGAGATAATGGATAGAAACGGAGAGTCAGCATGTCTGCAAGAGAAAATCAAGAAGGCTGTTTCCACAGATGTCAAGACCATCACAGGTTGCCTTGGAGATAGAAGGGCACTTGAGAGAGATTCTTGTCTTCAATCTAAATGTAGACTAGGATAAATGCTCTCCTTTTTCCTAGCCAATAAAGTGCCCACTCTGGTCTTCATGGGGACCTTAGATGCCCAAGTGTCCAAAAACTTCCTGTCCTATTTTCTAAGCCAATTAGAGTTCCTATTTTTAACCTGAAAAGTGCTGGAACTAAGGTTTCTTTATCTCCTAAGTTTGGGGAGTCAACCGGCCATCTCAGCATGAGGTCATCGCAGACAGATTATAAAACAGCTGTATAGTGGTTGGCTTTATATTAATTTACCTTCTTATGTTTTTATTCCATACTGAAGCTTGCTCATTTTTAAATGTCCAAATTCACTTCTGTATCATTTTACTCCTTTTGTTGCCTAGGTCTTTCCGATTCTCAGCATAGATATAACTTGTTACCAACACTTTTCATGGTTACTCAACATCACTATTCCTTCACAGGAATCACACACACACACACACACACACACACACACACACACACACACAACTTAAGTATGTTGTGTTTGGAGGCACAACAGCTTTGTCTTACTTAGAGTCACGTTCATGAGTTCTAGATACATTCACCTGATTTCTTAGTGTTCCTGTTGCCAAAGGAGGCATACTAAAGGGCTGTATTTTCACTTAAGTGGCAATGATAATGATGGATGGCTCATTGAAACATAGCTAAGTTTTCTGTCTTGGTAAGCACAAACATATAAACATACATAGCCATTTAGCTCAGGATGGCTAAACTTTTGGTTCCAACAGAAAACATAGTGACTAAGAATGGAATAAACTGAGCCATGTCATATCTGAGACACAGTTCACATAAGAGTTTGCTTGAGCCACGGACTGAGGTTTCTAGACACCCTGGACATAGCACAGTGATATTGAAAATGTAGTCATAGATTTCATGTTTTACTTACTGGTATTCTTGAGTGGAAATTATGTTTCCCTGTACATTTCTTGTCTAAATCTAACAAGTAAATGTAAAATAAGCACTTTAAGCAGGATATACAGTAAAATAAATAAGGATAATTTGCCTACGTGTTGGAAAGTATTGTGTATATTGAAAATGAAATTTATATATAAAACATTTACCATCACTATTGTACTCTGTAACCTTAAAATGAGTTCAGACCATCAAGACGACATTCTGCCTCCTAGAGGTGATTCTTAAAGAATTCAGACAGTGTAAAGACCTGAAATTAAGAAATTAAATAAAAATGGTTTAAGTGAAAGAAGACAAAGGTAGGTTTACAAAAATGAAGTTAATTAGATAAAGTTGTGGGCAGAATCTGAGTTACAGACAAAACATATTGCATGTGTAGTTGTAGAGTTTTCCATGATTGTTTGTAACCAGGTTGAACTGATCTCTTTAAGTTAATATGAACATGCCTTCGGAAAAATATACAGGCTTGATAAAATATATCCCTCCTTCCCTTCCCTCCCTCCCACTCTTCTCTGTCCCTTTCTTACTCCTTCCTCTCTCCCCAATATTCTTTCTCTCCCTCCTTCCCTTCCTCTAACTCTTCCCCTCTTTCCCCTTCTCTTTCTCTCCATCTATCCCTCCTGTCCTCCACCACATAAACACACACACACACACACACACACACACACACACACACACAACCTTTATACACATAAGCTTTTGCCTCTATCTGTGGAAGAAGCCATATTAAAGGAATGGTTTCCATAATAATTCCTAAGGCTGTGGACTTGTAACATTGAGCGAGAGAAGTTATCTTCCAGAACCAAATGAAACCCTAGCCAAATGTGAGATTAGAAAGAGACTGGCCACTGGCTTCACCCTACTCAATAAAGAGAAGAAAGCTTGCTCTTCACATGATCTGCACACGCTTTCAGAGTTGTTTATCTGATCCTCTTGTGGACAGGACAGTACATGCAACTGAAGCCTGTTTGACATCTTTTGCCTCTTGCCTTATGAACAGAGCAAGAAGCAGGATGTTCCTCGGGAAGACCAGGGACCAACCACCAAGAACCTGGACTTCTGGCCACAGCTGATTACACTGATGGTCACTATTATTGATGAGGATAAAACTGCCTACACCCCTGTTCTCAATCAGTAAGTACACTGGATGGAGAAGTTGGCAGAGTTCATTTAATAAAAATGTATTATCTAAATTTACATACTACCTATATTCTAATGACAGTTAAAGTTTTTTTAATTAAACCATATAAATATTTTTATTTTACTTTTTTATCAGTAAATATCAATTCAGTGATAATGAACATTTTTTAATTTAAACTACAAATCATATAGTTGTTTGCCTGTTAGTCAAATATTTCCCAGGATTTGAATTTTATTTTGTTTAGTGCAGAAGATTTCCTGTGTCTTCCTTTTTTACCATCTTAACAATGACACAGATCCAGACTTACTGTGGAGATATGGGTTTATCATTTTTATTGTCTTTCCTGACCAAGACAGCCTGGATCATAACTTACAATTCAGTTATAATTGCCATGTGGATGCTAGAAACTAAAGTAGGCTCCCTGGATGAGGAGAAATTACTCTTAACTGCTGGGCCATCTCTCCATGCCACTATTCATTTAAACTTTTTTAGTCCACTAAATCCAGTTAGAAATGTGGATTCACCCTCTAGGACTCAAGGAAATGACCAGTGGTCATATTCCTAAAGAACACTGACTGTCCCTCTGCATGCAGCTGTCAACTACAGTAGTTCCACAGCTAGGGATGGAGCCCCACAGCCATCACAGCCACAACAGTAGCATCAATACCCAAAGTCTTAGCCTGTGGTCAGCTGGTCCTGATTGTCTTATATAATGTCTTATCCATACATTATATATGGTCATTACAGGTCATTGTGTCTTTGATTCTGTTTAAGTGGGGGGTTTTGTTGTTTGTTTTAGTTCTCTTTCACTTGCATTATGAGAAAACTGTATGTCTCTCAGATGCCAGCTGATGCCACTGATAAAATGTCAGTGTGTATACATGACTGCCACTTACACAGAGTATAGCCTGCTCCTCCTTAATGAGCAAAGTTTTCCTTGGACATACTCGGCACCTCACCACAGAACTCCACACTTAATGGATTCTAATTTTATCTGCTATGACTAATGAATCTGAATTAACAAATTTGGCAGATTATGTTTTTCTGATTCCACTAAGATATCTGTGAGATAATAAATTGGTTTGTTAAATTGTTGTGTCTCATAAGATTCCAGGTTTAAAAATTTATGCTCTGTATTAATTGCTACAAATTAAAAAGAGGAGGCAGACTGTAATAGAGGAATGGATTGCTTTCTTCATTAAACAGCTCTATTATAACTTATCAATTAAGTTAAAGTGAGGCTTCGTTGAAAATGCAAAACAAGTGTGTTTTTACATGGGAGAATTTAATTTGTATATAGGAATCATCAGATTAGTCTAAGAACAGTCACTTAAATATATATATATATATATATATATATATATATATACCATTTAAGTTTAGATTTAACTTTTAAGTATATACATAATAACTTCTACATGGTAAAATTAGTTTTCTAGTTTCATTTCTATTGCTTTGATAAAATGCTCTGGCAGAAGCAGCTGAGTAAAGAAAGTGGATTGTTTTACCTTACAATTCCAAGTTATAGCCCTTGATAGCCAAGAAGTCAAGGGGCCTGGACTTCAAAGAGCTGGTCATATCTTAATCTCAGCCAAGAGCAGAGAGAAACGAATTTGTGTGTGCTTGCTTGCTTGCTCATTTGTGCTCAGCTCAGTTTTTCTCTACTGTTATTAAACAGTCCAGGATTCTCCGGCTAGGGAATGGTGCTGCCCATTCTGGTCTGGATCTTCCCATATCAGTTAAAACAATCACTAATAGACTTGCCTATAGTGCAACCCAATGTAAGTGGTTCCTCACTTAGATGCTCCTTCAAGGTGATAATAGGTTGTTTCAAGCCACTATTATTTCAAACTCTCAAGTCAGGAAATGTGTGGAGAATAGATACCTTTCTGTCAGTCCTGTTTTGGAACTATTTCTAATTAGAATATGAATGGTTGGTATGTCTGCTGGGACTTCTAATGTCTTAAAATCTGTTTATTCCTGAGGACATAAAAACTTCTTGTGCAATCTAGTTTATTGCCATTAATTTTACTATCATCCTATGTTTATCTGAAGACCAAAACAAGCAAAAATAAAAATAATTTCAATTCACTTTCTGTGATAACTATTTTCTAAATAATTAAAAATTAACAGATAATAATGTACTCCTTATGTCTTATTTATGGTTAGGATTTTATTACCAATGGTATCAAACATTTGTTGACTGCTTATGGTGATGAAGTGAGTATATAAAACATTTAAGTATAAAAGCTCACTTAACCCCCACAGGGGCTCTACACAAGCTTGTGTGTTACACTATTGCTTTCACTTCCCCTTGACAGATGAGGCAATGAGTTGAAAGAGACCAATAATTGCTCTACTGGGTAAGTTAGTTAAGCAGCAGAGGAAAAAATCAAATCTCTGCCTTTTGGATCATGCTGAGATTTAGCCACGGGATTTTACTGCTATTGTTTGATAAAGAAAATAGCCAGAATATGTTAAACTGCAAATGTATAGATTCCCTCACTATCCCAAATTAAAGACAGAAACAATCAACTGCAGAATTTGTTGGAAGAAAAAGTTCTACTTATAAAATATCATTCCTCAGTTCTGGAAATGTTTGGTGAATTCAACATATAAAATTTGATGCTAAAACAAGATAATACATTTTCAAAGTTTATAAAGAAAACAATTCAAAGAGAAGTATCATGGTCATCATGATTGCTTTATGACCTCTGAAAAAATTAAAACTGTGGCTGGAAAGATGGCTCAATGGTTAAGAGTGTTTGCCACTCTTCTAAAGCACCCAAGTTAGGTTTCCAGCATCCATGTTTAGATGTTTATAACAACCTGTAACTCCAGAGTTGATGCTATCTTCAGGCCTCATGGGGCACTGCAGTCATGTGTACCTATCCACACAGTGACAACATATAGACATAATTAAAAATAATAAAAACAAATCTTTAATGCTAAAAATTGAAACTGCCAGGCAGTGGTGGTGAACGCCTTTAATCCCAACACTGAGGAGGCAGAGGCAGGCGAATTTCTGAGTTCAAGGCTGATCTTATCTACAGAGTGAGTTCCAAGACAGCCAGCACTACACAGAGAAACCCTATGTTGAAAACAATTGAAACTTAAAAATTTAATCAAGAGACCAAAAACCCATAGGGAGTGGCTCTTCTTCAGAAGATGATTTTCATTTTTCATCTACTTGATTTTTGCTCATAATTATGCATTTTTTCCTTTTCTTTCCAAGAAAGAAAAAAAGCAACAAAATCATTTAGGAAACTCTAAGCTTTCATTTATCTTGGGCTACACTTTTGTTGTTAAGGTTTCTTCAAGTATATTCAAGAATATTCACACATACAGACTAGCCAGTGCTTTGTGATAGATACTGTGACAGATGCATAGGACGGATGGTGCCTCCTCTGCTCTTCCACATCCTCCTCTGGGGTCCCTGCAGGAGGTCAGATTAACAAGGTACAAGTACAAACATGAAGTTAGCATACATTGCCTTGGGCATGGAAGCATTCCTAGAAAGGGCAATGCAGTGGTGAGACCTGAGTGTCTCCACAGTAGAGATGAAGAGCAGAGAGTGATGGAGGGATGTCACTGAGCAGGATCAGCAAAATGACAGCAGGGGTGACTGGGAGAGACAGCAAGTCTTCCTCCTGGCTTATGCATCTCCTAAGAAATGAATGTCCTTCCTCTCTGAGTGTACCAATGGCACTTCTCACCTGGCACAAAAGGGCCTTCAACCTCTTCCCAGAGCAGAAAGTCCTTCCTACCTGTGGACGTTTCTTAAATTACTTTGACTTAAAATATTTGCTTAAAGAGTGGAAGAGACAGTTCCACTGTCTGGAACACTTACTGCTCTTCTGGAGAACCCAGGTTCTGTTCTTAGCAGCATTTCTGACACCTCAAAAGCTGCCTATAACTTCAGATACAGAAGGTCAACACTCTTTTTAGTCTCCACAGACTCTCACACAGAAAACACACACACACACACATATATATATATTTGAAAAATATACTAAATATAGCAAGGTGTCATATTTGGGTATATAGCACAGCCCAGGTCCAAAAGAAATGTTTTTGTAATTCTAGACAACCTTGAGAAAGAGAAGGTGTTGCTCTCAATAGTTCTGAAGTCTAAAGGTAATATCAGAAAACAACTCCAGATAAGTTAAACCCTGTGTTGAGATGAGATCATGGAATTATACAGCCAAAACATTACCACCAGGAGCAGTTTTGTCTTTTCTCCTTAATATCTGAATCTTATTCCACTGTGTCACATAATGTGAGGATGATGGAGCCAGTAGGCAGGAGTCCAGGGTGCAAAGCAGAGACAGGTGTAGTGTAGGAGCTCAGGTGTCTGCCCTGTGTAAGAAGCAGAGCCCTTTAGAGAGAACTGGAGGTGGCTATGATGGCATGCTTACAGTGTGTTACAACTTGTGTTCTGAGACAATGTATCTCACCATCATTTTATTTAAACATCTTAGAATGTTGATATAGTATACATTTCTTTTCCTGTGTTGTTAGGTTTTTCTTAGAGTTTTTTTCTTTTTTAAGATATATTTTATCTTTAATTTTGGGTACGGGTTGGTGAGGGCAGCTGCATTTGTGAGTATAGCACCCACAGAAGCCAGAAGAGGGACTTACATTCTCTGGAGCTGGAGTTAACCAGTGGTTGTGAGCCACCTGATGTAGGCGCTGGGAGATGAACTCTGCTCCCCTCTTAGAGCAATGCTTCCTTTTAACTATTGAGCCATCTCTCCAATCTTGGGTGGGTTCTTTGTTTGTTCTGTTTTTTCTTTTTAAGTTACTTGCTTATCAGCTTCTTCTTTCTCTAACCCTCTGACTCAGAACACTTCTTTTCATATTAATACTGCCTGTTTATTTAGTATGTAGCTTGTGTGTATTTTTCCAGTATTAGCTCTGTTTTAGTTGATGATTTCATTTGTATTGGCATCTTGGGATTTAAGATCCCACAGTGTCCGTAAGCTCCCTTAAGTCAACTTTTTAAAGATTGGAATTGAACCTTGACAGTGAAAACTGTAAGAAGTCACAATTGATTTTTAGAGTCTGTATTTTAAAGTTTCCTGATTCAAGCTTCCAGATTTAAGGCAATATTTCTGAAATCACTTGTGTCATCTTTGCTACAAACTCTTCAGCCTCTGGCTGCTGTGCCTAGAGGCTTCTTTCTCACACAGGCACAATCCATCTTTTTTTCCAGAGAAGCTATGAATGGCCATACCTGGTTGTCTGTATCCTAAGCTTCTGTTCACTAATTTACCCTTGTGGCCTCAGTGTGTCTATTTTAATTGTAATTGTGTTTTGATAAACCATGTCCTCACAGGAGTAGAAAACAGAAAACAAAAAGCCCCCCCCCCCCCCAGCACAGAAAGACCCTTGGGTTCTTCCCAATACTTTGTATTTTTATTAAGTGGATTTTATGAACATATTCCTAGATTTATACCTAGGTACTCAGCACTTCTTGCTGTTATTGTAAATGATGCTATTATTCAACTTTAGATTTACAGTGGTTTGTTGCTAGTATACACAAATACATGGGTTTATGATCTGGGAGCTTTCTTATGATGGCTTTTTACAGCAAATGGCTATGCTCTTTCAATGAGGAAAGTTTGGATTGTTTTAATTGTGTTTAGGGTTTAGTCTTTTTAGTTTTGAGATAGGGTCTTACTATATTAGCCCAGGCTGATCCAGAGTTGCAGTCTTCCTTCCTCTGCCTTCCAAGGACCAGGATTATAACCTCTGCCACCTCACCCAGTGCCAAATGGCTTATTGATAGCATGGCGAACATTCTGTATGCAGGCTGTCATGGCACCTACAAATGCAGCCTTCTCCCCTCCCTGCCAATTTTCCTTCTTTCTCCTGCTTCTTTTGCAGAATTTCAGAACTTCAGTGATGTTTATTAAAAAACCTGAGACTAAAACAGAAAACTTTTAATTTTCAGAAAACATGCGTGATGCAGGACGAATGCTGGAGTTTGCCACACGTTTCTGTATCTGGTGCAGTAACCATAAATTTTTTTCCATTCAGTTCATTGATTGGTAAATTGCATTGTTTAGTTTGTGAATTTTGAACTAACTTTGCATTTTACCAATAAACCTTTTTGGTAATAATCTCAGTTATTTTGTATGTACCCTAAAATTGAATTTGATAGGTGCCAGAGAGATGCTACCTGGTTAAGAGCATTTGCTGCTCTTGCCGAGGACCTGAATTTGATTCTAACATCCATATCAGGTGGTTCACAACTTCAGTAGCAATAGCTCCAGGGAAATCTAGCATCCTCTTCTGGCCTCTGTGGGCACCTGCATATATATGTACACACACATATATAGATATACACATATACAGAATGAAAATAAAATACATCTTTAAAAGGCATTGAATTCAGACTTTAACTGCAGATGCTTGAATTAATGTATAAAAGATATATTTAATGTGTAATTTTACTTTTGTACTTTTGTTCAGGCACTGGGACCTGATATGCTCTTATTTTAGTTCTGATTCAAAAAATTAAATTAAATATACTTATTTTCTCTCCCATATGCCCAAAACACTCATTATGTCACTTATAATTTTACTTTTGCTTGCTTGCAATATAAAAATCAATACATACAAACCAAGTGGTATCAGTACCCACATATAAATAAAGCCTCTTAAAATAATTTGTCTATGATTATTTTTATATTTATAAAATATATTGAAGGCTGAGGACTAGTTTATATATGTATGTGTATGTGTTTATTATTTTTTTTTCATTATAAGAGTTCCATTATAAGTTTAAGTTTTGGTAAGTAAACCTATAAATGAATATTTTAAAATATGAGTGGATATTGTGAAAAAATCTAATGTATGTTTTTCAGTCAGTGGTATCAATGAAGTATATACTATTCTTTGTGTGGAAATTAGTGTAATTAGAATAAATGCACATGTATTCTTTTACTCAAGATCATAGCAATATCTTGTATACTTAGGCAATGCTCTCTAGCTTCAACAGAATTAATTTACAGAATTAATCTTTCTACATTTGGATTAGAAAACATAAATCTCTCTGTTACTTGGGTTGAATTGATCTACCTTTAGGATGAACGCATAGAAGACATTACTTGGTAAGACAGATGGAGCTGTTCTGACACAAATATTTGACCAGGGCATCCTGGGAATCTCTGGGCTCTGCTGCTTTGGTGCCAATATAATGATGTTTATTTTCCCCCACACCTACTATTATTTTCCAGTTTATACTTTGGCATATAGTCCAACCCCCAGCTTATTAAAGTCAGTAGAAATAAATTGTATAAATGAGATTATATAAAAGTGTGCATGAGCCGTGTAATAGCAGCTGTGGTTATGGGTGAGATGAGACATTTTGGATTTCTAGGATGCCATTATTTTTGATACCCTATCAAGATGTGTTTTGTTTTAGGTTTCCACAAGAACTAAACATGGGGAAGATAAGTGCAGAAATTATGTGGTCTCTCTTTGCTCTCGATATGAAATATGCTCTAGAGGGTAAGTCCAAATACTGAATCTACATTTTCTAAAATATGTGTAAAAATCAACATAGTAAAACCTGGATTATTATGTTTAGCTTAGTTATAATGCATGATCAAAGACGAAGGTCACAAAGTATTTAAAAGTTCCGAAGAACACTTTTTTTTTTTAAACCAAGCAGCTCAAGTTGAAATGTCGTGGTATGTGTCTCACCTGTAGAGATGTGCAGAGACTGGAATAGTCTCGGGGATTTTTTTCCCCAAGGTGAACCACACCTGAAGCTGTGAAAATGATACTGTTTCAGCTATTTGTCTCCAACAGGTACTATTTGGAATTAGTATCTATAGATAGGTGTGGTTAAAGTACAGCCAGCACTCACACAAAGTCAATAGGAAGGCTCTTCATCAGGACCTCTACTCTCAGCAAGTGCAAATTCAACAGTGGAGAGAGCCAGGTAAACACAGCCTTAGGATAACTATGTCTGTAAACGTTGCTTGAGGATCCCTCCCGTCTCCACACAGTGGCTGTAATGAGACCATCAACTGACAGCCATTCTTAAACACAAAGCCTAGTAGAAGTTTTCTTCAGACAGAATCAACAAGTGTATAGTAAGTCAGGGAACACTAAGTGGCTTCTATCTCAGTCAGTGTGAGGTAGTAAAAAATATATTAGCCACAACCCTTTCCTTCAGCAAGACTATGCAAATGAATTACAAGCACTGCTGTGGGTAGACAGTTGCCATATCTGGCAGAGCTAATAGCAAGTATCTGGAGACACTTCTACATCAAACGTGAGGCAGGGACATCACAACTTTCAAGGAGCTGTCCGTAAAGGAACACCTCATTTACAAAGATCTGAATAAGAAATAGGACAAAAAAAAAAAAAAAAAGGTAAAGAACAAAAGGGAAATAGAGTCAATCAATACATGGTACATTTGAGAAAAGAAAAGTGAGAGTGTAGTAAGAAATAAGTTTCAAGACACTGGTTGGGGTGAGTTTACAGGGCCCAGTGAGCCCCCCAAGGAACTCAACTGTGCTGAAAGAAATGGAAATAGTTTATCTTATACAGATGCAGCTTAGAGAAGTACTGAGACATCTTATAAGATCAAATGATGGGGTAGGATCAACTCGGAGTCCATGCTCCTTGAACTACTGCTTTTCAGCTTTGCTAAAATGTAAACTTGATGTAATCAAGAAAGAACACTCAGTCTACTAGTAACTGCCATTCCCCAGGCAGCA
The DNA here is from genome assembly GCF_011762505.2 of Arvicanthis niloticus. NCBI lineage: Eukaryota > Metazoa > Chordata > Mammalia > Rodentia > Muridae > Arvicanthis > Arvicanthis niloticus. The sequence goes on along the minus strand of NC_047664.1, from coordinate 6,975,308 downwards.
TCTGCTTCCCTGGGCCTATTCCCTGCACTCTCAAGCTGCTCTTGAGCTCCCTTGGGACATCTAAAATGTTACAAAGTCAGAATCCTCAGTCTTTTCCCTGTTCCAACACAGGATCCAAACCTGCTTCTTCTCCATGCTTCTAGTTACAGCTCTCGGCACAACATTCGTCTTGTGACCTAAGCCGATAGAGTTAGGTCAGCATTGATTCCTTCATGTCCTCATCAGTCTCCATCACGGCTGCTCTCATGCCTGAGCTTCTCATCCTACCATCCATCTATGACAACCATGCAGGATTTTTCTAGTGTTACATCCTCAGAAAAGACTTCCTCTAACACAGTAGTATATCTATATGATCTATAATGAACTATAGAAATAACTCAATAACTATAATGAACTATAGAAATTACTCAGTGACTACTTAAGGCCCTCTTAATTCAATGGAGCAAGAGAAATACCCATGAAGAACATGCCCATCTGTGGTCTTGGGGGCATGCTCATCATTTTTGTTTACCTGTCCTTACCTATATAACCAGAGAAGCACATTGTCTCAAAGTATTGGGTAGTAGGGAAAGATGGCTTTCCTCATAGCCCAGAGGAACTAATGTTTTAGATCCATATCAAGGAACACTGACTGCCAGTATGTCCCAATGTCTGCTGTTATAGAGACTTACTAAAATCTAGTTATTGACTGTCTTATAGACCCTTCATTATCAGTTTGACACACCCTTGAGTCATCTGAGAGGAGACACCTCTATTGAGGGAATTCTACATCAGATTAGCCTGTGGGTATATGTGCGGAGGAGGATTGTCTTGACTGAACACTGAGGTAGTGGGGGCCTAGCCCACTGTCCTTAGGCCTGTAATATGGGGCTGTATAAGAAAACTACCCAAGTATAAGCTTGTGAATGAGTCAGCATCAGTTTCTGTTTCTGCTTCAAGATCTTGCCATAACTTCATCAATAATGGACTGTGATGTAGAAGTAGACACCAAACACGTCATTTTCCCCTCTCAGTTGCTTTTGATCAGAATGTTTTACCACAGCAACAAAAATGAAACTAGAGCAACTATCTTTACTTAAAAAGAAGTACCAAGCCAGGTATAGTGGAACTCACTTCTAATTCCAGCACTCATGAGGCAGAGGCAAGTGGATCTCTGAGTTCAAGCCCAGCCTGGTCTACATAGGACAGACAGAGCTATATAGTGAGATCCTATTTCAATAAAACCAAAAAGGAAACAAACAAAAAAAGAACTACCAGTTTTAGACAAGGAAATATGTATCCAAAAATGTAAAACTTGAGATTCTAATATTTTTGAAACAAATTAGAAATGCTACAAGTAAAGTTTTCTTTAGCTTTGATCATAAGCTTATTACTTATGTGTTCATATTTTTACACCCAATACAAAAGCAGTAGCCCTAAATCTTGAGATTCTATCATCAAAAAGTTTTTTCAAGATCAGTCAATCAATTAACAGTTCATGGCTTTTATAGCCACTGGGACTCAGAATCCTCTGAGCAAGAGGATTGCTAATTTGACTTTGATAATAATTCACTTGTCAACAATTCTACCCACTTAAACTATATAATTTGGTAATTTTTACCATTTTACATTTGTGAGTATTTTCAGGAAGGTATATGTAGTAACATAGGGGAATAACTTGGATTATATATCTTATATGCCAGAAGCCCTGTCAGGCTTTATATTGTAACAGGATTGGTTTTGTCATCGTATATTCAGAAATCCTTAGTATAAACTAATATATGCATTTGTGTGAAAGAAGTTGTAAATAGGACAATGAACCCCGAAGACAAATCTAGAGGCCTTCACCATTGCAGCTGAGCACAGGGTAGGATTTTTAAACTTGGGGCTGGGTGGGGGGGAGGATGAAAGATTTGAGAATTACACGGTAAGGAAGCTTGATCATTTACCTAAATATGAGTTTGAGTAATTAGCATAGAAACTCTCTAAACATTAGCTTCTTTTCTAGGAAATGCTTGCTATATATAGGTTAAGTGTGTGCGTGTGTGTGTGTGTGTGTGTGTGTGTGTGTATACCACATGCATGTGATGAGTGCCCCAAGAGGCCAGAAAAGAGCATCATCCCTAGCAGCTGGAGTTACAAGTAGCTGTAACCTGCAATATGTGTGACAGGAACTGAACTCAAGTCCTTTGGAAGAGCTGAGCCTTCTCTCTAACCCCAAAATGAATCTTTAACATACCTTGCAAGTTCTCAAGCATGGTGCTAGTAGAAGGAGAATGTTTCAGTCACCATACAAGGGATAAGGGACTTTCCAGAGTTAGTTATAGTGGAGTAAGTTACAGATATATGGCAATCCAGCACACACTCTTCCCTTTTTCAATTTCAATGTAAATGTCTTTGAGAAACATCTGTATCACCTTGTATCGCCTTACATTGCATAAGTAACAATTAATATAGAAAATTAAGACTGAGACTATCTCAAGAATTTAAGTTGTATACTTAAAGACAGTCCTCAGGCAGGCTCTTTTGCATGTTGTTGTTCTGCCCATTTGCCTCATAAAACATTGTTAAACTTAATTGGCTGTGGAACACTGCTTCAAGCTACTGACCTAGAGAGCCCGTGTTGTTCTTACATAATTTGCCTTGTGGTCAAAGTGTCTGAGTGTGACTGGTGAGCAGCTCAGACGGAGTCAGGTCAACGAAACAGAGCTGTCTAGGACCTAAGCACTGGCTGCTTTGGGGAATAAATTTCTGTTCTTACTACATGAACTCATCAGCTTCTAATTAAAAGATAAAAATAACTTTACCCCTCTCTTTGCTCACTCTGTTTGAGGCAGTATATTTTGTCTTTCTGGTTGGCATGAATCACCTTTCAAATTCATTATGTAAAAATTGATGTAATTGCTACAAATATAATACCTGTTGTGTGGAGCTAAGTACCAGAGGACCCTTACTGTCCCAACAAAACAGTAGATTTAAGCAACATGAAGGAGGAATGGTTTATCTTGACTCATATTGCAAAGGATTTGAGCCACCATGGTGGGCAAGCATGAGAAAGCAGAATACTCACATCATGACTGCCAGGAGGCAGAGAGAGAAAATGTTGGAGTTAGCTGACTTTGTTCCCCATATTTAGGGTTGGTCTTGCCTGCTTCCTTAACCCTCTCTGGAAAAAACCCTCAGGAGCACAACCAGACGTATACCTCTGTCGTCCTGGCCTCTGTATCAGTCCAGTCAGCCAAGGTTAAGGTCACAAGAAAACCAGACGAAAAAGGAGAGGTGCAAAATGTTCTTCAGACGCGATGTCTGACCTTATGCCAAAGCACAGTTGGTCTGCCGAGTTCTGTCTGAATATCTCCTAAGATGGCAGCCAGGCCCAGTTTTGATCTGGGACCCTACTGCTCTGAGTTTTCCTCAGTTTGGTATAGTTTGTTAAACTTATCAATCCTCACTTTCCATAGTTACATACTGACTGAAATCCTACAGACAAAGCATTGAAAACAGAGTGAGAGACTAGCATGGGAGTGAGGGAAAACAGTTAATAAATACTCAACAAATATTAATTATTGATAACTCTAACCATTATGGTTTGGTAAGCAAGAACTTGAGGGGACATCATCATGTCAAACATCCAAATGCCTCAATATTCATGTTACGGAGATGTTTGACCAGTCACAAAATCAATGGACATTGTGTTTGTTGTTGTATTAATTAATCCTGGCTGCCTAGAGATTCTTAAACCTGGATGCTTCCTCTTTGGTGTAACACAGACTCATGTCTTCAAAGTTCTTATGAAGAGCAACTTTTACAAGATCCAAAGATAGGAGTCAGATGTTAGGGCCCAGGTGTTAGGGGGCCAGATAGTAGGGTTCAAATATTAGGGCCCAGGTATTAAGGAACCAGATGTTAGGGTTCAGATGTTAGGGCCCAGGCATTAATGGTCAGACATTAAGGATTAGATGTTGGAGAAGGTCCACAGGACTTTAAGTAGCTTCTATCATTGTATCTGAATCACAAGTGACTGTTGTCAGCTCCTTAGGTTCCCTCTGAACACTACAGTTTGTTGAGGTTTCTCACACTGGCCTTTTTCAGCATCATGCCCAGCTGTTGGCATTAACACTGTACACACCTCATCCAAGGACAGTCTTCCTTCAGCTTATAAACAGTTTCATAATCAGTACTCTCTGAAGGGACTTACTCCCCTAGCTTCTGTATTGGTTGATTTCTGTAAGGAGGCTTCTCTCCAAACACTGTTACCATGATCATTATCTATTGCCCAAAATATAGACCTCAGGCCACTTAAAGAACTTAAGGTATTTCTGTTGGCCTTGTGACCACAAAAACAGTGAAGTAAAAAAAGACAAGGTCTGTTTTTGTCTTACCTCAGAAAAAGTGTCATGAATTTCCCTTGCTTCTCCTCCAGTGTTCTCATACCAGATCTACCTCTTATTAGCAACACTATACCTTCTGTCACTCTGGTTTGCCTACTGATCCTCAGGATAATCACCTAATACACAACTCTCCATTATACAGTAATAGGAATCTCGCAGAACCATTGCAAGAGTCTCCCTTTATGGGATGAAGCCAAATTGCAGCCATCAAACAGATATCATAGGCTGGCCAATAAAATCCACTGTCAGGTTATCCTAAAATCTGGAAACATCTATTAAATACACTCGGGGCGGGGGGGGGGGGGCAGAGAAGGATCTATTGTTAAGAGCACTTGCTGCTCTTGCAGAGGACCAAAGTTTGATTCCAAGCAAGCATACCAAGCAGCTCACAAGCACCTATACCTCCAGGTCCAGAGACTTTGGTGTCTTATTCTGGCTCCTGGAGACACCTGGACTCAAACTCAACAAACATGCACACATATCCATAAATAAAATTAAAACTGTTATTTGAAAATAAAATTTCCAGTGTCATTTGATGGAAAACTAAGGATCCACGAGAGTGGGTATTAAGGTAGACTAGTGTCTTTAGCCCTCTTGCTCTGGCTAATTTGAATGTTCCTTCCCTCCTGTCCCATCCATTTTTATAGCCCTTCCTTTAGCACCTAGAAAACTCAGGGTCTTCCAAACATGCACTTATATGAAACATTGTAGTCCAGAAAAGCTCAAATACACATAAAAAGAGCAAAGTATTTTCCATCAAGAGATGAAACTACCAATGGACCCTACCACACAGCTAGTGAGCAGTAAGTGTATGCATAGAAATAAACATAAAAACAAAAAGGGTGACTGCAATTAATGATGTCACCCCCTGTTTCTTTCTAACCTTTTTTTTTTTTTTTTTAAACAGAATTCAAGAGAGTCATTTCATTCTTGCTTTCAAAGAAAGCATCAGGATTGATTCAATTGACATGCACATAGGAACATGGCACCTTCACACAGTAAATGCATTTCAAAGTATCCTCCTCTGAATGTCCCTGAAAGTTCCATCTCCTCCCTCCTATTTCCTTAACCTCTTTGTAATTAAATCATAATTGCTTACTTTATGTTTCTGGAGTAGGCAGGCAAGATAAACAATGTGTGTGATTAATCTAGTGACTGTCAGTTGAGACAAGAAAGCAAAACAGACGTCCAGGAGGACTTGTGACACCTGAACCTTTAACTGGCCACCATTCACCTTATTATCTAGTTCAGTGAAAGATAATTAAAATATTATGACCCGCATGATATACTGTGTTCCTTTGATAGACATCAGAGTAAGTATACAATTAACCCATCTTCTTTGGGTCCCAATGAAAAGATAATTAAACATCAAAACCAAAACTAAGCTGGTACCTCAGACTATGAATGTGTCTCTCAATAGCAATATAAGCAAATCCTTTTGTTGCAAACCCCCTTGTGTTCTGAAATTAAGTGTGGTGGCTTATAAATCTGCTTTCCAACTTGGCGACTTTAGCAGAATCCCAAGTAAACAGAACTGAGTTTCTAGAAACCCAGTGAGCTCTTCTATAGATCTGGCAAGTCATACATTGCCTGTTCATATACTTACATTTGTGATGTGGCAATATATAAAAAGGACATGAGGTCTTGATGGATGTTTCTCTTCTGCCTGTCAGGCTGTAACAAAAAAAATTCTAGTTACAATTCACACACTCTGTCTACTTGGTTTTAAAATAAAGAGCAGGGAGTAATAACAGTAACAATACAGGGTTTTGAATAATTTTGTAGCCTGGTCCCTTCTTCTCCACAGAAACACTGAGATTTCTGGAATTTTCCATTTGAGATGCTATTTGAACTTAAATCCCAGGATTGGGGAGATGACCTAGCAGTTAAGAACACTTGCTGCAGATGCAGAGGCCTATAGCCAAACACTAGGAAGAACTTGAGAAACCCTCCAGAAGAAGGAAAGGACTGTAGGAGCCAGAGGGATAGAGGACACCAGAAGAACACAGTCCACAGGATGAATGAACTAAGCAAGGCTCATAGGGGCTCAGAGAGACTGAAGTCACAATCACAGACACTGTGTGGGTTTAGCTAGGTCCTCTGCATGTATGTTATCATTATGTAGCTTGATGTTCTTGTTGGACCCTTAACAGTGGGAACAGGGGCTGTCTTTGACTCTTTTGCCTGCTGTTGAAATTCTTTCATCCTACTAGGGTACCTCGTCCAGTCTTGATATGAGGGTTTGTGCCTAGTCTTATTGTAACTTGTTATGCTGTATTCCAGTGATATTCCTGAGAGGCCTGCTCTTTTCTGAAGGGAAATGGAGGCGGAGTGGATCTGGGGGTACTGGGAGGAGTAGAGGGAGGGGAAATTGCAATGGGATATAATATATTTGTTTGTGTGTGCGCACACGTGCACAGCTTGGGAAGCCATGCAGATCATTTTTGCAGTGCTTTATTGGTTTTACAGTTCAGTGGTCCATGGGGGAGGGAATGCTACAATTGTCAGACAGTATCTTTGCTCCATGTACTTCTTCTATATTGCCACTATTTCTAGACCCACACAAATCCACAAACAAATTATTTCTTTTCTATAGCCAAAAGGTATCCGTTCTTCCCCTCCCCTTCCTCTCCATCGCCTTCATCTGGTTCCAGCCACAACCCCTCCTTGCTATCTCAAGATCCCCTGAATAGTTAGCACATTTCCATTCTTACTGTCCTGAAGTTCATTAGCTCCTAACAGGCAGATTGACAGCCATCAATTTAAATTAGGTCAGGCCTGGCCCCACTCTTTTTTTCCTTGTACATGCTAGATTGGAACTCCCTATGTAGCCTAGGATGGATTCCCGCTCTACCTTAGCCCTCCAGGTGCTTGGAATGCAAGCTCTTCTACCATGTGCAGCCCTGTCTCCTCTTCTAATGCTGTAATATTCTCCCTGGCCTCCTTTCTCTGTGTTCCTGCATAGAAATGTTATCTTTCTCTGGAGTCTGATCTCCTAAAGCATTTGTAAGTATGAAGTGGAGAGTATTGGGAATCTTGAGGAATTTTACAAGTGGTACACCCTTCATAGTAATCCAAATACAGACTTCCATCATCCTAGACAGAAATCTGTTCCCATCAGCCATCATGCTCTGTCTTGCCATGCCAGTGAAACTGTAGACTTTGAATAGGTCAACCTTGTGGTGTGTAAATTCTAGCTTAATACACTTATAACAAAAAGCTATTTGGAAATAGAATTTTATTTAAAAAAAAAACCTTTTAACTGTTAAGATTAAGAGTAGAAGAAGCTCTGATGATATAAATTTTAAGCATGGTTATTTTAAAAATGTCTCATAGTCCCTGTGTCTTCATGTAGTGAGTACATCATCATCATCATCTGTAGTAATATTTATTATTATGAGACACGGTCTCATGTAGCCCAAGATGGACTCAATTTTGCTATATAGTTGTAGATGACCTTGAACTTCTCATCCTTCTGCCTTCACCTCCTGAGTTCTGGGATCACAGGCGTGTTCTACCATACTTGGTTTTTGCAGGACTAGAGACTGAACCTAGGGCTTCATGTGTGGTAAGCCAGTAATTACCAACTGGGGTACATTCCCAGCCAAGTGATTCCTTATTTATCCTTTTATTCATCATTTCTCTCACACCATAATGGGTAATTATTTTCATGATCGATAGAGGGCAACTCCTTGCAAAGAAACTATGGCAACTAGAATACATTTGCCCATAAAATGTTACCTATAATTAGTTAATGATTGCCTCTATCATTTTCCTTATCATATTCACATAGCATAAGACAAATGATAGATAGCTTCAATTATTAACCAATACTGGTATTTTAAAATGTTCACTTGTCTTTCAATTATTGTTTATAATTGAATTCTGCCCAGAACCATTACAATCTAATTAAAAACATATTTATGGATGTGTGTGTACCAAGGCATGTATATGTGGAGGTCAGAGGACAGCTTTCAGACGTGAGTACTCTCTTACCATCTGAGGGTTCTGGAGATCAAACATGGGTCATCAGGCTTGGCCACAAGCACCATTATTCACTGAGCCATCTTGCCAGCCCTATTTTTCATCTACTGGTTCATGTTTCTTATCTCTATGGGAAGTCAATACTGAAACTTGAAAGGCAATGTAGTGACAACATTGCTTCAACAATTCTTCCTTGGATTGACTTATCTCACCTAAGGAGAAAAGCGTTGAATCACCCCAGGAGTTTCAGCATCATGTCCTTCTGAGTAAATGTACTAGATGAAATGTAGATATTAACAATACATTTTTAATAGCACTTTGTCTTTTATGGTTTGAAATGCATATGATATACTGAGGTGTACACTGTCACTAAAACATTTTATCACCTAAATAATGTGACAGATTGTGAGTATAATTATAGGAACAAGTGTATAATGTTTACCTTCAAATCAGTTTTTAAAGTGCACTTCCCACTCAGGAATTTACTTAGTGATGAAACAGTCCTGACTATAAGAAATGGAAGTCTCAGATTTGGTATTTGCTGTTTTTGTAAACAAGGGGAAACCTCTCTGCATAAAGCCCTTAAATCACAGATATTAACTTTTATTTTGCCCAGGTTGGAATGACCATGCCTTGTTGCTTCTAGTTTTGTTACGGTATTGCCTTTTACGTTGTGCAAATGTCATGTTTTGGTATCCAACTCCCATTTCTGTGGACTTGCTGAAATGCCTTGACCACTTAGGGGAGAAAAGGACTCATCTGGCTTTCAATTCCAAATCCAAGTCCATCCTATCATGGAAGTTACAGTGCCAAGAGCTTGAAGCAGCCAATGGTGTCACAGTCAAGAGCAGAGAGAAATATGCACATCCATACTCATTTGCTGGCACTGCCTGCCTGCACTCAACTTCCCTGCCTCCACTCTCACACAGTTCCAGTCCCCCAGCCTAGGGAATGCTGCTACCTACATTTACAGTGAATCTTCAGACTTCAGTTAACACAATTAGGAAAAGTCCCCCACAGAAATGCCCCAGACCAACTTGATCAAGACAATTTCAAACTGAGACTCTCTTCCTAGGTAATCCTAGATTGTATCAAGTTGGCAATTAAAACTAGCCATCACATTTGGTTAATACTTGACTAACCAAATCAAACTGATAACAACTTCAAATTTTTAGATAATTGGTGTTAAAATGTAAGTAATCATTAGACATTTGTTGTTAATTTTCTCCATCCTCTTTGTATTGAGTCTCATTTCACTTACAAGTTTAGACATTTTTTGAATGTGTTCATTTCTTATTCTCAGATTATTCAGCTGTCCAACATTTTATGAAGTAATTCGGTATTAAACAGGACTCATAGAAATGAAGGTGCCCAGAGGTTAAGTAGCTTGTCAGACCTTATTCCCTATGCCAAGTCAAAAGTGTGAAGACTTATCTTGTTTAAATTTGCACTAAGTGAATAAAACTGTTTGCATGGGGATTTGAATTTCATTTCCTGTCCATTATAGGGAGGACACAGCTCATAAGGTTAATAGCTACACTCAATGTTCATTATAAGCTAAGAACATTGGGAAGCAGAATGAGCACGCTGGGTGGTAAGAACACTGATCCATCTCTCGTCCATCTCCGTGGGAAGGATGTGGCATTTGGTAACTGTATTCAGATCAATAGTTCAGTGGAAGGGACACTTTGTGCTTGGGTTTAGACCAACCTGGTTCACTTAGTGATGTACACTTCCCATGGGAATTTTGGATAGTGTAAACCATATCTCAAGTTCTCCTTGGAGAAATACTGGGCAGAGTGATGCTGTTAAACAGCAATTTCATAAAGGAAAATTTCATTAAGTGTTAGCTTCCCATTGTCTTTACAAACAAAGTAATTTGGAAAAATTCTACTCAGGGTTGAAGATTGCAAGCAAAGTAGATGGTTTGGATTTTGTTTGGTGAATGTTTGGTTATGTTAAAATTCCTTTTCTTCTTAAAATTTGTGTGTGTGTGTGTGTGTGTGTGTGTGTGTGTGTGTGTGTGTGCATTTGTACATGAGAGCAGGTAACCATAGAAGCTAAAGGTATCAGCTCCTTGAGAGCTGGAGTTATAGCCAATTGTGTGGAGTCCAGGCACCTGACAAGGGTGCTGGGAAATGAATTTTGACCCTCCGCAAGTACAGTGCATGCCTTTAACTGCTCCACTATCTCTCCAGACCCTGATGTTATTAGGTTTTGTTTTCAAGAAAAATAAGATATAAAGTAAATGCTATTTGGATTTATGACACAACCAAATATCCTAAAATAATTCAGAATTTTACTTATTTTTAATTTAATGGTGTGTGTGTGTGTGTGTGTGTGTGTGTGTGTGTGTGTATGTGTGTACATATATACACATGTCCTGCACATATATGGAGATCCAAGCACAGCTTTTGTGGGTTCTAGGGATGGAACTCAGATGTCAAGCTCTTGTGGCAACTGCTTTAACTAGGTGAGCCAACTCACTGCCCCTCATATTTTAAAATCTTTTTGGGACCCACCATATTGGCAGCTATCATATGGGGGCTGCCATACTGGGGAGCTCTCCTGCCAGTCTTGTTGGCCTCATCACAAGTTTGTTCTCCTGCTTGAGAACCCAGCCTGTTTCCTCTGTCCTCACAAGAACCTTGAAGCTGTACCTCTCTCTCTCTAATAGCTGTGTGTTTAGAATGTCTGACCCACTGTCTCAGATAAACTTTGCCACACCTTGTCATGAATGGCAGAATGTTAAAATGCCTATCCATCTGGCTTTATCAGTTGTAAACCCTGACAGTTGATGAAATGGATTTCTTCACCATTCCTGAGGACATTTGGAACCAATTTTCTTATAGCAGTGTGTGTGTCATAGTGTATTCAATGTGAGGTGAATGCCACTGAGCAAGGTTTTAAAGATTATTAATTTTAAAAATGTATTTATTTAGTGTATCCATGTGTACACACACATATGCACACATGCACACACATGCCTGCCTGCCTATCTTCATGTGTAAATTTATGTGATACAGAGGCATGCAGTTGCCCGTGGAGGCCAGAAGCAGATGGCAGATCCTCTGGAGCTGGAATCATAGGTGGTTGTGAACCTTCCAACATGGGGGCTGGGAACTGAACCTAGCTGCTCTACAAGAGCAGCAAGTGCCCTTAACCACTGAACCATCTCTGCAGCTCTAATAACAATTTTAAATTCTATAAATTTCTTCTCTTGGCACAGTAGAAATGTCGAGAGTTCAGAATGCCCTGTAGCTACAATAACTATACCTTTTAAATGTAATTACATGGTTTGGCACAACTAAGAGAGAATTGTGAATAAAATAGAAGAAACTACTGAAACCACATCATTGAGTTCAGATCATGTGACTCTATAGCATCACTACTACTAAGCATGAGTCATTCTGTAAGTTGTCAGTTCAAAGCCAGCTTTAAACTTGCTTGAACTGCCAATCTGTGCCTTGTTATTAAATATACCAAACTGTGATAAAAAGTTGCTTATTCAGTTAGCTACTCATAAGTATAGTATGAGTGGGTGGGCAGATATGTATAGTATATAGTATACTAACATAAATATATAATTTGTATTAAAGACTGTGTTAAGTATTTTAGGCTAAAAAAGACAGAAACTCTGCCCTTGGGAAGGTCATCATTTACCCAGGATCTAGGTATTAATCAAATATTCACGAATATTTAGGCAGACATGAACTTAGTAACTTCTATAAGAGATGAGTCTGTGCTTGAGGGAGGTGGCTTGAGATGACCATTTTATTTTGTCAATAAATGCACAGACATGTCTCCCAAGGAATTATTTTTGGTACCAGATCTGCTGAACAAGTTAAAAATGGATGGGCGGAGCTATCAGTTACGGGAGACTGATCCTGTAACTGCCTGGCCTGTGAAATTTGGAGTTTACATTTCTCTGCTGGCTGCCTACTGTGAGCTTGTTTTGTGTACATGTGTGTTCACCCACTTGCTGTCTCATTGTAAAACTGACTTCTTCCTTAGACGCCTGCTCTTACTGGTCACTGTTTGGTGTTGACTGTTTTTTCTTGCTGATGAATCCCCAGAAAGTTACTGAAGAGGAAACACACATCCATCTTTAGCTCTTTTATTATGCTCATGATATTTTAGTCACGAACACTTTCTAGCTGGCAGGCTCGACATACATATTCAGTAGCATCTAAATATTGTTGTTGCATCTATTATATAAGCTGAAAAAAATAAACCCTCTCCTCAACAGATGGCTCCAAAATTTATAAAACTCATAAGTCCCAAAACATTTGGGGGTTTTGTAATAAAAACAATCCAAGTTGATCATAGGAGTGATTTGATTGCTCACATAACAGTCCTTGCCTCTTCCTTTTAAAATTTTCTAGCTTCCTTGCACAGGGCTCACTTCCAGAAGTCAGACATCAGGTGAAGGTTACTTGTAGAGTTTATATGGGAAAGTGTTCCTGGGTTGGCTGACTGTTAAGGGTTATCCAAGAGATGAGTGAGTTCAGTCAGCCCTGTTTCAAACAAAAAAAGGCTGATGAGATGGTGAGATGGTAAGCACGAAGCTTAGGGTTGAATTCTCTCCCTCAGACTCTGCTGTTTAACTCCTGCATCCATCTTTGGAATTTGCCTTTGAAGTCTATGCCATTAAAAACAGTTCGAACAGGAAACTTGTAAGGTTCGTGATGGGTGCAGGGAGAGGAGAGAGATCTTATTTTCATGGATAGTAAAAACCTGTAAATTATTGTAAATGCTAAGGATACATTGTTCCAAAGAGAAAAAGAGTAAGTTTCAAGTGATCTCCTGTTTGGCTTTCTGATAGACTATTTGATGGCTGCAGTAAGTTAGCCCTTAGAGTCTCCTAGGCTGGGGAGCAAGGGAATAAATTTCATTACAACCTAGCTAGTGTTGGCATTTGAGGCCAGATTACCCAACCAATGGCTGGAGTTGAACAGGATATCTGGATTTAGGACAGAATCTTTGTCTAAATAAATTTCTTGTGTGCTTCTTCATGACCCTGATTATTCTTCTAAAATATGTATAGAAAGGGATTTCGATATAAAAGCCATCTGTTTGCTTTTCTTCTAGAAAAAAAAAAAAAAACCCTCTCATGTCTCTAATCAAACTGAGACCTAAACATAGAATTTTCCAGTTTCTAAGCTTTGTGCTTGCCAACTGTAAGCATGCATACTTTAAGAACATAGACTGTAAATGGAGATTGATTACTCTATAGTCTAGTCAACATAAGGGGCTCTTATTCTCTGTTCCAAGATTTGCATAATCATAATTTTTATCCTGTCTCTAGGATGATAAGGAGAAAACACTTTAATGTTGATACCCCTTGCTTTGATGCATGCCTAAAACTTCTCCAACTCTTGGACTAACCACAAGCCACCTGCATTAGAGGTATAATCATTCTCTATAGACAGCTGTCTGGGTAACATTTCTAGATCCTGCCAGAACCTCAAGAAACTGTCCATTCTCCAAAGCCTTTCTTCCTCCATCTCCTGTGGCTTTAGAGCATCATCACTCTGACCCTGGCATCTCACTCAGATCTCTAAATCAGGCTGTGTCCTCCTCTTGCCCTTACTCCTGAGGTACTGGCAAAGCTTTGTCCATTTTCACTCCAGTCTTCCTTCTTCTCATACACTTTGGCTTCTCATACCCACAAGTCCAGAGCACCATCTCCATGGAAACCTTACTAGGTGATGGGTCTTACAAACTGCCTAGTTCTTACCACCTAAGATCTGTCTGAACTCAAAGCCTCCCTCTCCCCTCTCTGCCAGGTGAAATTTCTCTCAGTACAAAACTCTTTGCTTAAGCCTCACTCATAGCAACACCAATTTCAGCACTATAAAATGAACCACTAGCTAGTCTTCATGAAGGAGCTATCAACATGGGGGGTTACTGCTCTTCAGAGAACAGGAAGACCCCAGTACCTAGGCAGTTGTCCTTAGGCATAAGTAATTCAAAACCTGAATTAACGTCTATGAAATGGACTCCTAACCTTCAGAAAACATAAGGAATTTTTTCATAAGTGTGTGTTTATACTACTAAATTATAATGCATAAAATTTCAAATTGACCATGATCTTTTCATTCTAGTTTCTAATGTTATATATGCAAATAGAATTTTTATTGAGAATATTTTTTCAGACAATATATTCTGATCATGTTCCCCCTCCCCCAGCTTCTACCAGATCTTGCCAATCTCCTCATCTACCCAACTCTATACTCTCTCCCTTCGCCCAACTCTATACCTTCTTTCTCTCTCTCTTTAGAAAACAAAAGAGCAAATAAACAAGAGTGTATATTTTAAAAAGAAAGTTCACAAGAAACACACACACACACACACACAAAGAAAAGAAAAACCAGAAATCAAAATATGCAAGGAAATGACCAGTACGTTTAAAAAAATGTCCAAATAATGCATTATGAGTCAAAGGTCTACAAACATACCGTTAAGTTCATCTTGTATTGGCCATGGAGCCAGCCTTAAACTTAAGTGTGGTTATATACCCAGTGAGACTCCATCGGAGAAAACTAATTTTTCCTTAAGTGGTTGTCATTTGCAGAGAGCTTCTTGGTTAGGAAAGGGAGCACATGTCTACTTCTACTTCTTGCCACCAGGACCCCATTTGGCTTGACCCTGTGCGCGCTGCCACAGCCTTAGTGAGTTCGTAGGTGCACCAGTCCTGTTGTGTCTGAAACACACTGCTTCCTTGGTGTCCTCTACCCTCTCTGGTTCTCAGAATCTTTCTGCCTCCTCTTCCACACAGTTCCCTGAGTCCTGAGGGGAGGGATTTTGATGAAGACATCACACTTTTTACCGACTGTTCCAAAGCCTCCCACTCTCTGCACATGCCCAGCATGAGCAAGACACCAATCTGTGGGTGTAGCAGAATGCCTTTAGCAGTCAGTCGTCCTGAATGTGCCCATTCTCATTTGTATATAGAATTTATATGATGGCAAACCTGGTACTGGTGCATTTCAATATTGTTCTGCATTTTAAGGACCCTGGTGTGCTCATCATTACATAATAACCCCCCTGAACTCTGACTATCATTATTTCCACCACTTCTATTTTCAGATAATCAACTTGTTAGTATTTCTTGAGGTGTAATGGATAACGCTGCAACAAAGGCATACTTTTTTGTTGTTTTTTGTTGTTTTGCTTATTTTGTTTAATACCTTTGGGTGAACTACTAGGAATTACTGTCTCAAAGAAGATAAGTGCTTGTATGCCTTTTGGGACTCGTTGTCAAATTATTTCCCAACATTTTCAAATGTGCGCACTGCCACAAGCAATAGATGACTGTTCTTTCTGCACACCACTGGCTGAATAGAACACTGAAATGACTTTAAGTTTGCTGTTATGCTTACAAATTGAAGCTCCTAGCTTAGACTTTGAATTTTTGTTGTAACTAAGGAAATGAGCACCTGTTTTATGTGTATTGAACAATTTTATTTCTTCTTACTGATTTTCATTTTGTTCTTGCCCTTTAGTGTTGGTCTTCATTCATTTAATACTGTTTAAAGCTTCAGTTCATATGGATCATTTATAAAATTCAGATTCTCATTTTTTTTAAAAAAATTTCTACACATATAATTTTTCCTCCAGGTATTTTCCATTGGATTTGCATTATTTTTTGTTGTAGAGGTTTATTGTGTTGTATAATCTATTTTGATTCAGTTAGATTAAGTGTTATCTAGGAAAACAATCTATTAGTCTATAATTTGATTTGTATATATACTGTGCTAATTCTCTAATCCCTCTGGTTTTCATTTTGGTATTGAAACAACCCTCTCTGTACAAGCATGAGGATCCTATATTTGGATCCTCAGAGCCCATGTAAAAAGCAAAACAAACAAACAAAAAACTCAGAAATAACTGGTTGTAGCCTCAGACCTGTGGGGGAGGGGTATAGGTGGAAGGATCACTGGAGTCTGCTAACCCTCGCCTAGCTCCCAGATCCATGAGAAACCTTGACACAAGAGGAAAAGATGGAGAGTCATAAAGTAGGACACCCAACTCCTTCTTCTAGCCTCCTGTCTTAGGGTTTCTATTGTTGTGAAGAGACACCATGACCATAGCAACTCTTATAAAGAAAAACATCTAACTGGGGCTGGCTTACAGTTTCAGAGGTTTACTCCATTATCATCATGGCAGAAAGCATGGCAGCAAGCAAGCAGACATGGTGCTGGAGAAGAACCCAAGAGTTCTATATCTTGACCTGCAAGCAGCAGAAGGAGACTGACCCACTAGGCATGGCTTGAGCATATGAGACCTTAAAGTTAGCATATGCCCACAGAGATCCACTTCCTTTAAACAAGGCCACACATACTCCAACAAGACCATTCCTTCTAATAGTGCCACTTCCTATGGGCCAAGCGTTCAAACACATGAGTCTATAGGGCCATTCCCATTCAAATAGCCATACCTCCTTATACACACATGCATAGACGTGTGCAGACATACATGTATAGAACTATTTATTTTAGCTAGCTCATATAAAAGACACAGAAACCTGTTGTTTTATTTACAATCTGTGATCCTAGATTGGGCAGGTTCTGTGTTATTCTCACCTATATCCAAATGACACACCCCATGTTACTTGCTGTTTGAGACATGACCTGGCTGCCCCTGCTCCATCAGCCTGTCCTCAGAGTACACTTCTTCGGGACACATGCACATGATCCATCTGGTCTCATGGTGGCCTCCTCCTCTCTTCATATTTCCTTTCCTCCTCCTGGTCTCTCCTGAGACCCTTCACTCAAGTCCTGCCTTTCTATTTCTTCTGCCCAATCACAGGCTCTAGCCTTTTATTAACCAATCAAATTTAAATTGGGGAGCAAGGTTTACACAACAAAGGCCAGTGTATGTGACAATGCACTCATCTGGATGGCAACCAGAACTTGGGGTTCAAAATTTAGGATTTGTATACATAGCATCAGACCAACCCCCAATACATACATCCATACAACTCAAACAAGAAGTCTAACATTTGAAGGTGTTTGGGAAATTCAGTCTATGATCATGGCAGCAACCTCTTGACTCCATGAGAAGGAAGAAGCTGGATGGTGGGCCTTTCCCATGGAGAACAAAGTTTTAAACAAAAAAATGAAGATGATATAGTGCATCAGGGTATCTTTGAGAAAAATGGAGACTTTCTCAGCTTGATTATACATAGAAATTCAGAAGTCATCAAAGTCACCCCCTGTCAACAGCATTTGAGTCCTTGTCTTGTGAACTTGAAGGATGAAATTCACAGACCACAAAGGGTGAGTTTGGGAAAGAAGCCATGGAGTTAGTAAGGTTTTTAGAGGCAAGAGGGAAGTGGGTCAGGTCAGTTTCCATCTCAAGTATTCAGGTGCCTCATAGTTTCAGAGACATAAATATGAATTTCAGAAAAGGGTACTCTGTTAGGTTAAGAGAGATTTAAAAAAATCCCCCACTTCTAATATCTCCAGTCTCCAGCAAGAGAGAACCAGAAACCTTTTGAATTAAATGTTTTTGGAATCTCTGGTCTCTGCCCAAGGAAATTTGTATTAGTGAAAAAATAGACTGGTCATTGTGTTGATGGGTCTTTTTTTTTACCCCAAAACATCCTAGTCAGTGTCTTTCTCCTATTCTCATCAAATCTAAGATTTGATATGGAGGAAGATGCTTTTTAAAGCATGAACTGCCTGAAGTGGGTAATTTGAAAGGATGACTTTATTGGTAGAAGTTTAACCACAAGAGGGAATGGCTGAGGTGAGAGGAAGAACTGGAAAAAATGTACAAGGCAGAAGACGAGTGCACAGCCTTAGAGATCTGCCATCTGAACGGTTGTTAAGTTTTCTTGATCACACATGCATGCACACGCATGTGCGTGTATGTACAAACACACACACACACATGCACACACAACACACAAGCACACACATATACACAAATGCACACATGCACATGTCACACACATGCATGCCTGCACCTACACACACAACACACACATACACACACACACACACTGATCTACACACACACGCACATGAATATATAAAATGAAGATAGCAGAGATGATTAAGACAGAGAACTGAGGAGTCTAAGTCTATCCTGATGTAGTAAGAATTTCCAGTAAGCTGTGTCATTTGTGATTCTGCTGAAGTGCTTAGTCAGCGCCTGCTTGCCTATAACTTGTCAGTACATTATCACCATATGCAACCTTTAACAAACCCCTCATGAAAAATAGCATTGTGGGGTACAATTCTCCTTTGTGAACATTTCACACAGCTAGATGAGCACATTTTATTGTAGTTTTCTATATTTCTTATCCATGAACACTGCACTGTTTTCAGAAAATGTATTCATCTTTCTTGGGTTTTATTAAGATATATTTTATTTTTACTTGTTTTTTAACATTTAAGAAGGCCATGCAAGCATATTATACTTTTGATCAATCCACCTCCACCCTTTCCTCTCTAATTCTTCCCTTTCCCATCTCCCTCCCATTTCGTGTGTTCTCTATTTAAACCCTTAGCATCCACTTAGTGCTTCCTGTGTGCACATGGTGGACAGCCAAAGAAATCCCAAGCAAGTAGTCATGGTGGGGCTGGATTTCAAGGCATGGGATACAGTGCAGGTGGTATGCAGGGCAAAGGGGGAGAAAAAAACTTAAAACATTAAATCACTGAGGATGGGGTACAAAATAGAAGACAGAATATGGGGAGAGACAACCAACACTGAGAAGTTTTGAAAAGATCACTCAAAGCTTTCTAACATATACAGTGTATTCATATTTTATTATTTGCAAGAAATGTTCCTGGAGCAGAGAAAACTTGACTTAAGCTACTTTCATCTCAAGACAACTCCCAGAAACTTTATGTTGATATCTTTGTGATCTCTTAATACAGTTCTTAAAAATAAATATTATAATATATTTATAAATTAATGATAAATATTAATTATATTTAACATTAATTAAGTTAGTTGGTAATATTGGTTAATTAATAATAATTACAAATATCGATTTAAGAATATTATTAATATATTCACCAGTTGATTTTTAAATAGAACATAAGATTGATAAGATATGAAATTATTTATTAATGTTTAACTAATTTAATTAATTAATTTAAAATTTTAATGTTTTGTCCTCTAAAAGGTAAAAAATTGCACTTCAAATATATTTCTGAAAATTTCATAGCTATAGTTAACACAAGGAAAAGGGTGTGTTTTAGCCTGAAGAATGTCAAAATTAATCAGAAGGTCATTTGAATGGCAAGAAACAAGAGACTTATAATTTTAGGAGAAATCATATGCATGTAGGAGGTGCATCACTTCTAAAAATCTGGGATTCTACAGTAGAGAATAAGACATAGATGGTGTGACTCTAGGAAGTACAGAATTCTGTTGCGGACTTTCCTAAGGACAGGTATTCAGTACTCAGAAATAAAGATGTTTTCAAAGAACCATTTAAAACATATTAAAACATTACTTTTCACTATCTCTTGGAACTCGTTTAATTTTGTGATTCATTCAAATTTTTATTAAGGGCCTGGAGAGCCGACTCTACAGTTAGGAGCATTCTCTTTCAAAAGACTGAAGTTCAGTTCTCAGAATCTCTTCCAGCACCTGGAAACTGTAACTCCAGTTCCAGCAGATCCAATGCCTTCTTCTGGCCTCTGCACATGTGTGCACACACACGCATACATGCACGCATGCAGACACAAACACATGCACGCACACGTAGTGCATGCACTCATTCCACTGCAATATTCCTCTGTCAGAACGAAGTGGATGAGATCCCAGAAGGTTCAGAATAATCCTAAGTATATCCAAAGTAATCAAAGAAGAAAAGTGAACTCCTGTACACATCACAAGTGAGTATACACACAGACATATGCACACATGTACACACACATGCACACATGTATGAATGTATACACACAGACATATACACACATGCATAGATGCACTTGTATAGTTTTTATTTCAGAAAGGGAAAGTCTGGTATTCTAGTGGCATTCAGTAGAAGTGCAGTATTAGAATTAAAAGACTGGTGTGTGTGTAGAGGGGTCATGTGTTATAATAGGCACATGTAACTTTAGTAATTGGAAATTTACTAAGTAGAATTTAAAAAGGAAAAACAGCCTAGTACATATTACTCAGAGCTGTGAAATTAAGTGGAAATAAAGGATGAGAATGAATCCATTGATCTTTTAGTGCTAATTCGGGAAGCTAATATTGGATCATAAAGTTGCTGGGGGAACCCTACATTTCTAGCTACTATATGGAACAGAGCAATAGATCTAGAGATGTGTTCAAAGCAGTCCTGTGAGTTGGGGCCAGTGGTTACAGTGGCTGAGTCATATTTCTGCCTCTACCTTGTTACTTTATCTTTTATTATTACACTTATTCATTTAATCAATGTGTGTATGTGTAGGTATGTGAGGGTGATGCCTATGAAGCTCAGAGGACAATTTGCAGAAGTAGATTCTCTTCTTCCATCATGAGGATCTTGGGTATTGAACTCAGTCATCAGGCTGGGTGGGCAGCAAGCACCTGTACCAATGAACCATCTCACCGGCCAGATCACCTCTTTGCATTTAACACTCCGGATTGTCGGATGCTGGATACTTACTCAGAGGACTTTAAGTGGCTTGTCCTTCAGGATTCATCATCTTCTGGCTACAAGGCTTACACTAAGGTTTTCTTCTTCCTAACAATTTGCCTTTTTATGCCTTCAAAGAACTCTCTATCCATAGATGTTAAGAGTTTATGATGTGGGTAATGATGTGTCTTGGGGTGGGCTTCCTGGAAGTCGTCTGAGTTCTCTAGCTTCCTGGATCTTGAATCTGTTTTCTTTGCCAAGACTGGAGACATTTTTCCACCATTGCTTCTATGGACATGTTTCTGTCCCTCTCTGTCTCTCCTCCTGGCACTCCGGATGGTGTGTCTTGGACTGTCTTCCTTCATCTTCATTCCCATTTATCTTTATTGCACAGGTTGAATTACTTCCAGTGCCTATCATCAAGTTCCCTGATCCTTCCTCCTGGCTGATTTAATCTCCTCCTGACTCTCACATCCTTTGTTTCCTTGTCTTGTTGTAGTCTTTGCCTATAAAATTGTTGTTCAGTACATTTTATTCTTTCTCTTTGTTCTTGTTTTGTTCTTGTTTTTCTCCTGCCATAGATGAGCATATTTTTTTGATCATTACTTTGAAATCCCTGTTGAGTAGTGTTTTTCTCCCCAACTCATCTGGCAGAGATTTTAATAGCTTTCTGTTTTGTTTTTTTGTTTATTTTGTTTTGGTTTTTTTCCTGTATGCATCCAATCTTCTGTCTCAGTGTTTAGTGTCACATTGAAAATTAGGGCATACCACACCCTGTTAGTATCCTAGGGCCCCCAAGATTCATCTGCAAAGATTAGGCTTCTCTTCTTAGAGTAAACACCCTAGTGTTCTTCTTGAGTTAACCTGAGCCCAGATCTTTCTATATGCACATAGCATGCACATTCTCTTTTTCCCTCCCTCCCTCTCCCTCTCTCCCCCTCTTACCCTTTCTCCCCCTCTCCTCCCTGTCTCCCTCTTTCTCCCCCTCTCCTCCCCTCTTTCCCTCTCCCTCTCTCACCCTTTCCTCCCCTCTCCCCCTCTCCTCCTCTCCTTCCTTCTCCTCCCCTCTCCTCCTCTCCCCCCTCCTTCCTTTTCCCCCTCTCTCTCCCTCCCTGTCCCTTATTTTCTTCCCTTTCCCTCCTCCTCTTCCTCCCCTTTTCCTCCCCTTCTCTGCACTAAACTCAACTCAGTTCTTATCCTAAGAAGAAGCTACTGTGGGGGGGGGGGGGAGGCATATACCTTTGTTTTCTGAGGCCTGAGATCACTTGAAGATGCAAAAACCTACTGACTCTTTAATGCAGGTAATTAAGGAGACAGTTTCTTGAGAGAGAGCATAGGCTATAGGTATCTGGTGTATTTTTTTTCTAATTTATTTTTGTTGAATATTATATTTACATTTTAGATTTTATCCTCTAACCTCCCTTCCCCCCACCACCCAGGAACCTATTATCTCATCCCCCTCCTCATGCTTCTATGAGGATGTGCCCCCATCTATTCCCCCACTCCCACCTCCCCACCCTCAAATTCCCCCCAACTCAGTGTTCATCCTTCATGGGTGTTGCGCGCACCTCCCGTGTCCCCCCTCGCCCGTGGGAGAGAAACACAAGAGGCAGATTTCGGATATCACCACAGCGAGGCTTTACTCTGTATCAGCAAACGTGGAAAACGCGGAAGGGCCAAAGACAGGAAGAGGCACCGCTTAAATACACCCTAGAGTGACGTATTCACTTCTGATTGGCTGTTCACTCACCACCCAATATTACACCTCGGGATTGGCCAGTGACTTTGGCAGGCTTTCTGCCTTTGCAGCTGTGCAGTTAATTGTTTACTAGTGGAGACACGGGATGCCCGCGCCATCTTGGAATGGTGAATGCTGACTGCGGTTCCCAACACATGGGACCAAGAATTTCCTCTCCCACCTATGGCTGACAAGGCCATCATCCCCTTCATGTACAGATGGAGTCATGGGTCCCTCCCTATGTGCTTCCAGGCTGGTGGTTTAGACCTTGGGGAGCTCTGGTTGGATGGTATTGTAGCTCTCCTCATGGGGCCACAAACCCTTTCTGCTCCTTCAGTCTTCTCTCTAGCTTCTCCATTGGGAAACCCTTGATCAGATCAGTTGTTAGCTGTGAGCATCGGCCTCTCGATGTGTTAGCCTTTGGCAGACCTTTAAGGAGACAGCTATATCAGGCTCTTGTCAGCATGCCCTTCCTGCTATCCACATCAGTGTCTACCTTTGGTGATTGTACCTGGGATGGATACCCAGGTGGAATGGTCTCCAGCTGGGCCCTCCTTCAGTTTCTGTCCCACACTTTGTTTCCATATTTGCTCCCTTGAGTATTTTTGTTACTCCTTCTAAGTAGGACCGAGGCCTCCACACTTGGTCTTCCTTCTTCATGAGCTTCATGTGGTCTGTGAGTTGAGTCTTGACTATCCCAAGCTTTTGGGATAACATCCACTTATCAGTGAGTAAATACCATGTGTGTTCTTTTGTGATTGGGTTAACTCACTCAGGATGATAATTTCTAGTTCCATCCATTTACCTAAAAATTTCTCAAATTCATTATTTTTAACAGCTGAGTAATACTCCATTGTGTAAATGTACCACAATTTTTGTATCTATTCCTCTGTTGAAGGACATCTGGGTTCTTTCCAGCTTCTGGCTATTATAAATAATGCTGCTATGAACATAGTGGAGCATATGTCCTTGTTATATGTTGGAGCATCTTCTGGGTATATGCCCAGGAGTGGTATAGCTGGATCCTCAGATAATGGTATGTCCAATTTTCTGAGGAACCGCGTGTTAACAAGCTCCTCCCAGAGAAAATAAACTGCCCTGGATTTTCCTCGGACTGGACCAGAGGAGCAGCTTGTCACACCTGGCAATCATGTGGAGTGCAAAACTGGCAGCAAGGTGTGGAAGCTGAAGTAGAGCCCAGCCTCACTAGGTCACACTCAAAACATGTGGAAAGGATCAGGTTCTTTGAAAAGTCTTCCTAGATTTTTTTGACATGGTTGTGGCTCAGTTTTATTTTCCAGAGATCATGAATGTATTTGTATTCATGAACTTCTCCCTCCTCTCTGTGTAATCCTTTATATGGCCCAGGCTTGTCCCAAACTCACTATTGAGTTGAGGATGATTTTGAATTTCTGATCCTCTTACCTACACCTCCAAAATGCTTGGATTGTAGGTACGCCCCACCACATCCAGGATGGAACTCTGGTCTTCATGTTCTTCCCACTGAGCCCCACCCCAGGCCTGCCTGAGAATGAGGCAGGCTATTATAAAATGTCCTACTCAGCTACTTTTCTTACTGATGAACTCAAACCTATCCTATTATAGTTAAACCAATCATGAAGAGAAAGAAAACTTGAACTTATTAAACAAGTAAACTATAAGGAAAAAGGCATCAAAAATATGCTCAAAGATAGTTAAATATTTAGCTTGTCAGTTATTTACAACCTATGATCTAAATGAATCTCTTTCTTCATTTTATCTTAATGGCCTAGTGGTTACTTCCACTTCCTTCTGAATAATAAGGAAATGACACCAAAGCCAGAATGCTAAGGTGAAATCAGTTGTTTTACACCTACCAATATCAGAACTACTTTCTTTTTGTTTTGGGGCATTATAAATAATTGATAAAAATTGATTTTGTTTCTAAAAAGGCATCTGAACTCTAGGTTATTTTAAAATAAGTAATGACTAGTGTACAGAAAATTACAAGAAATTCTGTAAAGATTTGAGCTCTTTAATAAAAATATTTTAAGCAATGGATATGCAGTAAAAAGTTATAAACATCTGAGAAATGCAGGCAATTGATTACTTTTGAGTAGCTTACATAGCCTATGTGCTAAAGGAGAAATCACTTTTGCATTTTATTGACAAGTCTTAATAAAAAATGGAAGGCATAAGCAGAGCCTTTTATTGTAGAAAATGTGTGTTTGAGATATGACAATGATTTGCCTTTGTAGAATCTATAAGCCAAAAATATGTACAGACCAAGACCAATGTTAATTAAACCCCTCCTACAGGGTGACTGAAGACCCATTCTATTCTCAGGAAGACAGAGGGGAAAATGGAGCAGAGTATGGCAAAAAGCCATTCCTTTACATGTCATTTAAAGATTTGTTTATATTTATTGTATGTGTATAAGTGTTTTGCCTGCATGTATGTATGTACACCAAGTACATGCAACTCTCACGAGAGCCGGAAGAAAGTATCAGATCCCATAGAGCTGGAGTTAGAGGCAGTTGTGAGCTGTCATGTGGGTACTAGGAACCTTCCAGATCCTCTGGAAGAACAGCCCTTGTTCTTAATCACTCTACCATGCCCTCAGCTTTCCCTTTGTATTTTTTCTCATTCTATTTTTCTTCCATACATGCATAAGAGAGAGATGATGGGAGCAAACATAATACACTGCCATTTCCCTTCTCAGAATGTTAATTTTGGAAGGAAAGGGGTAAGACATGAAGGTATATACTGGAAAGATCCAGTACAAGTATATCCTACCCCCACAATATCTCACCCCCACCTACCACACAGTCTTTGCATGCCCACCTGAGCTTTCTTTACCACAGTGGCTTTGCATTTGTTCCTCTGTCTCTGCTTCTTCATTCTCCCAGAATCTCTTTTCCAGACAGGAACCAACGTGATGTTTTAAGTATGTAGATTAGATAGGAGTCACCCAGAGCTACCCATGGCACAGGCGAAAGATCTTTATCAGAGGGTTTTCCAGCTTCCTGTGTGACCTGGTCCTGGGACCTCTTTGAATTCAACTCAGCAGGACCCCCCACCCCTCCCCTGCCTCCCTGGACTCTTTGGACCTTAGACTACCTTTTCTGCTTTAGTCTGTCACATTGTCTGTCCTTTTCCTACAAAGTGGTTTTCTGGGAAACGATCCCATGGAAGCCTTTACTTTGGCTTCCTCTCATTAGAGACCTCCAGACCACTGCTGAAGGTGCTCTGACCTCATCTCTTTCTCACCTTCTGCCCTTTCCAGCCTTCTACATGACATCAAGTTGGGCTTGTCTGTATCTTATCTCTGTATCATAAGCCATTGGTAGTCAGTTTTCTTCATTGGTACCATTTTCTTCTGTGTTGTATTCTTTCAGAATGCAATCTACATTTCAGTTTCCAGTTCTGACTTTTGAAAAGACTCTGCACAGCATTGGTTGTTAGGATTCTGATGAAGAGAACTCCATAGTAGTTAAAAGTACATGGTGTTTGGGAAGACAGCAACAGTGTACTCATATACATTAAATGAATAAATCTAAAATCTTTAAAAAAAAAAAAAGGTACATCCTAGGCAACCTGAGTTCAATCTTAGGATTCCATATAAAAGCCGAATGAAAGAACTAACCCTATAAAGTTATCCTCTGACCTCCCAACTTTGCAAGGCCTGTGTACTGTGCACCCCCTTATCATATACACACAGAATAATGAGTATTATGGTAAGATGTTTTAAAGGAAAAAAATCACAAGCTAAGAGGAGTCTATGTGTTTCTTTTTAGATGCTTTTCCGTGTTCCAAAGTTGCCAGTTCATGTCAGTGGCTCCTTGGGTGCCTGAAATTTACCGTTGCATTTCAGACTGATGCTTTCCTCTGTTTAGAACACTGCCCCATCCACATCATGTGTATTTTACTCATGGCTGTCCATCCTAGCCCAGAAGATAAAGACCTACATGCCTGCTGCTCCTGACATTCTGGGGCCTTGGAGGGGTTGTTTGCTGTCAGCCCTTCAGCCAGCTTTGTGGTTAGAAGGTCTAAATTAGAATTCTAAGTAGATGTACTGGAGGACCTATCTAGGAGGTAAATCTACCCACACAGTGTATAGTTTTGTTCTCTTAGAAAGCCTGGATATTTTTCTGAGCCTTCACTGAGGAAGTTGCTGGAATCCTGAGCAGGATTCCCACTCCTCCTGGGTTCCCAGCATCCATCACAGTGGTCACAGAGCAAGACATTAGTTTCTTTTCTTTCCCCTTAGCTTCAGTTTCTGTGTGTGTGTGTGTGTGTGTGCACACGTGCACACATGCGTGTACAACTGCATATGGATTGTTATACATCACAGTCAGCAATTATTGACAAGTGAAATCTACTTTTCTGGTTAAGATTTCTTTCTTCTTTGCTTGCTCTCATATATAGAAGACTCACCTGAGTCCAAGATCCTTTTTCTTAACATATGTGTAGTTTTCTTTTCTTTTGTTACTCCTAGATTCTGTTTTGCTAATATCATACCTTACTTTGGCAGCGAGAATCTTAGGTGCTACCTCACCTTTCAAAGAGTCACCAATATCATTAGATCTTTATTAGGCTTATCTAAAATGGCTTAATTATCTCAGTGTATGAGTAAGAACCCACAAGCTCTACTTAGAAAAACTTACTAAACAGTTACAATATCATAGGTGTGTGTGTGTGTGTGTGTGTGTGTATCTATGTGTGTGCACACAAGCCCACTTGGTTTAAGTACCAGCAATCTGGTACTCAAAAGTTTCTGGGTAAAAAGCGTGTGCCTTTGTGAACACATGACACCTAGTGTAACCTTGTAGATATTGAACCAAACCTCTGCTTCTTATATGATATTCCCTTCAGCCCTACATCAGCACCTATAGGGAATAGAAAATGGTGTCAGTCACAAAGGAAGAGGTTTTAAGAATGTATAGAAAGAATAATGCATGCTACCCATCTATTAGAACAAAGCAAAATACTTGTGTAGTAAAAGGAGAACTGTGGTGGTGACAGAAATTGTCAGGAAAGTGGGCTGAATAGCTAGGTACTGTGGTACACACACTTACAGTCCCATGAGGTTGAGGCAGGCAGCTCAGGAGCTCAAGGTTATCCTTAGCTGCATTATTAATTCTATGATTTGCACTACACATGACCCTGTCTCAAAAAACAGCAGAAAAAAGTAAATTGGTTATATGTATACTACCCCTATCATATAAACCACATATAATTAATTATATGTTTCTACATTATGTGTAAAGTTTATGCATAAATACTAACTCCCTGAAAAAAAATATACATTTCCAACTAATTGCTAATAAACACATTCTAAAGGAAGACAGCCAGATTTTTCTGATTTGCCAAGCTTTTCTTCTGTATAATTTTAAGCAAGCATTTTTTTATCCTTCTAGGAAAAGATTCATGTTTCTCACTGAAATTCAAAGATTAAATTCTGTACAAAAAAATATATTGCAGTTTGGAAAAGCTAATTAAATGGCTTGTTTTGTAAATGTAATGAGCCAGACCAGTCTTTGTTGCCAAAATTAAAAATGTAGGAGGCTTGATGGCTAAACAAATTTAAGAATCATTTGTGTCACAGGAACTCAAAATAATTTTATTAACAGAGTCAGCATTCCACATCCATAATTAAATAGGATTTGAGATGACTTGAAGTATATTTCTGAATTTGATATTATATTTTTCCCCATCATTATTTGGTAGGACATACTACAGATGCAATTATGTTTTATTTTTAATTTTTTTTTCTGTATAAGGTGTAGTTATACACTATGGGAAAAACACACTAGAGAAAACCAGGTTTGGGTTTAGATTCTGAAATGCAATGATTCCTAAGTCACTAAGAGCATGGTAGTTTCCTATAATGCACCAGAGAACCCCAAGTATAGGCTGTTCAGAAGAGTCCGGAGGGCTATCAGTTCACCTACAAAGCCTGCCTATTTCTCATACATGGTTATTTTACATCCTGAGTGTAGTGGGTTGGTCTGATGCTGCTTGTATTCTAATGCTAAATACTGGCTCTCAAGATCTAGTTGCTCCATTGATGAGGAGATCTTCAAGTAGACCAAGTGATGCTATGTAAACCTTGCTGGTTTATCAGTCAATAAAAGGCTAGATAGAGCTGTGATTGGATAGTAGAGGAAGAAAGGTGGGACTTGAGGATCGAGTGAGGGGCTTTGCAAGTAGAGAGAAGAGGGGAAGAAGAAAGGACAGCAATGTGGAGAAGGCCACCATGAGAGGAGATGAACCATAAGCATGTAGCCAGAAAAATAGCAAATAAAAAGAGACATTGTGACTGGGAAATAAATTAGAATAGCTCCAAACCTGCCCAATCTATGCTTATGGTTTGTAAATAAATACCTGGATTATCTATATTTTATACAGGCTAGCTAGAATGCCTAATTCCTTTTACAAACAGCTAGCTCAGTTGGTAGAGCATGAAACTCTTAATCTCATATTCATGGGTTCTTGCCCACATTGGGTGCCATTTTAATTTTTAATTTTGTTGAATTTGTTAATTTTCATGGTTATAACAAAAGATCTGAGAGAAGCAACATTATAAAAAATAGTAAGATTTATTTATCTAGGAGTTTTAGAGGCTTAAAGTCTGTTTAGCATTTATAGGGTCTGGTGAGAGCTTGCTGGAGTTTGATGTGTGTTGCTATGATAAAAATGATCAAAATAAACTGTGAATAAACTGTAGAAGAAAAGGGTTTGTTTGGCTTACAGGTCACAGTCCATTATCTGTGAAGGTCAAGGTCATAATCTGGAGGGAGGAGTGCTGCTTACCAGTTTGCTCTCTATGGTTTTCTCAACCTGCTTTCTAATGTCACCCAGGACCACTTGCCCAGGGGTGGCACCACCCACAATGGGCTGAGCACTTCTATACCAAGTAACAATCAATAAAATATTTACTCAGACATGCTCACAGGCCAGGCTGATGGAGGCAATTCCTTAATTAAAATTTCCTCTCTCCAGGTTGACAACCAAGAATAGCTGTCACATAGTGTTATTGTATATATCACATAGTGGCGGGAACATGTGTGTCTGTGTGTCTGGAACTCTTTTTAAAGCCTCCATTTTTTCAATTGACTCCATGACCCCTAATGGCCTTGTCTAACCTATCTTTCCCTAGAATCTTCAACTCTAAACACTATAGTTGGGTTAAGTTTCCACCCATTTAATACCGGACAATGGGGATTACATTTAAACACACAAAGCCCCATGAGACAGACAACATCCAAACCACAGTAGTGTGAGTACATTTCTTAAAATCTATGCTGCCATTTCCAGTTAGTTTAGATGTTTACAGAGTGGTTGATAAACAGTTAGTTTAGATGTTTACAGAGTGGTTGATAAACAGTTAGTTCAGATGTTTACAGAGTGGTTGATAACATTGGGGCCCTGGGTTTGAGCTCTCTGTGAGTCATCTGATTCCCATCCTTAGCCAGGCTCTGTGGTGCATGCCTGTAATCCCAGAATGTGTGAAAGAAAGACAGGAGGATCAAGTGTTCAAGGTCATTATTAGTTCCAAAATTGGTTCAAGTCCAGCCTGGGCTACCTGTCTCAGTCCTGCCTCAGGACTACCACCCCCCCACACACATATGCACATATTCAATAAAGATATAGTAACTGGAAATTAGAAGGTAGCTATCTTAGCTATGGATTTACTGCTATGAACAGACACCATGACAAAGGCAACTCATATAAAAATATTTAATTGAGGCTGGCTTATAGGTTCAGAGATTCAGCCCATTATTATCAAGGTGGGAGAATGCCAGCATCTTGGAAGGCATGGTTCAGGAGGAACTGAGAGTTCTGTATCTTTATCTGAAGGCCAATAGAATACTGGCTCCCAAAAGGTTAGGAAGAGGATCTCATTGCCCACCCCCACAGTGACACACTTCCTTCAACAAGGCCACAACTATTCCAACAAGGCCACGTCTCCTAACAGAGCCACTCCCTGAGCTAAGCATATTCAAACCACCACAGTAGGGGAACAATTAAGAAATAATAGCTTATGAAAACCTTTCTGTGACACAATAAAATATAACACCATGTGGCCCAACACCACATGACAATTTAGCACATTGTAACTTTTGCTTTGTTTTTACTTATATAAGTCAGAGTTTGGGTACCTCTACCATGTCCTGTGTCTCAGGGACTCAACATCCTGCTATTTGGAGTTTTGCTATCTGTAGGACCTTAGACCTATGTTCTGGATGTCTGCATTTGACCAGTATATAAGGGTAAGAAGATGGAGAAATTTCACAAGAGTTTCTTTATAACAAGCCTAGATCCATGATGTTCTTCAGCCCTAAATTCATGCAGCAAGCAAGGCTTGTAGTCTGACTGTGCAACTGGGCCAAAAAGGACAAGGTTTGGCGACAAGTCAAATTTGCCACAGGAGGATCATGGTGTTTACAGAAAGTCACTGTGAAGAAATAAAGGGATATAAGTGAAAGCTTATCTTTGTTCCTGCTGTTTATGGGAAAATATCACAGATGAACCCTGTGTACCCTCTCGTTTCAGTTTGTCTTTATACTGCCCTCAAGATCAGAGCTCAAACTAATTCAATATACTCCAGGTCACTTTTGGTTTAGCCGAGGAGCACAATTCATGGGGAGATGTCAGTTACTCTCTTGAACTGGCAAAGTGTGACAACAGCTGGTGTTGCAAGTCTTCTATTTCTATTCACAGAGAGTAGCAAGTATCAGTTGATAACATGTAAGGGAAAGAAACATCTCTATGACATAGAAATTAGGGTTGGGAAAGCAGCTCATTTGGTGTTGGAAAAGCTGACATTGGAAATGTGGCTGGATAGAGTGCTTGCTTGGCTAGCATGCGTGAAACCTGAGTTCATTCCCCAGCTCTGCACAAACCAGGCATCGTGGCTGTATTAAGTTATTTTCCAGTTACTGCTATAAAGTACCACAACCAAGGCAGTTTAGAGAAGGGGGAATATATTTGGGCTTAAGGTTTCAGAACATAAGAGTCCTTCCCTTCCTGGTGAGGAATCATGACAGCAGAAGCAGGAAGTTGACAGAGCTAATCGGAAATGGTGAAAGAGTTGATTTTCTCAAAGATAACCCCTCGTGAAGTACTTCCTCCAGCAGGGCTGCACCATGCAGACCTCCCTGAACAGTTGCTACCAACTGGAGACTACATGTTAAATACTTGAAACTATGGTGGACATTTCACATAGGAACCACTGAAGCAGTTGCACTCATCTGTGGTCCCAATGCTGGAAAAGCAAAAGGGTCAGAGTTCAAAATCATCCCATTCCAGCTATATAGCCATTTGAGGCCAGCTGTGGCTACCTGAGACCCTCCAAATAAACAAACTTTAAACGGACAATTCTAAGATTTTCTTCCCCCAGAAAACCATAATAGCTCCATGCTATCTTCTAGATTTCATCTTGGGGATGAAGATAGTCCCCAGGTAAGAATAAAAACAGATTTAGATGTTTAGAAAGATTAGAGATACCCTCTCTATCTCCTGTCCCGGATCCCCCTTTACTGAGAGGAAAGGTGAAGAGGAAGAGAAAGTGGCCTGTCCAGGGTAGCTATAGTGAATCAGGATGATGGAAGTACTCCCCTGGAACCCTGGAGACAGCAGGACTTCGGGGAGGGGAGCATTGAGGGGATGTCTAAAAATTTAGTCCCCAAGAGGTCTGTGAGTTCTAAATTGAGTTCTAAGTTAACAACAACAACAAAAACCCAAAAGACAAAAAGCAAAACCCAACCCAAACCAAAACAAACAAACAAACAAAAAACCCCAACTTTTGTCCTTAGGGAGAAGTGAAGTTCAAGCTGGCTATAAGCAAATAGACAAATATTCTATTTAAAAAAAAAACAAAAACAAAAACTACTGCTTTTCTTTATGGTGCAGAGAATGCTATATCGCAGAGGGCAGATTAGTGAAATAAGTATGGTTCACCCAAACTACCATTAAATCATTTCAAAACACAAGAGACAAAAATGAGGGAGAAGGGTTTTAAGAGAAGGAGCTGAAGGGGTTTACAGCCCCATGGGGAGAGCAACAATACCAACCAACCAGAGCTCCCAGGGTCTAAACCACTATGAGCCTGGGAGCACATAGGGAGGGACCCATGGCCCCAGCTGTATATGTAGGGGAGGATGGCCTTGTTGGGCATAGGTGGGAGAGGAGGTCCTTGGT
The DNA here is from genome assembly GCF_011762505.2 of Arvicanthis niloticus. Classification (NCBI taxonomy): domain Eukaryota; kingdom Metazoa; phylum Chordata; class Mammalia; order Rodentia; family Muridae; genus Arvicanthis; species Arvicanthis niloticus. The sequence goes on along the minus strand of NC_047664.1, from coordinate 6,942,436 downwards.
CCAGTGAAGGCTTGATGCCCAGTAGGGGGGAATTTGTGGGTGGGGAAATGGGTGGGGGCACATCCTCATAGAAGCAGGAGAAGGGGAGGATGGGATAGGGGATTCCTGGGGGTGGAGTGGGGAAAGGGGATCACATCTGAAATATAAATAAAATATCCAATAAAAAATAGAAAAAAAGAGAATGTGTGCATGAAATGGGGTCCTTTTTAAGGGCATTAGGTCCCATTTTAGGTGCCTATTTTTTCTCTTCCCTCCACTAAATTCCACTATAGGAAATTATTGCTGTGGCTATCAACAGTTGGGCTAATTCATCTCCTACAGCAGGCTTACAGCATCCTGTAAGTCCCATGCTTGCTACACTGTTGAATCTGTTACCTTTCCTTCTTACCCACAATGCACTTCAGATGGAGAGCACAGCTCATGGAACCTTTGTTTCGTATTCCAGTGGCTCACCTAGGATCTGGCCTGAACCCCATAAATGTCTCCTCTATTAATGAAACTGGTAGCCCTTCCCTTCAGAATTCTGTTAATATGGGAACAGGTGGCCCAAGACCCTCCTGCTCATGAGCTGTTACTGTGTTTGTTCTTTCTACCTTAATGACTAGTTCTGTATAGCGACATGATAGAATCAGTACCTAGTGCCAATTTTCCTTTAACTTCTTGAAAGATGACAAAGTTAAAATTTAATTTTCAGTATGTATATGTGAGACTGCATATATTATTCTGACTGGTAATATTTAAATATTTAGCCATGTAAATACCCAGAATTCATTGTAGCCTTCTAGAAAATATGTTTTGCCACCTTTATTTCAACAAAATTACTATACAATAATAATACAATTTTCAAATAATTTGTATTCTTCTTACAAACATGCTCAACAGTACATTTTCTGAACTATGTATCCTATCTGTTCTAACTTTTTTCCTATTTAAATCTATGTAAGCTTTGAGGTTGTTCTCATTTCTATCCTCTTTCTTGTCTTTTTTGCCTGTCCCAGCTCTGCTTGCAATTCTTCTTCGTCTACCCAATCTGAGCTTATGCTCATTCTTGTACTTAAAGAATTAAACAACAAATGTGTCTCCAAATAACATGGTTTGATCCTATAGTTCATAAAAAGGATACTTTCATGTAAAATTTTAATTCTAAAACATTTAATTCATTAATATACAATTTAAGTAAATTTTAAAATAAAACTAAAAATCCAATTGTCATACACTTAATTTTTATTCATAAAACATTATATATGTGTGTTTTGTTTAAACTTAACTCATGCTCATTCTGTTACTGGTTTCACTGCGATGCTCCATATGTATGCATGCTGTGCTTTAATCGATTCTACCCTCCTCACATCGATTTTCATCCTTTCCTCCCTCCTCCCACTGCTTTCCTCCCTCCTCCCACTGCTTCCCCCCCTCCTCCCACCACTAGCTTTCTATCTCCCTTGACCCTCAGAGTCACTTTTTTACCTTCAGATCTCTTTTCCACTTAGGTTCAATGAATGTGAGAAAATATATAATACTTGTCTCTGAAAGTCTATTTTGTTTCATATAACATAATGGTCTCTGGTTACACCCATTCTCCTGTAAATGATACGGTTTCTTTCCTTTTGGTAGGTGAAAAAAAATTCTATTGTGTATATACACAACTTCTTTATTAATCCATGAATGGACACCCACTCTATTCTGGGACCTTGCCATTATGAGAACTGTGCCAGTAAACATAGCTAACTCATGTGTGTGTGTGTGTGTGTGTGTGTGTGTGTGTGTGTGTGTGTGTGTGTGTTGACTTCATTTCCTCCCTGATACCTAGGCATGGTCAACCTGAATTATGTGGTATTTCTATTTTAAGTTTTTGAAGAAACCTTAAACAGTGGCTAGTGGCAATATAAGAAGATTCCATTCCTTTTCTTTCTACTTGATTCATTTCATGATTTGGATATAGCCCTTCTGCATAGTATAGAATGGAACCTTTGGGTTCATGTTTCTCTGGCAGCTGAAGGTGTTAGGTATGTTTTCTTTTATACACTTATTGATCATTTGTAATTCTTATTTTGAGAAGTGTCTGTTCAGATAGTTTGCCCATCTATTAATTACACATGTTTGGTTTTTTGTTGGTAACACATTGGCAAGTATGAGTCTAGGGTATGTGTGTCTGTGCTTGTGTCTATATCTTCCTTCCCCTCTTCATCTCTTCTTCCATACCTGAGATCACTTTATAAAGGGATTTCCAGTAATATTTATCTCCTTGTTTCATTGGTCTTTTAATATCTGTTCCACTCTTGATCATTATTCCTTCTACTAAATATAGTTGTCTTGTTTCAATTTTTCTAAAATCTTGAGATATAATATTGGGCTATAAATTTTAGCTCATCGATTTTTTTTAAGTTCTAAGAACTCTTAGCTCTAAGAATCTCTTAAAACTGTGTTGACTATAGGTTGTGTTCCATTTTTAATAGAGTCTGCAAATTTTCATATTTCTCCCCTCAGTCTCATAGAAAGATATAACTCAGTGAGCTGGATTGGCTTTGTCCTAGCAATTTTCTTCTCTTACCCTTCCATGTGACTGGGATTCCTGGCATATGACAAATATAGACTTAAAGGGTCAGCTAGATGTCAAAGACTCAACACCAGACTTTATGTACATTACAACTAACTTATCTATAAGCCTAGTAAATATAAATCACTTAGACAGCCAGCACATACATGTTTAGAATTATGGAAAAATTTCTGAATAACTAAGCATCTAAGCCAGAGCCAGATTTTGAAAATGTGAGGTTGTCAATTTGAAAATGATACCTTGCCATGCACTAATCTATTGAATTTCCCTACCATACTAAGAGCCTTGCAAGTTAGTGTGATGCCTTACCCAGCACTGTGACACAGTAACTTCTTTATTTCTGGATATGGAGTAAAATGTGGACCAGATTGATTGGATGCCTTGTGGTTATCAATCATTACCACAATGATACAGACACAAGCAAAGAGGCTAGGCCCACCAGCTTGCTCTAGGACAGCAGCAAAGGCTGGATCCCAGATAGTAGAAGAACCCATTTCTGTACAGAGTCTATATAATGATAAATGACTAATTAGCAGGACAAGAGTTTCCCATTATTGGTATTTCAGGGTACTATTGTATTAATTTCCTATTTATGAATTGGACATATAAATATTCCTCTTAAAAATGAAAGAACACCAAGGATCTGAAAGGAAAGATTGTTGCCAAGCTAAAGAGAGATGAAGCAGGAGGTGGCCCAAGCAAACCATCTTGGTGACAATTTGTTTAGTGTTGTTCTGAAACACTGCTTCATTACTTTCTATATGAGAACACATCTCCCAGCTGTACATTGTCTTGAATTAACAATGCTCAGATATTGTAAAGGTTTTATTTGGGGTTGTAGTCTCTTGTGCACTCTATTGGGGTTCACATCATCCCATGATCGGGTTTGGGGAAGTAGAAATGTCTTCTGTTCTTAATAACAATACAATTTGTTCAATCTACATTTTCATTATTTACCACAGAATGCAAAGCATAGGGAGGGTATTTCTTTACAGAGGCAATGCTCCCAGCTTCACCGAGAGTCACCGATTCCCAAAGGCTGCTTTCATCCTTAAGAAACACGGAGATATTTAGGATTTGCTTGCATTTATTGTTGCTGTGCCAGATTTATCAATGGGCTAATATTGATGAAACAGAACAGAGGAAAACATATTCCAGGTCTGGGGAAACACTTTGTTAGTCAAAGGTGTGCTGGACAACATGAGACCTGAGTCTAGATCTCCAGAACTAAGATAAAAAGCCAAAAATACTGGTGAGAGTCTATAATCCTAGCACCAGGGAAGCAGAGACAGAAGGATCCCTGTGTCTCACTGGCCAGCCAAGCCAAAGGAGCAAACTCCAGGTTCAGTGAGAGACCTGCCTCAATAAAATAAAGAAAGAATTGCAATTAAGAAAGACACTAACTTTTATATCTGCCCTCTCGACGTGTTTATACATACATATACACATGTATGCACATGTGAAGATACCTAAGTAAGCACATACACAACACACACTCACATTCAAGCAATGTTCTGTATGTTTCTCCTTCTCAGTCCTATATACCTATATTCTATAAGAAGCTTTAGGCTACCCTCTTTAAGCTACATATTAGAAAGTTCCTCCAAGGAAACAAAAATATAATGTGGCTTAGAAGTTAAATGTATCTATGTTCAACTATCTTAATTCTTTAAGTGTTAAAACTAGGTCAGGATGTGACCTGACCATGCATGCATCACACGTATCCCATTTTAATCAGCAATTATGGCTCCTACTTTAAGTCATGTTTGATCCTTTACAATGTTAATTCTTTCTGTCACTGTGTATTTCCCTAAAAGCAGTCAAAGTCTGAGAGCCTCCAGATAAATGCAGATTTTACAATGTTGTTCTTCTTTCTCCATCAAAAGTCTCACCTTTTTCCAATTGAGACACACATTAGAATAATCAAGCCATTTTACAGTATCACTTAGCCTGCCTTCACAGGATCCAAGATTGTTTTATTTTCTTTATTATGTGTGTATCTGTGTGTGGCTAGGTGTACATGAGTGTAAGTTCCTCAGAGTCAAGAATAAAATGTCAGTTTCCCTGGAATTGGATTGTGAGCCATCCAACATGGACACAGGGACCCAAACTTCAGTCCTTTGCAAGAGCAGCAAACATTCTTAAGTCCTGAGCCATCTTTCTTGTCTCTCCGGGATCATTTTTGCATATTGCATAACATAAGGTCTGCCTTCAGCAATGCACTTTGCCTGGAATACCACTTTCTTTTTTTTATAGAAATTCTGATAATAAAGGACGATTGGAACCCAAACCCAGTGGCATTGTCTGTGAGCCACATTTATTAATTGTGTGATTTTATCTGTTACAGAACATGAGAAGCAACGCTTATGCAAGAGCACCGATTATATGAATTTGCATTTCAAAGTGAAATGGTTTTATAATGAGTATGTACGAGAACTTCCTGCCTTCAAGGATGCTGTTCCAGAATATTCCCTGTAAGTAGTGATTTCCACTCTCCCCCTTTGTCCTAAATTCACAGTGCTGCAAAATCACAGCTGAGTGGTAAGGACTAAGAGCTCTTCACATACTTCTCATTTGAATACAGATATCGCTGTAGTGAAACTAATGTGGAAAGATTTGCATGTCTCCTAGGCCAAGAGGATGGCATGGCATATTTCAAGAATCCCTTACTCTTATATATTTGAAGAGAAAGAAATACAGAATGGGCTCTGGTTTAAGATGGTGAAATTATTTCCTGTGGAAGTACCAGAATGCACAATGCTTGGGAGATGGTGCAGCAGTTTAAGATTTTGCCACACAAGCTTGAGGAACCAGTCGTTGGATCCCCAGAAACTCACATAAAATGTTAGCTGGGCATGATGGCTGTTCTGTTAGTGAGTAGAGACAGTGAATTCTCAAGATAAGCTGGCTAGAAAGACTAGTCATATCACTGAGCTCTAGGGTTGGTTGGAAAAAGTCTTATTTAGTGAATAAGGTGGAAAAGTGAGGGGGATGATTCCCAACAACCTTGGATGCTCAGCATTCATGCTCAAATATACACATGAGCACCCACACATAGTACACAAGCAGTCATGTACCTATACACACAGCACACATAAAAAGTGAGAAAAGAAAAAAAATGCTGGAATGCTTTACTGGATAGCCAGACTTTCATTTTAATAAGCTCTAACTGCCTTAGAAATTCATGTCTCTGAACTAGAAGTCGTTTAACAGTGACATTTCCATCTTATGAGTTCGTCTCTGTCTTATTTTCTTTTCTGTTTTCTGTGATGAAATGACTTACAGAAACAATGTAAGGGAGATTGCTTTCTTTGGGCTCACAGTTCCAGATATATGATAGAGTATTCCTGCTTTATCACAGTAGGAAAGTCACAGAGGGAGGAGCTTGAGGCATCTGGCCACATTGCAGCCATAGTCAAGGAGCAGATGAAGGTTTATACACAGCTTACTTCCTCCATCTCACATTGTTCAGAATCCCAGCCCAGATCAATGGTGCCTCCCACAGTAGATGGGTCTTCACTGCTCAATTTACTGAACAAAGATGATCCCTCAGAGTCATGCTAAGAGGCCTGTAGCCCAGGTCATTTTAGACCTCATTTGATGGACAGTTGACATTAACCATCACAGTATCTATCAAATACAATTGTGATCATACAGACACTCAGAAATATTCACCATTTAATGTGCACCAGGGCTACATTTTATTCTAGTCAGAGGGATCATCCAGACTCCTATGTAATTGATGTGTAAGATAAAGACCTCACCCTAAAGGAGCTTATATTCAGGCAATACTGATAATCACAAGGCAGAGCAAAATAAAGAAAGCTAATTTGAAGAGTATAAACAGATTACAAAAAGAGTAGGATTACCCCAATTGAAAGACTGATGTAGCATCTGTTGTAGACTTTAAAAACTCAATCAGGTTATGTCAAGAGAAAAACAAAAAACAAAAAAAGTGTTGATATGGAAATGAAAGTTGAGAGTTCAGACTACATAGGCTCTGATATGTTAATAGTATTGTTCCTCTAGTGGGGTCTAAAGTATTTTCCCCAGACCAGTAGAAAGTGATGTCAGAAATGAGCTTTAAACTAGACTATTATAAATAGATGTTGTAAAGCATGTGCCAGGCATTAGGCATCATGAGAATTGGAAGCAGCAGAGACTTGGGGACAGAGCAGAGATTTAGGAGTTAATGAGCAATGTAATGATGGGATTCTAACAGCCTCAGTGTAATGTCCTCATCTCAGAAGTACATGAGATGAAACAGCACAGTGACACAAGTTAACTGTCATGTACCCATGAGGGGTACATGGGAGGATGCGGTTCACAGAATACAGGCTTCATTTAAGAGGAATACTCTCAAGAGAGCTATGACAAAAGAGTAGTTATACTTCATAACAGCATATTATATGATTGAAAATTGCTAAGAATTGGGCTAGGGGTATGGGGTCAACAGTCAAAGCATTTGTTACTCAAATGTTAAGAATGGAATCTGAACTCCAAGGATCCATGAACATCACATGGGCACAAAGCCTAACCCCAAACCCAGCAATTTGATGTTGGAAACAGAAGATCCCTAGGACAAGTTATCTGGTTAGAATAGGCAAGTCAGTGAGCTCTGAGATCATTGAGAGACTCTGCCTCAATGAATAAACTGGGAAGACACCCAAGCTCTATTTCCAATTTCCACATGCACATGTAAAAAATAATAAAGTAACTTCTAGAAAATTGCTAAGAATTGATTTTATGTGTTCTGACCCCAAAGGCCATAAATGTATTGAGTAATATATTTTTATGATAAAGTATTAATATTTTAATTTGACATACAAAATAATGAGGTCTATGACTTTTTAATACAGACTTTGTTCTAACTAACTGGCTTTATTTTTCCTCATGTATGTATATTACAAAGTATATATCAATAAATATACATATGTCATAAGAATCATAAAATGAAATAAGGCTGTGTTTCATCATAAAAGCTTACTAATTTAAAAAATTAAAAAGAAAATATAAAATCCTGTACTATTTAAAGGCTTACTATTTAAAGTACTATTTAAAGTATATTATGTACTATTTAAGCCTATGTAAAGACTTACTATTATATAAAGCTTAAAATGAGAACACAAAGGGTGAAAGACACATGGGAGATAAATTTGGAAGGCAGATTTTACAGAATTTGTTCAATTAGCATATGAGGAAAATGAACAAAGAAAGAGTTGGACATGAAGTAAATGCACACAAAGCAGTTACTAGCATCTTAGTTGAGAATGCGGAAGTAAAACCGAAGAGCTGTCTGCCAGACATCTGCTTCTAGCTGTCTAGACTTACGACATTAACCTGAAATCACACTTGCATACTTACTGAGCACGAACTACAAAAGTGAGCAAAATTTAACAGAGTCAGAGGGCAACCAAGGCAGCTGAGCATGAAGAATCGGGAGGTATCCTCAAGAAGGCAGAAGCCCAGAGAAGAGTCTACACACAGTGATTTCTCACCATGTTCCACACTCGTGTCTGTAGGCCAGCTGACAATTCTGTAGACTTGGAGATCACAATGCCCAGTAGTTCAGAGCTCACGGCAATCTCCCTAGAGAGAAGCAAATACTGATGTCCAGTGCTGAGAAGGCTCATTATCCGTGTAGGACCAAAATCATGAGAAAGGGAAGGACAGAAAAGTGAGCACAAGATTCCACAAGTATTTTTTCCAGAGGTTGGAAACTTGGTGTCTACCTCCATAGCTCTCCATACTACTCACTGAAGTACAGTCTCTCAGTTGATCCCAAAGCTCACCTCAAAGACTGGGCTAGCCACCATCTGCACTTATTCCAAAAATCCCCTTTTCACTTTCCAAAAGCTGGTATTAAGTGTATACCACCATGTGGCCCCACCCACTCAGTATTTACATGGGTTCTGGGGATCTGAATTAGTTCTCAGACATAATTTACATAAATGTAAAGACTGGGGAAGAAAGCCATCAAGTAGGAAGTAGTCACCAAGAGTCTGTTAACTAAGTAGAGACTTCAACAGCTCCATGATGCTAATGTAACAATAGTAAGAAGTCCACCCTTCTGGGGTTTGGAGAGAGTGGGGGATGGGAGGTTGAAAATTTCCCTATCGTTCAGTGGGAACTGGAGGGCTCTGTCCTTGAAATAAGAGCAAACATGAAAAGAGCAACTCAGGAGCCAGCCTTGTTCAAAGGGAGGTGCTCTCCCTTAATGCCCTCTCCAAGGGAAAATTTCATTCCTCCCTGGAGTAAATAATCAATAAAAGGTCCACATGAGACTGAAGAGGTGGCCCAGCAGTTAAAAACACTGGCTGCTCTTGCATTGGACCTGGGTTAGGTTCCCAGATGGTTCACAGCCATCTGCAACTCCTGTTCCAGGGGATCTGATCCCTCTTCTGACCTCTATGGACATTAGGCATGCATGCTATGTATGGACAAGACATAAAAATGCTTACACACATAAGATACACAAAGCCTAAAGGGAGAAACAATTCCTCATAGGCATCAATGTAACATTCAACAAAAGAATTAGGACCTATCTCACCAGAGGACCCAAATGTCTAGAACCCAAGATAAAACACACATTAATCTTATCAATAATAGACCTTGATTTATGATTTAAAATATTAGAGTTTTGCAGAAAATTTTAATCTATAAGAATGAATTAGAAATTACAGAACTAAGATAAAATTTGAAATATAACAGGTATGATTAATGATAAATTATATACAGCACAAGAGACACAAAAATAACTTGAAGGTAGGTTTAGAGGGAATGTCCATATTAAAAAGTGGGGTATAAAAACTGTAAATTATACCCATTCCCAACAAAAAGAAATGACAAAAGATACAGGGAACAGTGTATACAGTTAAGTTTTAAAAAATGAGTCCCTGAAATTGAGAAAATAGAAGAAAGTGTACAGTTACAAAAATAATTACTGCATTGAAAAATATCTTGTTTGATTGCTGTGGTTTGGTTTGGTTGGTTTTCAAGACAGGATTTCTGTGTAGCCCTGGCTTTCTTGGAACTTACTCTGTAGACCAGGGTAGCCTCAAATTCAGAAATCAGCCTGCCTCTGCCTCTCAATGCTGGCATTAAAGGCATGGGGCACCATGTCCAGCTAAAAACTATCTTAATGCAATAAAATAAGCCCTATAAAAACCAAATAAATAAAAGTAGTATGAAAACAACTAAGGGTGCTGGAGTCACAGATCAGCAGGTAGCAGCACACTCTATTCTCACAGGGGATGTGAGTTCAAGTCTCAGCTCACATTAAATGGCACAAAACTACTTGCAATTTCAGCTTCAGGGAATCCAATGCCTTCTCTGGGCTTCAAACACTGCACTCACATGTACAAAGACACACATAATTAAAATATTTTTTAATATTTTTTAAAAAGTGAATAGCTAAAGAAATATGATGTTTATCAATAAAATTCCCAAAGTTTCTTTTTAAGATCAAGGACTGGTCTTTCCTGGTAGCAGGTAATGTTGGAGACAATTTTTAAACACTAGGGAATGACATTATTGGTTACCAAGACTTCCTTAAAAGATACAATTTTACAAGATATTAAGTGGGATATTAAGAGGTTCAGATACTCCAAGAGGACACAGTGGTCTGGAGATGGACTCATACATATGCCACTGCCTGATGAGTGGACTTTAAAGCTAGATCAACTGGACATCATTGTGCAAAAACAGCCTTAAAACTTACCTCAGACTAGTTATAAAACCAAAGCGGGGTATATTTAAAAGTTGAAGGTAAAGTAAATTTCCTGTTGTTGGGTCTACATAGTTCAATGGAAAGGAATTATGGGATGGTGGGATAGTACATGTGGAGACTAAGAACAGGATGTCTATAGTCAATGGGAACTTCAATCTTGAATAGAAGGGAATTGCAGGTGGGTGTTGGGAACTAAGCATATTTGAGGCAGCATGGGAGTGCAAAGAGAGAGACTGAGGGTTAGGAAGACACAGTTGATGAATGTAATCCTCTATAAAGGAACAAAACTGAAAGAGATTTCTGACCCTGAATCACCCTCATATGGGAGCAACATAGCTGTTACCACATGTAAATGATGTCCAGGGAGGTAACTTGCTAAATTTTTTTTTGTAGGTGGTTTGAGCCTTTTGTTATGCAGTGGCTAGATGAAAATGAAGATGTGTCCATGGAGTTTCTTCATGGAGCACTGGGAAGAGACAAAAAAGATGGAGTGAGTCCAGACATGGCCAGGATTCAATTATCTTTCTTACCTCTGAGCAAGTAGGACATGTGGGGCTCATTGGTTTTATCTTAGTTTTATTTTAATTCCTTGGTGACCTAAGCAGATTTAACATGATTTCAAAGAACTGGAGGAACCGATTAAATAAAAAGGAAACAAGAAAAATCAATCATTCCTTTGCCACAAAATTCCTCTTAATTTTGTGAGTCTGACACTGCAAGATCCCCAGGCCCATACAGAATGTCTTTTTTTCCTGGAGCCCTCCAAGAATAAGGTCGGAGCAAGGAGAAAAACACCCAGCATTCACCCCTGGCCTCTATATGTGTGTACATAATGTTCATGTGCACAAAGAGCCATGCTTTAGGAAAAGGAAATGCAATCCCTCAATGAACCTCAGCAAAGCTCTTACGTCTAATTTATAGCTATCTTTTATGTGGTTTTAAATCTTAGAGATGGGCAGCTATATTTTCTTCTTCCTTAAAATTAGAGTGTTGCCAGAGAGAAGTGAAGATCAGCACTGGTTTGTTGTAATTTGCTCTCAAGACAAGTATCATGTAGCCCAGGCTATGTTAGTCAAAGCTGGTCTTCGGCCTTAGCCTATCAAGTGCTAGGCTTACAGGTGTCACCACCATGCATTACCAAAGCTGATTGCTAAGGAAAATATAGAGCAAGTCTCTGCACTGTAGATAAGCAGATCAAAGAGGTCAGAAAGCACCTCTGTGGAGGAGGAGGAAAAGAAGGAGGAGGAAGAAGAGGAGAGAGAGGAGGGAGAGGAGGGGGGAGAATAAGGAGGGAGGGGGAGAGGGAGTGGGAGGATAAGGGGGGGAAAGGGGAGTGGGAGGATAAGGGGGGAGGGAAAAAGGGAGGGGAAGGATAAGGGGGGAGAGGGAGTGGGAAGATAAGGGGGAGGGGGAGGGGGAGGAGGAAGAGGAGAACTATACCAAGTATGGGAATCTTCCACCCATAACAACTTAAATCTACAAGGACATTTCCTTTCAGAAATTAAGAATTATTTCCTTGAGCTTTTACTTTGTTTCCCTAACCCTAAGAAAAATTACATAAGAAAAATTAATTTTTCCATCTCTGTTCCATAGTTTGGTTCCAAGTGGTGGCAGGCTATAGGACTTTCGTTCTCAGGTTCACAGACTGCTGATCATGAGACCCCTCCTCATTGAACTTCAATCCCAACACAGGGACCAGATGTGATAGTATCTGTTGTTCAATATCAACCAACCAGAACCCCCCCCCCCCAGCTCCCAGGGACTAAACCACCAACCAGAGAATACACATGGAGGGACCCATGGCTCCATATGTAGCAGAGAATGGCCTTTTGGGTTATCAGTGGGAGGAGAGGCCCTTGGTCCTGTGAAGGCTCGATGCCCCATTGTAGGAGAATGCCAGGGTGAGGAGGCTGGAGTGGGTGGGTGGCGGAGCACCTTCATAGAAGCATAGAAACATAGTGAAGTTCCCTTCTCCCCCTTCCTTGCTCAAATAATCTTTCTTCTCACCCCTCAGTTCCAGCAGACATCAGACCATGCCCTCTTCTCCTGTTCTGTGGTTGATGTTTTTGCTCAGCTTAACCAGAGCTTTGAGATTATTAAGAAACTGGAATGCCCCAATCCTGAAGCCCTATCACACTTAATGAGACGATTTGCAAAGGTGGGTTGCATGAGGCATGTTTTCTCTAGGAAAAGCTAACCTAGACAGACAGTTAGGATTTGGTGCCATTTTGGATACAGATGCCATTTTAGAATTTTGAAACAGAGTAGTTACATTATACTTAATAATTTGGGAATGTGGCTACACATTTTCATGACTGACTGAGGAAAACACTGGTCTGACTTTGGGCTGATGAGGTGATACCAGATATTCATTTGAGAAGAACCCACTGATGTTACTCACCTGGTTACTAAAGGTGTTATCATGAAAAAAAAACCACAATCTATGACTCATAGTGACAATGTTAAAACTTTATGCCATGTCTATTTCAAATGTAATCTTTGCACTATCAGAGAAGTCAAAAGAACATATACTTTCTGGGTCTAATGAGAAAAGAAATGAAGTTTGTTCTCTTAATAAATAAACACACAAAAATACATATGTCTTGCTAGAAAATACCAAAACCCACTGAAATTGTGAACACTGAAGGTCTAAGTTTGTTAAGACTGCTATAACAAACTATAGTACACTGGGAACCTTAAACAACAGAGATACATTTTCTCAGTTTGGAAGATAGTTCAGAGTTCTTGTATTTGTCCATTTGGTTTCTTCTGAGACCTTGTAGCTTTCTGAAGCTCCATTTCCAATATGACTTCACAGGGACTGCCCTCTGAACACCCTGGTGTCCCTGTGTATCTAGTTTTTTCATCTTACAATGATTCCTGCCAATTGCATTATAGGATCCATCCTAGAGAGATATCTTTTTAACTTAATAGCCTTCTTAAGGCCTTATCACTAAACAAAATGAAGACATTCTATCTGAATATTTGTCACATTCTGGGCTCCTAGTGATTAAAGGTTTTAAGTATCAAGTTTTGAGAAAACCACTTAACTCATAACAAATAGGCACACTGAGCATGTGACTGCTTTTAAAAACAAACATATCCCAAAAGACTGTCATTATCCCCAAAAGACTGAAGTGAAGGTGCTCTGGGAATGGAAGGCTCAGCTCTGACCCTGTCATTGGCCTTGTCTCTCAGACGAATGTTCACATTTTCTTCTAATTAGTACGGATGTCTTCTAGCAGATAGTATCTTCTTTCCCTGTGTCAGATCAGATCATCCTGTGGTAACAATTACATCTATAAACTCTATGGTTCACAGAGATTTACTTCTGGGTCATAGAACATCAGACAGCTCAGGTGACCCTAGAGAAGACCTCTCCACTATTGTATGACTCAAGAGTTCCTGCCAGAGAGGTCTGACAAGGGGAGGGCAGGGGTTCTAGAAGGCTCAACAAGCTAAGTGGGGAAAATAGCTGTACAATGTGAAAAGATTTAAGATATAATCAAAGTGGCTGGCATCACTTGGACAATAGTTAGGACTCCGTGTAGGATTCCAGGCATCTGTCAGCCAAATTCTATGACAGTTTTTAATCTGCTATGAAATGCATTAAATTCAAGTCTTTGTTGATTAGGATGACTAAGAAAACTCTTTGCTTGTTAAGAGATATACAGAATCTGTAAGGTTTTGCACAGAGGGGTTTGTAAACTTGATACATCAGTCCTGGTTTGATGTAACCGTCCTACTGCTCTCGACAAGTACAGGTAGGTAAATTTTATAAAGAAATACGAGGGTTGGAGCCATGGCTCAATGGTTAAGATCACAGGCTGCCAATGTAGAGGACCCAGGTTCAAATCTCAGTAGCCATATGGTGGCTCTCAACTGTTTAACCACAGTTCTAGTCAATCTGGGCTTCTATGAGAACTTTATCATGTGTCCGTGCATACACAATGGTATACACTCATACACATAAAATATATAAGTTTATAAAATTGAAGACATGCAATATAATAATCTCTAATATTATTTAAAAAACAAAACATCTTCTTTGGTCCCTGGTAAATATCAGGGCACCTGCCAGATGCTGGAGTTAAAGGAATATGAGTCATGCATATCATTTTCCTTGTGTTCTAAAACCTAATCCTAACTTAAAAAATAATAATGACAATTCATCAACTATAATGATATTTTAATCATCTTATTCACAGTACCTCACTCACCTCCCTAAAACCCCATGAGGTATACACCATTACCCTTCAAAGTGTTTTGAATGATGACATGGGCTGGAAATATGTGGTGACTGAGATGCGTCACCACGTAGAAATGGCATGGAGTGAAACTAAGCATTGCCCAAACTCTCTTCTCACAGCAATGTGATCTGAAACCCATTGTTGGTTGTAGAATAAAATCTTGTAGTCTTAGATTTTTCAAAGCCTCCTGTTAATAAACGTTCTCAAATGCTTCCACACCCCACCCCCACTTTTAGTCCGCCATCCACAGGTAGCGGAGAAAAGATGGTAAATAGAACAAGGGGATGTGGACAAGTTTAGAAGTAGTTCTTTGGGGGTGATTCCAGTCTTCATTTGTCAGGATACCAGCAGTCCAGTTCAGTAGTATCAAGATACCAAGCACAAATCAGCAGCAGCAGCACAATCCAGCAGAAACTGCCAGGTCTCCACCAAATTGGCGCAAGTCAGCAGGAACAACTTGGACCAGACACAGCACCAGGAGAACTTCTCTGCCATGCCTCATTCAAAGAAGTGAAGATCAGAGAAGATGTGAGACCAAGGAAGCGTTTCTATACACGTACACTGTCACTGTCCATTGAGTCCTATTTATATTTTCTCCAAACATCATGTGTCTTCTTACCACAGGTCTTGCCTCAGCAAAACACCATGTGAGTCTACATCACATGACATATCCAGACACTCTCACTTTAGAGTCTCATCAATTATTTTTACCCTTAAGGCCCAGCCTAGGTATCTGTGCAGAATAATCAGGAGATTTATCATATGCGGGATGTATTAAGATATATAGAGGACACAGTGAACTGGATAGAGTCCCCTCTTCTGCTGAGGCTGAATTGATATGAGAGTCTTCCTCTCCTTAGAGAGTTAGTTGACACCTGAAATGTTATTAAAGGACTTGGAGAGATTGCTGAGTTGTGAAGTACTTGCTATGCAAGCACGAGGACCCGAGTTTTGATTCCCAGCTCAGATATAGAAAGTTGGGCAAGATGCCATGTGTCTGTAGTCCTAGGTCTGAGCATAAAGAGACAGGAGGAGTCAGGTTCCAGTGTAGTCTGGCAGTCTAGTTGGGGAAAGCAATTGAAGAAAGTTTCTGATGTCAATCTCTGACTTACACACAGACAAACACACACACACACACACACACACACTGAATAAAGATAACTTCTGAACCAGAATTTCCAACTACTGATCCTAAGAGCAATGCCGTAGATGGGCCTCCCAAGTATGTTGACCTGACATTAGCTAAGGAAATCATAGCTCTCTGCTGAGTGTTGACAGACAACCCATTCAGTATGTCAGCAGTGGCAACATGGCACATCAGAACTTTCCAAAACCAGAGGACATTCTAGCCATCCTGGTTAATCCTTTAAATGTCACAGATTCTTACGTCACTGCCACAATCCCGTTAGGACTCCATGTTTCTAAATCTGAAGCTTTTTCACTAGCTGTGCTTCTATAGCATTAAAGAACTCTCACCATCCGTGACTTCTCCTTCATATAAACTCTGAGAAACAAGATGCAGACATTCACCAAGAGGCTGTCCCATGAATGTGTTCCTTTATCCCTCCATCCTTCCCATTTTCTTCATCCCTTCCCATCCCTGTCACGGTTACTGATTCTATAACTCAGAATACTTTATAGGCAGAACCCCTGTGTGAGCCTTGCCCTGGGAGCTCCTCTCTGAATAGTGACCTCTATGCTGCCACCTGTTCCTCTTAAGTTTTGGCATGCAATTTACTCTGCTGAAGGTGGTTTGTTGAAAACAGAGGCTGCTGACAATGGCTCCAGAAGTGCCAACTGTACAGATCTGAGGCAGTATCTGAGAATTTGCATTTCCACACTTGAAGGCAATGCTGATGACAATTCCCAGAGCCATAGTCAGAGAAGCAATAATTTGGGACATACGCCCCCAAGCAATTGCTAATTTAGAGTAACGAAACAATGACCAGATTTGGTTTACTTTGGTGAATAAATTAGAATGAAATGGAAGTTGGCCTTCAAGTGTTCATTCAAGATTTTCATTCAGGCTTACTGGTGTAGGAATACAGAATAACCAGGGCTGTTAAAGCAGTACTCTACAGCTCCAAAGGTATATGGTCTCTAGCTACACTTGATATGACCCATGCTTTTCCTCACTCACAGTCTATCCTGTGTTTTGACTGTTAGGCTAGTAAATATGAGAGTCAGAACTAGTTTTCTACAACCTGGGAGACAAGGGTGGTATTTTCTGCTGATTTAGATCCAAGTAGCATACCATGGGGGATTCACTGAGAACAATTATAGATAGCCTTGTAGATTGTTCTTCCTTCTCCAGAAAAGCAAGTGGGCTAGTCAACAAGTCACCTAGCAGCCACATGAATTTCTAGATGACACTGGACTGTGAAGGGTATTTTTCTATTCACATCTCATCTCCAGCATGTTATGTCTAAGATACAGCAAACTAGAACACGCTGGCTTATATGTATGAGTTTCAGGGACAGGGTCAGATAATTGCCACAGTTTGTACTGGCATTAAGAAACTCTGCACTGAGAGTTGTGCTCACAAGCACAGATGAGCGAACACCCCCAGGAAATCCCACAGTCACTCTACATGTCATCTAAAGGAAACTATGAGCAGCTTCACTCAGAAGATACTTCTGTCTAACCAGCCGTCCGTTTCCCTGGATTTATTGATCTACTGCTTAATGAGACCTTCTGTTTTTTTTTTTTGTTTTTTTTTGGCCAAATTTTTATTTAAACTGACTCTCATTATCTTAGCACCATGCATTTCTGGAAAGCATCAATCTCCTGTCAACACATTATGCATAATTCTAGCTTCTTATTGTGAACTTAAAAGTCAATAAAACAAGTTTATAGTCAAATTTGCTAGATTCAGTCTGTGGGCTTAAAATTCCTTCCTTAGCTTACTTAACTCTTGGGAATATCTCTCCCAATGAGTCGCGATCCAATGGGGGAAATTTTATTTTATATGTATGTGTATCTGGGTCTCAATGTCAGAATATATGAATGTTAGTACAGGTGCCTGCAGATACCAGAAGGGGGCATCAGATCCCTGAGAACTAGAGTTACAGGTGTTTGGAAGTAACCTGCTATGTGTGCTCAGAATGGAACTGGGGTCCTATAGACCAATGCATGCTCACACCTTCTGAGTTCAGCCCAAAAAAATACATTTTAAAAGGAGATGGTTTGGCTCTTTGGTTTCTCTATGAATAAATAACACAATTCAATCATTATTGTTGCCTTAGCTTTTCTAAGAAGATGGCATTCACAGTTGACATGTTACCTCTATGTGAATGTAAGACCTGAAGAATGCAAACTCCTCGGTGTATCTTTACACAAAAACAATACGTTTCATCAACACAGTGTACATTTTTCTCTTTTTTCCATAATTTTTAGAAGCAGGGGTCATGCAGGAGTTCACAAGAAGTTTTAGAGAAAGGAAGAAAATATCAAATTTTGGTACAAAAGAGAAGTGAACAGGCAACATTTTTAGCAACTGATGTGCAGTAAATAACAGTAAATAAATAATGCGTTGCTAAACAACAGTAACAGGAAATCTGAGAAGGAAAGGGCGGGGTAGGAGAGAGCTGGTTTCATACTTTAACAGTCGTTTGTGATAGTACACAATGTAAATCCTTATTTCTGAAGAGAATCACTGCGGAGTGGTGTCATGAAAATGTCTAACCTTTCTCAGACACGAGGCACTGAGAAATGATGGAGAAAGTTGAGAAATCATCTACTGCAGATAACCTTATGTGATAAAGATGAGATGGCAAAAAGGATTAGGAGCCAGAAAGAAGTCGAAGGGAGAACTCCAAGCCCACAGCATCAGTGGGGAAGGTGGGCAAGTATCCGGATTATGAGACATCAAGTCTCGAAGCTGTGAAGAAATTGCCACAGGAAAGCCTATGTCTCTCCTGAGTAAAGTTAGAGAATAACTGTATGATAGTGTAGATGCTGTTCTGATAGACTACGGATCTCTGAGGTGTTTTTGAAATGCTCTTCAGAACTCTGACAAACTGTCATATACATGCAGTGATTTGTGATTTCTCTTTGGACATGGGTAAGGACTGAGCCCATCTAAGACTCCCTTTAGCTAAAAGAGAGTTGTGTTTGCCTGACTTAGCCTGGATGTGTTTCTGTAAGGTAGCATGTTTAATTCACTTAAATGATGTGCATTGCATGATATTTTCTTTCTCAGACCATCAATAAGGTTCTGGTCCAGTACGCTGCGATCGTATCAAGTGACTTCAGTTCATATTGCGATAAAGAGACAGTGGTAAGTAGGACTATGGGTTCCATAGTGGGTGGTGAGAGCTAGGGAATCTCAGAGCATTGCCTGCAAACCTTTACAGGCACATGGGTTTCCTATCAAGATTGGATAGAAGGCAGAAAGTGGCCAGTGCCTACCAAATTATGGTTTTCTGTGTTGAGAGAAACAAGATGATAAACCATTGAAATTGCACCAACTCCTAAAGCATTGAAGCTGAGAACTAGGGAGATAAGAATTAAGTGAATGTTGATAACAACCATTGCTGCTTTTTACCCACTCTCAAATAAGTATAATTTAGTCTTTCCATTCTCAAACCAATTGAAAAAGAGTAAAATATACAGGGCAATGATGCTTCCTCCTGTGAATTATCCATGTCTCCATGGTTTTTTTTTTGATGATCCAGGAATACTTTTAAAATCCAAAGCAGTATTGCAACTATTCAGCAAAAGGCATTAAAAAAAATCAAGATGAATCGAAGTTGTTTGCAATCATATAATCAGAGTGATTACATGATGTAAAGGGAAAGTGTTCTTATTTCTGTCCTTAGTATCAAGAAAACTGTGTGGCCCACATTGTGGGGATTTTTTGAATAACACTGAAGCACCCACAGGGTTCTTAAGAGCAACTTTTTCTTCCTCCTTGCAAAAGTAAAAATAAAAATGAAAACCAGCCCGCACTAGTTGGCAAGGCCGAAGGAGAATCAGGAGCTGGGCAGGAGAACCAGCTCACCCTGGCTGACAGCTCATTACGACAAGCCAGTCCTGATGGTTCTCGAAGATCCCAGTAGATGCTTCTTTCCCTTCTATTAATATGCTTCCCAGCAAGCTGATGATAATGTTCAGACAATCTCAGCACTGAGTTCCAGCCACCTTTGACCCCAGCTGTCTAAAAAGGAGACTATTTACTTGTTGGAAGCATATATTTTCATTTAAAGGTTAAAAGATGATGCATGCTTCCAGTGTTAAGTCTGCAGATCACAAGAGTATCTTGTAGTTTCAGCAAACACTCCAATTTTACTAAGATGGCAAAACAGGTATTTTGGGAAGTTAGCTGAGAAATAACTGATTTCGGTTAGCTCTTTAAATGCTGGGCAACCTTCTACTTCACATGTTAACATTCTAAATTCCAGGCCATTTGAAACCTCCCCCTGTCCTGATAAATGTAAATCAATATATATTGTGTTATTTTTGTATGGGAGTTGATCTTTCAAAAACTTTTTTCAGTATTTATTTGTGTGTGTGTGTGTGTGTGTGTGTGTGTGTGTGTGTGTTGTGTAAGAGTTTATACATGTGAATGTCGAGTCCATGGAGGCAAGGCTACAACAGGGTATTGGATCCCCATGGAGCTGAAGTCACAGGCAGTTTTGAGACGCCTAATGTGGGTGGTGGAAACTGAACTCAGGTCTTTTGCAAGAGCAATGCCTGTTTTTAACCACTGAATCATCTCTCTAGCCCCCAAAATGGAATTTTATAGTTAATTAAAAGCCTACGTAAATAACATGAGCCTATGTAAATAAGGCTCAGCACCTGTAAATTAGTGTACATTTTAGCCATATTGGAATGTCTCTACTTTGAATCAAACTTTACTATTCATCATATTTTAGGTTTACAATTGATCTCAATGAAGATAAAATGCATTGATATGTTTATAAGAAAAATCAAACTGTACACACAGAGAGTTACAGCTCTGCCCAGTTACCATACCCATTAGCACCTGTACCTTTCATTGGCTTCATCCTAGCCAAGCAGTCTCCTGGCTATCTTTGAATTCTATTGTTTAAGTTTAAAATCATTTTAATTTCATCAAGGTGTCTTGATTGAATACACAGCTGTACATAGCATTGCCTCAAGTCTTCACAAACAGAAGTTTGTGCCTTTTCATGAATATATATTACAAATTTCCCTTAAGAATCAAAACCGTAAGTCAGATATAGTGACACATACCTTTAATCCCAGCACTCAGGGGGCAGAGACAGGTGGATCCCTATGAGTTCAAGGCAAACCTGGTATACATGATGAGTTCCAGACAACCAGAACTACATAGTGAGACCCTGTCTCACAAAAAAAAAAATGAAAGCATTGAAATTCATCATATATTCCTAGTCATCTACAAGTGCAGTAAGAAACATTCAAAGATAGATATTTGAGGTATAACAATGAGGGTTTGTAAGATGGCTCATGGGTAAATTCACATGCCATAAAAGCCTGATGACATGAGTCACATCATTAGAAGCAACATTAGAAAGAAAGAACTGACTTCTTTCTACATGTATACTATGATACATGCACACACACACACAAAGTAAATAAAATTTTCAAAAAGACATGACTATAACATTTGATGTGTCTGAAGTCAGAATTAAAGTCTACAGTTCAACAAAATGTCCACCTGCGAATATTTTTATGTAGCATCACATGCTAATTTATTGCTGTTTTCGAGACAGGTTCCATGTAGCTCAGGCTGACCTTGAATTTCTGATCCATCTTCCTTTTCCACCCGAGTGCTAGGCTTAGTGTTGTGGACTATCTGGCCCCTTCTTACTGTGACAATAAGTGAGTCCCTTAGGGTTTTGACTGTTCTCAAGATAACTCAAAATGTACACAGTACACATACTGCATAACAGCTATGCCCAAATATATTTTTTAATTTCCATAAACTCTTCAGAAAGCAATAGAATTCAGTTAGGATAATGTTCCTTTTACTGGGTTGGTTTTGTTTTTCAAATTTTTAAATGCATAACCTTGCTACTTAACCCATGCCAGCCTTGAACCTTGAGTCCTCCTGCCTCAGCCTCCCAGTTCTGGGATGCAAGGCATATGCCATGCCTGGATGGATTTATTAAAACTTTAATTCATTTATTCTTACTCACTGACTACAGAATTGCTAGAATCAAGCTGTTTTGTGCTTAGGTTGGAGGTATAATTGAATAGTAATCTAGTTCTAATCAATGATTTAATAAGTCAATGTAGTAATATCAGTGGACTTGGGGCATTTCAAGGTCAGGAAAAGTTTAGTAAAGGAGAAGAGCTTTATATTTATTTTGAAAACTCAACTTTATATTTATCTTAAAAACTCAACTTTATCTCTCTCTTCTCCTTACTCTTTCTATGTGGTGAGTAGCCATTGTCCCAAGTGAGTCCAACTCTCTGTCCATTTTACATTCCCTAGCATTCTTGAAAATCAGAAATGATCATATCTGAGTTGGTGTATGGCTTTTATATAAAGAATTGGTATTCTAGTCCTGTTCTGAATGCTGAGAAGAATAGGCTTAAATGCTAACATCCAATAAATCAAATAGAGTATGCCTGTATCAAGGCATGCTGATCGTGATTTTTGGGAGCAGAGGGCATCAAAACTGTCTTGAGCATTCCAGTTCGACAATCAGAAACTCTGGAGTATAACTCTCAGTTATCTGTGTTTAAAGAAAAAATAAAATATTTAAGTGGCCAGAATCCAGGAACAGAATAGAAGTGTGAAATTGTTTCCATAAATCAAACTTAGGTTGTGGTCACTTTAAGAGTCAAGTACAAAGTCTCTCGAAGGTCTGTCATGTGGTTAAGGTAATAATAAAATCTTTCCACTGATGAGAGCTAACGCCTCTGTGATGTCCCACGAGTCCTTTGTCTGACCTTCTAATTCATTGCTGGCTCCCTTCCCAGCCACTTGGAAGGTGTGTCCATTTTCTGTCTGTGTCATCCCTAGCTCTGAGCCACTAACTCTTCAGAATCAATGTGTAGCAGCAGCCATCAGTGATTTTTGCAACTATGCCAAAATCTATTTTCTGATTAGAAATTAATTTCGAATTGACATCTAGTCTTATCACAAAGTTTTATATCACCACTGCCCTTTTCTCCCTCCCTAGAAACGACTCAAGTGCCTAAGCATGCATCCTGTGCAAGCACAGAGCTGCCGTCTGCCCAGTGCCTCAGCACCATGCAAGGTGTTTACATTTAGCCAGTGACAGTAAAACAAAAACTCAATATAGAGTCTTTATAAAATAAATTCAAAGTAGGTGATAGGAAAGTTGAAACCAAGGAAGGAAAATTCTAATCTAAGTGATGGAAAGGAATCCACACAAGCAAAGAGGAAATCGAGAAAAGAAGCACACTTGGTCTGGAGCCAGATAGCGAAAGGAATAGTCAATAGTTTCCTGGCTTTAGTGACAGAGACTCCATTAAAGTTACTTTAATTTTTTTTTTTTTTTTTGTAAGTTTTCTTGGGTTTAAAAGAGAAATGCAGATACTTTTTGGCTTTAAAGCAGCACAATTACCAGGGAATTGAAATTAATTGATTTTTCTCAAAATAAAAAATAATGTCCAACATGGAATGGAGTAGGTTGGCAATACAGCTCCATTGGAAGGGCACTCGCAAAGCATCTATGAAATCCTGGGCTCAGTCTACAGCACTGCAGAACCAGAACCTGGAAGTAGAGGCAGGAAAATCCTAAATTCAAGGTCACCCTAAGCCATCTGAGACCAGCCTGGAACATAAGAAACATTGTTGTTGTTGCTGTTGTTTTTCATCTTTAATCTTTTTTTTTTTTTTTTTTTTTTTTTTTTTTTTTTTTTTTTTTACAGTCCAGGTGTTATTCCCCTCCCGTTCTGCCCTCTGACAGTTTCTCATCCCATTCCTCCTCTCCTGTCCCCAAGAGGATGTCCCCATCCCCCCACCCTCCCACACCATCTCAGGCCCTCCCTGAGGCCTCAAGTCTTTCCAGAGTTAGGTGCCTCTCCTCCCAGTGAGGTCAGACCAGGGAGTCCTCCGATGTACAATGTACGTGTGCCGGGGGCCTCGGGCCAGCTGGTGTATGCGGCCTGGTTGGTTGCTCAGTGTCTGAGAGATCTCAGGGGTCCGGGTTTGTTGAGACTGCTGGTTGTCCTCCTCCTCCACTTCTTCCAGCCTTTCCCTAATTCAACCACAGGGGTCCCCAACTTCTTCTCAATCATCAAATCAAACAAAAACATAAATAAAAAGTGACTAATTCTGATGTCCAAAATACCATAACAGGAAAAAAAGGGGGGTGCTGGTAGTCAGTCTCCATGTGCCATTGCATGTGTTGTTCGTTGTTAAACTGTATTCCCCAAAATGATCATTTATTTCCTTTCCTGTCCCAGCAATTAAAAGCCATCATTCAAAGTAGCAGAATGATTACGTTTGATAGGTATAGCAGGCCACAGGTGACAGCTATACACTGTATAAGTTAGACTCGCCCCGAAGGTTACATATGAAGGATGCACATCACATTGGCCTCTCTTTCTCTTCCTATAAGCCTTGCATATTGATGAACAACATCCAACAACTGCGGGTCCAGCTGGAAAAAATGTTTGAATCCATGGGTGGGAAAGAGGTGAGTGTGTGTCCACTCTTGTCTTTACCAAAGGACTCTTAGCTGAATGTTAGTAGCATTTTGCTTTGCTATGGAAAGTGTCTTACTTTTTAATATGGTTTTTATCAAGGAACAGGAAGCGTTTGTTTGTTTGTTTGTTTATCTCTAAAATCCCATTAGCATTTACATCAGTCACTATGACAGTAATGACATTTTAGTAAATGGTGGTATGTTCAGGGACAGGGAAAGAGCCAGCTGACCTGCTGTGCAATTAAAATGTATGCATATAAGCTACTGATTGGTAGTATGACAAAGATTACATTTTACACTGTCATCTTGAAGTTGACGCTTGTCTTAGAATCCATGTTGTGGCAATCGTGCTATGTCAGTGCTTAATTTTTCACGTCATGAAAGCCGCGTCAAATGTGCTATGTGTTGTGTCTGTAATGTGTCGTGTCTCTATTCAACATCCGTGCCTTGCAATTCCACGAACAGAAGAAGGAAGGGGAGAGATTCTCCTATGAGGTTTGTGATGACAAACGTTACCCGCTTGCTCCCCCTGGCTGTCCTTACCCGCCATTTGAAGACCATTGGGTGACCCGTGTGTGCTCTCTCATTTGCTTGTTGAGATCAAGCAAAGAGCAAAACATTAATTAGCTGGCACCTGCGCTTGCCAAGGTCTTGTCTTTCCTTACAAACTGATGTGAGTGGGGGTTGAGGAACTGAGGAACAGGAAGTCATTAAAGGCGAGAGTCAATGGAGCAGCTGGTCTTCCCCACCCAGCCGCTTGCCACCAACAGCAACAAGAATAAAACAAACCCTTGGAGCCAGAGAGGTGGCTCGGCAGTTAAAGACACTGGCTGCTCTTCCAGAGGACCCAGGTTTGATCCCTAGTACCTACATATCAGCTCACTACCATCTATAACTCCAGTTCCAGGGCATCTGATGTCCTTTCTGGCCTTCTCAGGCACTGCATACACATGGCACTTAGATGCATGCAGGCAAACACTCGTTACACAAAAAGTAAATATTTTTACAAGAGAAAACAGACCCAGTGAAGCTATGTCTATAGTGTTTCTACTTCACTCACATTGGACTTTTCTGTGTAGTAAGCCATGGGCCCATGCAGAAAGCTAGGTTCGAAATGAAAGCAAATTTCTTTTTTATTTCGAAATGTCTGAAGCTGCAGAGCCTCAGTTAGCACCAGCCTCTTCACATGAGATGAGTCTTTAAACCTAAGGAGAAATTCGGCTGCACCACACCAAAGTGAAAAATGAAGGTGCTACTTAACCTTTTAGAAAGGAAAAGCACCAGAATCATGTGCAATGCTACAAAATGGTTCTTTTTTCTTTTTTTTTTTTTTTTTAATATGAGTTCATTCACTGGTAGTCTCAGATCAGCTTATGTGAAATAAAGCCTCACTTTCTGCAGTGTGCTAATGTCTGCTCCAAAGTCTCAGGGCATCAGTCTCATTTCTGGGTTCTTCTGTTGAAATCAATGGACATGGCAGTTGGAAATCATCCCATGAGATTCCCTTTCTAATCGTTTTGATGCTTCATGACATCCATTTAAGCCAGTTTAATACTTTTGGTGATGAAATCACTCATTTCTTGTGGGAAATCTCAGTCTGAAATTCAGTGAAATGGAAACACCAGGAATTATGTAAGAATGGAATTATATATTAAATGACCTATTTCTAGAAACTTCCCCCCCTACTCTAACTATTTCTCTACCATTCTGTGTCTGGACTCTGATGCAGATAATATTTGCTGAGCTGATGCTAAGCAGACAAGACAGAACTGACAGACTAAAGTCCCACGGGGCCGTGATTAAAGGAAGTTGTATAGACCAAGCCACCCACTTGCTAAGCACCCAACAGGGAGACTTGTTTACCAGGCAAAAGTGATTCTTACTTGTGAAGCAACTACCAATTTGAAAGGTGCAGGTTCTCATTATAAACTGTGTTTATAGATAAATTCTTCCTTTATAATGCAAGCCATGCCTGGTTATTGGGCTCCTTATATATAACATACAGGAAAAAATGCAGTTGATCGAGTGATCAAGATAAAACCAAGGCCTGGTTCCTGTCTAATCTGTCAGATTAATCACAGTAGCTCTTCCCTACACTCAGTGTTCTTCTGTCCCTCTTTCTATGTCGTTTTTTTCCCTCCTTTTTAATCTGATATCCATTGATAAGGAAAAGCTTTAAGCTGAACCAATCAGAAATGGCATAGAGGTTTGTGAAGCCTAGAAATAAAACAAGATCCAAACCCAAGGCCAAGTGAAACACACAGCTTTCCAGCATGGTTGTGCTTAATTAATATATAATTGTAGGTTGCTATGCTCAGCTTCCTTCATGTCCCAAGTTATGAAGATGATCTGCAGATTCTTTCCAATAGGGTCATCTGTGAGAAACAGTAATTTAAACAAGTACCTTCACTTGGAGCTTTTAAAGAAATCAAAAAGTATTTTATGGCTGAGGTAGCCTATGGCTGAAATCCCAGAACTGGAGAAATGGAAGCAGGAGGGTGAGAAGTTAGCTGTTGTCCTTGGCCATATAGTGAGGTCAAGGCCCTCTTGGGATATGTGAGACCCTGCACGACTCCCAAAATAATTCAAGGGAAGAAGAAAAAGAGGTCTAATTATATAGTGTGACCAGGAGTCACCTTTCGCTATAAGATGTATATACAGTACTTGATACAGGCATACTCAACAGTCTTTGAAAGTCTTACCATGTGAGACTAAGGAGATGCTCCGTGGATAAGACCAGTGGCTATGTAAGCATGAGGACCTGAATTCAAATTCCCAGAATGCATGAGGTATTTAGGCATGACCACATTCACAAGTACACAGCAGTAATATCAATGCTGTAAGGGGCAGAGACAGGAGGATCTCTATGGCTTGCTGACCACCAGTCTAGCTCCAGTAAGAGACTCTGAATCAAGGGAATAGAGCAGAGAGTATTAGAGTAGGATACACACTACCATTGTCTGGCCTCCAAATGTCTGAATAAGCATGTATGCACACACAAGCATGCACATGTGTACATATATCAAACACATGCAGCATATATTCACACATATATCTTTTTTCAAATCATAAATAAGTTCTTCCAAGCAAACTAATGTGGGTTGCCAATTTCTTCTGCCTATGCAGCTATATAAGGAATCTTAACTAAGACCAGGGACACTCTCCATCCCAGGCCAGTTCCTCGTCTCTCAGGAGTTTGTTATATGGACCCCTCTATGTTGGGGTGTGTACTTCTCTCTACAAAAATCCAATTAGCAAATGACTGTCTGTTCATTTGCTCAGAGTAGTTTTAAATGCGCTGTGTTTTTTAGCTGAGCTCTCCCCACAGGCTGCTTGCCTCTAGCACTGTCTGCAGCTGGCCACAGCTGGCCACAGCTGGCCACAGCTGGCCGCTTGCAAGCATGACTGCATGATGCTTCTTTGACTGCCAGGACAGCTCTTCCCTTGCAGGAAAACCCCTTTTCCTTGGGCATAGAAGTGTTTCACACCTGCATTTTGGTTTTGTGCTCTCTATTGGTGAAACATTCATCTTCTGCATGGGGTACAGATGGAAACATTGCCAGTTAGCCTGAGGGAATCACTGTATTGACTAATAGGGAATATATAGCCTATATTATAATCTGACTTTGGGATGAAAGTTAACCATTTACCCCACCATCACAATACTGTGTCGTGTGGTGCCCTTGTGTACCACAATAACAGTAAAAGCATCATGGGAATGCCATTCACTGGAGAATAATTGTCCAGTTATTCTGTAATTGATGGAATAACTCAAAATAAAAACATTGTAGTCTATACTAGTTTGTTTCTTGAATATAACTCCATGTGTGTCTGTTGCAACTTCTTTGTATTAATTTTCCTAACATGAGCATATTGTTACAGCTCTTGGAAGTTGCTTACAAATCTTCCTTTGATTAGCGATTTAATTTGCCTAAGTATATGAAAAAGAAAATTATCAAAAATGTAATTTCTTTGCAGGGAGTCATGATATAGTGATTTGGATAGTCCACAACTGTTACATAAATTGATTTAGGAGAATTCTGACTGTGCCGTGTGAACAGAGGATCTGCACTGTGGTACAACCATTTGAAATGGTGGCACCTCTGGTTATTCATCAGCTTAATGAGTATTGACGGTACTCCAAACTCTAGGAGTTATTCCTTATTGAGATATTTACAGGAGAGAAAGTTGCTGTTAAGCTACATTTCCATTCTACTTACTATAAATCAGACCCAGTTGGTGCCATGGTAACATGATTTTTATTGACATGTCTCAGATATTAGCTGAGTTTTCTGAGTCAAGTCATGGTGGGGATTTGACTGTAAGAGTAAGTTTTGTGTTTGAACAGAATAGAACCAAAGAATCTGTAGCGTACCCCACTGTCTGCTTCGGTGAGCAACTCCATTGTTGTATTTCAATCATGTGTATCTATCTGTAGTATTCTGAATCTTCAGATTGTGACATACAGTTCACCGAAGTTCTTCTCCAAACCTGTTCACCACACAGACTTAGGGAGCAGCTCCAGGTTAGAGAGGGAAACAGGGAACCTGGGGTAAGGCTCACTGTTTAAAGACAGGTCTCCATATCAATAGTCACTGGAATTCAGCACCCTGGCTTTGGAGTGAGATTATGAAGACACACTGCTCAACTCCAGCCCCCAAGGATTTGGATCAGCAGGCCATGGGCAAGATTGTATGATTCTAGTAGAAAATAAATTCCCAGGTCGTGATACTGATACCACTGGCCTTGGGACTCAGTACCACTGCCATGTTTTTATAGACCAGAAACATCATGATTAAAAACAGCTCAGGGGCTGGATTGATGTCTCTACAGTGAAGAATACTTACTGCTCTTCCAGAAGATCCAGCTTCAGTTTCCAGTATCTACATGGTGGCTCACAACTGCCTATAACTCTAGTTCCAGGAGACCCAATGCTCTCTCTGGATTTCATAGGTGCCAGGTATATGGTGAACACACCTACACACATACAAACACTCACAGACATAAACTTAAGTTAAATAGCTCTCTTTTTTTTAATGGAAAAAAATAACAACTCAAAACACCTTTATTTATCTCTGGACCACCTCAACCATCAAACTTTCGGTTCTCTGAATATTGAGTTAACATGATTAGATGGAATTTGGGACAATACACAATAGCATAGTCAAGTTCTTGTAGTTAATATAACAGTCCTAAAATTGCTAACTATTTTGCAGTCATTTGCAAAACTTTATCATTTCTTAAAAACATTATGTAAACTTTTTATTATGTTTTATGCATTGTTTTGCTTAGTAGTATTTACATTTTTTTAATTTATAATTTTAAAAATGGTAAGAATATATTCAGATCTTCAGATGATATGATTGATCTTGGCTTCTGAATATAAGTAGAAATGTCACTTAGTAATAAATTAATGAGGATCAATATCCTGTTTTTATCATTTTTCAGCAACTACAAAATAAATTGTAGAACAAATTAAATTATAAGGCATATATTAGGCAGCTCAATAATAAAACAGACAATTCAATTAATTATAACTTACTTTCAGTTCTAAAATTGTCTCCCAAAGCAATTTCAAGTATCTGTAAATTAAAAAGTTTAATTATCCATTGTGCCTACTCAGAGTTATTGTACCTGCAGGAGGGCAGGAATTGGGGTAGAAAATAAAAGCATTTTTCATTGTCTTCAGACTCAAGAAGTTTGCAAAGAACAAGCACTCATAAAACAGCAATTAAGAGCCATGCTACCTTTCAGCACCTAGAACATCAGTTCTCAACCTATGGGTCATGACCCTCTAAGGGTCCCGTATCAGATATTCTGCATATCAGATATTTACATTATTATTAATAACAGTAGCAAAATTACAATTATAAAGTAGCCACAAAATAATTTTATAGTTGGGTGTCACCACAACATGAGAAACTCTGTTAAAGGGTCACAGCATTAAGAATGTTGAGAGCCATACACTCTGAAGCTAGGCATCTATGCTGCCTGGACCACTTTAAGCATCTCTTCCCATCTCTTCACCTCAGGCTTGACCCATCTTATAACATAGTTCAAAGCACTTCAAATCATACTAGGCAGCAGAAATATAACGAGTGCTAAGATAACCCTACTTTTAAAAATGTTGGGTTTATTCAGGAAGTCAGAATCACAAGAGACAAGGGTTCTGAGGGAAAATCGCTTTCTAATCTTGGAAGCACCCTTCAAAGGCAAATTCAAATGCTGTGTTTTATTTCACAGTAAACTCAAACTTCTAGCATCTCATTGTGTGGGTATAACCCAAAGGTGAGATGGCATGCAGCTGAAGTCAGCAAATGCAACCAGTTATTCTTAGCTTCATAGCACCAATCAACAAGAAGTGAACATCGTACATCCTGGTCTTTTATTTGCAGATGCTGCCTGGTTTCTGTTTCCTCCCAGCCATCTCTGTGATTAGGGTTTTCAGTTGGATTTAATAGGAAATAAGAAGAACAATGAGCTAGAAGGGCAATCTGATTGCTGTGATTTAACAAATACAGTTGAGTCCAAAACAACTCCCACATATAGTCAGGCTTAGCAACTAAACTTGTGAAAGTAAGGTAGCAAAGGGTGAGGTTCTGAGCTGGCAGCCCATGTCAGAATGAGATGCAGGATCCAGGCAGGGGCTGCTTGTTAACCTTGCTCCCCAGAGTTTCTGACAGCCTGCAGGGTCACCCACATACTGGCAGGTCTCTTTTTAAACTAACATCTCTCTTAAGAGATATGCACAGCAAGGAGGGATAAAGATACAGAGTTCTATTTTATCTTATAATCTGCCACAACAATTCACTCTTGATTGTTTATAGCTGCCCTAACATACCATAAGCCAGTGTAACCAGCAGTAAAACTCTTAGCTTCTTGTAATCTATATTGTGTCTATTTTTTGGTCTATGCAACTAAAAAAACCACAGATTTCACCTTAAACTAGTGGTTCTCAGCCTTTGAGTTGTGACCGTTTTGGGGGTCAAATGACCTTTCCACAAGAGTCACATATCAGCTATCCTTCATATTAGATATTACATTACAGTTCATAACAGTAGCAAAATTACAGTTATGAAGTAGCAATGAAAATAATTTTATGGTTGGGGGTCACTACAACATGAGGAACCATATTAAAGGGTTGCAGCATTAGGAAGGTTGAGAACCAAATGCCTTAAAGGAAGTAAAAGTTTTATTCTAGAGCAAAGCTGAGTGACCATGACACAGGAACATAGATTTAGGTGGCCTTGAATTCCATGTTTTAACATGGAAGCAGTTTCATAAACTTTTGTAGTTTTACAGAATAAAGAAGGTCCTAAATCAAGGCAACTTTAAAATACATTGCTGGGTACATCAGAGAGACAGAGACAGCAAAATGGGAGAAGGTTTCTACAGGCCTCAAGTGATAACATTCTTAGCTTTCTGGTTGGTGAAAAACAGTGGTCTGCTAAGTTAATAGATTCCAACAGGTACTTACCTTTTAGTCATAGGATGTTAGTTCTGACAGAGAGGTGAACAAAAAAATGGCTACTCAGATGCCTAAAGCTAGCCCAGATATGGTGATTAGTCCCCGGATCTGCAGCACTCCAACCTTTCCACAACACTGAAGCTTCAATCAGTTAATTAGTCTTTGAAGACACAGATTTGTTTTCCATGATTATTTTGTTGCTCATTGATACCTAGTAAGTAGCTTTGTCAAAGCTGAAAACAGTATCTTACTATATCTAAATGTATTAGTTGATCTGACATACCATAATGAATGGTATCTAACTACATACACCATGTAGTTATGCTGTGATTTTTTTTTTTTTTTTTTTTTTTTTGCCACTGGAGGTCCTCAACTTTCTGAAACCACAGTTCAAGCTGTGAATTTACGCACAGTGACTGACACTTCTAGCTTAGTATCCATGTCCTTCCAGGTGGGGTGAGGAATGTAGTACTCTGCCTCTGCATGTAATCATGTGATCATGTGATCATGTGAGCTCTTGAGGAGGGCTTCTACAGAAAGGAATACAAATAATACTGAAAACAGAGTACCAGCATCAAAGCTGTAGCACTTGTGATTAGTTATTTACAATACAAACCACATATCTTATTTCAGACAGCATACCACTTTCTGATGGGATGCCACCACTTACAAGGATATTGCTCTGATGTCAGGTTCTGCATAAATTTCCCAGTTTTATTTTAGGCTGATTGAGGCCTCATGGAGTGAATAGGCTATGAAAACTGGAACTGTTGGACAGAATCAGCCTTTTTAAAACAAAGAACCAGAGCCAGAAGATACTGTGAGAAATTGCTGGAAGCCCTTCCCTGCTGAAAACTACCCTGAGGGGTCTGAAAATGCTAAACCAAACTTGAGTTTATTAGATCAACCATTAATTATTATTATTAATTATTATTATTATTATTATTTATTAGGAACAACCATTAAGGGGGATATAAAGAGAGTGAGAAAAATACTAAGTCAAGACTTCAAAAGAACAAGTGAGCTAGGGAAGATGTTTTAGAGGCACAATTGGGCATATCTTGGTACCCAAGTGTAAATGGAGGAAGAATATAGAAGTCAAACATGACATCTGCATGTGACCAAATCAGAGAAAACAAGAAGAGAAATAAATTAAGGCAGAAAGATAATGAGCTCCATGTTTATATGCTTAGATGGAGGTACAATTGGATCCTCAGAAAGAAAAAAATCTACTAGGCACCTGGGAAACCAGACAAGTTGTTCAGGCATGCTATTTAGAGAATGCAGAGAAGAGAATAAGGGGGTCGTTTGCATAGGAGTGGTAGTTGGAGCCATAGACTTGAACAGGGTTGCTCAGGAGAAAGTAGAATGAAGAACAGAAAGGGTAGGTTGAAGGGCATTAGTATTTAAAGAGTACGTAGAGGACTTGCATTCAACAGGAAGAAGGACAAGCCATGCAAAACTGGACAAGCAAGGAAGTAAGGGCTTGAGAGAGAAACAGCAGTATGAGCAGAGGCTGAGTGGGATAAATAAGGTCACCAGGCTTAAGAGATCATGGTGACCTATATTGTGCACTGCACTGGAGGGTCCAGAGCAGAAGCTGGGCTGTGGTGCACTAATAAATGTTTCAAAGATGCAGACAGATCTATAAGCACAGTTTCAGGCTTGTGTTATGAGAAGTTCAGAGGTGAAGGAGAGGGAGAAAGTAGTCAAATGTTGGTGAGAAGGTTATTTCCAGTAAGTTTGGCTTTTCTTCCATTATTCTACTTTCTGTTTGCATGTGAATATCATCAGCATATATTCAAAGAGCAGGAAAGTAAGATTAATAATGGACTGATCAAATCCAAAGCAAGAAGAGTGGCTAAAGGCCCAGAGGGAGGGAGAAAGTCCTCAACTGAACAGAAGGTTTCTAAGACACGATGCTTCAGATTTCATAGACATGGTAATAGACCTTGCATAGTAAAAAAATTTAAATAAAAATGTCAAAAGATCTAATGCAAAAATAGTGAACAGATTAATATAGATGTATTAAAGGATTTGATGCAAAGAATCTTAAGGGTTTTAATTTTAAAATACTGAACCATTTAAACAGTAGACAAATAAATCTTGGCCTCATTTTCTAGGGAGATGATAGGCAGACCACATGACCTTCCCTCCTCAGCTGTATTTCGATGGATGGGTAGTGAAAACACTGGAACACTGAGGCAGGGCTCTGAGAACAAAGCAGGGCACCCTACAGGCTGCAGGAAAGGAAGGAAAGGGGGCAGCAATTAGCTGTGAGGAAGTAAATGACTCAGGAAAGACCTGGAGTTTCTTCGTGGCATCTATTTTACAGGTGACTTTAAGGAGACACCAGAAGGGTTTAAATGTCCTTCTGCAGCCTAAAAGTTGTAACTGTAGCAAGACGTTTAACGGCCAATGCTTTTAAGAGGGTGAAAGGACATATATTCTGATTAAGATCTACAGACAGAGGATGGATGCTAGAAAAGAAGCAGAAATGCATGTGGAGTTGACATGGTAACTGAATTCTGAGTCAGTGTCAGAGCATAATTTGACATGGTCTGGCAAGTAGTCACATATTTGAAATCAAGAGTAACTTGATAAATCAGAATATGTTGTTGCTAATAAAGAAAAGATTTTATTTCAAAAGCCAAAGTATATTGTTAATAGAAAATGTACCTATGGAGAATCATACTGGCCATCAGGATAACTTCCATGGGGAAACTTTTGGCTTTTTGTATCATCTCCAGTCACCTTTCATATATTTAGTGCATGCAAGTCTTACAGGACTCTGGGAAAGATACGTTGACTTGCATAGGAAGCTAAAGTCTATGGAAAAGATGATACAAGAGTTTTAAATACAGAATAAGAGAAAAGGGCACAGTTGGTACACGTGCTCCGCTGCTGCCTGCCTCTGGCGAGGAATGCTTGAAGAAGGGTTATGAAATGACAGGAGAAATTATTTATACTTTAAAGAAAAAATAAATAAAAAACCAGGTGTGTTGCATGGCTTTAACCCCGGCGCTTGGGAAGTGGAGACAGGAAGATCTCTGTGAGTTCAAGGCTGTTCAGGTCTACATGACAACTTTTAGGACTGCCAGAACTATGTAAAGAGACCCTGTCTCAGAAACAAACAAACAAAAAAAACCAAAGGGGAGGAGAGGAGGGAGGAAATGGGAGGGGAGGAGGAGAGGACAGGAGAGGGAAGGATAAGGGAGAGGAGGGGAGGGGAGGGGAGGGGGGGAGAAGACAGAGACTATGAGAAAGAATGTAAATAAATGGTTGCCTACTAACCATCTTTTTTGTAAGACTTTTTAATAAAAACATACATCAAACATATCTTCTGTATTCACACCTTCTCACCCATGTACACATTCACACACACACACACACACACACTATTCTTTTTTTTTTTTTTTTTTTTTTTTTTTTTTGAGACAGGGTTTCTCTGTATAGTCCTGGCTGTCCTAGAACTCACTCTGTAGACCAGGCTGGCCTGGAACACAGAAATCTGCCTGCCTCTGCCTCCCAAGTGCTGGGATTAAAGGCGTGCGCCACCACTGCCCAGCAACACACACACTATCCTTGCTAACTGTTTCTTTCTTTTAAAAAACACCCTTGGAGCTCTTGGAGTATTGCAGATTACCTTGTTCCAGGGGCTTTCTTGTGTACTTCAGGGACACTTCTTTGAATGAGATCCTATGAGCATTTATTACTAGCAGATCTCACATTTATTTCCTATACTTCCTAGGTCTTTGGCTTATATGTCATAAATTTCTTTGTTTCACTTCAAGAAGTTGGCTCTGCCCCAGCCTCTTCTCATTAGAGGACCAATGTGTCAAAGAACTACACACACTAATGAGAGGGAATTTAATTTCTGAAGGCTCAAAGGAAGGAAGATTGACATTTCAATTTCAGAGACTGTGACACATTATCCTTTACATGAATTTATCTCTGCCTGTTGGTATACATATGTCAAAAGGTCTTGTTTTATTTATAATTCAACTATACTGTTAATTTGTAAAAATACAAGTAATGGGATAAATTTCTCAAGGTGGTAAATTCCATGTCGATCTTTTACTGTCATTAGAAAAAAAGTTGATTCTTAAAATAATAAGTAAAGTGCACATCTTTGAACCTTACCCTGGGTTACAGAGAATACACAGAGAGAAAAGGCAGACCAGTGTTCTCCAAAGAAACCCAAGAGCTTAGGGATTTACATGTCCTACTGCTTAAGAATTCTACAGATGGTAAATGTACTCAAACACCTCTCAGTAACAACATGGCCTTGGCATCTATCATCCTAAAGTCTAAAATGCAAAAGGCTCTAAACTTGAAGGTGTCTTTAGTGTTCTGTTGGTTCTCAAAAAGCTTTACACTTTGAACTGTCTCAGATTCCAGGGTTTAAATAACAATTGTGAAGTGAGCAAACTCTAGGCAAAGACTTCAAAATCAGAAAAACTCTGAAATCTGAAAGACTTCTGGTCCCTGGCATTCTAGATTTGAGATATTTAGCCTGTTCTCAAAAGTTAATTTTTTATTGAATAATATTTTAATATACCTATTTATTTATGGTTCTATTAAACATATAGGAATATATGTTTAATATATTTTGAATCAAAGCATATTTTCAATTAGTGTATATAATTGTATAGGGTATATAATTAGTGTATTGGGTTTCGCAAATCATGAAATTATCACGCTCTGGAGTTATCTTGCCATGCTTTCCATCCCATCACTGAAAACAAGAAAAGCTTTGCCGTCTTCCTCCTACCTCAGCATGTTATGTGACTTGATCAACATTCTCTCCTATGGGAATCCTTAGTGGTTTCCTCGGTTTCCTAAACCTTTGCATTTTAAAGACAAAAAAAAAATGAGAAAAAAGTGTGTCTTTATTGTTATTTAGAGTTGCCGTATTGCAAGCATAATGCTTCTCAGAGGAGTAGACAGGAGCTTCTTTCTTAAAACTCCCAAGTGATGTTGTTTATGGCCTCTCTGCAGCTAGACCCTGAAGCTAGCACTATTCTGAAAGAACTTCAAAGCAAACTCAACGGGGTTCTGGATGCGCTCAGCATCACTTATGGAGAAAGGTAAGTGGCCTAATTAGCTGTCTGACTGTATCAGCTTTTACTTGTAATGATCACCCACTTTGCTTCAAGACCTGGTCTAAGCATCATCTCCTCTGAAAAGCGGTTCGTGACTCCAGGATCCAAGAGTGATGCCTTGCAGATGTCTGTACATCCTTCGCTTTGGTGATACTCACAACACCTGTCTCTAGGCTTTCATATTTACTTCTCTCGCTTTTCTCTCAAGGCAGAAATCTTAGCTCATAACCACTTGCAATGCCAGTGTGGACTAGAGAGCAGAAAGTTCTGGAGAGAATAGAGAGAGGGAGGAAGAAGCAAAACTTACCTAAGAAGCATCTGTTGGGCTCAAGCCTTGCATGTCATTGTGCTTGCGTTTCTCATGTAATCTGGTACAGAGCACAACTTAGAGTTCATAACCCCAACTACCTCACGAGCAAGAGTTTAGAGACTATGGGCATCTATATTTCTAAGTCAACTTGCCTCAGCTCTGATATATTTTTAAAGAACAAGAAGTGACCTGATATGAACTTTATTCTGCCCCAGTATAAGAGAGCAATCATTTTACTACCAATTATTAAAACAGGTGTAAATTAAATGCATCTTTGAAGAGGTTCATTAATTAAATATAAAATTTGTTTAAAATATTACTTCAATATATGTTTGCTTATCAATTTAAATCGTGCTCAGTTTCCCAGTGTGGCTATAAAATTATCTTTATGGCAAAAGCTACCTGATGAACACCTCACACCTTCTATTTGGTTCTAGAAAGATAAATGATTTGTAAACATTTCATGATAACCAAGGCCATATTTAATGAGAAAGACCACAGGAAGTACCAAGTTTTCTCAGATAGCAGAATGAAGCACAGTAGCGCCCCAGCCTTAGAGTCCTCTTGATTGTCAGAGGCATGATCTCAGTTCCTCTAAGCTGGGTAGTGTAGTCTTGCTGCAGCCTAACTTCACAGGTCAGACACAGAGCACCCTATATGGAGATTCGGATACCTGTCCTCCCTCTGCTCTGCATTGAGCTTAGTATCTTGCTTCTGTGCTGGGTTGCTTCTGACCTTCATGAGCCTCCTAGCTCAGCCTGACTGCTAATTAGCAAGACGGAGGCTCTCTCTACCTTGGGTTTGAATGCACTGGCATGAGGTGACAGTGATGGGGCTTTCATTCAGTCCTTTTGGGCTGGCCTCCATTCTAGTTGTGAATGAATGTGTTAACCAAAGAAAAATGTTAAAGAACAAAAGGGGGAAAAAGGTTGCCTTCAGCTACAAAAGGAAGTAAATTATTTTGTGATTTTAGGGGAAGGAAAACAGAGTTTAATAAAGTGAGACCTGCTCATAACTTTATGGGAGGTAAGAGAGCTAAACAGAGCAGAAACTATTTCTGCAAACTGTCTAAATCCTCTTGATGAGAAAATTTTGAACTTGTGTTTTGTTTAAGAAAGAGAAAGACTGAATATATTAGCAAGATTTATCATCCTGATGATGCTCCAAAGACTAAATTATATACGCAGATTTAGAAAAATTGAGACAGACTTTGGTTATGAAGGAAAGATTGGTGCTATCAGGGCTGTAGAAGGGCATTATTCTTACAGGATTAAGAATGAGGATGGTTTTATCAGAGTTTAAAAGAAAAAAAACCAGGGAAGGCAGGCTGTAAATCCCAGCAGCTGCATGGAGGAAGAGGAAGAGGAAGAGGAAGAGGAAGAGGAAGAGGAAGAGGAGGAAGAGGAGGAAGAGGAGGAAGAGGAGGAAGAGGAGGAAGAGGAGGAAGAGGAAGAGGAGGAAGAGGAGGAAGAGGAGGAGGAGGGGGGCGGGGATAAGAACAGAAATCAGCCATGTAATGGAAAGGAGGGCTTTAGAGAAAGCATGAGAAAGCCTGAAACATCAGAGCAGAGACAGAACAAAGGAAGAGAAAGGTTGTGTTTTCCTGTGTAATTCAGTAAACAGGTAGACTCATGAACCTGAAGCTGCAGCCCAGCAAGTGACTGTTCTGGGAAAATGTTGGGAAGGAAACTAAACAGCCAATTACTCTGCCTGTCTCCTTGGCATGATTTAAGATGACCCCACCTTCCTCAGGGCTGGTCTCACCTTCCTAGGGGTTGGTGTCACCTTCCTTGAAAAGTAGTCCTTTATACCAAGTCGTTGCAATGTTAGATCTCCAACTAGGCTGGAGATTTTTCCTTTTGGCCAAAATGAAATATTTTTCACTTAGTGGGTCTTCATTGCTGTTGGATTAGGTGTAAATAATTCAAGGCTGTCTCCTACGAACTTTCGAGAGATGGGGCGATTGTTTGGTTCCTTGAGTGCCCAATAAGGATTCTGTCATTAGTTCTGGGCTTAGTGGAGCTTGTCAATAATGTCTTTTTCAAACAAAAATGAATAGAAGAAAAGACTGACACAGACATAGAATATCATATATTTTATCCTACACACCAAAAACTCATAGATACCCAGTACCCAGTCTGTCATTATTTTTAAAATATTACAATGAATTGAGTTCAGCTAAGGTCATTTGTGTTCTTGAAATAAACAAGCCACCCATCATGCTTGCCTTGTTAGAAGAATAATTATTCTATGCCGTTGCTATGATACATCACACACAGGTGGGTGTAAAGTCCATGGCAAGCAGCACAATCATGTTGCAGAGTCAATCTGGAGAACTGCATGAGCCTGCTCCCCTCAGGAGCTGAGGCTGAACAAATAAGGGGAGAACTCACTCCGAAAGCCAATTGCACCTCATGTCATTAAAAAGTTTAGACTGTTTTCAGTACCCTAGGCTGTCAGGTTGCCCTTTCAATAAAGCCAGGAAGAAGGCAAGCTGGTCTGAAGCCTTTCATAGGCTCCCTGACATGCTTCCAGTCACCTGCCTCCTCCATAGACCAAGTGATTTCAAGTCACTGATGAATTAAAGATGGTCTAAAAGGTTCAAATATTGTGCCCTTTAAATTTTTGCTTGAACATACGTTGTTCTCTTGCTTTGGTTCAGTCCATTTCTTTACTAGAACCATCAGTGCCCGAAGCTGGCTGGTTTGGATGGAAATAATCCAAGACTGTCCCCTAGGAACTCTCAGTGGGTATGGGTGGGAGGGGTGTTGTTTGATTCCTTGGGTGCCCAAGAAGGCTTCTGTCATTAGTTACTGGTTCTATGTTTAGTCAAGCTAGCTAATAATGTCTTTTTCAAATAAAAATGTATAGAAAAGGAGAAGACCTGGTAAGTGAATTCACTAGAAATGAGACAGAGGGTTTTCAGGTAAATTGTGGTTTAGTTTATTCTAGAGTCATGCAAAATCAGAATGCCTTTGTCCTTCTATACCATGAAGTCTTCCTTCAGATGTCCCACCTGACGTCCCTGCTGCTGACTAAGGTCACAGTCTAAATCTGCTCAGGAGCCTGCTTCTTACAACTTGGAAACAGAGAGTCAGTGTGCTTTGCTCAGTCCATCCCTTACCTCAGTGTATGGGCTTGACAATCAGGGCAAGAAAAGGAAATTACTTTAGAGGTAGTTACAACCAGAAGAATCATTAATGCCACTATGGTCAATCAATCGTGTAAGAATTTCCAATATTGCTTATATTCTATCACAATCTCAAATATCTGTGACTATTTCCATATTAAATATAATTATATATATTTGCCACAAATACACACACACACACACACACACACACACACACACACACTGCAAATATCCATGCTTACCCTATTTCTTCCACCCTTCCTTGTAGACACCAAAGGCCAACAAGAGATCTAGCCACATCAAAGCTAATTGGTGAGGGTTTAGAATTGATTAAGGTGAGAGACTGGAAGAGGTTATTCCAATGTAATATAAACAGGTACTAAAGGAGACACACCCATAGAGATCTTGAGCCAAATAAGATGTCAACTATGGAATTGCATCATAAATAGTAAAAAATGTCCAAAGAAAAGCCAGAAGACAAAGACAGATTAAATACTAACATAATGGTGGATACAGACCTTGACCTTGAGATATTTAGAATTAGAAATCAAGGGTTTATAAACCTACTATTAGAAGGCCAGAAAAAGAAAAGATACCCAAATTGTCTAGTTTTAAATCTATTGAGTGCTTTCTAGCTTTGAGAAAAACAAAAACTTTTTAAAAATAAAATATTTCACAGCAGACTAACTAA
The DNA here is from genome assembly GCF_011762505.2 of Arvicanthis niloticus. Taxonomy (NCBI): domain Eukaryota; kingdom Metazoa; phylum Chordata; class Mammalia; order Rodentia; family Muridae; genus Arvicanthis; species Arvicanthis niloticus. Next base: position 6,901,564 of record NC_047664.1, on the reverse strand, counting down.
AATATTTTCCACGCGGTAAATGCTAAAGTAGGTGAAAGGTCTCACGTGTTGTGAGGACAACGTATGCCCATTTTGTTCATTTGTGTGTTCTGAACACATACTTGGAACATAGTGTGAATTTATTAAATAGTTGTAAATGTGTGTGCATAGAAAAAAGCACATGTATATTCCATATAATTCAGACAACAAGCAATATATAGCAAAGCTTCAAATCTATGTACAAAATCCAAGGAATTGATGTGTTTGTAACCTCTCTAATAACATGACCTGTGTTATTGCTGTGCAAGGGGAGAAGACAGGACTGGCTTGATATCAGTGCTAGGTCAAGCACCACTGCCTCCTATTACCACTCAAATTCAACCATCTCCCATGCCTTCTTTCTCCTAAGTGGATTTTCTTCACCTAAGTGCACTTATGTTCTAATTATCCCCATTGTTTTAAGCATCTTAGTAATGAATGTCAAGAACCCACTATTTTAACACCCCCCTCTGCCCTCCCCCCACCAATCTCAGGTGGAGATCACAAGCATCAGTGCTAAAGATGCAGAGAGTAAATAGAAACAGCACGAGGGTGACTCTTCCAGGCTGTTTACATCCTTAGAGATGAGACAAGAGGCAAGGCAAGTGGAAGGAGATGCTCCAGGGATGCATTCAACCAACCTTCACTTCTTAATAGCTTTATTATGATGTCACTAACATGTAAAACATATATGGCACACTACTTGATAACTCCATATTTGTATTATTATGAAGCCATCACCACTTTCTACCTTCGTCATATATATGTCACTTCTTCACTACTTCAGGGTAGTAATGGTCAGTCGATTGAAAAAGAGTTGCTGGAAAGACTGGAGAAAACAAAGAGGATGTGGAGTTACAGAAAATGGGGAAGAACTCGGGTTCCCATGTCCATAGTCTCTCTAGAGCAGTCACTTCTTCAAACATACTCAGAGGCACAGCAGCTGTCACACCACAGATGAAAGCTGAGTGAACAGCCATCACTGTTGCATTGGCCCACCTGATGACCGTCCCTGTTGTCTGCTTTGCACACAGGGAGAGGTTCAGAGTATGTGTCATCTCAACTAAGCCCTCAAACAAACGGGGAAGGAAAACAATTCCATTTGAAACGGTTCAGTCTACGGGAAGTAGACTTCAGACCCAGGCAACCTATCAGCTTCTCCTCCAGAGTTAATGTTCTCTATTTCAGTTTCCAACTTGTAATTGAAGACTGTATAAAGCAGATGGGTGCTGAGCTAAATCAAATGCGAGCAAACGGGAACAGCACAGTGAGTAAGAACAGTGCAGCGATGGATGCAGAGATTGTGCTGAGGCCGCTCATGGACTTCTTGGATAAGACGTGAGTTGCCTGCCCACCTTAACCTTTCCTGATTGCCCAGAATTCCTAAAAAATGACTGATAATTCTTTGGGGGGCAGATTTTTGTTGTTTCTGCACAAGGTGACTTTAAAAGAATGTCTGAGGAGATGGCGCAATAAATAAAATTTGTCAGACAAACATGGGGACCAGGTTTTGATCTCCAGCATCCATGTAAAACAGCTAAAACAGGTAGCTTGAGGGTTCAGAGGGCATACTGCTCCTGCTAAGGACCAGAGTTTGGTTCCCAGCACTGGCAGTGGAAAATTCACAACTGTCTGTAACTCTAGTTCTGGAATCCTCTTCTGGTTTCTGTAAGAACATATACTCACGTGCACATACTTATATATAAGCAAATGCAGAAACATGTAATTAAAAATAAAATCTTTTTTTTTTTTTAAAGACAGCAGCAGCTGGGCATAATGGTACATACTTTTGAACTAAATGCTGAAGATATAAAGACAGGTGGATGCCAGGGTTTTACCTGCCAGTCATCCTAGCATAATCACACACACACACACACACACACACACTCGGATATGTGCATACAAAACAGAGCAGCACACTTTTAATCGTGTTTGTATAAGCAGGAAGAATGAGAGGAAACCAGTGTTGGTGGCTGGCAGGACGCTGCTGTTCCAAAGCAGAGAAACGTTTCAAACTCCCTGCTCATCAGGGAGTTTCAAACTCCCTGCACATTGTTTCCCATTCTTTGGGCATAAAGGCCAAATTGAATCCAGAATATCTGATTTCTCTTCAGAAACCCACAGGAGGAGAAAATAGCACTTGTGTGAATACAATGACTTCAGCAAAGTCTGACATAATTGGTGCCCACCTGTGTCCAACCCAGCTCTAATCACTGGAAAGGATTAGAGGAAGCCCAAGCGGTGCCTTTGAGATTACAGTCTGTCCGGGGGGCTGGGTTGGCTAGTGAATTGGCCATAGACTTAAGGCAACAATATTTTCAAGTACATTCACAGTCCTGAATTGTTTACTTTCACAAGTAGCCACATGATTTTATAAATAGGGATACCAGTTGAACAGCCCTAAAGCAAAGTTCTCAAATCTGAAATATTCTAGAATCTGAGCCACAGTCTTGGGGTTTCCAGGTTGGGGAGGTAGTTCTCTGGCATGGTCTTCTCTAGCAGATGATAGGCCCAGGGCTTGTGCAAATGAATTATTCTTAATAGAAATTTAAACAGTAAATTAACCCTGCAGCTGTATTTCTTTACCTTATGTAAATCCACAGAGAAACCAAGATTTATTTAAAACTGCACCTCAATAGTGGAACAAAATCTTTACTTTCTAGGCTAATCTGGCTGCCTCCCAGCCCCATGCCATGACACTTGCATAGTACTATTGATCTGGCTCTTTGGGCTTCAGTGTGTTTCCATGAGATCTCTCTCCAGACCCTTTCCTTATGGTTCCAAACCCTCCATCCTCCTCACTTATGTGAATATCTCTCCCTTTCTCCCCTCTCTCCATTCTCTGGTTGGCAGAATCCCACCCTATTCTCTACTCTGCTCAGCCATTGGATGATCAGCATTTATTGACAAGGTAGAGAATAAATAGTGAGAGCTGTTTACATGAATTTGAGAGAGGAGATTTTTGGTACAAGCATTACAATGCCCTGTCCACATTGAAAAACAGTATATAAAAACATTATGCCTACAGGTTTATGCCCAGTACTAGGAGGGGGGTGGAATGAGGATTTTGAAGCACTTCAGATTCCAATATTTTTGCCTTACCAATAAAAATATTTCAAAACCCCTAAGTTCAAAAATCAGAGACAGTTGTGCTCACAGACATTGAAGACAAGGTATGAGCTGTACTCAGAATCAGAGCTGGTACTGAACAAAAAATCAAATAACTTTGAATACACATGAAAGATCCATGGTAATTCATATGCATATGGTAATTTAGATACATTATCTCATGTATTGTTGGGGCAAATTAACAAGGGTATAAGAATTAAAAAGAGAGATGGAACCAAGCAAAATCTCTCAGGAAGAGCCTCTTCGACAGACTCACATGATCTACTTCCTCTCCAATCCCCTTGCCTGTAACCAGACTGCAGATGTAAGGCAGTTCTGGATGCTTTCATTTCAGTAAGTGTTACTATCCTCTGTGAGTAAAAATGTTGTAGAGGGTAGACAGATGGGCGGTGCACTGTGCAGAAGGTAGGTAGGCAGGAGGGTGTGTGGGAAAGAAGAAAACAAAGAAATAGAGATGATAAAGAAAGGGAGGAAGGGTGTCTCTTCTTATCTTCAGTTTCTTAGTGCAGAATTTTATTACATTATCCACTGAATGTCTTGTTAGAATTTATCTTGCTATACCCCTCTTCTCTATCAATATATAGTTCAGTCTCTACAAACACTAGCATTTGGTTGCTGAATACAGTGGTTATAGACAATCAGACTGGATGATTCTGATTCTCTTATTTGTCATGTGAAGAATTCCTTTTCAGAATGCCAATCAATGGTTTGAGTCACCATTTTTCACTAAGAAAGCCTCTACTTTACATACTCTGTAACCAAAATTACATCTATGTAATTTTGATAATACCAATTGCTAGCAATGTAATTTTTGGATGGATATATATATATATATATATATATATATATATATATATATATAATTGGATATATATATCCAATTATAAAATACAAGAATGAAGAAAGTGAGTTCACTCTTATTTTTAATACATTTAGGTAAGTTTACATTCTTTCAAAAATACTTTCTGTGTATGAGTATTTGTATGTACATGTACCTTACACATGCAAAGCCCATGGAAGGTAGAAATCAGCATCAGATTTCCTGGAACTGGACTTATAGACAGTTGTTATAGACCTGCTGTGTGGGTGATGGAGATCAAACCTGGGTCCTCTAGCAGAGCCATCAGTTCCCTTCACCACTGAGCTACCTTTCTGGCCCCTATTTTACATGCTTAATAGTCTACTTGTAATTATATTGGATTATATCATGTATGTGGCGTCCCTTACCATTCTTAGCAAAATGAGATTGCATATAAAGTTAGAAAAGAGTTACAACCTCTCAAAATATGTGGAAGTTATTTAACAATATTTAAGTCAAAGATAGTTGTATGAGATATAGAAAGTGGAAGACATTCTCTGAGCTCAATGAGATTGTGTAATTTTAAAGCCGTTAGCTAGAGGATGTGCTGGGTAGTTATGTCAACTTGACACAAACTAAAGTCATCTGAGAGGAGGAAACCTCAATTAAGACAATTCCTCCAAAAGGTTGGGCTGCAGGCAAGCTGTAGAACGTTTTCTTAAATAGTGAATGGTAGACAGGTCCTGGGTTCTGTAAGAAGGCAAGCTTAGAAAACCATGGGTACAAAGCCAATAAACAGCGCCTCTCCATGACCCCTGCATCATCTCCTACCTCCAAGTTCCTGTCCTGTTTGAGTTCCTGTCATGACTTCCTTTGATGAGGATTGTGATATGGAAGTGTAAACCAAATGAACCGTTTCCTCCCGAAGTTGCTTTGGTCATGGTGTTTCAGCACACAGCAGTAACAGTGACTAAGATAGAGGAGATATTTCAAAGTAAAACACTGATTCTGCTTTCAAGGCCTTGATAATTTTGGAAGAGGAAAAAAAGAGGTACATAAATACACATAATAAGGGGCAGAGTGATGGTCTTGTCAGAGAGTGGGAATTTCATTTGAGCTACGACCTTTAAAAGTGAATAGGCTCTAAATGAATACTGATTTGGAACAGACACAGGGGTAGAAAAACTTGACTGGGGAACTTTTCATGAAAAAAATATGATCAACTATATAATGTTAAATCCCCGTTGCTGATTGTACACATGGCACTTGAAATCATATACTTAATTGATTCTTCATCCAGCCAGTCTAGATAGTTCAGACTGCAAAATGTTTTATGACTCTAACTACATTAAGAAAGCAGTTATTGGATTCCTCCTTGCGTTTCTATTATTTAAAGCAAACAGTAGTGGCCCAAAAGTCTTCAAGGTCATTTTCAGAAAATCCCTGTAGAAATCACATTATATTAGACTATGCCTCTGCAAATTAAACATTTCTTAACATTTTACCTTCTCCCTGAAGTCCAGGCTCTGCCTAAAATGAGCTGTACGCTCTTTTTCCAAGTACCAAAAACCTACAAAGAGCTACAAGCAAGCCACTAGCTTTATTTGCTTGTCCTTGGTTCCAGTCTAACCAGGACAAGTTAGAATGCCCAGTCTGTGAGTCAACCACACAAAACAGCATCTGTTCTTCAACTTAGATCTTTTCAAGGCTGAAAATTCTAAATCAGTAGCAAAATGGGTTCCAGCTGTGCTCTGAATGTCTCTGAAGCTCTGCCTGTGTGCTGAGACTCTCAGTGTCTAGACCTCCATCTCTGACTTGCTGGAGATGTTGCCCTTGACACTAACCACCAAACTCACCCAGAGGAACTTCTTTGCAAGTACATTGGGTTTCTATGTAAAATAGAGCTAGGAGAAATACTTCTATAGGAATGTATACTTTAGCAATCTCCCTGTTGGTATCAATATTGATTAGTTAAATATCATTCATTCTCCACCATCCATGTCATTTAATGTGGAAAAAAATGCTCAGCTCTGCCTATAATAACATACCACCGGTGTTATTATTTCTGAGCCCAAAAGTACTATGAAAGTCAGGAGACTACCATAAAATATTCACTACATCAGCCCTCATTATATTGGGGTCAAACCACTGCCACTAAGATTATCATTGAGGCCAGAATCATAATGCAGATCTTGCTATCTTCATCTTCTCTGGGCCTTCACATATGAGGACATTCATGACAGATAGCACATGATGCTGAAAGATGCACTTGACTCAGAAAAACCAACCTGACTGGGTCTCACTCACTAACTTCCCTCTTTGGAGACATCTCTGAATGTCTCTGAGTCTGTATTTGATTTTTTAAAATGAACATAATTAGATGAGAAATACATGCAGAAGAGTCTTTTAAAGACGACTGTGTATGGCATTAAACGAACACCAGAAAATGTTAATCCTTATCTCAAATGAGAAAAGCTTAAAAGACACAACTCACCTGTCTGTGTTAGCAAACTCTGGATTCTGGACAAATTGAAAGACTTCTGTGTCACATTGTCATATTGGTCCACAGCCCAGGAATGACGTAATAAACCCTGATGAGAATGTGGGAAAAGGGAGCCCTTACTTACTCATTGGTGGTGGGAGCACATGTTATCCAGCCAATATAAATTAGTATAGAAAGTATGTATATGTATGTGTATGTATATGTGTATGAATATAAAGTAGAATTGCCTGTGATCTAGCTATACCACTTTCATGAACATATCTGAAAGATTCTTAGTCAACATGCCAGAGGGACATGTACATATCCATGTTTTTGTAGCACCATCCATAGCAGCAAAGTTGTAGGATTAGCCCAGGTGTCCAGCAACATATGAATGGATGAAAAAAAATGTGGCATACATATAGAAACACACACAATGATATTTTATTTACCAGTTAAAGGCAAATTTTTTGCTTGTAGGAAAAGAGATGCAACTATTTTCTTCTGATTTCATTTTCTAACAAATGAACTGGATAATGTACAGATGGCTAAATACATTTATGTATTATATATAATTATATATTATATATCTTTTCCATAATTATATATGTATATAATATAAATGCATTTATACATATATATATTTATATATAATATGTTTCTCCCATAAATGTAATCTAGCATTTGAACATTGTAAGGAGCCCACCCGTTGAAGGATTCCAGTGTCAGTGGTGAATGTTGTTATCTGATCAGTCTTGTAACCTGGTACATGAGTGAGACTCGAGAGTAAATGTTCATTTAATCTTGTTTCAGATTAAGTCTTTCAGCAAAAATCTGTGAGAAAACGGTCCTGAAGCGAGTTCTGAAGGAGCTCTGGAAATTAGTTCTTAACAAGATAGAGAAACAGATTGTTCTCCCTCCACTGACAGACCAAACAGTATGTACCTACATTGTGGCATTCTCACACATGTAACATTCTTTCTGATTGTCTTCTATTCAAATGAGTAGTTTGGGTATAGATAAATATGAATTAATCCATTTGGGGAAATTTGTTCTTGGTGTAAAAATGTTTAACAATAGTTGATTAGAGAACATTAAATAGATTAAAATCCATTTTTAAAAAGTGAAAGAAGCTACCTAAGTTCATATTTAATTGTCATTCAAAACTTCATCTCTTTCAAAAAAAATTAAGTCAGTGGGTCTGGAGATGTAGCTCGGTTGGCAGGGCACTTGTCAAGTATGCACAAAGCCCTGGGCTCCATCCTCAGCACCACATAAATTCAGGTGCAGTGTGGGACACCTGTAATTCTAGTCCCATGGAGACAGAGACAGGAGTATCAGAAGTCCAGGATCATCCTTGACTACACAGAGAATTCAAGAAAGAGATGGAAAAAGGAAGAGAGGGAGGGAGGGACAGAGAAAGAAAGGAAAGAAGGAAGGGAGGAAGGAAGGGAGGGAAGGAGGGTGGGGCTAACTTTAATTTGTAAAGTTATCTAGTTATATATTTTTAATTTCTATTTAATTTAGTACTATATATAACAATACTTATTATATATAATATTATATATAAGTTATTATTACTATGAATCCACAGAGAATAGGCTAATGTTCAATATGGCCACTATGCTTCTTAAATGTTACCGCTTAAGAAAGAAGGGCATTTCAGTGCAGTCATACCGAGTTCTTTTCACCGCTCCTTTCAACTTTCCTCTGTTGCCTCCCTGCTTGGAGGTTAATAGAGGAGATGGCTTTCTGTGGATTTGAAGGACTTGATTGTATCATGCACAGAAAAATAAAAGAGAAGCCAGAAAGATCAGTCGGCAGTAGAGCTGCACAATGATCAAGTGGTCACATGGTGCACACTTTTCAGTTCACACATGCTGAAACAAGCAATAAGAAAAAAAAAAACAACTAACCTAGCATTTGGGATAATTGATTTTTTACATGACTGAGGGAGCTAAATGGATGCAAATAATAAATAATTATAAACTACACTAATAGACATATCAATACCGTTATTCATGCATGTTTGGTCTCTATGTATGTCTGATAGCAGTATATGTGTAGAAGATATTTTCTTATATGGTAGGGAAAGACGTAAGATGAAGATGTTTTTGTTCACTTAACTTCAAGCCACGAATGTACGATTTCTTCCTCTAGAACCTCCATCTGTGGACAGCCAAATCACATACTAATATTCAAACACAAAGAAATCTTATTCTGCTAAAGGAACTATTGTGTTTGATAATGCTACAATGCAAGTTAGCATTCATGGACTTGATTAGCAGGGGAGTGATAACAGTGGGCTGGAAATAAATATTTCCCATGAGCAGAAACATGGGCATGGAAGATGCTCTCAATGTGGCTACTGCACAGATCTGTTTCAAAGAGAACCACATACCGGGGATCCTCCACATAGAAAGATGTACCCAGAAGGGAGTCAATGCATGGCAGGCTACCCTTTGCTTGGAGAAGTACTTGAAGAACTACCTCACACATACAGCCTTAGCCCATAACTGGACTTGGGTGCGTGTTTGTTTGTTTTGCATTGCATTTCAATCATGCCCAAGTGTGTTTGGGTAGGGTTGTACCTATGTACCCACCAAGGGTGTACTATGGCACCCTTGTGGAGGTCAGAAGACAATTTGTGGCAATCAATTCTCACCTCTATCATGAAGATCAAACTTGGGTCACCAGGCATGATGACAACTGCCTTTATATGCTGAACCATCTCACTGCCCCAGTTATTTTTAATGGTTCTTTGGAGAAAATTTGCTTGGGCTTATGCTATATTTTCCACTGTTGCTTTCTGCATTAAGTCCAGTAGATTGTGCAGTTTGAAGACTATTGGATTTCCAGAATATACATGTAATGTTACATCAGAAAGGTGCTATGTAACATTCCATTCTCTAGACAAGGTCTTTCCTGGAAAAGTATATGATAATCTCAGGGCTCCCTGAGGTCAAACTGATTCTATTATCCATGGCCAAATAGCATTAAATCTTTAAATTAATGTCCTAGGAACACTGTATTTTGTACTAGAAGTAAGTAGAATAGCAGAAAAATTATAGCAAGAGAAGAAAATGAGTAATGGTTCCTGTTTAAAATGACTATATACTCTGAGATGGAAGAGAACAGAAAGGATAATTGAGAATAGCCCACTCCCTCACTGTGACTTTATTCCCAAATGCTAGTGAACTTGACCAAACTTAGTAGCTTTCCAGTCACAGAGAGTGGCAGACCTGCCCCCTCTGTCTCATTTTGGAGTGTTCTGCATGACTTATCTAGTAATTTTCAGAGGTGGTGGTTGTGATGGTGGTGGTGGTTTGCTTGCTTGCTTGCTTGCTTGCTTGCTTGCTTGCTTGCTTGCTTGCTGGTTTGCTTGCTTGCTGGTTTGCTTGTTTGCCGGTTTGCTTGCTTGCCGGTTTGCTTGCTTGCCGGTTTGCTTGCTTGCTGGTTTGCTTGCTTGCTGGTTTGCTTGCTTGCCGGTTTGCTTGCTTGCTGGTTTGCTTGCTTGCTGATTTGCTTGCTTGCTTGCTTGCTTGCTTGCTTGCTTGCTTGCTTGCTTGCTTGCTTGCTTGTTTGCTTGCTGGCTGGCTGGCTGGCTGGCTGGCTGGCTGGCTGGCTTGCTTTTGTCTAGGATCCTGATGTTCTAGGGGAATCTCCTACTGCAAGAGGAGTTGGGGAAGTCTTTGATAGATGACACAACATTTTAGGAAGAACATCCTTACCTTCTTCAGCCTTGTGTCTTAAGATTTTACACACATTTATTTTGAGGAGTAAAACGAAGGGTGTGCCTCTGAAGAAACTAATGTTTGGCCCATATGATTCATTAAACTGATTACCCACAGTGCATCTGGTTCTATAACACAGACTTAGCACTCCCAGAAGTAGGACAGTAATGCTGACTAACATGCCATCAGCCTTGCCTGATAATTACTGTCTCATCTTTAGGATAGATCCATTATGCACATCTGGCCAAAACTCAGAATATCATAATGGAAATAAAGAAGACTCTACTTTGACCTCGAACTCTACTACTGAAGATTTACTGACCCAGCCCTCCTTTTCTTTTTCTCTCTGTGTTTCCAGGGACCTCAGATGATCTTCATTGCAGCTAAAGATCTTGGACAGTTATCCAAACTGAAGGTAAGAAGCTAAAAGAAACTGGTTGGCCTTAAGTGAATGGCCTCACTATGGCCCCGCAGATGCCTCCCTACTGCTAGGAACAGCATGTTGCACACCAGGATGAAAATATGCTCTTTTATGGCTATACATTGGCTTTAGGAGTTTCTAACTTTGAGGCCTGAAGAGGTGGTTCTGTAGTTAAGAAGAGTAGATACTCTTGCAGAAGGTCTGGATTCAATTCCCAGCACCCTTAGGGTGCCTCACAATCATCTGTAATGCGAGTTCCAGGGGATCTGATGCCCTCTTCTGGCCCTTATGTGTGCTGCACTCACTGGTAAACAAACATACATAGAGAGAAAGACTCATAAAATAAAACTAAGTAATTGTTTTCAAAAATTCTAACCTTGGAAGCAAGTAATATGACACATTTGTTTTACTATACTAAACATGCTTTGAATACAGGCGAAATGAGTACTACATAGAGCTAGTGAAACATGGAAAGGTCTTGAAGTCAAGAAATACAATAAAGGAAAAATTAAATTCACCAAAAAGGACATTAAACTCTCAAACATGTTTGCCTCTCCATTACAAGTGAAAATCTATTTACAAAATAATCTTGTTTTCATTATTGTTTGGGATTCCTTTGAATAGGCTGTAGGACACAAACTTCTCTGGGTGAAATCTATGTTGCCCCTATTCTGTTCCAATCTACTAGAATATAGTTCAAGGACGTGACCCACGCATGGAAGGTGTGTTTCATTTTTTTCTAAACTTTGTTGCGTGAGCTAAACACTTAGCTTTCTGAATTATAAATGGAATATTTTTACAACTTAGAGAAATTTAGTACTTGATTCTTAGAGTTACTGTGATCATCATGCCACTTTCCACATTGCCTCAGAGGTATCAAGGGTATTATTTTATCTCACAACATCAAAAGAAGATAATCAGCTTGCATGATTATTTACTTGGATAAGACATGTGATTAAAATATCAGTATCCTAATGCTATCATCTGCATTACATCTTAAAAAAAGCCCATCATCTAAAATTGCTTCCCACAAGTACTGGGCGCTGTGGATGGTGGAGATGGAGGATGGAAAGTAGATGTCAGTAGTCCGTTGCTTGGAATCTTGGCTCTTTGTCTATCATTTTTATTTACCACACTGGGATTTCAGGACCCTACCTTGAAAAACAGATTGATATGGGACTAAAGTTTCTCATATAAAACCATGAAAATGAAACAGTTTAAATCTTATTATAAAAGAAATGTGTGCCCTGAAAGTGTGTCCAACTTCAATGTATTTTGGGCACACTCTCTTACCCAAGTTTCTGTTTTCCAAGTAGAATGTTGTATCGGCTCTGTTGGTTTCAAATGACTGAAAGAAAGCTAGTATCAGTAGAGAATGGAGTTGTTACCTGAGATCAGAGGGACCAGGCTGACTCTGATTCCCATGACTGCTTGAGCATAGTTTCTAACTATGTCTTAAGACCCTGTACCTCACCATCTCTCAGCACTGCACTTGCCCTATTTGATGGATCATCTGAACATGCCCTCAAAAGATGCTAGAGAAGAGATGCAGATCTTTGTATAAAAAAAATCAACAACATAAAGAAAAATCACCTTCCCAAACAAAAACCAGCCTCAGCTTGGAGAGGGGCTCTGAGGAAGGACTATCTGAGAACAGTGAAACATATGACTCAAAATCAAGTCATGGGTCCAATCTGGTGGCCTGGGTTCTACTCGAGACAGCTTTCCAGATTGCCTTTTCTTTGTTCTGCTTTCTCTGGAGAGCTCCAGAGAGCTTGCTCTATATTTTCTGCTTAAGACAGTTCTTTAAGTAGTTCTTTTGCTATTCTAAAACAAATTCTCTGGATAGCTCATCTCTAGTAGATCATAAACCCAGTTTTAATTTTACATATCAATCCAGTGATTTACTCCAGGTTTCCTTTTGATTATCCTGTGAATTAGCATAGGACTTATGACCCAGCTCCTTAATTCTGACATTTTCTTTTAACACTGCAAAAGAATTCAGAGATCTGTAGGCCTCTGTGAAGCACAGAGGAAAAAACTAGCTGGGTGGGGCTTCATACTGAAATTACCATTTCTACCACACCTGGGCCTTGCCTTGCTCTGTCCTAGGCCATGCTGACCCTGAACTCAGGAATCTGTCTGCCTTTGAAAGCATAAATGAAAAATTTAGCTAATTGGGTTCTCCTGCGAACACCACTCCCTAAGTCTATCTCCTTCCTTAATATTTTTCTGATACATTCCTTTTGTTTCTTTAGATTCGTGAAGCAAGCCCCTCATATAATTCATACTGCATCCTTGGTTTTAGAAATTATGTAATTTTGAATCCATGTTTTTAGAGCTCTTTTCCACAGCCTTAAGGGCTGTCCTGAGGGTCCCAGCATTTACCAATTTGTTGAGACATGAGGCACACCTTTGCTGTCTCTGATTATCATGGAGTCATTAATGTTAACAGGAAGGACATTCCTTGAAGAAGGAACATAAAATATGTACATTATTATACAAACAAGACTTACTCCCACAGCAGCTATGGACACTCATGGAGGCCCATGCTGGCTGGCCCTATACCAGGGGGCAGGAACCATGTCATTCTGTCCCTACCAAGGCCATGCCAGACCTGCACTTCCCAACTGTGTCAGGAATCCCAATCAAGTCTATTGATGCATGGATTTATCATTGGCTCTGAGGGGATGTTGCTTTAGCCTTAAAAAAAAAAAAAAAATAGTATAGGTCAGATGGTTTAACTCACATACTGACCCTTATCTATTTTGTTTAAAATGCAGATTGGATTACCCAAAGGCTTTGTGGCTTCTGGGTGGGAAAAATAAGAATGCATAGAAAAGATAACTGGCTAATGCCCTTTGTAGGCACTCGGTGGTTTGTGGTTTTGATGAATAGATTTAATGACCAAAGGAAAACTGGTTGCATCAACATTGAGGTAATGCAAAGGATGTAGCAATAGAGAGGAGGCTGTCCCATGTCATGTTGCTCTGTTATTGGGCCTTTCTGTAAATCCTATATAATCTGATGCAAAACAAAACTGCAAATTACAGGAAGAAGTCCACACATAACAAAGCTAACCACTCTCATGTTATTAGGGTATCATTTTCTTTTTAAAAATATTAAGCTACTTTTATTTTTAAGATGTTAGTTTGAATGTAGATCTAACTGGAATGATATTAGTGGAAAATTGTACTGATGGCTAACTTCAGAATTCATATTTTGAGAGATAGATGGATATAGATAGGTAACTACCTCCTTTAAAAGAACCCAGAATCAAGAAAAACCAGGAAATAATTGTTTTTCTATATTTACTGATTTTCTGTATTAGTTCTGCAGTTCAATTTTTCTTGACTTTAGTTCTTTTAATCTGGTCTATGTGATTGAAAATTAAACTACTAGGTATTTACTGAAGAATCTGACATATGCTTTTATTACTTCACACTTAGAGACTTTATAATACGTGTGTGTGTGTGTGTGTGTGCGCACATTACATAAGGTTGCCATTGCTATTTAATAGGATTACGTTTACTTGACATAAAAATAAATGTCCCTCAATCTTTTTAGACTATTTACCCAATGTCAAAATCACTTAATAAGATACGACTGAAATTGTAGGTTAATTACAGACCGCTTACTTTGACAACCAGAGATACCTTTATTTGAATGAGTTATTGCCGGCAACAATTACAACTTTGTAGAAACAAAATATATAACTTGTTAATATCTATTTCAAAATATTAGTAAAAGCAAGCATTGGTAAGTATGCTGAGCATTGCTGAATAGAATAACATAGCCCTGAAAGAAAGTATCAATGTGTCTTTGAGAAAATGTTTGAAGTGTTATTTTCTTTAACTTTCTACCATTGTTTTCATAAATAATCTTTGAATGATGGCTTGAGACATATCACAGTGAACAATTAGGAAAATTTAGTTATTATATCAGCCCCACAGTGTTAAAATGACTATAACAGACTGAAAAGCTCCACAGCCTGATTTGATTCAGTCTTTGGGGCTCTTCCCAGCAAGGGGAGAACGTCAGGAGGATGTGGGAAAGAGTATCAACTGGAACATTATATTTAAAGCACATGGTGATGGTTAGGAAGCTGAACTTGGCCCCCTTAATCTCCTTGATGTCCTGAACTCTTCAGAGGGACAGAACATAAATCAAGGAATTAAAGTGAAAAGCCTTTGGGACACAGTTTTTAGACTATATTATCTTTATTTAACTTCAATTTGGAATGTAAATAATGATATGGCTCTGCCAGACTTTCACTTTTAATTAGGCAGCTTATCTCTCCTTTGACAAATGGACGTTTATCAAAAAATGTGACAAAATGACTAAGATTTCTATTTGGATGTTTGAGATGTATGAGCATTTTTCCCTTCAAGTACAAAAGAGCACCATGTGCATACAATAACTGCAATGGCCAGAGGAGGGTACCCCAGATCCCCTGGAATTGTAGTTAGATGGTTGTGAACTGTCATGTAAGTGCTGGGAACAGAAGCCAGGCCCTCAGCAAGAGCAGTGAGTGCCCTTAACTGCAAAGCCACCTCTCAAACCCCTGAAGAAAAAACTTTAAATAGAACATGGAAACCATACAGATTCTGTTTGAGGGTAACTAAATAAATGCACCTGTCATTTTCTGAGCAATTTGTAACCTGTCTTCCAGGAGCATATGATTCGAGACGATGCCAAGGGTCTGACACCAAGACAATGTTCAATAATGGAGGTGGTCTTGGCCACCATAAAGGTAGGATATGGTGTTCCTGGTTATTCATTGTGGGCACCTCCATCTCTCCATGCTGAACTTCCTACTGTGCAACTGTCCCAGCTATGATCAGGTGATGCATTCCAGACATTTGCTAGCTCCAGCTCACTCATCTCCCTTACTTCATCCACAGCACATTCTTATGTTCTACTTTTTGCTCTGAATCGCTCCAGAAAACGTGAATGAAACTTCTATCATCACATATGTTCTCTAAAAAAAAGACATATATCCCCCCACACACACACACGCATTTAGTTAAACAGAAGGTTCAATAGGATTTTAAGTTAGCAAAATTTGTATTTAAGATTTCTATGCTTATGGAAATAATTTTTAAAACACCAACCTCATACTCTCTCTTAATAATACAATAAAATTTTATTTTGAATTCCACTGAAAACCCAGAAGTCTTATACTCCAAGAATTAATTTCACATAGCAAAGGACTGACAAGAAGTACTGTAGCAAAACTTAAATGTGTATGGGTCTCAAAGTGACTTAAATGTTCTCTTTCCAAATAACACTGTGTGTGTGTGTGTGTGTGTGTGTGTGTGTGTGTGTGTGTGTGTGTGTGTGTGTGTGTGTATCTGTCTGTGTGAGTGTGTGTCTATGTATGTGTGTGTATGTGTGTGTGTGTGTATGTGTGTGTGTGTCTGTGTGTGTGAGTGTGTGTGTGTGTGTGAGTGTGTGTGTGTGTGTGTGTGTGTTCTATTAAAGGGTTGGAAAGGTAAATTATGTCTACTGATTCCACTCCTCATTGAAAGAGGCATCAATCATCTGCATACCTAGTGTAATGAAGAGCTGTTGGCTACTTTGACCCTCCCACCTCATTGTCCTGAGTCCCAAGCCACCTCCGCTTCACCTGGTGTAGTAAAATGATATGGAGAGGTGACAATAGCAACAAAAAATACAGGAAAGAAAAACCAAAACTCGTTTTTTTCTGAAAGTTTTCAGAAAATTTGAGTTAAAATTGCCTGATGGGGATACTCTTGGCAATGTCTAAGAAATTGGTGCTAGAGAGGAAGAAACACACTAGAACATACTCTGAAAGAAAAATAAAATTTTAGGATTTGAGTTCAGCCCCTTGTGGATTTTACAAGAACAATTCATGCTTTGGGGTAAAAGAATGGAATGTGTCCTAGAAATACAGGGTGTCAATCAGTGTATTGATCAATCTGACTCCTGTCTCCATCCTAATCATCCTCTAATTATTCTGGTTGGGACCACATGCCCACCCCCTGCAGGTTGAATTCTTCCCCAAACTGTAGGACTACCTTTATCCTCAAATGAATCCCTCCTAGCTACATCTCAGTGTCTCAGACAGTCTAGCATGTACAGTTGGTGTGAATGTATAATTACGTCTTAGTAACATGGCACTTGTGGACTCTTTGGGAACAAAACTATCTGTTGCCCATGAGCCTGTTAGCTGTTCCTAAATCATCACTCTCCAGGACTGGAGTCTAACTCTAATCCTTCAGTGCCTGTGGCTCCCAGTTCCCATCACCCCTAAATTCTCTCATGCAATTCCAACAGGAATTGCCTTGTTAAGCCTGATGTGCCTGCTAGGACATTCTCCTGACCCAGTGGTCTACCTATCTGCCTAAGATTTTACCTGGATTCTGTCATTAACTTTCTTAAACTGTAACTTCAATGACTGACCACTTCCATGACTATCTAAAGCCCAGTCAGAGAACTCTACAACACAACTGAGCCTTGTGAGAAAGATGTTCTTAAGGCAAAGCAGCAGCAGGTACCACCCGACTGACTCCCAGAAGCTGCCGAAGGGATGACCCTTCATTCTTCCTTAGGTCAATTAAGCCCAGGAGGCTGGGGGTAGAAAGGGAATGTTGAGGAGATTTCTGGGGAGATTGTAGAAGACAGACAGAACTGCTGGTGGCATTTTTCAAACCTTTCTCATGTGTGCACTACCTCATCAGATTCTCATAAATACCCTGCACGTTAGGCTGAACAAATTCCTATTTCCTTTTTTACCCCAGACCTAGGTAACACTGTTATTTATTTGTATTCAAGATGCAGCCAGATAGCTGAGCATAGGTTTTGAATGACAGTACAAGCCTCTGAAATTCCATGCTATACTCTGCTCCATTATCCAATTTCAGTGACAACTTCTCAGCATCATTCACTTTATCATTGCACAGTGTTCAGACTTTACACAGTCTGTACATTATTTAGAATTCAGCTGCTTATGGGAAGAATAAAATAAACCACGTTAGTCTGCAGCATCGTGATTCAAAAGTCATTACCTGAGAGTTCACTGTAGAAAGGACAATGAGTCATGAAGAAGTAAGCGGAGACCAAAGGTCTTTGAATTAGGAACAGAAATAACAACAATCAAGAAACAGAAGTACTTAGTCAAAGTCCAGGGGACTGCAGAAAGGATAGTGAATGAGTTCTCTCTTGTTGTCTATGATAACACATGCACAAGGAGGGATGCCAGTTGAGTTAGGGACAGAAGGGAGAGGAAACTGAGAGCAGACATTTCTCACATCTGAGAGAAAAGGAGTGAGTGCTGAGAGGGATCCTAAAACCCCCATATTCTGGTGTAGAATAGACCGCAGTTGGCCAAGTATCACAGAGCAAGAAGGGACACTAGATTAAGGCCAGAATGCCCAGATTTAAGCATTAGAGTCAAGAATCCCAAATTTTAATTTGTCAGGAAAGGGGAAAGTCACTGCTGAGATCAGCAAATCTGATCTGATACATGCAAGAGGAATCAAGATGTGTAGAAAATATTTTTAGCATATCTATCAAGTAGTGTCTTTAAAAGACCCCTCCAGATTAAAGTGAGGCAACGCTCACATCTAAGTCTGCATAATGTGTTATCAACTTGAGTTTGCCAAATGTGTATTACAGTTTAAAGTTAAAAACTGTGAAGGTGGGAATTTGCAGCCAAAGTAGTACATGAAACCAAAAGGAAAACCCTTCTTTGCAGACTGAACCAAGCATTTGCATGTTCCAATATTTTTGTAAAAACAGACTATGAATGATCAATGGTGAAGGGTCAGAAGGGGTTATGGGATTGTATTGGGATTATAAAAGGAATGTCGTATTCAGCATTCAGAGAGAATTTTTTTTCTGATTTTATATTTAGAATATAATTTTCTTCCCACAAAACACAGCCAGATCTTAAGAGCTTTGTTTTCTCCAGTTTCAGAAAACAGGGGTGGTGGAAGCAGTGGAATCTCCACTTATGTTTAAGATAAAGCACAAGATGCTTCAATATTACTCTTCGCAACCCCAAGTCAGATAGGATAGATCCATCCACTCTGGTATTGCGGAGGCCAGGGTTTTAAGGACTGTGAAAGAGAAGACTTTGTCCGGGGATGACTATGGAGATGCATACAAGTAAAATGCTTGAAACTGAGATAGAAACTCGGTCACTGGCAAGTAGAATATCGAGATAGTGAATGACTCACATGTAATGGTCCCACTCACTGCTGCCTGAAGGTTTCATGACTATAGCTCTATCCATGATCTTTTTGCCATTTTATCTGCTAAATACAGACTTATCTTTCCAGAATATCATGGTTTTGCTGCCACCATTGTCATTGCATAATAACCTTGATCACTGGCCCAATTTTCAAGGACATATTTGACAAGTATGATTTCTTCTTTTGTCATCTCAAGTGCTTAGTAGAGTATCAGCCAACATAGGGCCAGGCACCAATAATGTGGAACCCAACTGACATGCATATTTCTTGTAAACAGCCAATTCTCTCACAGTCCCTCAACAGAGAATTTAAATGTTCTTTTGCTTAATGAGGAAGAAATAACTTGCCCTGACTTTTCTTAACTATCTTTCCCAATTTGTAGCAGTATAAATAGAAGTTCTTAAGAGGCCTAATTGGAGGGGTTTCAGTTATGTGGCTAGTCAGAGAATAGTAAGCAACTGACCATCTGTCTTTTGTTTATAACCAATAGAAAAGAATCTCCTTCCACATGCACGGGGAAAACCTTCAGAAAACTTCAAAAGCTTATGTCTTCAAAGTTTCTTCCAGCATATAATTCCCCTGTAGCATGTAATTTCCTTCTGGTATGTAATTTACCATAATGAAGGAAAACTGAACTGTGCTTGAGCTGTGGATGGTGGAATTTACTTAAGACTTACGACTTTCATTCTCACACCGATGTTCTTCAAACCTCAGAAAAATAAAGAGCCCACTTTCTTGTTCCTTTAGGGTTGGCAAAGGGCAAATACTATGCAAAAATCTCTTGGTTGGCAAGGCCCATGCTATACTAGTGGCGTCTTCCTCCTGATTTCTTTCTCTAGTGTGCTGTCACTCAGTTCCAACTTTGAGTGAAAGTTTGCATAATGCATGTCTCAGGAGTCCATACTTTCATAAGCACAGAAATCATTTTCTTCATTGGCTGAGAAGCCAATGACTGTGTCATTTGTCTCTCTGGCTGTTTCTATTCCATGCACCTCATGGCTTGTTTTGTCCCTGACAGCATTACCCTCTATCCAAACTCCAATCTTATAACATCCCCTACAAAGTGCTCTCTAAAAACAAAGCCATCATTTCTGCCCTGACAACATGCTCTCTAAATACCCTGCTTGCTGGGCCCTTAACAAAATTTCTAATGAGACTCTGTTGCCAAAAGGAAGAAGTCAGTTAAGCATCATCACTGAAAACCCCAGGGAGACCCTGGCTCTACTCAGGAACAAACCCAGGGCATATTTCTACTTTTGTTTCATGACTAGCATCCCCAATTCCTCTAGATTTATAAAATAATGGCTAAGCAGAAAGTATGTCTTCCTATAAAGAGTTCAAGTATGAATACAAAGTTTACATTTTGATGCTTTAGTTTTTGTTCCTTTCCTTTCTAGGCCTTTAAAAACCTCTCAATCATGTCCAATCTGGTTAGGTTATTCTTTCAGTTTCCGCAAATCCTATTCTATGGGACATTTGCATCCTCAGAACTGTTCACAGAGGGGCTGCACTGTAGATCTATGGCCAAATAGTTTTAGAAACCAGGACTATTAAGGAAGGATTAAGCAGATGTCTTTACTAAGTTTCAACCCCTTGCTATGTTGAGAAGCTTTCTGCATCTCTGAGCCTATGGCCTCTCTTTGCTTTTCTAGGACTTCCACAGCCTTGAGGCAATATGTTTATTCTAGGGAATACAATTTAGAAATTAGAATAGAAAAAAAAAAGACAGACAATACTTAAATGCTGTTGGGGAACACAGTGTGAGAATCATCAAGTCTCTCGGTTCTTGTTAGACAATGCTGAGAAGCCCAGGGTTCCTGCTGGTGATGTAGTATAATTTTCCAGTGTCTAGCTCACTGCAGTAGATTATCTAGTGGATACTGCAGTTAAAAATAGCTGCACTGGGCTGGTGATGTGGCTCTGTTGGTAGAGTACTTTCCCAGCACACATGGAGCCTGGGGTTCCGTCCACTGCAAAGCATACTGTGGTGTAGCATGCATGTAACTGAAGCCCTCTGGAGGTGGAGACAGAAAGATGAGAAGTTCAAGGACATCCTTAGCTATGTATTGAGTTCTAGCACATCCTAAACTATATGAAACCTTGTCTGAAAACCATAAAAAACTAGCAGTCCTCAGAAACAGATTGCTTGTCTCATCAGAATTTCTTTCAGAGCCCTTTATTGACTTCCTCCAAGGTTGGAATCATTTGCTCTCCTCTATTGTATATATTATCAAATATCTTTTTTGAAGCTCAAAGATAATTTTAGTGCTTAAAAGAAAAACCCTATGGCAGGCAAACTGAAAACCTCAGCAGTCTTTCAGAGAGAGGTGGGTAAAGAAAAGAAGGAGAAAAGGTTTTTCCATTTGAGTTAACTGGGCCTTAAAGGTTAGCCATGGGGAAGACAGGTAGCCACAATGATGGGGAGAATAAATTTTAATAAAGAGAAAAAGAAAAGAAAAGAAAAGAAAAGAAAAGAAAAGAAAAGAAAAGAAAAAAGAAAGGAAAGGAAAGGAAAAGAGAAGGAAAGAAGTCCAAAGTACTAAAGAAAACACACTTAGGCTCTGACAAGTATCCAAAAGAGATACAGAAGAGAAGAAAAAGAAGTTAAGAATTTTTGAACTAAGCTCAGAGAGACAGATCCACAGACAGACAGATCCATCAAAGCCTAATGGCAACTCTCTATCAACTTTACAGAGAGCAGGGATTCTGGGTGTTGTGGAGAAGGTTATCTCACTAAAAGAATAATTATTCCTCCTACCTCTTTAATATAAAATACAGAAAATCAGTCTTCCTATGGGATGGTCCCTGGGTCAAGTGATTGACCAGCCCAACTTGATTGACCCTTGGAGCAGATACATCATTGCCTCCATCCAGAAGTAGGGTCCATTCTTTCAACCAAAAAGGAAAAGCTTTCTCTTAATGGTCCATCAATTCTACTCAAATAATTTCACACCTGTAATGTACTCTTGGTGACCTGCTTTACACATTAGTTATATTTCCCCATTAAATTGTAATCTGTTTCAGAAAAAAAAAAACCCATAGTACTTGTATTATGTTATATTCTTGGAATGTAACAAAAAGTCCAGTTTATGGTATAGATTTAGTGAATGCTTCTTAAGTGAATAGGCAAGAATACAGACAGTACTACCAAGGTTATTCAGAACCACTACCCATGGCCTTTGCTTTACAAGTAACATAGAACTGTGGTTGACCTCATAAAAGCAGTCACCCATGTGACTACTTACAGAGTTGTTTTTAGAATACAGCATAATGTTGCAAGTATAAAAAAAAATCCAAAATGTTTTAAATTCACTATTTAGTGTACAAACCAGTAAAATTTTGTAGCCCATTCACAGTAAATTTTTAAGAATAAAATGCATGAGAGTAGTAGAAAAGCTAAAGTAATAAATGAATTGTAGAACTGGAGACATAAAACGTCTGGATACACAGCAGCGAGCCATGATCACCTGTGCTCAGACAGAAGTAATTAGTTTGCATTTTCATACACAGAAGTATTCATATTATTAGTCATTTTCCACAGTCAGATTTTTAAAAATGGCTCAAAGACAATATAAAGAGAATATGACTTGATGGGTATTCCAATCAGAATGTCAACTAAAATTTTTTTTTACCCAATCTTCCTGACACATGGTAAACTATCATTTTATCATCTTTTGTGGCTTCTCCTTTTATTATAATCATATCATACATGTATACAGATTTGATCAGACTGGAACTAACATAAGAAACACTGACTAGAGATTGTCTGCCTCTCCAGCGCTCCTTCCTATTCTTGGCTCCAGCCATCTCTTCAGATGGTTCTTTGATCCATCCATCATAGAAACAGACTTCCAGAGGGCTCTGTCCCAAGGTGATACAAAATGAAAAAATGAGGCAAAATGAAGCTGAACCTTCAATCCTCAGTATTTCAATTTAATAGGTTTTTTTTTAATCCTGAAATGTCCTGTTGTATCTTTTGAAGAAACAAATAGTTTTTACTTATCGATATTCAAAATAATTTCAGAGTTCTAGTCTTCAATAAATACCATCTATATACAAAATGTTTCAACATCTTACAATATCAAAGTACATAACATGGGGCTAGAAAGATATTTCAGTGATTAAGAATCCATTGTCAAATACTCTGTTAACATTGGAGAACATTACAGATACTGAAAATGTTGACAATTATAGATTCTAGGGGATCATAGTTACCAAAGACAGCTTAGGTTCCAAATTTAACATTGTTGGTATTGCAAAAACTGGGGGAGGATAATTCATCTAAATTCAATGGAATATTATAAACATCTTGTATAAACAGAAATGTCAATAGTTCCATCACCTACTTCTAGACAGACTACCTTTCAGAAAGATGTCTGTGAATACCACAGCGCAACATGAAGAATGCCAACATCCCTCAATGTCAACACTGAGGCTCAACAAGTACAGACCGTCTCTATTGTGCATAAATGTTGAGATGGTTTGAATTTGCTGAGTGACAAGAGCATAGCAAAATAAACTGGAGGTTTTAGGTTTTTGAGGAGTATTGTGCCTCCTCGGCTTGGCCTGTCCCTGTACAGTGGTACAATATGAAGGTGGACAGGGAGGCATAGTGGATGCCTGGTCTAAATTTTGGGGAAAATAAAGTATCTGTAAATTATGTGACATGGTCTAACTTCTTTATAAAGTGTTGGCAACTTTCACTATTCTTTGGAAACAGAAATAAATAATCAAGTTGATCATGGTTCCTGAAGCCTGTTATTTTGGAGGGATTCTAACCACTGTACCTTGAAGATCCTCTTTATATAACTGACATTTTAAATGAAAGTATCCTAGGCCTCCAGAGAACTGTCTTGAACCTATGTTAGTTGATAATGACTTAGCACTGGACAAATGGTACATGCTTTCTAAGTACTTACCTAACAACTCACCTAATGGGATTTTCTTAAAGCGCCACCATTTGAGAGATAAATTTCCTCCCCCAATGTTTCCTCCAAATCCTTTGCCCACATAACTTTCCCTTTCTCTCTCTCTTTCTCTTTTTTAGCAATATTTTCATGCAGGAGGAAATGGCCTGAAGAAAAATTTTCTGGAGAAAAGCCCAGATCTTCATTCTCTGAGATATGCTCTCAGCCTCTACACACAGACTACCGATGCTTTGATCAAGAAGTTCATAGAGACACAGAGCTCACAGAGTAAGTAGCTCTTGGCCTCAGAGAGAGACACACAGATCATCAAATTAAAACTCAACCTTACAGTTACAGGAATAGTGTTCAGAATGTGAAGCGTGGTTAAAATAGAGAGTCTGGGTTAACAGACTCCAGCATTCTTTATAAATAAAAAGAACAGAAAGTGGGTGGTTCAGACAAAAGAAGATATTTTCACAACAGTGGTGTTTAGTCTATATATTCTCCCCAGCATTCCATGAGAACAAGGGTCAGGTTCCTCTCAGAGGCGGTTGGCTGAGAGTATTGTCCATTCTGGTTTTCTTTTTCTCTTTTTCTCCTACTCCTCTCATCTCCTCCCTCCCTTACCAAGTGCTTCATGGCTGCCTTCCCTGATGGACTCCCCCAGGACCATGTGCAGAGGTAGTGTTTGATGTCAAGTAGACCCCTTTCCACTCTTAAATGTTTGTCTATGGATCTATTTCTAGGAGAACTCAAACGAGTTTATTTGCTTAAAAATGGGAAGTTGGACTCCATTTTTCACATCCAGACATAGATTCTGTGTTCTCAAGCCCTGAATACCTTCTGGATGGAAATTGTGACAACTCAATGGCAGCCCAGAGGTCTGCCTCTCTGCTGTGTCTTCCATCTCATGCCTCCTTCCTTTATCATGGAAGCCGTGAATAAAAGTCAAATTTTCTTCTTTTTCCTTTTCATACAATTTATTTCTCATAATCTTCTCTCCAATATTCTCTGTCTCTGTTAGATAAACTGTAATGTTAAACTGAAGAGAAAAGTCAGTTGCTTTAAATTTAATAATTTCTTTGGTCTGTGTTCAAATTGGAAGACATGCTACTTTAAAAGGATTATTTGAATTAACTGTTTTATAGATTGGTTGATCTTGTTACTTTTCCCTTTCTTCTTTTTAATTTTTTTGTCTTGCCCCTTTCTCTCTTCTATTTTACCCTCTTTATCTCCCCTTCTGTTCTCTATGTGAAACACATTTGAAGTATCATCAGTAGTGAGAAGGAAAAAGAAAAAAGAAATATTGTTTTTTTTTTTATGTATGTCTCATTAGAAATTTACGAGCCAGCGTTCAATGAAATCTACTATATTAGGACAATACTTTCTTCTCTTTCTATCTCAAATGCTAGAAAATATATCCTGAAGCCAAAATAGATGTAGAAGGATTCCTAAGGTCTTAATGTGAAACTGAGCTCAGTTGATGCATTTTTAATATCCTGACAATGCCTGCAATATGAAGGCACCATCTTACTTTGTATTCATCCAACTCAGACTATACAATGAACAGTGTCCTGGAGAGACTGTGATGCTGTGATGACATGTATCAGTTGATCTAGCAAAGTGGTTTTACATACAGGGGAGATTGTCTCAGAAAGTAGGAAATGTCTGGGAGGCTATCACAGAACAGGAGTTGTATATCCAGCATCTACCAAAAAGAGTTCAAGGATGCTACAGTCATCTTCCTATATACAGAGTACACAGAAATGATAATATGTTTCTGTACTAGTTGTTTTCTTGTAGTGATCAAATACCTGATAAGAAGCAACTTAAGGGTGGGAGGGGTAGTTGATAGTTTGGAAGTGCATAAGCCATGATGCTTGGGAATGTATGGCAGCAGGAGCACGAGGTAGTCACATTCCATTCCTGGTTAGGTAGCACAGAACAGAAAGAAAGTGAATCAGGGTTATCAGAGACACCTCCAGTGACCCACTAGAACCCACCTCAAGGTCCTCCCCATCAAAGCAGGGGACCAAGTATTAAAACAAATGAGCTTAAGAGACCATAGCACAAAGGTTGGAAGCCCTGCATAGTGGGAAAGGCAGAAAAGTAAGTCAGCTGAGTGATGGGGGAACAAAAGGAGGTGTTTTGAATATAGAATGTACCAAAGAAGTAAACCTTTGCACTTGAAGTTTCAAAATCCCCACACAATGACCATGTAGACATGAATTCTTTTAATTTAGCTCACCAGGCATAATGTAAAAAGACTTGGATTTTTCTATAGAATTAAAATGCACAAATACTTTAGTTTGGAGTGAAATTAGTAGAAATCATTTTGATATTTTCTTCATCTAGGAGTTGACTCAGTGGTTTGAGTTGGGTAGTTGGCTTGAAAAGGCAGGGAGAGGTGGTCTTTCTGTCACTGTCTCTCCTCAGGGATATGTGGCTTACAGTTTAGAAGCTGGTCCAAAATGTGTTTCTTGCAGCTTAATATTCATCAGGAAAAAGGTGCTTTTCTTAACAGCTATTTCATTAAACCAGGACCCTTTGAATATTTCATGGTAGCAAAGACAGTGAAAAATGTATGAGACTTGAACACATTAAGTGCAGTTTATTCAGTGGGTAACACAGTCTAGGAGGCATGGGATGATACATTGCTGAGCCACACTGAGCCTCGTTCTGTTTCCTTATCTGAGTTTTTATTATGGCATGAAAAATGTGATCACAAAAGCTTTTCACAGAAAAGGGGATATTTTATGTCTAAGTTACAGTTGTCTCATAAAGAAAAATAATCTCTTCCAGTTAATGAATGCGAAGTAAAATCTATGAGCGGAAGTGCCTTTATCCCAAGAACCTTTTGATTTTTTTGTTCTCTTTTGAATAAAACCTTTGTGTTTCTGCTTATTGAAATGTCTGAAAACATAGATAATTCTCATCATTTTACCAATTTGTATTCAGCAGAAGTGGGGTCTGATATGTTTTAGTTTGAAATAGAAAACATAAAGCTATAGACTCACATTTTGGATTCTGTGAGTTGATGTCAATATAACCATTATATTGCACTATAGTTGTATAGAGTCTGGTCAATTACAGTCACATCATTTTTATAATTTAGTGTAAATTGTGTTATTTGTGATAATATATGTCATCAACATATACAATTTGAGAGATAAATTAGTTACCTAGTTATATTCTTATTCTTAGCAGTAAAATTTGGAGGCCTCTCAAATACAGTCTTCTGGACCCATACTACCTAGAGGAGTTATTAATAATCTTTAGTTATGTTCCTCAAGATATAATAGGTGTGTCCAGGATAGTAAAGAATCCATCACTAGATGTGGTTCATTGTGAAAAGGATTTTCTCATTTTGTTTCATTTCATTTTGATTCTTACCAGAGGTGTAGGAAGAATTTAACATTAAAAATATTTCGTTCCTAAAACAAAAAGAACTAGCATTTAAATACAGAAATGAGCTTTGAGATCCTAGGACCACAGGGAACCTTCATCTGCTGGTCAGTCCTGGGAGAAAGCTTGGAATATCTTCAGTGTGTAGGGAAGCAACACACGAGTACACAGCCATTTCTAAATTCGTAATGGCTTTAAAAGTAGTGTCTCATTTTTAGTGGATAAGCCATCAGATATAACCAGAGCTCTGACTGCTTCCAACCAACCTATCATGCCCTGTCCCCGGAGACCACTTAAGTGGCTCAACCTTTCTCTAGAGGCACAAACAGAAGTGCAGAGAATATGAAGCTTGCCTTCTCAAATGTCACAGGACGATGACACTCCCCACAGACAGCTTTAATGGAAAGTACGCTGTGACAGGCTCTCAGCTGGATGACCCGTTTCCAATAAAGGAATGGCATGCTAGGTAATGTTACAGGAAGACCGGGCACAATCTGCTACTATCCAGGAAGCTGCATTGCTGCAATTGTGATATTCCTCTTCAAATTCTACAGAACTAATGACATGCTCACAGCTGCCAGATGAACATGAAGAGTCAGGCATAGATACAGAAATGCAGTCAAGTTCTAAGCTGTGTAGTTTGGTAACAGAAATGATGCTCTTCACCTGCTACCTTTCTCCTGAGCAAAGAAGACCATGATGCAAGGGCTTCCCATGACCTTCAACTCATGTTAACTAATTAGTGCTGCTTTATCTTCTCCCTATTCTGCATTTTAAACAACTTCTATTACACTTAAGTTAGGGAACTGTGCATTTCCCCCACAGCATATGGACACCTTATGGGACGTGTTTCTCTCCTTCCACCACGTGGGCCCTGCGGATCAAACTCAGACTGTTGGCCTTGGTGGCAAGTGCCCTTACCCTCTGAGCCATCTCACTGGCACTAGTGTACATTTTATTATGATTTAAATTGCAGCCTTGCTCAGTAGGCAAACTCTAAATTGATGGTTTTGTTTTCCTCTCAATGACTAACTTTTCCAAACTTGTTAACTTTGCTATTTCTTTTCCAGAGTCCTCTCAGTCTTTGATAGGGTTTCTACTGCTATGATAAACACCATGACCAAAAGCAACTTGGGGAGAAAAGGGGCAATTTTACTTACATTTCTACACCACAGTTCATCATTAAAGGAAGTCAGAGAAATAACTCAAGGCAGAAACCCGGAGGCAGAGACCATGAAAGAACACTGCTTACTGCTTTCCTCTTCATGGCTTGCTCAACCTGCTTTCTTATATATCCCAAGACTACCTGCCCAGGAGTGGTACCACCCACAATGAGCAGGGTCCTCCTACATCAATCATTAATTCACTTCACAAACTTCACTACAAACCAATCCTATAGAAACATTTTCTCAGTTAAGATTACCTCATCCCACATATGTCTAGATTTGCATCAAACTGACAAAACCAGCTAGCCCACTGTCATTCTAGCTAGATAGACTGGGCATGCTCAGGAACCAGGACACTTTAAATACTTGAAATATTCATACCATAGGAACCCATGGTGAAAGGAAAGCTTCCTACTGTGGGGAATCCCTTTTGTATGTAGCCTGATCTCATCCTTCTGGTATCTACACCTTTGTTCTTGTGGGGACTGCCGGCTCATCCCCCTCCCTATCCTACCTTTCTCATGCCAGTCCTCCACCAGCATAAGTGCCCATTTTGTATCATCCCCTATGCTAGGGGCCAAAACATAGTTGCTGGCTGATAATTTTGCCTTCTCACACGGACTCTGTTCATTCATTCTTGACATCTAAATACTTGGTAAAATGCCTGCTAAAAATCACAAAATATTAGGACAAATGAGGGTTCTTTATTTAGGCATAAATATTTTAAATTACGTAATGTAATGGGGTACTAGTATTTGAATTATGCAGTTATAAGTCTTATAGGAGCACTCATATTTGAATTTATCTGATCACAATCTTCCTTGAACGCTGCTATTCAAGGTCTTGTGCTAGAAAACTATGGAGTGCTGAAAAACAGACAGAGAGGCAGAGACAGGCGGAGATAGAGAAAGAGGGAGAGGTGGTTAGAGGGGGGAAAATTGGAATTTTATGACTGGCACCTATCTTACAAGGAAAGAGATAGTAAGTGCCACTGGATAGGTAGATGGAGTTAGATAAAATTAGATTATTGATTTTTATCAAACTCTTAAAACCATGTTTTTTTCAATCTGTCACATAAAACTCAAAAACAACTAGGAAAAAGATGGTTTGCTACTGCTTTGGTTCAGGACCTAGTAAGAGATGAATGTGCCCTCTTATTTCAGACATTTTAAAGAGTACACTCTAGCACCATGCACTGTGGTTTCCTTTTGCCATTCTTGGTCCCTTTCCCCTCTTTCCACGATGCTGGGCTCTACATATGACACTATGAGTGTGCCTGCCTAGGTATACCCTGTGAGCTTGGGCCACAAGCAGCCCCTCAGGAGCTCATGAGAAGCAAAATCAAGTCACACCTGAAGTCTTCAGACCCATTGAAGT
Source organism: Arvicanthis niloticus (assembly GCF_011762505.2). Taxonomy (NCBI): domain Eukaryota; kingdom Metazoa; phylum Chordata; class Mammalia; order Rodentia; family Muridae; genus Arvicanthis; species Arvicanthis niloticus. Next base: position 6,871,907 of record NC_047664.1, on the reverse strand, counting down.
GTAGTTCCATTGCTTCTTAATTCTGTGTTCTGCCACAAGTACCTGAAAGATTAATTTTTTTTTAAATAACACTACCTACCTACACTAATTGTGTGTTTCTATGATTTTCTTTTTCTTTTGGGGGGTGGGGGTTGGGGTAGGGCTGTGTACAAGGCAGATCTCATTCCCCAGTTATACTCAGTGTTAGTGGCATTGGAATTCCTGACTTCTTGACTTACAGTCTTCTCTGCTTCTCAAATGTGAGGTTGATTTAAATCACTTATGAAAGTGAGCCCTGTGCATTTTTTCAGAACAATTACAAACATATGCCATTAGGGGTGACATCAAAATATTTTCACCTCATTTGGATTTTACTGCAGTTCACTTACGTTGCTTCCAGAAGCTGTTTCGAGATAGTCATCACACTCAAGAGAAGTGAACATCAATGTGAGCAAATATCCAAAGTAGCAAACAGAAGGTGAGATATACAGGCAGACATGTTGGAGACTCAGACAAAGCATCTAATTGAGAGATGAGGGGTGCTTTGGGGGTTGGACTAGAGGAAAGGAGAAAAAGACTCGAGTCACTAAATTAATAACCATTATGTATAAATTTATTTCCATAGATCCTAAAATAAATGTGTCAATTGAGTGACAAATTTTGATAGATATTTTTCTGCCTCTTTATGATTTTATGCACCCTCAAATTATCCCATAATGTTCAGGTATTTTATTTTCATTTAAGAGAGAAATACAATGAACACACTTTGCTCTGCAAAGTAAATTATGGTTTTATCGATTGCTTGCCAAGGTGTAATTAATTCAAAGCGATAAATTTTTTAAGTCTTTTGGGACCCTGGGTTTTCATTTGCAGGCTGAAATAAACAATGGGGTTAAATTTTCTTGTTTAGTTCAAAGGGTTTCAGAATTGCCCTGTGGATAAGAAACTTTCCTGGAGTAGAGGTCACACACAATACCTCCAAATATACAGCCCCTGACCATGCAGTTTATAACTTATAAAACTCACTCAATGAAAAAATTCACCAGTCATTATATAGCGCTTTGATTAATAGTAAGACAAATACAGGGCTGGGGTATGTAGCTCAGGGGGTAGTATGCTTGCATAGCATGCATCAAGCCCCAGGCTCCATCTGCAGCACTGATGAATCAGACAAGGTGGCACACACCTGTAATCTGATCACTTGGGAAGTGAAGGCAGGAGGGTCAGACATTCAAGGTCATTTGTGGGTACATAGCAAGCTTGAGAATAGCCTGGGATACAAGAGAGATCTTGTCAAAGAAAGGTAGAAAAATGGCAAGAGGAGGAGGAAGAAGGGGGATGAAGATAGAGAGGAAGGGAAGGGAGAAGAAATCTCGGGATTGATACTAAAGCAACACTGTGTAGTACGTCTGGATAACTACGAGACTCTAACACCATTGTTATTGATGCTTGTATTTTAGGTCTAAGTAGAAAGTAAAATATGTTATAACTGAGAAAAGAGAGATAATTATGAGCAGGAGAGTCAGGAGGCTTTAGGAAAGAGACATTAGGTCCCAAGAAAGAGCAGGGTCCATAGCACAAAACAAGCTGCTAGCCCCTCAGAGAAAAGTAGAGAGAGAAAAAAAGAGAGAGAGAGGGAGAGAGAGAGAGAGAGAGAGAGAGAGAGAGAGAGAGAGAGAGACAGACAGAGAGACAGAGAGAGAGAGAGAGAGAGAGAGAAAGAGCAGTCTTCCTTTTCCTACAAGGACATCAGACCTACCAATTTGGCCCCCAATCCTGACTTCGTTTAAACCTACTACTTCCTTAAAATCCCCATTCCAAACTCAGACACTGGGACCAGAGCTTTCCGGTAGGAATTTGGGGGTGGGAGGTTAGTTTTGATTTGTTGGGAGAGGTCTCACACTGAAGCCCAGACTGGTGTAGAACTCACTATGTATGCCAGGCCAACCTCAAATTCATGACAATCCTCCTGCCTCAGCCTCTCAAGGACTGGGATTACACCACACCTGTATGTATCCTAATTTGTTTTACATTTTTTATTGAACCAGTTTTGCAGAGTTTGGTATGATCTTTCAGTACGTGTGTACATTGTATAACAATAAAGCTAGAAGCTGGGTGTGATAGCGCACGCCCTTAATCCCTTTAAAAGCCCTTGGGAGGCAGAGGCAGGCAGATTTCTATGAGTTGCGGGCCAAGCTGGTCTATAGAATGAGTTTCGGGGCAGCCAGAGGTTCATTGTAAGACCTTGTGTCTGTCAATCAACCAATCAACCAATCAACCAATCAACCAATCAACCAATCAACCAATCAATAATAAAACTAGAGTAACAGCACATTGGCACCTTAAAATTAGGATATTTCATGCTAAACAGTGTATTTTTCTTTGTACTTCATATGGCCTGTGTTGCTTATCTATCCATCTTGATGGACACGCAGGTTGTTTCTGTTTTCTGACCAGTGTGAACAGTGCAGTAATGAACTTGGGAGAGCTGATGTCTCCTTGGCATACTGACATCCTCCCTTTGAATGCATACATATTCAGTAGGTGGATTGCTGGGTTATATGACAGTCCTATTTGTAATTTTTTTTTAGCAATTTCCATAATGACTTCTCTAAATTGCATCTCCACTAACAGCCTGCAAGGCTTTCTGTTCTGCTGAGGAACACTTCGTAGTTGGGGCAGGTCACCTCAACTCTGAATTGTATTTCCTTGATAATTAGTGTCCTGTACCTACTTGCTGCTGGGACATTTTCTTTTAAGAAACATCTATTTAGATATATTGTTACTTTTTAATGGAGTCATGAGGTTTTGCTATTGTACATATACAGTTAATCTCATGTCAGATATTACTTTGGAAATATTTTCTCCCAACCTCTAGGCTGTCTCTTCCCTCTGTTGCTTCCTTTGCTGTGCAGATCCTTTGTGGTTTATCACAATCCCATGTGTCTTCCTGGCCATGAGTTTAAGGTCTTATCAACAATAACAACAACAACAACAACAAAAAAAAAAAAAAAAAAAAAAAAAAAAAAAAAAAACCTTGGCAAAGAACAGCATTAAGAATCCAGAACTTCGTCTGGCCTGTGTTTTCCTGAGATTACACAGTTTCAGATCTTGCATTTATTTCTGCAATCTGGTTTGAGTTCATTTTTATATAGTTAAAAGTATAAGTTGAGTTTCTCGGTATGTGGGTTCTTAGTTCCCAGCACTTTTCATTGCAAATGCTTTCCTTTATCCATCATGAGTTCTTGGTACCTATGTTGAATATAAATTGCATGTAGATCCATTTATTTATCTCTAGACTGGCTATCTTGCTTCACTGGACTCTGTTATTCTTTGTTTACTATAGCTGTGTAATATATTTGAAGCCAGGTAATGTGGTAACTCTAGCTTTGGTGTTTACTAACATTTAACTATATTGAGAGGAATATAGGGGTAACAGGAGAGTGGAAGGGATGTTCATGCCACAGTGTGCATGCAAAGATCATAGGACAACCTCAGGAAGATGCAGGTCTATATTTGATACAGTGTCTCTAGTTCACTACTGTACAAGTCAGGATAGTCAGCCAATGAGCCACCAAAGATTGCTCTGTCTCACTCCCCTATTTCCCTGTCTGAGCATTGGGATGATAGACAAGCGCTGTGGCATCTGCTTACTGTCACATCTGCTTTATGTGTGTTCTGAGGACTCAAACTGGGGCCCTATTGCTTGTGGCAATCACGGAACCCCCCAGCCCATGTTCTGAAATTTTACTTTATAACCATTTGGTCTTGGGTGCAGTTTAATGTCCCTGCTTGTTTTCTTCCTACATATCTTTCAGCTGCTGAAAATCAAGGGTTCACTCCTTCTGTTGCCTCTACCTCTAGATGTCCTCACTTTTTCCTCTGTGTATTTGGGTGTTTTAATGTTGGCTGCATGTAGATTTATTCACAATTACTACATACTTCTTAGGAATCAGCCCTTGGATAGTTTTATGGTACCCTTCTTTGTCTCTTGTTTCTAGTCCATTTCCTCTGACATAAACATGGGAGCTCCTGTTGACTTTTGACTTCTACATGATAGAATGAGTTTCTGTCCCTCAGTTGACCTTGCACATGTCCTTGGAGATGGAGTGTCTTGGGTGCAGCATGGGGCTAGGGCTTAGGGCTTTGTTCCTTTAGCTGCTCTCCCTTAATTGGAGGATTCGGTCTGTTTACACTTGAGATCACTACAGTGAACCTTTTGATGGTTTGCCGATTGTGTCTTAGTTCTTTCTCGATCCTTCCTGCTCTTGTTCGCCTTCATCATCTCATGCTTCCTGTTACACTGAGTTCCTTTCTCAAGTATGCGTCCGCTGGTACTTTTCTCCCCTTGGAGTTCACGAGTTCAAGGGATTTACAGATAAGAATCTTTCACATATAATGGGAAGTTTAAGATTATAAATTGTAGTTTGGGTTTATTAACCTCCATTTTTGTTCTTCTCCTGTTCATTTACACATGTTTCTTTTATTTTAGTGTTCCCAAACTTACCATAAGCTTCTTATTTGAAGTTGGTGTTTCCTGTTGCAGGGATAACAAGACTTGCTAAGGCACCGTCATCCTGGGCTTGCATTCTGTAAGAGAGAGTCATCATGAATCCTGTACTAGTCATAAGTGAGAATCAATAAAACATGGACATGAGTCAGGAACTCAGCCCAAGTCAACTGTTCCTGGGGATTTGGGGAGGAGAAAACTGGAACAGAATCCCCTAGCTGCTTACTAATTCAGCTCCCAATCATTAAAGCATCGCTTCAAGATAAATTTTTTCACAGAAGAGTGACTAGACACTATCTAAGTAATTTGCTTCCTTAGAGCAATTATTTACTGCTTCTTTAGACTTTTAAAAAATATTCACTGGGATTCAAATTTAGATCTCAATTTCAATTGATTGACTTCTGTTTGTTTTTTACTTTTTATTGGTTCTTGGTGAAGTTCACATTATGTACCCCAATCCCACTCATCTCCCCTCATACCTGCTCTTTACCCTTGTACCTTGCCCACACCCACCCCCCAAACAGAGGGAAGAAAACACTGAAGAAGCTGTAGTGTGTGACAGTGTTTTCCTTGTTGGTTGGGGTTTTTGTTGTTATTGTTGTTTTGTTTCGTTAATGTCTCATTTTGTAGCCCATGTTAGCCTTGAGCTTGAAACCCTGCTTCCTTTCTCTCCAGATCTGAGATTACAGTCATGTGACACTAAACACAGGTAGCTTGAGACTATGATATCCTATTGATTTGTGCTAGTACTTAAGTGAAATGGGGGAATTTTTTTTTCTTTCGCTGAAGAGGTTTAAGAGCCACTGAAACATCATCTGAGACTGAGGTTTCCTCTCTGCTCAGTATCTACAGAACAAAGGAACACTATCTCCTTTTCCCATTCTCAAAAACAACCACCAACCAATTAGTATAAGATGGTTTGCTCAAAACTACTAGTATAAAAGACACTCTGGATAAAGCATAGATTATGGAATATTTAAGAGATTATATCATTTTTTTTACCTTCCACAATGAAATAGTCTCATAACTGAGTATTTGGAGACTGGTCCTAATGCCTTTGCACACCCCCATACACCACATGCTTCCTCTCTCTCCTCAGAATATATTCATTTATAAGCATTTCATGTAGGGTGGTAGTTCTTCATCAGAGCTCAATACAACCCAGCAGCTCCCTTTAAGCAATGGAATTGGAAGGGAGGAAGAGTGACACTAATATAATAAACTCACCTCTAGCGGGGTCCCCATTTCCACCCTGTGATAGTTAACTAAAAAATAACTTGTTTTATAAATCTATATTTTAAATAGAATTCTGTAATTCCCCCGCTTCTTTTTCTTCCTTCTAACGTCTTCCTTGAGCACCCCTACTCCTCAAATTCATGATCTCTTTTCTTCATTATTGCATATATGTATAAATATATAAATACAACCTTCTGAGAACATCCGGTGTTAATATATATCAAATAAATTTATATATACTAAATAAACATGACAATATATTTTTATATTAAATACATCAAAATTATGAATGATTTCAGGGCTGACCACTTGGAATTGGATAACCATTTAAAAGCTCAACCCTGAGAACAACTAATTCTCCCTCTCTCAATACTCATTAGTTTTCTATAGTTCTTGTCAAGGGTGGAGCCCTTGAAATGCCCCCTTCAATGATGTCATGTCAATTGGTATTCTTGGTCAGTTCTTATTTAGCCTGCTATATTATTAATGCCTCACCATCATTTCTAGAAGGCACAATCTCATAGACTTCTGGATCCTCTGGCTCTTAACAATCTCTCTATCCCATCTTCCATGATGTTCCCTGAGCCTTAGAGACAGAAATTGTATTGTCAATGTCAGTGTATCCCTTGGGATCAGCTGTTCTTTGTATTTGGACCAGTTGTGGTGTTTTATAATGGTCTCTGTCTACAGAAAAGAGAAGTTTCTTTGATGGGGGTGAGAGCTACACTGACCTGTAGGTATTTAGAATTCAGTTCTGGATAACATGGAATGGCAAGCATCTTTTTTACCTGTTATATAAAAAGCAGAACTGCTTGTGTACTATATTGCTATATTCAATAATAAAATATCTCAATGAGTTGGTCAATTTATTGATGAATAATTGAGTATTCCTTTCTAAAGGGGAAAAGATGATTCATTGTTCATTTACCATTCAGGAGAGAATAGAGCTGGTCTTGGGGCCCAAGATGGGTAACTCATATTCCAGAAAGTTGGAGTTTTGGGCCAGTGTGAATCAGATAGTCAGAGGTAGAAACTGGACTCGCCTGCTCACGAGAGCTGGTAGAGAGCCCCAGGGGGAACTTCTCTACCTCAGGTAGTATCTTCACTGCCCTGCAGGTACTGCTGACTATGGGGAAGTTCTGCATTTTTGTGCAATTCTGCTCTACCCTTCTTCCCTTGTAGTATATTTGATAGCCCAGGGGTCCAAAGCATTATTTTTTCATATTCAAATAAATATTAATGTAAAACTGGTCACTTGATCAAGTAAACTGAACTTTCTTTAGTGAATGTGTTCTACTAATAATTTAATTAAGTATTGGCACTAACATCTTTCATTGTGTTCTGTAAGTAATTTAACTCCACTCCTCTGTTTTTTTGCCTAAAAGCAAGGTGATGACAGAATTCCCAAGTGTGGTTGGTGAAAAAATTAAATGAATTAATATGCCAAGGTCTTTGATAAAGTCTAGTACGTAACAAATACTATAGAACTTGATTCTTCCAATACTCTAATTCTTGATTTTTAATGCACTTCTCAGTACTCAGGCTGTGAGTGGCTTTCCTAATATTTTCCCCAGAAGTAATCCCACGTTCTTGAGAGGCTTCCATTTAGGTTGTTATTGGACTCATTTGAGAAGATTCAATTTTCCAATAGCGTAGCCTTGATCATTATAGAAATGTAGCCAAATAATTGAAAGGCAATTTCTATTTATTTTATTAATTGCTCCATCTCTTGAAATTGACTAAATGATTAACACAATGTATTTACTCAAAGCATAACAGGAATAAAGTCTGAAATGACTTTGAAGTCCTTAATATGAGATCTGACTTCAGCAGTAGTTGGGAATGGTCTATGGAGTGCTTGGCTTGAGTGTTTTCACTTAATGGACGAGCAATTCTCCTCAATCGCCACCCTGACTGAGTCCAGCTGAAATGAACAGATTTTAGCTCTTATATAGAAAAGGTTTAGTGTCTCCCCATTCTGCATAATGTTAGCCGATGGCATTTTATAAATGACTTTGATTACAAGGAGGTATATTCCTACTTAATTTGTTCAGAATATTTTTTATCATGAAAGGATGTTGAATTTTTTTTTATCCAGTGCCTTTTATTTACATTCATTGAGATAGCAGCAAGGTTCTTGTCCTTCATCACATTGGTGTGTCATTACTTTTATTTGAATATGCTGAACCTTGATTGAATTTCAAATCTTTTTAAAATCTTTTTTTTAAAGATTTTATGTGTTTTGCCTGCACATGTATATATGTGTACCACATGTGTGTCACATGAGACCAGAAGACATTGTAGCCTCTGGAGCTGGAAAAACATATGATTGTGAGCCACCATGTGGGTGCTGGGTCCCAAACCTCAGCCTCCTTCACATACTCTTAATCACTGAGCCATCTCTCTAGCCCCAACATTCCTAACATCTTTTTTCTTTTCTTTTGTTTTATTTTTTTAAAATTTCTTTGGTTTTTTTGAGACAGGGTTTCTCTGTGTAGCCCTGGCTGTCCTGGAACTCACTCTGTAGACCAGGCTGGCCTCGAACTCAGAAATCGGCCTGCTTCTGCCTCCCAAGTGCTGGGATTAAAGGGGTGTGCCACTACCGCCTGGCTTCCTAACATCTTTTGAATGTGCTGTTGAATTTGTTTTACTAAGACTTTGTTGAGGATTTTTGCGTCAACACTAATTAAATATATTGACCTGTGGTTATGTTTGTTGTTATTATTGCTATGTCTTCCTCTGGTTTTGGCATGCATTAGGGTAGTGTTGGCGCTACAGAATGTATTTGGAAGAATTCGTTTGTCTTCTGTTAGGGAGAATAACTTAAAAGGAATTAGTATTGGTGTTACATTAGATGTTTAGTGGAACTTAGCAGTGCATCTTTCTGGTCCTGGCCTTTCTTTGGGAGCTTTATTTTCTATTACCTTTTCAATATTGCTGATATTGGTTTGTTTACGTTTCCTGATTATTTGGCATGTAGTCTAGGTGGGGAACTTTTTTTTGCTTCTCCTAGGCAATACAAATGTTGGATACAATCTTTCATAAGTTCTAACGAGCTTTCTATCTCCTCAGTCTCAGTTATGTCCCTTTCCTTACCTGATTTTATTTTCATCACCTCTTTTTTTCTTAATCTAGCTAAGGGTCTTGCTATTTTGTTCATATGCAAGAGAACCAGCCTTTTCTCCACTGGTTCTCAAACTTTAGGGCACCCATCTACACCCATTCCACCAAGGCGCTTTGTCATTGTTGAAATTCACAGTGGAAAGAAAGATAGAAAAGAAAGAAGTCAGGTGCCATCTCAGAAGAAAAGTCAGGTGCCATCTTAGGGTCACTGACATTTGCTTAAGGTTCCATTTCCCCTTAAAATTGGGACCTGTAAGCAAGAAAAGACAAGGACATGTTAGGAACGGAACTGTTTGATTTCTGTATTCTACTGGAAAGAAGGACAGCCATTCAAGGCCACTCAGGATCAAATGGATGTTTTCTGTCTCTTCCTGGTTTATCTCTGAGCTTCAGTGACACAGACCCCAACCTCAGCCAACTCCCCAGCCTCTGCTCCTGTTCTGCTCACTAGCTCTTCTCTTTTCTGGTTTAAACTGGCTGGTGCCCAATAGGTAAATCTTTCTCCAACAACTAGCAGCTGTTGAGAAGAGATGAGCTTCTCCTTGGCCCCTGAGAGCTATGGAGCCGTCTATGAGAAGCAGACGTGTAGGCAGTTACCATGGAGCTCCAATGTGGAGACAGAGGAGACAAATACATTCCTGAAACACTTCAATTAGCATAATAGCTCATTAGCACAGGACCCAGAGTAATATGCACTATTGTTCCCAGTTTTCTGTGAAAACAAGAGATTAATTTGATTGATCTGGATGTGTCATGAGAGTAGGACAATTTCAGAGAAGAAAGAGAGTCACCACCGCAAACCTCACCAACTTGCCACAGACATGTCCCTTTAGAGGCTGCCACAGCCAAGGGCTATAGCACACATTTTTTTACCTCAGCACCAGGAGGCAGAAGCAAGAAGACCTCTGTGAGGACTTCAAGGCTTGCATGGTCTATATAAGTTCTAAGTCAGCCAGGGCCAAGTTCTAGGTCAGCCAGGGCTACATGGAGAGACTCTCTTGAAAAGAAAATGGAGGGGGTTGGGTAAGTGCCACAAGGCCAGAGCTAGTGTGTACACTATTTGAATATTTTGCTTTGAGATTATTCTGTGAATCTGTCAACAGACCTGAACTTAAGTATTTTCACCTTTTATATAATAAAACATAAGTATAGTTTAAAACATTTTGACCATATTTTGAATTGAAATAAAAGTTTTTTACATTATAAAACACTATGAAGAACACAGAGCCACAGAAAATAAAGGTAAGAAATTCATGGCCAACAAAGAGAAATTTTCCTGCTCAGAATTCCTCTGTGTGCCTCAGCCCAGTGCTAGACCCCATGCTCTCTCCAAAGGCAGCCGGTGCCCACTGTGCTCCCTATAGAGCTGCCTTTCCTTCTCTTAAAAGATCCCCAGCCCTACAGTTTCTTCTTACCTCTCTTTTCAACTTGATGTCTAAGTCCTTTCTATTGATAGGTTTCTCCCCTGTCCATTTCTCTTAAGGAACATATGGGTTAGTAGTCTGAAGAGTGACCAGTATTCTGGATTTCATTATCATAGGCAGACCTAATATATAACTTCTATTCTAAATACTGATTTCAGAAAGAAAGCAGACTTGCCATCCATCTTTTTGTCTTTGACATCACCATTCTTGCTAAGAGCATGTGACTTCAGTATAATATTCCCATCTCCACATTTTCCCGAGTGCCAGCACAGTGTGAGAGCAAGGTCCCCTGAGGTCTTTTAGTTATTCATAGACAATATTCTGACTGATCATTAGAGCCTAGGAAGCAATCTGAACTCAGGCCTGAATAAACTCTTCTCCACATAGTGATACATAAATTCTTCTCTACAAGCTGGCAGGGGACTCTTGAGTATTTGCTGTTAGCCAAGAGTTTGAATCCACTGCCCAGGGCATAAGACATGACATCTGTTGGGGAATAATCAATCAGTAGTGGGACACTCATGGTGGCCTCAGTGAGGACCCCCAAATCACCAACAGATCCCTGTCAACCAGGCAGAGAGTTCAGTCTTGCTCTGCCTCAGAGACTGACTTCTGAGAGGTTTGTGTAGGGGAGGGAAGTGTCCTTGTGCAGAAGGATCATTGAGTTTTGGAGGTTGGCCTGTGAGTCATGTCCTATGGGACACTAGCCCAGCTGTGAGCCAGCCCACCAGTCTTAGCCCTGTCTCTCCCCAGCCAGGTTTCCACTGTTCTGTCTTCCTCATTTGTCACTACAGTGCTTTGACTAGGTGTTGACTGCCTGTCTGCAGCTCTGCTTTGCATGGAGCCTACAAACTTACAAAGCTTTTGTGTCTTGCTCAGGAACCCCTCTGCCAAGGGGCTGGGCTGAACCTCCCAGCCTTGGTTACATATGCAAGCCTCCTTCAGAACCTTCAATTCAAGCAGACAGGTACCTAAGACCTCCATTACTAGTTTAGATTGGCCTACATTTGCATCTGAATGATCCTTGAGTGCCTCTAATACATGGTGAAGGTCAGGAATTACTATCCTAAACAATTTTTAGTACCTGAAAGAGTAGCACTAAATATCTGATGCATGCTGAATGAATAAATGCCTGTCTAAATCCTGGATTCCATCAGCTGAGATGGTGTTTGACCAAGCAGGAGCTGGAGGTGGGCAGAGAAAAGCACAATGAACCTCAATTCCCAGACCATTAAAAAAAAAAATCCTTTAACAATGAAGCACCAAAGCAGTTGTTTTAAAGGTGAATCATTAAACAGTGCACAGTAAATCCTTCAGTATCAATGGCCACACTGGTGAGCTAATCCCAGGTGGCTTAAGCAGAAGGAGACTTTGGACGGGAGATGGCAGGTCTCTATTGAGGACTGAGATATGAGGCACAGAGTGATACAGAGCCATAGAAATTAGTCAGAATTTAGACATTTTCAGAATATTGTCTCTTATCTCTGCTGCTCCATGCATGCTTGCTGGTTTTCCAGAGATGTGTGTAGCATTTCCTTTAGAAAGAGAGAAAATAATTTTAGTGCTGTCTCCCAGGGGAGCCCTCGGTGCTGTTTGAACTCGGGAATTTACTAATCATGGTAGTCGTGAAGAACATAGTCTTTAGAAATTATTTGTGCACTTTTTTTTTTCTGCTCTTCCCTGAGGACTTCAGACAGTTTTGCTTCTGTGTGTGTTTACTTTAAAATTTACGGTCTCCTCAAAAGGTACACATTCTGCGTCTATCCTTTTAAAAAAAGTGTCTATTTCTCTTCAGTAACCAAATGGCATTAAAGACTTTTGGAAGAAAAACATCCCCAGTAGAAGAGTGATTTAAATTTTCAGACTCATCAAATCTAAAGGTTACATTGAATTAAAAAAAAAATCAAAATAGTCCACATATCTTCTCTCTCTTAAAACAAAATATAGATATTTGTTTCCTGTATGAGGTGGTACTTTAAAAAGAAATTAACTAGATCACCCTACCCACATCAAAACACAAGGACAAAGCAGTATTAATGTTAATAGTTCTTAATATGTCTGAGACAGTGGCTGCAGCCAGGGTGGTCTCCTGTTTTTCTCTCATGCTGGGAGAATGATTACCTCAGCTCATCAATGTTTTGTAAAAAAGAAGAAGAAAAAAAAAGAAGAAGAAGAAGAAGACGACTCTTTAGATGCTGACGTGATTGCCTGAGCCCACAGCTCATACACAGTTGAACCAGGGTTGAAAGCAAAATCCAGAGACAGTAAAGTTAGTGTCTTCTAGCAGAGCTATTTCTGTGTTTTGATCCTATTTCTCTGTGGGTAGAGAGGCAGTAAGATCTCTCCTTTTGTTTGTGTGTTCTCATTTTCCACAACACTCACCAAATGGTAGGTTTTACATAATGATAAGATGAAGAAAATCACATTTGTTTCCCCTCTCTGGTCTTTGCCGTTATACATTCCAAATCGCTTGATCTTGTTTCCTATCACACATTGAGAGCCAGCCCCGGCTTGGGGGTGGGGGTGGGGGGAGTCTTCTTTCTTCCTGTGGGTTCTTCTTGAGACAGCAAAGGAGGAAGAGTATCAACGGTGGGGAGGGGGGTTAGACTTTGTCTTACGAGATTATTTAGGGTTGTTGTATAATAAAACTTTACTTATCTAAGTTACTATGCTACTATAGCTGACCTGCCTTCTGTGATCCTCTGAGGCCAGAAACTGCAGTTTCTGTTACTTATCACCTCATCCTAAAAACAGCCAAGGATTAAGTAAACAGCCTTTGTTCTATCTCAGCAGAAACTGCTGGGCTCTAACTTAGGCCTGCTAGTCTGAGGTCACAGGAAGAAAAGACACTTAGAGATGTTATTATAGAGTTTATTACTAAGTGTAAAAACATTTCCTATAAAAGCTATCTAAGGGGAAAAGTGGAAAGGTCCTAAGTGGGGAAAAGGAAAACTATCTGGGAAAAGGTAAAAACTCTATTCTATATACTACTCTACATGGGGAAAGGCAAAAAATTCTATTCTATCTCTCCATTGTATCTGCCTCTCATCTCTTTGTCCTCAGTACTTATACATCCTTCAGAATACATGATCACATGTTACAAAGTTCATCACAGGTTCACACCAAAAATCAAGTCATAAATTGAAATGGAAGTTTACAACAGAGAATGTTTACATGCATCTCCATTAGGAGTAATTATCTGGCTAAACATCCATCGCCTGCCTAGCTCCATGGGTTCACTGAAGGTTTAAAACTATAAGTTATTAGTGAAGTTTTGTATAGACAAACCCAGTCAATATTTTATCTTCTGTCCCAGCACCTGTAATAAATCGTTAGTTCCCTTTTAATGACCTTTGGTTAATTATTGTACAACCTCTTGGAATGTGCTCTGAGTAGGAGAAAGTCTGGTTACTATCTAAGAGCAATTAACTGGTGACACTTGGGAGACTGGCAGAGTTCTCATTACAGTTTTGACTATCAGAAAAGGACCTAATACCAGAACCACTATAAAACAGCTTAATAATCACTGATATAATTTTAGGAATTCTTATAGGATCATCAGTAAGACTTAAGAAGTCATCTATTTGTCTGGATAGCATCACCACAAGACAGTACATCTGCTCCAAAGGGTTGTGCTATTGCTTAGTGATTGTTACATATGTTTAATAACAATAAAAAAGCATATTAATAGCAGGAATCTTTCTTAAAATAAGTCCCTTACAGCCTTGCTGAATAAGGGCTCACTTTTTTCAGATTATATAACAATCCAAGGCAAGCCATTTCAGGATGATCACCTACTAGTTCCAGCTTGTCCCATCATGGCTCCTGACAACACGTAATGATCAATCAATAAAAAGATGACTAAAAGAAACACATTTCCTGGTGTGTACACTCGAGCTTCTCCACTTCAGCTGCAGAGTAGACTCATCTTTCTTCTCTATTTCTGTTTTGCCAAATCTGCCTCGTTCTGTCCTTTGTGTTTCCTTTATCTAATATTCTGTCCTTGCCAAAGTCTGTTGGATTAGCTCAGCTTCTGAAAAAGGTCAGAGCACACACAGCAGAGCCAATCTGTGGATATCCACTTCCCACAGAGCAGCTTACACCCAAGAGGGGCCACGACATCCCGATTCACTCTTTCTACAATAGCTTCTCATTTTCTGCTTTTTGTAAAGTCCTGAGTATGAAGAGAGCTCTACTGTACACCTGGACCACGGTGCTGCTGTAGTCCTCTTTGGGTTTATTGGCATTATTATCCACAGGAAGGCTAGTTTCTTTTTAAGGCTGTTAAGTGGCTTTTGACTGCTAGGACTTGAATGCTCAGCCAGATGAGCATTTTGGGTTGATGACAGGATGAAAGTTGGTTGTATCTTCTTCCTTCACTGGGTACCTATTATCAGATCACAGTGAATACTGCTCCATCCACCCATCGCTGCGTGCTACCAATTTTCCTGAAACACTGCTCAATTACTTGCTCCAGTGCTGCAGTCAGGAATTTGAACACGTGAGATATGCTTGGCAGGATGGGTGGCATGCCAATCAAGGTGACAAAGCCATGTGAGGGAAGCCTGTATCCTCCTCAGAGATTGGGAGAGCACAGGGTTCTCTGACAACTTGCACTCCAAATCTGCTTGGCTGTTCCTATGGTCATACTGTTTGACTTTTTATGTTTCCACGATGCTTATAACTCATGTACAGACTCTTTTCACTTTTCTTCTTGTGGATCACAGTAGTCAATAAGAACTGTGTCATGCTCACTGTTTTATTCTTTATGCATGTGTTGGCTATTTTTTAACCTTTATTAAAATGTTACTTCCATGTGCTTGTGCATTTGTACAAGCATTTCTGTAAGACAGATTCATAGGAAAGAAATTCGTAGGCCAATAAAAGTAACAGTTTAAATTTTTAAAATTATTATTACTTTTATTTCTTTTATTTCTTACAGTCCAGCATTGCCCCCCTCCTGGGGTATATACCCAAGAGTGGTATAGCTGGGTCTTCAGATAGATCTATTTCCAACTTTCTGAGGAACCTCCAGAGTGGTTTAATATAAAATTTTATTAATTCTTTGAGAATTTCATACATGTATACAATGTATTTTGATCATATCCACTCCTTACCACCCCCATACTCCTCCCTGATTCACCCTGAACCCCTCCCAAATTTATGACTTCCTTTTTTCATTTTCAATTGCCCACCAAGACCAATTTGTGATACCTATATACACCAAAGGTTAGGACTATCCAAGGAGCATGGTCAACCTGCCAGGGACCACATACTTTAGACATCAGCTAGGTGTAGAAGGTCCCTTCCCCCACTGCATGCTGAGATGTTCACTGGCTTGTTCTTAGCAGCAGCCACAGCTGCTGTGAGTACACAAGGGCAGTGGCCCTGGCATGTCCAAAAGACACCGTTTCCATCAGATCATCATCGACCTCTGTTCAATGTGTAGCTGAGCATGTCATAGACACTTATTCTCTCCACTTTAATCAGTTGTGGTTTTCTACATTAACCACTATCCAATTGCACAGAGACTTCTTTTACAAGGTTCGAAGTATAGAAAAATAAATTGAGAAAGCAATTTGGAAAAGAAAGTAGCAGTAGGTTCATGAGTAGTTGGCTACCTTGACAATACTAAGCATATACTCCCTCCAGTGGAGCTGGTCATATGTCAAACAAGAAGGCAGTTGGCTACCACTTGACATTCATGCCACTATTATCCAGGGCTATTTGTCACACCAGCCATTATTATAGCTTACTGTGTTCACAGCTGCATAAGATGAAACTATCATGGTAAGAATATCTGTTTATAAAATACTTTCTGTGTATACTACATAATTTTGTAAATTCTTTATAACTAATAATTTGTTTAATGTCAACACCTAAGGGATGCAGGTCCTATTATTCTTATTTTTGACCTGAGGAAACTGAAGCACAGAGTGGTTTAGTGACTTGCTCACAGACATCCAGATAATAAATGCTGGCGCCTGGATGCAAACACATGGCCTATAGTGGAGAGATGGACCTGCCATCTTTGTCCTTGTAAACAAGGCCTTTGTAAGGTCTAACTTACACCAAGTAATTTTTTTTCCTTTTAAATTTCATATAGTATCAAAACCTAGGTCAACTTTTCCATCTTTTTTTTCCCCCGAAAACCTCTATAACTTAAAAATTCTCTTTGCTGCCTTCTTTTATGGTATCTAGTATCTCATTTTCCCCTAGACACCATTCAGCAAATATCTATGACCAAAACTTCTCACTCCCTAGACATTTGTAATTAAAGGACTGCCAGGAGCATTTATGAACTGCAAAAGAGTAACCCTAGAGTATAAAAACATTTATCCACCTCCTTCAGCAAATCCTACCAGCATGTACCACCACAACTGGATGGAACATTTATCCAAATAACTGCTTTTTATACACTTGAATGCATAATTTTGTGCATATGTGAAAATCTGCCCCAGGAGTATGACACCTCATGAAAGAATCCCTCTGGGTATAGAGGTCAGACAAAGACCAGTATTCGTTTAATTTGAGAAATTTCTACTGAAATGTATTGTTTAACTACTGAGTGAGTTACAAACTATTTAACATTAATCCAAGAGAGCAAACCTTTGAAAGAAAGTTAGTATTGAAGAGTTCACCCTTCCTTATCATCTGTGGTCCTATTCCATGCACACATCATCCCTTGCTTCATCTACTCATCATTCCCATGCTCCTATTCAACCTACCCATCATGCCTAGCTTCACCTATCCATCATTCCTGTACTTCTGTTCAATCCACCCATCATCCCTGTCCTTCTAGCCCTAAAGCCTCTTCTTCAGAGAGAGGCATACAAGGTGTGACCCTCCTAAGTTGAAGCTGAGCACGGGAAATGTAACCACTAATATTGAATAGATAGTGACAGTACAATATATCCTTATATTTAATAGTCATCATTGGAGCTGGGGAGAAGGCTCAGTGGTTACGAACTCATACTGCCCTTGCAGAAGACCTGAGTTTCATTATGAGCACTTATATCAGTAGCTCAGAACTATCCAAAGGATCCAAGTACTTTAGGCCTCTGCTGGTACCTGTACTCACATGCACATAGTCTCACACATAGAGCAATAAGAGGAGGAGAAGGAAGAGGAGGAAGAAGAGGAGGAGGAGGAGAAATGTTTCATGATCACTGTCATGCTTTGCCATGCTTTGGACCACAGGGTGTTATGTGTCTTGGTTTTCTTTGGTTGACATGTTTATAAGTCATTTTTCTGGCACAATACTGAAATAGTCCTAAGCTTTTGAAACTTTGAAATTTCATCTGTACATAAATACATGAGAAGCGACTGACTACATTTAAAAGTCCAGGATCATAGACTCTTTCATAACAGTAGGCCTTGCTTCATTTCCCTTTAAATTTCTCTTGTGGGAGAAAAAAAATAACAGCCAATTGGACTTTCTCTTATTTCTTAGAGACTTGTAAAAATCTGTAGGACAGTTTGCCCTGTATCTGTAAAATTTAAACATTTCAACTAGCCAGATATTGGTGTAGTTTGTGCTTCATTAATTTTTTTGAAACAAATTTAATTTTTTTTATTCTTAGAATTCAGGACTTCCACCAGGAGAAAATTGCTTTTATTATGCCTTGATTCTGGCTCCATATTTTATTGCAGCTTTGGGAACACCATTTCCAAAGGGAAACTTTCTTCTCTAAGCCTTTCCCCTGAGTTCTGTCTTGTAGTCTGCTTTTTAAAAGTCCCTTAATTACATTTCATGTGTTTGCTCATCCTCAGATGTGATGGCTCAATATACAACTAACCCAGCTATCCTTATCCATTTCTATCCTTATCCATTTCAGTTGCTAAGCTCTGAGCTTCAGTGCACTCACCTGGACTAGTCAGTTCTCCCATTACTTTACTGACTGAAGTAACCATCCAGATGGAGAGAACTCCTATGGGGCTCCTTCAGCGTGAGTCTGCTTTCCTCATCATGCCTGGTGGAAAGGAAAGCACAGGGTCATTTGGAATAATCAATCCTGAAGCCTCTCGCCCCTACACGCATACCAGCAATCACAGTGTGCTGAAGCAGATTGTGACTGGCTGGCTCCATACAAACAGTTCTCGGGCACTAAGTAAGGTTGAATGGCTAGGTTTCTATTATTTTTTTCTAACTTCCAGTTTTTCAGGTATAAGTAAATCATAGTGATTATTAAAAATATCCCTGGCTCCTGCTTCCCAAATCTTGTTTTATTGTCATTTTGGGGTGGGGGTTACTTTTTGTACTGAAAGTCGGTCCTTCAGTTTTTAGAAGGCCTTTCGGAAAATCATTGTCTATAGTTAAGACTCTTGCAGAATGTAATACAACCAGAAGGGACAGTGCACTAACCTCCCCTTGACAAAAGCTACACAGGAAGTTGAGAGCTAGAGAATAAACTGGCACCTAAAATGGGCTGTTTATAGAACATGCATTATACAATCTAGCCATCAAAGGGGACCCCACAGGACAGAACCTAAAGAAAACACCTGGCATGACTTGTGTTTCTCTTCTTGCCAGGATTCCCCAAGCCAAGCCCATCTAGACACTGCAGTGTGGGGCATACAACTGATGCTAGATACGGATTATAAGCCTCTCAGAGCAAAGAGGAGGGGGTAAATGATGAACTGAGAGCCCAGAGGAGAATAATTAATAAATATGTCTGCTTTTAACATTATCATGGATTGCAGCTGCAGAAGTAGAGCCAGTACAACTGGCCAAAATGATCAATAAGAAATGTAAATGTCAAAAAAAAAAAAAAGAAATGTAAATGTCTTCTTCATTACATTAGGTTACTATGTCATAGGTGTGTTTATAAGTTTGCAAGCCTCCAAAGATTAAGTGAAAATATTTCAATAAAAAAAAAATCCCATCACTAAAATTTACTGGTTATCCTAGTGCAATTTATAGTAGAAAATTATCTGCTTTTAAATGGAGTAAGAAAAACTATTAAGGAATAAACTTTTAATATGTACTATATATGTGTATACAAAATATAAAATTCAGGGCTGGAGAGGTAGCTCAGTGGTTATAAGCGTACTTACTATTCTTCTGAAGGACTCAGGTTTAGTTCCCAGCACATACATGGCAGTTTTCAACCATCTGTACCTCCAGTTTCAGAGGATCTGGTGCTCTCTTCTGGAATCTGTGCATACTATACCCATGTGATACATGTACATACACAGAGGCAAGACAACAATAAAAATAAACATATTTTTAAATGTAATCATTATCAAAAGACTTGAGTCTTTGAACGAAAAATATCTGTAGTTATGTGTGTATGGGGGAGGGAAGTCAATCTTGCATAGGAAAACTCAAGCACAAAGGGAAAAATATATCCATCTTGCACAGGAAAACCCTAGCATAAGGTCATTACCAGTTTAGGGATTGTATGAAGTTATTTTACCAAGACCTATTCTCAAATCACAAGAGCCTAGCTGTGCACCCTATTGCTCCCTGGCTGAAGTCACAGTCTGCATTGTTACTGTCTCAGTTGTTGTTTCTCTTAGAAACCATTCAGAGTGAGGGGGAGCTTCCTCCTCCTCCTTTGAAAATGGACTTGCAGGATTCTAAGCTTTCCCTCTCAATGCCAAACCTAGGCTAAAAGGGAGGTTCTAGTGGTAAACAACAGGCTCAGATTCGTATCCTGATCCTGCCTCTTCACTAGCTTAGACGCCTGGAGGTCCTCAGAACCTTTCGGCTTCATTTGAGGTGCTAGAAATTCATCTTCCACAAATAAGACTGGCTCCTTGCATACATCATGAAAAGGTTATGAAGTGGCAAGCCGCAAAGCTCCACTCAAGGAAAATTATACTGTGAACAAACTAATATGGGGAACAACCTAGATGAAGATGGTTCATGACAAGTTTATAGAAGCACAGCTTTTAAATCCCTGTGGTAACAGTCAGCATTTACTATAAACATTCAACATCTTGGGTTTATTAGCTTGCAAAGAATTCAGGTTTCATTATGTCCTTTTTCAAACAAAATGTGGGTTTATCTTTCTTGTCCCCTTCACCTTTCCCCTCCCTCCCCTCCATTCTTCTCCCTTTCATCTGCCCCCCCACGCACCCCCTTTCTGCTCTCATTTCCCAGGAGATCTCCCCCCACCTCTGCACTTCATTCCCATCTTGTGACCTTCCACTTAGTTTCAGAGTTGATATTCACTCTCATGATATTCATTCCCACTATTTATGTAAGCACCAGACCACATGATGGCTCGTTTTTGAAATAGGATCACCTCACTCAGTGCAAAATCTTTTAGTTCCACCATTTTCCTGCAAATTTCATTTTTCTTAACTGCTGAGTAAAACCTCTGCGGTGCATTTGTGCCACATTTTTTTTTCTATCTATTCTTTGGTTGATGAGCAGCTATGCCCCATATGACTATTGTGAATAGGGTGACAACAAACACTGACAAGCAAATCTCTCTGTGGTAGGGTATGGACTCCTTCAGGTATAGCTGGATCACATGTTAGTTCTGTTTTTAATGTTTTAGGAACTTCTGTGCTGATCTTTGCGGTGGATGCACTTAACTCTTTCACCAGCTATGGACAAGGTTTCTGTTTCCCCACAGCCTCGCCAGCATTTGTCATTTGTCTTCCTGGTCATGGTCATTGTGACTGGAGTGATATGGAATCGTAAAGTAGTTTTTGTTTGCATTTTTCTGATAAGGATGCTGAGCATTTTTTTTAAAAAAAATATTTATTGGCCTTTTATGTTTCTTTTGAAAACTATCAATTTCATTACTTCCTATTCATCAGCAGTTCTGTGAGTTCATGTTTAATTATTTTAATTATTATATAGTCTAGATGTCTGTCTGAAGTATAGCTAGCCAAGATGTCTTCCCTTGCACAGCAACTTTTTAATTTCATATGGTTTTGTATATTTATTCTTAGGACTGTATCTTGAACAGTGGGAGTCCTGATCAGAACATTCCTGCCTATACCTACAACTTAATTGTAACTTTCTACATTTTCCTCTGGAAGGTTCAGCAACTCAGATTTTAAATACAGGTTGCCTGAACTAATTTTCTTTTCTCAGTATGTATCCTTGATACTCTTTATTAAAGATCATATTCACATAACTATGTGGATGTATTTCTGGACTATCTTATTCCATTAGTTTACTTGTTTTTTCTACTACACTTTGATTCTAACATACAGCATTCTTTGAAATCAGTTACAGAACCTCCAGAAATATGCTTTTTACTTAAAATTGTGTTGGATCTATGTGGTCTTTCATGTATTTCCACTTTGCTTTTTTTTAGATATATTTTCCAGTTATGTAAAGAATTCTTTGGATTTTATTTTTTGACACAGGGTCTCGCTGCATAACCCTGGCTGTACTGGAACTATCCTCAAACTCAATGAAACACACCTGCCTCTGCCTTTCAAGAGCTGGAATTAAAAGCATATGCCACCATATCTGCTGTCATCAGAATTCTGATGGCAATTTCACTAATCTGTCAGTAATTGTTGTTAACATGGCCATCTTCACAGTATTGATTCTACCTATCCAGGAACTCGGAGCCTCTGCATCATCTGGTGTCGCCTTTAACTTCTTGTCAGGGCCCTAAATTTGTCACCTTATAAATCTTTCTTCTATAGTGGAGTTTATTTCTGAGAACTTTATTGGGGCAGGGTGAATGAGATGGATTTCCTAATTTCTCAGTGAGCTCGTTATTCGTATGTGTAAAAGATACTAGTTCCATATGTTGATTTTGTATCTTGCCACTCTACTGAAGATGGTTGTTAAATCTAAGCATTTTCTGGTCGAGCCGTAGGGTCTCTTAAGTGTAGAATCATGTTGTAAATGAATAGGGATAATTTCACTTAAAACATCTCAGTGATGCATTTTTCAAGAAAGATTCCTTGAATAGTTAATCTATAGTTGGCATTATGAGGTTCCAGGCCATACAACAGGTGGCAGCAGCTTCATGTAAAGTGTAGTAGGAAGATGATGTCACAGTTTTTTGAATAGAAAGATACATGGTAAAATTAATAACGCATGTGCTTCAGATTGGTGTGTTTATAAATGATATGTTAATAAGTGTGGGTATAAGAAGTGGTTGGCATTCTCTTCAATTTACAAATAAGAAAACTGTGGGTCACAGATGCTTAAGAAGGCAGCAATGGCTTAAATTCACTTATCTGACCCTAAACAACAAGCACTCGTCTAGGTTGTCTGGCCCTTGACTCACTGTGACCATGGTGGGCTTGCCTACCTTGTAGATGATGTAAATATGAACATTCTAAGCTTACATATGGCAATAACACTTGGTGTCTCTTGTCCTATGCTGAGCTTCATGGAGACCGGAGCTCGGCATGCAGAGTCATTTTTTGTTAGTTCCCATGGCTCTGCTGTGTCACAGTGTAAAATTTTTCTAACAAGAGAGTACAGAGAACAATGAAATCAATAAAGTGTTATTAGTACAGAGAAAGGGTGCTGGCCCAGGTCTGCTTTTCTCCTCTGGATATCCAGGCACTGTTGAGTACTGGGCTGAACTGGAATGAACAAAGCTCAGCCAGGCAGGTCAGTGGGTTAGATAGGATCTCAATCGGCATGATTCTCAGAGAAACAGCCTTCTCCAGACACGGTTTTCAGTGAAAAAGCTCTCTTTATTGCGGAGTTGGTTGAGGAGCAGTGTTTAACAAGGATTATAAAACCTTGGGGAGTAAGTAAGAATTTTCAGGGTGAGTATACATTATTGGCTGATGAGCTGGGAATGCTTAATTTGCCTGAAGAGGAATTCCAGGAGCTTGCTGGATCTGTCCTTATAAGGAGATGGAAGTTTAACCTGTAATCTGGCCAGAAGGCTATGTGATTCTCTCAAGTGAAGTAGAGGACATGCAAGCCCAGAGCAGGGAGGAAGCAGTCCTGCTTCTGCTGGTCTCAGGATGAGATTTTTGACCTCACTGTTGCTCTCAACCCAGACCAGCTCCCCAAAGTTGCATGGCTTTCTGCCCCACCAAGAGGAAACTGAACACTTTCATGGTGGTAGGAATTGGGCATCTGATGAATTTCCACTGAATGTATAGCATTTAGTATTTTCACTAACCCGGCTAAGGACGGCTCTACCCAAGTCCAAAGCTTGCACTGTAAACTCTGTGAGCACTAATCAATGTCCAACATGAGATATGAATAGATAACCATTTAATCCTTAGGCAAAGAAAACAGATATCCACAGACATGTAGTCTGAACATTCAAGCTAGTACATTTCTTCTCTTCGCAGGTCGTTCCTCCAAAGATGCTGTAGGCCAGATCTCTGTCCATGTGGATGTCACCACCACCCCAGGGACTGGAGATCATAAAGTCACTGTAAAAGGTACATCTGGGGTTCAGAAATAGCACCTATTAACCTTCAACATCTACAGAAATCATATGAAAGCTATCACTTCTCTCGTATACATTTTTTTTTTAAATGTTAACTACTATAGGACATAACTAAAATGTCTTCAGAAAAACAAATTCTTAAGCTAAAACATGTAAAGACTTGATGCACTGGTAACTAAATTTCAAAAGTGGATTTGTTTTATTGTTAAATACAATTTCTCCAGTTGACCTATATTTTCTTAACTATTCATATATATTTTCTTAAATTCACATAATCTAACTATATTATGTAACTTCTAGCTAGATTTTTTTTTATTAACAGCTCTATGCTATAAAAACAAATGAGCCCTGCTTTCCAACTATTTTCATTAAATATCTACCACTTTGCTGAACATCCCATATTCTATTTTTATTGTAGACTTGGTCATTTTAATATCCAGTTTGTTCTCCCAATGTATGTTTTAATTGCACCATGTTCTAAAACTGTTGTAGATTAGAAAAGAGTATATGAAAAGTATATAGGGAAAAAAATCCCAAGGAGTACTTATGCTTATACAAGATCAGGTGTCAGTATCCTTCAGTCTTTTTAAAAATATGTACATATCAAAGCCAAGAGTTTTAGTCTTTAGCAGTAGGAATTTTAAGCTGGAGAAATGGCTCAGTGGGTAAGAGCACTGACTGCTTTTCCAAAGGTCCTGAGTTCAATTCCCAGTCACCGCATGGTGGCTCATAACCATCTGAAATGAGATCTGATGGTTCCTTCTGGTGTGTCTGAAGGCAGTTACAGTGTACTCGCATACATAAAATAAATACATTTTTTTTTAAAGAAATTTAAGACACTTTTCTGCTGATAGCCAAGACCAAACAGGGGGCATATAAACACATTTATTTAGAATTTTTTATGAGTCCTCAATTAGGAAATGTCCATAGCATTTAGTATATGATGGAATTTGCAACTGGGAAAGAAATAATGAATTAGATGACCACGATAAAGTTTTATAAATAATACTGACTATAAAAAAATATTTATAATATATGATGATCTGATTTTTTTGCATGGATATTGAATTTATGTGCACTAACATAGAATTAAGTTTAATTTGTTTTCTAAATATTTTGCAGTGGTGCTTCCCTAATGTCTAATATGAAAAATCATCAGGGTTTTTAACCTTTCTATACATGTATCATTCACGTGAATGACAGCTTTCCCAGGCATCCAGTGTTCCAGCTTGTGGTGCAGTCAGGGCAAATGGAAGTTCCCACCCAGAGGAAGACACTCTCGTCTCCACACACTCATTAACTAAAACTCTGCCCCTGCTTTTTCAGTGATTGCAATCAATGACCTAAACTGGCAGACCACTGCCATGTTCCGCCCCTTCGTGGAAGTGTGCATGCTGGGACCCAGCCTAGGGGACAAGAAGAGAAAACAAGGGACAAAGACAAAAAGCAACACATGGTCACCGAAGTACAATGAAACCTTCCAATTGTAAGTTAAACAAAACACCACTAGCTCACTGGACTGGATGCTAGTTGTTTTGCAGTTAAAACCCATTGGAGGATTAAGAGTGGAAAGTAAAGCCCATGGGTCCCCTCCTGTTCCTCACAATGTAAGCTAGGCTTTGATTCCTTACCCCAGCAGTGTTCATATCAGGCAGTGTTATGGACACTGGACTCAGAGAGTCGCTGGCTTTTGCTATCATGGAAATGTCTTTCTAGAGATGATTGTCATAGTCAAGTGAAGGGCTACCATGTTTAAAGAAACATTATATAATGAAAAGAGGGGGAGATTAAATGACATGGTGAACCCCTCACATGAAAGTACAAGTTTCACTTCTTGAGGGGGGTCTAGAGGGTTTTTCCAAATGAAGGGGTAAATACCAAATGTGTCTTTAAATGGTGGTATTGGTTGTATAGGGCAAAAGTTACAGGGAAGCCAGACCAAGTATGTGGTGGTACCCTGGTAGCTTTCCATTGCAATAGTCCAGGCAGGAGACAAAATAGTTACTAGCCAGATGAAAAGACAAATGAACACTCTGAACATGATGGAAGAATTTACATCTGGATGAGAGGTAGAATACAAGTCTGCATGACAACCAAAGCCAGCTTCACAAACATGTCCATACAGGAGGACTGTAAGGGATCTGAAAGCTAGGCATGGAAAGACATCACCAAAGCTGGGACAGTAAAAATTTGTCAGTCCCCTTCTGAGAAGTGGTAACCTTCCATGGAGGGAAACTGCCTACTCAAGGCAGACATAACAGGAAACTGATGTAGCAAAGACTCTGATCCCACCCTTGCTCTTTCTGATGTCCTTATGGGAGAACTTTTGTTTAAAATCCACCACCCACTGGGAGGTGAAATGTGGCAAACTCTAGCATTGCAGTGCCATGAGTCAGCACTCCATTGTGAGGTGAGGGCCAGAAGCATGACCAGGTCTGAGGCATGACCACCTAGGTCAGGTGACAATGACAGCAAGAATTTTTTTTTAACATCTTCATTTGGAGATCTTCTGGCATATTTAGAAAATATATCAAATACATAATTGGGTAAGTTGACAATTTTCTCCCTAATAATCTTAATTCTATAAGTCTAAATGAGCTGACCTAGTGCTACATCAAGAAAATAGGACAGAGCCAGAGAGATTTCCACACAACCATACCCTTAAAAGTGCTATGCTTTTACTAGCTCACTTACTTGGGGCACACACCTTTAATTCCAGCATGCAGAGGCAAGTGGACCTGTGAATTTATGACCATCTTGGTCTCCTACTGAGTTCCCAGCCAGCCAAGGTTATGTTGTGAGCTCCTGCCATGTGTATCAAGAATCCCAATAACCACAGTGATTCTGCTAACAAACCAGCTCACAGGACTATAGCCTTCCACTTCAAGTCACACAAGAACCTTGATCTAATTTTAATATCTTTAACATCTACAACATCTACTTTCTGGAAATTACTTGGGCAAAGTCTCAGCTATAATATTAGAAGGCACCATAACCAATGTTCTTGGGAAGGCCAGCATGTTTAAGACATAAGGTCACCCCTGTCTTGCTTTGTTCTTTGATTCTTATCTATCAGAATACCATATTCTTGCCTGTTTGTATGATTTCAGATCACCTCTAAATAAATACCCAGTTTAGTTACCAATGTTACCTGCAGACAAACATCTGGCTACATAAGCTGCTCCAGAAATAAAAATACCACTTGAAACAGGAATTTGAAACTTGTCACTGGTGACAAATAGATGAACATTCTTTAGAAAGATGGGAATATCTGATTGATTAAAACAAGGGCTAGAAGAAAATATTCCCCACACCCTACACCCCACCCCTTACCTCCCTAACATGACATTATATACAGCAAGCTGTCTTTGGCTGTCCTGGTAAAGGCTAACTATTGTCAGAGGGAAGAATTAATACTGCAGTGACAGCCCTGCTGGAACTAATGAACTATGGAGATACGCACCAATTATACATCTTAGGAATGTCTGTCCTCCCGAGAAAAGACTACTGAATCGAAAAGCTTCTCTGGGAGTCAGAGGTAAATATTCTTAGTACCTGACAAAGAAATAGTACAGATAGTCTTCCAACAGTATCCCTCACTCAGGTTCTATCATGGTTATCAATCCAGAGCCTCTGTATCTAATAACTAAATACAACAAAATATTTTATTCACCAGCCCTATTTGATATACTTACCATCAATGAAGTAATTATGATGTCAAATATTCTGACATGTCTGCAATAAAGCATCAATTTTTTTATATCTAGGGGAAAGTATGTTTGATTTTCAAGCAATATCCATATAACAATGATCTATTATGTGAATAAACAGAGTTGATATACTACTCTGGCCATCTAACAAGCTGTGAGTAAAGTTTAACAGTATTTTAGCACTATGAGTGCAAGTTTGACTCATTTTATGTCTTTAATTAATACAGCATTCTGGGTAATGAAAACCGCCCAGGAGCCTATGAACTTCACCTCTCAGTTAAGGACTACTGCTTTGCCCGAGAAGATCGAATAATTGGGATGACAGTCATTCAGTTACAGAACATAGCAGAAAAAGGGAGCTACGGGGCATGGTACCCTCTTCTGAAAAATCTTTCTATGGATGAAACTGGTTTAACCATTCTTAGAATACTCTCTCAGAGGACCAGCGACGATGTTGCTAAAGAGTTTGTGAGACTTAAGTCTGAAACAAGGTCTATCGAAGAGAGTGCCTGAAACAAAGACTTCCAAATACTGTCTGAGAATTCATAAACTCCCATTGTTTGGCCCTTACATGCATGTGAAAATACATGGGAATGTTTAAACCCACTGTGTTTTGATGTTTGCCAGTAATCAACCACAATGTCTACAATGTATGTAAAAAACTTTTATACCAGTTCTGGTCTTTGAGAAATAAATGTTCCATGAAGTGCCAAAATTATGATGTAAAGTGAAATATCAAGACTATATTTTACAATGTTCTTCACATTACCAATTTCTTCTCCATGAAGAAAACTAAGAAAAAACATTCTTGAGTTTGTTCATCGGTTGTCCTTGTTAGAGTCATTTAGAGTAACCTATCAGAAAGCATCTTTGACTGAACTTCTGTTCTGTTTAGCCTTACCTTATTGTGGACACCCTGCAGATCCAGTTTTCTACCACACCTAGAAATGCAGCAACTTCTAGAAAGTTTGTAATTTTATAGTTGCAGATATATTGTGATGATTTTTGCATACAAATTACAATAGAAAAGGTGGGAAATATTTTATGCTGACCAGTTCCTAACCTTTCTAAAATATCACTGTGAAGAAATGCTTTCGAAGCAAACTTACACAAAGCAATGCTAAATAGTTTGTTAATGTTTAATATATTGATGAAACTGTGTTCTTTAAAACTGCCAAGCCCCCCATCACATTTGTAATTTAAAAAGAAAAAATTATAACCTGAAGCATTTGCCGTGTAGCATTATGTGTCAGCTTTACCCTACTTCATTTTTTGGAAAGTCATGGAATGCAAGAACTGTCTAACTTTCCTGCAATAAGTAACTTGTTGGAAGGAAAATACTAACAATATACTTATGACTACTTAACTCTACAACCAGATGTTTCTTTTAAAAATATTCAATGGTTTATGCTGAATGCAGCACTACTGTAGATTGCAGAAAATAAAAAAGTCACAACTTCATATATATTTAGGAGGGAAAAATGTAAAATAAACTCAAAGTAAATGGCTTATCATTTTGTAACTGTGTTCCTTATATGCCCCAAATGCAACCTGGTTACAGATCCTTGCAATGTCTGGATTTTGTTTATAATTTGACTTTCCAGAATCTGTATCTAAATATTTGGCTGCAGAACATCATTTTGTCATTATAACTTATAGCCACAACTGTGAGGAGACTCCCCATGTGTCCAGGATCCAGAAGCTGTTACGTTGTTGACTGTGTTATGTAAACACGCTGGTCAAGTATGTGAGGAGCAGAAGTGACTTAGTGCCGTCTCTCTCAACCATTCTTCTTTCTTCTGAAAACACACAAGCTGGTGAGATTGGCTAATTTGTGTTCAAATCTTAGGTGAATGCTTTGTTAACGACTTTTCCAAATGCCTAGTATGATGCAATCGCTGGCATATGCATTAATAAATGGATGTGTATTGAGCTCATGCAACACTTTCCAGTGTTTTGCCTACTTCTTTCATTACCTAATAATGATAAAACACTAGTGGTGTGATGTTAATATTCACTCAATATGTGATAACATAAACAACTGTACATTATAAGATAATGCATTTGTTTAAAGTAAGAAGAATTAATCTAATGGCCCAGTTTGGGTTGTGGGATAGTGTTAAACCTATAAAGAAGATTCACATGTTCAAGGTAGCATCATTATTAAAGAAAAGCTTCAGGTATTATTTGTAGTCAGTTTAGTAGGTAATAGATTAGTAGATTTAGTCATGATAGGAGGAGCACATTAATATCAGAATGTGAAACACTGGAATAAGGATTAGATCACAGCTACATAGGTCAGTTCACGGAAATGATGAGCTAAGGATATTGTTTATATTAACTAGATGACTTTGTTTTGTCTTATTTAAATACGTGTACATGTGGGTTTGTGTATGCTCACATGAGTGTGGATGCTCATGGAGTCCAGAAGGGAACAGATGCCCTGGAGCTGGAATTCTAAGCAGTTGTGAACTCTCTGACCTAGGAACTGACCCAAGTCCTTCAGAAGAACAAGTGCTCCTAACTACTGAGCCCTCCTTCTCACTCCTCATTCCACCTTTAAATAATACACTGTACATTAAATGTTAAGAGTAGTAGTACAAATTCAGTCTAGTTTTTACTATTATAAAGCACAGATACTGACTTTGAGCTAGTTATAACATACCAGTTCTCATAGCTTCTTCCTCCAAAGGCAGCTGAATTTCTGTTATCCTCATGTCTTTATGATGACACACAAGGTCTCATTTACTGTGATCTATCAATTCAGTGGCTCCAGAGTTGAGTGGCAGTTTATTCATGTCATTCCAGATAAAATACACAAATGCCAATGCCTGTCATTTATGTGAAGATAGACCTCATATTTCAAGTGCCTAAAAACTGTAAAATATTGAAAGGTAAAATAATGAAAATGTTAATGTAGCAGTCATCATTCAAAGGCATTCAGATGAATTAGTTAAGGTAATCAATAAAATATCCCAGACACAGCCTGCTCAGAGTCATCCCTTCTGAATTACTTTATAGGTTAACACAACTTTAAATAAGTCACATTTATAAGTGACAATCCCAGCTTAATGCCTTTCATTTTGATCTTATTTAAATGCTTGAAAGGACAGTTATTTTATTCTTTTAATAAAATTAGAATCTCAAAAAAGTTTTAAATGATATTTTAGGCAAAGGTAAAGTATTAAGAAAAGAAGTCAGTGTTAACTTTTTAAAAAAGATGGCTAACCTATATCAGGAAAATTTGAACATGGGAAAATAGGAAAAATAATTTTTTTAAAGATTTATTTATCTTAAACTGTGTGTGTGTACATGTCTGTATACGTGTGTGTGTGTGTGTGTGTGTGTATGTGTGTGTGTGTGTATGTGCCTGTATATATGTACACATGAGTTCAAATGCTTACAGTTGCCATAGGTGTCATATTCCCTGGAACTGGAGTTATAGGTAATAGTGAACTACTCTGCATAGGTGCTGGGAACCACACTTGGGTCCTTTGTAAGAGCAAGAAGACGAATTCTTAACCACTGAGCCATCTCTCCCACCCCAGTGGAAATTATTGATGCTAACATAGAATTTAATACACAAAACATGGAATTACCAGAGACATGAGAGTAATTAAAGGCTCTTCGTTTTATGTTCAAGGGCTATATGTTAACAAATCCCTTTTATATCAAGGTATGAACTCATGTAATTATGTACTAAAAAATGGTTGTCAACATAGGCAAATATTTTTACTAAGTTGAATATAAAAACAGTATTGATATTATTTTAGTCCCTAAGTTTTATGATGAGTTCTTGGTTACCTATTCCACAACTTTTCCTTATACCAAAGATAAAGCATATATGTTAGTCCTTATATACTCAATGTAATGTAGCAGTTACTTTACATCAGAACCAAACATAATTTTGGAGGCTATACACTTACTATAGGTTGAGCTGTAACTCAAAACAAAAGTGTGCCCAAATACATACTGCATCCTCTGAGACACTTTTCTCTTTTTGTAACAAATATTTGAGGTTGTTTTATATATGGCAAGAATTAGATTTTCATTGGCAGTAAGAACACAGTGAGTAACATCAGAACAGAGGACTCACACAGTATTCACAAGGATTACTTACTGACACGATTGCAACTCACCAGCTAAAAGATACGGATTAATGAATGAGTTAAACAAAACAAGACATTAATTTTATGTTGTCTCCAAGAAACACGTCTCAATAATGACATTAAAAAACCAGCATCAAAGTGAAGACACAGATGTCAGAGGCTTATCAATTTACTCTTTCCCCTGCCCCTCTTCTAATATCTCAATTCCCATAATCATCTTGAAGAAGTTAATGAAGAGTCAGCACCCCTATTCCCTGGGCTTGGGGACTGAGGTGGTTAATATTGGGCTGTCTTTTTAGGAAAAAGTAGTGGTTTTGTGGGAACAGGGAGGATTAGTCAGGATTTATTACATAGCTATAACCTATTTGTAGAAATATGTATAATTGTTATTAAGATGAAGTTATAATTTCTTAAATGGTACAAAATTTACTTTGATTTCAAATTTAAGGTTTTCATTGGTATGAGCTTCTTATTGATATAAAAGTGAGATTAGTATTGTTACTCTCACAGGCATTATGCCTATATAACAGATTTAGGAATACAAGGCTAGACTTCTTTAACTTTTTTAACCGATTTGAGTTAAGGACCCATAGCAAATTCATGGCTCTGAGTTTATTATTAGGGTGTTTTCTATATTTTATTTAGAAATAGCTGAGAGGAGTTAACAGACAACAGTCCAGATTGCCTTACATGGATAGTTGGTTTTCAAAACGTCAGAAGTCCACAGAATTTACATTACAAACATTTCTGTATTAATGTTCATTTTGATTAGAGACCTGTCTGCTCCTGACAGCTTCCTGTCTTAGATTTTAAGAAGAAATTGAGCATCTTTGGAATTATTCCAGTTGTGGTGAGACAGCCACTAGGCAAGAATTGCCTCTTTCCATCTACAGACAAATTACTGTCCAGAAAAGGACACACTTGCAGAATAGTCGACTGATTATATCTGCCAATACAGAGTAATCAGCCCTTAATAATCCTGCATCACTAGGTCTGTCAGATGATCCTGGGCCAGAAGGCTGAAGATCGGATGCTCCAACATTTTGTAGTATAGGGACTGTCCAGGTGTTCAGCTGTCTCTAAAATTTGGCTAAGTTTTAGAAGCTATGCTTTGTGCTTCCCATAATTTCAGTTAACTCAGTCATTCTGGATTTCTGACGGGGTTGAAGACTTATGGTCTCATAGCCAATCCCAGTTATTTACTTTGAGAGAAAAGATTTGAGAGGATGGTCTTCAGATGACATTCATTCGAAAGCCAAGAAAAAAAAGCCAGGTTTTTAGTTAGAAGGGATGACCGAGGTTCTGTTTAGTCAACAAAATGATGAACTGGGTATTAGGTCTATCTTGTACCTTATTGACACAAATTGGTATAGTTATGCTCTAATTGTATTTTAAGAGAAAAGTTTTATTTTAACAGGAAGGGTGATATGTAGGAGGAGCTAAGGTGGGAGGAGTAAGGAGAGAAAGAAGAGGAGTAAGGAGAGGAGGAGAAGAAGGAGAGGAGGAGCTAGGTGACAAGAGGGGGGAAACATGGATGCAGATGTTTGCGTGTCTCCACCAGTCAAAGATAGTTGATATATCTAGGTTGGGTATTGGGTTACACTTCTAATTGTATAGGCATCTTGTAACTTATAAAGCCTTTGATTAACATTAAAAAAATAGTATAAAAGCAAAAAGGAGAAGTGGGGATGGGATAGGGGTTTTCTAGGGAGGGGAAATGGGGAAACGGGATGGCTTCTGAAATGTAAATAAAATATCCAATAAAGATTTTCACATCTAAATAAAAAAACCAGCATCAATAGAAAGATATCAACGTGTGAAGCAAATAGAAGCTGGAATGCCTATTCTCATATCTAACAGAATAGATTTTGAAACTAGTCAGAAGAGACAAGAGGTCACTAGATAAGAAAACAATTCATTATAAACATTTGATTATAAGTATGGCTACACCAAATATTATGCTTCCAATTTGTAAAGCAAACAATAAAGGTTACAAAAGGTCAGGTAAGCCCTCATGCAACAAGAGGGGATATAAATACCTAAGTCCTTGTATCTTACCAGATTATACTGAAAAGGGGGGAAGTCAACTACAAGAGTAACCACAGAAATGATGCAAATTGTTGAATACTGATCAACACATCTTTTAATGAACAGGGAATGATTTTTAAAATGAGGAAAGAAAATTATAATTTCAAAGAATCAAAGTAAAATTGTAGCACGGCCTACCCAAATGATCAGGTGTAGCTAAGGCAGGTCCATGAGGGAAACTTAAAGCTGTGGGGACTTACCTTAAAATTCCAGAAATGTCTTAAATAAACATATTAATGATGGGCCTGAAGACTCTAGAAATCCAAGAAGACAACAAACCCAAATGCCTTCAACAGCAACAATTAGTACAGGTTAATGATGGAGATGAGTCTAAAAGAGTAACCCTCAGAATTAAGAAAACAAGAAATTGGTTCTTTAGGGAGATAAGATGGACAAATTAACTAACAGAAAGATATAAATTAATATAATTATAGATTACAAGGAGCAACAAACACTAGTGAAAGCCAGATTACTAGGGAACAAAGTGTTTTTAAGGGTAGACTACATGACCCAGCAATAAATAGGCAGCTAACAAAAACCAACTCAACAGAGTCAGTGGAGGTTCTTTGTCTCATAATATCATGTCAGAGCTTTATTTTTATTTTGTCTTGTTTCTTAACCTACACATTTGCATTTATATTGTAAATTATGGTTTGTGTTTTTATGGGATTCTTGAGTTTGTCTTTGCATCTATATCTTTTTCTTGTGCCTTTTCCTGGGCCTTTTTCTTTCTGTTTGTTTGTTTTGTTCTATTCCAATTTGTTTGTTTTGCTTTATCATATTATATTATAGTCCCTTAGATGCTTGTTTGTTTACTAATGAGATATAGATTGGGTGTGAATCTATATGGGAGGGGAAGTGGAAGAAACTAGGAGGAATATGGGGAGGAGAAACTGTCATCGGAATATACTGTATGAAAAGAAAATGTATTTTTAATTAAGAAAATATAAATGAAAAAGTATATATAGTTAAGCAAAGATACATGATCTGACTACTTGAAAGTAACATATAAAATTTAGTATGTTAAAATAATTGCAATGAGTGGGATGAGGAATGGAAAATGAAGATTTGGAAAAACTGAAATCTCAGTATGGCTGTCTGAACAAGAATTAGTATAATGACAATATCAGTTGCCATGCCATCAGGAAAAGGGGAAATTCTTACACCTGGATGAAGAGCTACAAGTGATCTAGCTGTAGCTAGATCCAGGGACAAGGTTGCCCAATATCAAATGATCATCCCTGGATACATGTACATGTGACATGCAATATTAAGTAGACTCTGTAGGTTATATATACATGTATACCTATACACACACATGCATATGAACATATATGCACACACACATATATATGTGTATATATATCTGACTAGTTGAAAGTAACATATAAATATGTATACATATATATACATATATATGTGTGTGTGTGTGTGTGTGTGTGTGTATGATAGTTAAAGAAGAGCTCATGAATTTGGGAGAAGGGAAACACAGGAGGAGTTAGATGGAAGACAGAATAGCAGGAATGATACAAATGAAATGTTTATGTATGAATTCTCAAAAATATTTTTAAAATTTTCAGAATAAAGTTAAATATTTTACAAAGTAAACATGTTTCAAAGCAGTACAAGTTACTCCTCATCCCTTCTATAAAATTGTATTTGAGGCATAAGATAAACCCTAGGCTCAAGAGCCCTATTAAAAGAAAAACATATCAAACAGAATCAGTGGCATTTTAATTTTAAGATTAATGCTCTTAGAATATGACTTAATCACAAAATCTTGTACCAGCAAATAGTCTTCCTGTCAAAGTTGAGCTAATTCTAAGCACTATAAAATGTAATGGCTTTCTTAAACACTGTTTTATTTGGCAACTTTTTCAAATGTCACAGAAGCACATTCCAAGAATTCATGGAGTTTTAATTCCATGCTTTATCTCTTCCCTTGTACAGTTCATCTTGGCAGTGCAGAACGAGGATAGGGACAAAACCAGGTTGTCACTGTTCAGTTCTTACTGTTGGCATGGTTAGCACAGCACAGTACTTAGCAATGTTATTGGTTTATATTAGTTTTTAAATTATTTCTGAAACAAATGTTACATAAAAATTGACTGTTTTTATTGTCATTGTTTAATGCAAATGAAATACTTAGTTGCAATAAGAGAAAATACACTGAAATACTTTCTTTGCTCAAAATTATTTTATAATCCTTTTATTTATAACACCAAACTAAAGATAACTATTTGTGAAACACATTTTTAACATTTTCTTTCTAAAATTAGACAGTAAGGAGACCCCCAGGGGCAGTTTACCTTTATTCATATTTACCCCAGAACTTTGTACCTCTTGGTTCTGGCCATTTCTAGGGTCCCTCAGTGTCCGTATCCACCTGGTTACCCGTATTCCAACATAGAAGACTAAAGTGCTGCACCAAGCTGAGTTCCCCAACTTGCCTTCCATCCTGACACCTGATGTCTTTCCTTGCAAAGAAGTCAACTTCAGGTGAAATAAGCAGATAAAGAGCTTAGTGATGTTGTGAGATGGTCTGCCTTCTCAAACCCAAACTATGGCCAAATTTATTTATTTAATTGTACAGGACACCTCTCAGACCTAAATCACTAGCTCTCCACACTTCTGTGCTAACCTCAAAGCCTTTACCCTTTTAACTGGAATCTCCACAGCCCCTCCTTCAATTCACTCTACAATTTTGCTGCTGAGTATGCCTTTCTAAAACGTTGATCTCACTGTTACTTAAATACTAATACATAGCAGCTTCTCATTGTCTCAGTGACAAGAAAAAAAAACCTAACTCCAGCAGAACAGAAACACCCAGTGGCCCCTGGCACCTCTCACATTCTTCTCATTCATCAACTGCTCCTCCTCTCACTCCCTCACTGAGGATCTTCATGGGCTGCACCCTCTGCTTGGAAGTTAGTTTCCTCCATTGAATGTCAACTTCCTCTCATTTAATTTCTCCTTAGCTTTGACATTTCATCACAAATCATCTTTAAAGAGGAAACTTGTTATCTGACCATAGCTTTCTCTTTGAATATCTGTTATTTTTCTCATACCACTAAATAGCAGTAGCAATTATACATACGTGTGAATATTTGATTAATAATTGTCTGCATGTTCTGTGTCAGCAAATACACATGAGATGCTTTGAAAGCTGGATTAGTTCTGCTCAGCTCATTGGGTGTTTCAGTACACTATCCACAATCTCCCTGGATGCCAATTAGTTAGAATTGGGTGGTCTCACCCAGTATAGAACTTAGCACAATATACAGGCAGATAGAGATGTTTTTGGAGATTGTGTGTGTATGTGTGTGTGTGTGTGTGTAAATATTTACATATACATGTTCCATATATATCTACATGTATAATGGATATAATAAAAAAAGAATATATTTCAAAATATGGTAGATCAGATCAATCTTATTTCTTTTACTGTTTCATGCTTTCCATCTTCTAAAAGTAGAAAAAATAAAAGTAACAGTTTTAAAGGGTGCATTATTTTTCAGTTCAGAATAGCTTTGAACAACGGGACCTTACTGAGATCATCTAGTCTACCTTTACTCTCCATGACTCTCTCTGGATGGCAGTAGCCTGTCCAAAAGCAAAGCTTTCCTAGAAAGACCAACAAGCAACCAGAAAGGGCCTCCTCAGGAGCTTGCTTTTCCTAGTAGATGAACCTGTTAGCCCAGACCTTACCTAGAAACAAACAACTGTCAGTCATCGTCAAGCAAGACCTCAGTATCTGTATCCTATGAATGCATTTCCACCAACATCACTAAGAAAGTAAAGAAAAAGGCAGGGCTGGAGTGATTGTTGGGTGGTAAAGTGCCCACACTGCTTTTGTAAAGGAATTGAGTTCAGTTTCCAGCAACCACATCTGATAGCTCACAGACACCTATAACCCCAGTACCAGGAAGATCTGACATCGCTGGCCTTCAGTCACTTGTGTACATAATTTTAATTAAGTATTTATTAGAATGAAATAAGCTGGTCAGTGATGGCGCACAGTGTTAATCCTAGTGCCCAGAAGGCAGAGGCAGGTAGGGCTCTGAGTTTGAATCTGGTATACAGAATGAATTCTAGGACAGCCAAGCTATACAGAGAAACCCTGTCTTAAAAAGTAACAACAAAAAGGTTGGGGGAGTGGAAAATAGGACTCTTTATAGACTTGAAGAAGCAATAGAAGATCACTCTTTAATACAGAGATTTACATATAGTCTAAGTGTTCATGGCATGCCCAGCCATAAACTAGAGCGTTCACCACCTGCAGGATGTAAGGGCCATTATGGAAGAAGTGGTGGAAAAAAATGTGAGAACTGGAAGACGGGGAGTGGTGCCATAAAGTGCTGTCTTCTGGACACGATCTGACCATTGGACTAGTAACTTCAGAGATCATGGTCCTTGGGAAGGGTTTAAATGAGATATTCATAAACTATGAATACTGAGATAATCTCTAGATGATATGTATACAGGATTGGGCCCACTGACATGCTGGAAACCACCCCTCCCAGAGGAGAGTTAATGGTTGCTAGGGAAGGGGGTGTCACTTTCCTCAGTGGTGTAACCACTGATAAGCTACACATACTCCAATAAATAACCTCCCACCTACAAAATACAAGCAGCCCTACTTAAGGTGAGTGGGTCATACTTATACACACACACAAAGACATATGCACATGCAAGCACACAAACACACACACACACACAAAGTCTTATGAAAGGAAGAGGGAGAAACTGGTTAGGAAGAAAGGCTCCAACAGGAAAGGATGAGAGGATGAGAGAAGAAAATCTGGAGTGAAAACTACTAAAATTCATATATATATATATATATATATATATATATATATACACATATATGTATATGTATACATTAATATATATTATTGTATATAATACATTACATAATATGTCATCATATAGTTATATATAAGACATATATTATATATACTATTTAACATTATATACAATATAGTACAATATATAATGTATGATATATAATATATAGTATATAACATAATTACATTGTGAATGATATATACTATATATCATAATATAAAATATACATAATATAATATGTGAGATTATGTAATATAATCCAATTTATAATATATTATATAATATATATGCAACAATATAATATTTAACATTTTATATTATTATATATAGTATATATAATAAATATATAGCTTATAATATATAACATATATATACCAAATAATAAATACTTTCAAAAGCCTCAACATAGGACACAGCATCTAGGGATTATATCAATATTCATAGTTTAAATTCTGTCTTATTTAAACCTTTTCCAAGGAATGTGATTATTTTCACCACATATTCTTTCACATGTACGTTCAAATAATGTGTTCTCTCTTCAGTGGAGCTTCTGGTCCGAGAGTTGTTGCTCATTTGACCATAATGTGATACTGCTATAAAACACATCTACCTTACTCAGTAAGTGCTTTTACTGCAAACAAATATTCTGCATAATATTTTAATTTGGTTTTTAATTAGCACACAAATGTATGTCTTTATGGGTTATAGTGTGATGCCATTTGCAAATGTATATTCTGCACAATAACTGAACCAGGCAGTTAGCATATTTTTAAGTGCTGGTTAATGTAGTATTTAATCATGTGTGTTAGGGGAGAAAGGATCCCATGAGAATGCTTACATAGTTTCTTTACATGGATACAAAGACTTGGGGGATTTTTTTAAATTTGTAGTTCTTATTATTAAACATAGTATGAGTTACTAAAAGTGTTTCCAAAATTCCCATTAGTTACATGACTCTTGCTGGAAAACACTAATTGATTCGAGCAAATTCCTCCTTTCTTTGAGCATCGTGTAGGAGTAAATATCATTTATTTGCTTTAATTGCCATATGTTTGTATAATTGGATAAATTAAAGCCTCATCATTTGAGTAATATATATAAAAAAGAGTTTTATGGAGTTTAGATGAAGACTTGGACACATTCCTGGCTATTATTTTATCAAGAAATGCTTGTGCTAAACACATGGAGGCTATGGGCAGTTAGAAAAGGTGAAACTAGTGACATTATATGACTAATGTTATTTATAACCATAGGGATCTGGGTACTGGGGGAAGCACATGCTGAATACAGCTCACGACAAAGCACGCTACTTTCTCACAGGCATCTCAAGGGGAGAGGATCACCCATTGTACTCAAGATAGCTTTTCTCCTACAGCCATATTACTGGCTGCCACTGAGCTTTGAAAGGACTTTCCATGCTGAATAAAGTATAACAAAATTTGAGCGAAATTTCAATGATTATTCATAAACTAATTACTGAAGTTATTCAATGAACAAATGCAAAGCTGTCTTCCCATATTGAAAATGTTAGATTCCACTTTGAGTATTTGATTTTTCAAATACTGTGGATGTTGTATATGTGTGTTTGCATATTATGTGGGTGCATGTTCACATGTGTACACACATGTATGGAGGCCAGAGGTTGATGTGCTATTTCTACTTCAATCTCTTCCCACCTTCATTTTTGAGACAGGTTCTCTCACTAAACCTGGAGTTAAACCAACTGACCACATCTGTCCCTAGCCTCCTAGCCCCTGGGTTATAGGCACACACACACTCATGAATGCAGATTTCCAAGCCCAAAGAGGGCACTGGATCACCCAGAGCTGCAGTTACATGTGGTGGTGGATGCTGAGAACCAAACTCAGGTCCTCTTCAAGAATGGGAAGTGTCCTTAACAACTAAACCACTTCATCAACCCCCAAAGCAGGCTGGGGGAGGGTGCGGGGTGAGGGTGGGGTTGGGAGTGGGGGTGACAGTTGATGATGTTTGATTGGTTGATTGATTGATTGATTGGTATTGGTAGTTCTAAGCATTAAACCTAGGGCATCTGTATGAAAGACAGCATTCTTGTCAGTGAGCTTCAACACCAACCTCAGGGTCAGCTTTTATATGGGTACTGGGGATCCAAACTCAGATCTTCATGTTTGTGTGGCAGGTACTTTACTGAGTCATCTCTTCAACCTCAAACTAAGTTGTTATGACTCATGGTGGTTCTCAGTGCTAGCTCTGATGTTTTTCATATGTAAGTGATGTTTAGATTACATAGAATCTGATTCCAGGATCAGGAACAGAGCTCAGTGAGCTGCAACAGGTGGTGTTCTTACACAGCACCTTCCTGGCTTCAGACTGCTCCCTGACTACACTGTTAGGAAAAGTGGACATGCCATTCAAGGGGACAGCCAATTTCTGAATCATTCTATATTCATGCTTCTTTGCTGAATCTACCAGTGAGGAAAGCAGAGCTCCCCACCCAGTGAGTACTGTTGCCTCTGATAAAGAAGGATTTCAAAGCTGACAAACAGAGCACTGGTTAAATCCTTCCACCGTCAAGAAATTCTTCTAGTTGGTAAGCCATGTGTAAATGTAGACTGACCAGATCATCCTGTGGTGTTATGGACCCATCTCCCAACTCACCACACAAGACCTTTCTCCTCAAAACAGTGTAATGGTCATGACATGCTCAGTTTTCAGTGAAAGGAAAAGCAACTTTCAGCAGCTAACTTTTTTTTTTTTTTTTTTTTTTTTTTTTTGGTTTTTCGAGACAGGGTTTCTCTGTGTAGCCCTGGCTGTCCTGGAACTCACTCTGTAGAGCAGGCTGACCTCCAACTCAGAAATCCACCTGCCTCTGCCTCCCAAGTGCTGGGATTAAAAGCGTGTGCCACCACTGCCTGGCGCTATCTTTCAAATGGACTGATGATGTAAACATGTTCCTGAACCATTAAAAAAAAAAAAAAAAGAAAAAGATGTCTGAGTTGAAATTTATTTCAACTTCTGGGCTGAGCCTGCCGGTCTTTGCCTTTATCTTTTTTCTTTGGCTGGCTGACACCAAACCCTCACATTAAGCTCAGTGATCACCTTTTTACAGGAAGCTTTACTATCCCCTCCTCAACCTCTCATCCCCACATACACACACACCTTTGGGGACCTACACCTCTGCCTACTTACCTATTTCTTCCATCAACTCTCTGCACCCTAGGCTTAGAATAACTTTCTGTGCCTTTGATCCTGAGAACAAACATCAAGCTAAAGTGATTCCCTTGAGAGGCAGCTGCGCAGATGACAAGAGGGGCTGAGAAAGCCCCAGACACCTGCATTTTTTCTCTCCAGATATCATATCCAGTGGTGACCTGACAAATGTCCCCTCTCTAAAAAATGTCCCTAAGATTCACTATTTGGCATTATGCTATAATAAATTCAATAGCAGCTGTACATTTCAAGAGCTTTATCCGCTTATTGTATGTGTGGCTTTGTAGCCACAACCAATGCATTCAACTCCGGCTGGCAGTGCAGCAACATTTCCTATCCCTGTGCTCAGCCACCAGGCCTTCAGGGTGTTTCTCTCACCAAGAAGATGAGACTGAGAGCTAAGGTATCTGGCACTTGTGAGCCAGTCAGAGGAAAGGACTGAGATGGGAAGAGAAGGGGAAATGTGATTTCTTTGTTTCCTTAGTTCTCCAGCCCCCATGCAGGCTCTCTCCTCTCTGATCTCGTATGTGTGATAACTCCCCAATAACAGCTCATTAGCCTGTTGCATTGTGTCTGCAATCAGCAACTGCCTTATCAGGCAAATGCCATCCATGTGACTAAGGTGTGTGACAGGCTGATTATGAGTTACAGACATTGTAAACACCAACTCTTGTATGAATCCTAATGTATTTGAAATGTTCTTTTTCTTTTAACGTCCATACCCATTGTTCCCAGCCTAGACTATAAAAGCAATATGCTGATCTCCACAAACATTTTCTACTTGTTTTGTTTTCCAAATCCACCCTGAAAGACTACCTTCTATAATTTTTCTTAAAACTCCTAGCCTAGAGTTTCATTGTGGGTAAGAAGGTATGCCTCCATTCATAAAGACGTCCTCCATACATTTCTTCTTTGCTTTAACTGAGAGGATCTTCCTACTTTCCCACTACTCAAGACTTACATGACACAGCTCCATCCATCTACTTTCTTTGAGGTGCTATTTCAGCCAGTAACACACACAGCTAGCCTATGCTCCAATCAATCACATATTTATCAAGATCAACTTGGCTCAACCAATTTTAATACACACACATCACTGTACTTCGCTCATATCGCCCCAATGCTCTCCCTTGTCTTCCTTTCCTGCTCCCACTAACCCACTCCCTTCCATAAGCAGTTTCAAACCAGAAATTGCATTCTCATCTAACATCTGTAATCTCTGCTAACAGCTCAGTGTCTGACCCAAGTGTAGAATGGCAGAAGGTGCTCCATGAGCTGTACAAACAGGCTGAGATGTAGCTCCATAGTTAGGGCATCTGGCTACCAGCATTCCCAGTATCACTACCAACTGCTACCATTGCAATGGGATGAAGTTCATGGGTTTACCTGTCCCATCTAAAGCTCTCCAGAGGCTCATATTCAGTGGATGAACAGTATTTTCCAACCTATCTGGTGGCCAGTTTCACTAACAAATCTCTAAGGAGTCAGGTTTCATTTAGAACTTGTTGTTGTTGTTTGGTATGGTTTTTTGTTTGTTTTGCTCTGAGGGTTTTGTCCTGAATATATGCATGTGTCCTTGTTGGACCTATGTACTAATGTACTATGTACTAATGCTTTGATTAGTGTTTCTATTGCTGTAAAGAGACACCATGACCACAGCAACTCTTACAAAGAAAAACAT
This sequence comes from Arvicanthis niloticus, assembly GCF_011762505.2. Classification (NCBI taxonomy): domain Eukaryota; kingdom Metazoa; phylum Chordata; class Mammalia; order Rodentia; family Muridae; genus Arvicanthis; species Arvicanthis niloticus. The sequence continues at coordinate 6,828,661 of NC_047664.1, read as the reverse complement.
TTAATTGGGACTAGCTTACAGTTCAGAGATTTAATTCATTATTGTCATGGCAGGAAGCATGGTGGTACACAGGCACACATGGTGCTAGAAAAGGAGCTGAGAGTTCTATGTCTTGACCTACAGGCAGCAGGAAGAGACATTGAGCCATTAAGCCTGGCTTGGGCTTCTGAAACCTCAAAGCCCAACCTCCAGTGTCACACTTCCTCCATCAAGGCCACACCCACTCCAACAAGGACACATCTCCAATGATACCATGCCCTACCATGCCTGATAAGTGAATGGAGGCCATTTTCATTCAGACCATCACAACCTTGGAGATGGGACATGAGATAATAGGTTGTAAGTCACTGTAGACTGAATTGCCAATCTCTCTCTATCCTATTTTTATTGTCACATTAACCAGTATCAGCTCTACAAAATCCTAATCATAAACCTGACTTGTCACTGACTGGAGGACTTCCTTAATAATCTGGAATGCCAGATGAAGGCAGGTAGTCTGTCTCCAGCTAAAATGCCTCATAATACTCAACAACTCCTCTCTCTAGAGACATGGAATTAAATATCAATGTTCAGGTAGAAAAACCATGCCATCTTTTATTTTCTGTGACATAGCATACCAACCACATTGACATACCCACAAGAAGAGTATGATATAGATGATAAGGATACATAGATATTTAACTCTTTCTAAAATAATACTTTATATTGGGTAAACTGAAAACCTGTGCTTGTCTCATGTCTAAGGCTTTAAGTCTTTATTCATCTTTGGTTTCTATTTCAGAAACTTAGCTTCCCAGTAATTTTTCAGAAATAAAGAATTGTAGTGACAATTTCATGAACACAAAAACACTGTCTCACTAAAACACCCAGAGCACACAGTTAACAGTCCAATTGAACTTCTCAGTGACAACAAGAAGAGGGATTTCTGCATCATAAACTAATACATATTTTGCAAAGATTTGCCTACAGCTTCAGCCAGTGCATCTACAAAGAGCCAGGGCAAGGGAGGCACAGCCAGCCCAGACAAATAAAATGCCAGCTTACAGCTATACCAATAAATGATGGGTGTTGTTTTAGCTGGAAGGATCCATTCTGTCTGTATTAAATTTTCATAACTCTTAAGAATGAAATGGATCCCATCATGCTCAGGACTATTCCTCTACTTCTCCACACCAGGAGCCTGATTTATGGCATAAGTGATGTGGGTGTACTGGCCTGCCATGCAGTTTTTGAATTTTCACACAGTGACTGAGATAAGTTGATGGATGCTTTGGTAAGAAAAGAGACACAGTAGAGATTGCTCGATATAGAACATCCTGAAAATAAAGCATGTGGTGTTTCGTGCCATTAAACCTGTAAGCTCGTTTTTCTTGTTTTATATAATTACTGCTGTTTAAACAAAACCATACATTGTGTACCATGAAAACTCAAGAGTCAAGGAAAAAACAACCTGCTCTTGCTAAGTACCTGCAGCAGACATGCAGTTAGATGGGCTGCCATGCAACCATTGACACCTAAATCAAGCCCACAGTGCAGGCACTGCCTTCCACTCCAGACTTATTCTGCTAGTGCCCCACCAACCAGGACCAGCACTCACCAAATGTGTATTAGCCTGCATCAGCACCAGCTGCTGTATCATCCTTGATGTCCTCCAGAGATTGATGACCCTGATTGGCTGGGAGTCAATCATCCTGATGGATAAGTCAGGCATGATCCTGTTTAGTGTCAGTCTAGGTGGCCAGGAGATTTCACTGACATCCACACAAACTCAGATAGCATGATACAGAACAATCCCCCATGTGTTCCCTGGGGGGAAATTGGAATAAGATTCAACAGTTTACTCTGTGGGGAGCCTACAGAAGGCAGCTATCATCCTTGCAGCCATCTTGAGCCATATACCCTGACAAGAGATTTGATTACATCAGCCTACAACAGCTGAGCACACTCTGATAACATCTTGTTTTAGATATCCAGGACCTTCCCTTGTGTGTGTGAGATTTAAGGGCGAGACTTAGAGATAAGATTTAGAGATAAGACCTAAGGGTGTGACTTAAGTGGTGACTTAAGGGTGTGGCTTAGAAGTGAGACATATAAAAGGCAAGAGGCAGACAGAAGAGTTCAGTACAACTTGGAACTAGGAGTTAGTTTAGAGAGTACAACTTGGAGTGAGTTATTAGGCATTAGGTGGAAAACATTTGGACTAGAGAACTCAGAAGAAAGCAACAGATTATTAGGCGTTAGACATTAGGCACTTGGCACTTGGAGGAAGAACTTGGAATTAGACATTAGGCACTTAGCACTTGGAACTTGGAGGCACTAGGGACTAGGAACTAGGGACTAGGAACTCAAGACTTGGGACTTGGATAAAGAAGAGAGACTGTAGAATAAATGGGATTGAATCACACTCTGTCTCGTCTCCATTCTTCGCATCCATCCTCACTCTCTCTCTTGCTGAACCCCGACCCACAGACCAGAGCAGCTTGGGGCAGTGCAGGCTCTAACAACTTTCCCCAAGGCTTTTGGCAGTGCGGGTTCCAACATTGACAGAGCGGTTTGAGACATTTTGGCCCCCAAACGTGGGGTAGTGCAGTTCTCAACATTACTATAGATCATAGCTAGTAAAACTTCACATGGAACAGATGCTAGCAATTGCTACCCCAGGCCTACCAGCGAACTCAGTCTCTGGAATTGCCCCAGAGCCTTGGAAAAGCACATAATCCCTGTCTATCAGATTTCTCTTCCAGTCACTGTCACCCAACTGGCTGCTGAAGTCTTGCTCCTTGAATCTACCTCCACAACTATGTGCCCTGGTTCCTTCAAGTTCTCTGCTGATCTTGGTTGCCAGTGGCCATTGAGCATAACACATTGGTGCCACAAGGATAGAACATGAGTCAGTAGCTGGTACAGCTACAGTTACTCTGCCCAGAGATAAGCAGAACCCTGTGGTGCCTGCCTACCAGACAAACGCTGTAGATGAGGGAAATACATCAGCCTAGGGAAAGGCTGTGGGGACAAATCTTTCTTAGTTACTGCTCTAAGGTTCATCATTTCAGCACAATGATAATGTATTTAGGAAAGACTTGTGCTCAGCATGTGGACTCCAGCCAAAGATCACCTAAGCTGTATAGAACAAGAAACAATGGCAATACAACAACCATGGATTCATGGTACAATGGCCCTGGGTGACATCTAGTGTTAAAATAGTAACTATGGGGTAGAAAAAAAAATTAAATCTGCTTAAAATTAACAGACAGATAATCTCCCCTAAGCCCTATAGAAATTAACGTCTTGTCTTTAAATGCCTAGACTGTGTCATATAACAACAAGGGTTCTGAAAACTATCACCTCCCCCAGCAGTGAAAACAGGTGTCAGAAACTGAGGAACAGTGATCAATATAAGTGGACTGTCAGATGAAGAATTTAAACAACTGTTTCAAAGAAACTCAACGAGCTTGAAAAATAACACTGAAAAACATTTCAATAGTCTAACAGGAACGCTTAATGATAAAGAAGTAATAAATGCCAATTCTTGAGCAGAGATATGTACTCATCAAACTTCAAAATAGCAGAGGTTCCATTATAGACCAAAGGGGGAAGGAATTAGTGAGGGGAAGGAGGAGCTATTGGGAAACACAGCTGCAGAAGAAAGGTAGAGTGGTAGGGATAATTACCAAGGGAAAGAAGAAGCCTCATACAAGCTGTCATGAAACATTAAAACAGTAAACATTCAGTTGTTTGAGGTGTGGAAAAACTAGAGAATGCCAAGGAAGATACAGTTACTCAAAGAAATAACAGAAAAATCCCCAATCTAAGAGGGATACAGATAGTCCTGGTGTGCTTTCTGTCACTGTGACAAACACCATGACCAAAACTAACACAGGGAGAAAAGGCCCACTTAACTTACATGTTATAGTCCTTCATTGAGGGAAGCGGAAAAAGGAGCCTGGAGGCAGGGGGTAAAGCAGACACAGCACTCAAACACTGCGTCTGAGCTTGCTTTTCATGCCTTGCTCAGCCTGATTTCTTATAAAAATCCAGGCCCACCTGCTGAAGGGATAGCACTGCCCATAGTGGGCTGGGCCTTCCCACATCAATCATCAGTAAAGAAAACATTCACAGGCAAATCCAATACAGGCAATTCCTCAATCAGGTTCCCTCTTCTCAGGCCTGTCATGGTGGCAACTGACTAGGACACGGGGTGTGGGAAGGCCAAGGATCACTGAGCATATTTTAATACAATAAAGTTACTGCCAGAACATCTTATTTCTCAGTGTTTAAAAAAGGGGGGTGGGGGGGTGGGTAGGGTATTACCAATGTTACAACAGGAAAAAAACAGCACAGAGAGAAGTCACAGTTAACTGACAAAGGGCCTTTTACCAAGACCTTGTGGGCCAGGAGAGAACACACGGAGATTTTTATACTATTAAAGGGAAAAGAAAATGTGAACCAAAAATATTGTTCCTATTCATAGTGAAGGAAAGTGAAAGGTATTCACAGATAGTCAGCAGCTGAGGGAGTGTATCTCCACCAGTCAGCTCTACAAGAAATGTTAAAGGAAGTTCTCCAAACTGCAAGCGTTGTGAATGTGTAAGTAGCATGAGACAGCTCAGAACTCACTGCTCAGACTCAGTGTGAATTCTGCAGGTCTATCTGTGTAAACATGGTGCATAAGCTGTTCATATCATTAGTAGGATGACTAAAGAAAAAACAGCTGAAAACAATAAGATTAAGAAATGAATGGGCAACGTGGAGAATGAAGACATGGGTCAGTGGTTAAGAGCACTTGCTGCTACCCTCATCCAGTTCCCAGAAGGCAAGTCAAGTGGCTCACAACCACCCACAATTCCAGCTCTAGGTGATCAGATACCTGCCTCTGGCCTCTGCAGGCACTGTACTTCTGCACATACTCACACAGAGATACATAGTTAAAAATAAAATAAAGGGTCAGGTGCTGTGGTGCATACCTTTAATCCCAGCACTCAGGGGACAGAGGCAGGTGAATCTTGGTAAATTTGAGGCCAGACTAATCTACAAATTGAGTCCAGAACATCCAGAGCTCTGTTACACAGAGAAACCCAGTCTCCAACAAACAAATAAGTAACAACATGGAAGGATATTAAAAGGGAAAGTTCAGTATTCATGAGGTTTGAATTCATTCACCTACACCCAAACAATAAAAATTTGGAAGGGCTGGAGATGTGGCTCAGCAGTTATGATCATGTACCGCTCTTGCAGAGGACCCAAGTTCTGTTCCAGGCAGTTGTATTAAGCAGCTCATAACTGCCTATAACTCTGGCTCCAGGGGATCTGGCGCCCTCTTCTGGCCTCCAAGGGCAGCTACACTCAGATGGACACACCCACACACAGGCGCATCCTTACAATATAAAAACAAACCTTTGGAAACTTGCAAGCATGAAGAGGAATGGGTGCTAGTGTGAACATCTCTAGTAGTGTATTCTTCCATTTTCTTTCTCTCCTTTGGTTCCTAGCATCACCATCACCTTGAGGCACCATCATTTTAAATGACCTTGTTATTGTCAATAAAGGTTTGATAAATGTTGTGCCAACAACAAATCAGAAAACCGTAGCCAACAAAGTAAGAGCATGTGTGTGCTCACTGGAGTGGTAAACATCCCATCAGGAATGAGAATATCTAAAGAGACACTCATGTCCCTCACTTTGGCTCTGTCTGGCTCACTTTCTTAGACTATTGAAACAGCATACCTCCCCAAATGGGAATTTCTCAGGGATTTCATGTTGGGTCAAGATAAAGCCTACACCCTGGGCCAACTAGAGAAGAATCTTTGGAAAGAGACTCACGACTTATTGGACTGACTCATAGGAGAGGCAGTCATGGGCCAATAATGGTGGGCAGGACCACGCCTTGACCAGGACCACTTAGCTACATACATTAAAATTTCAACATCACATCAGGACCCCAAAGATGGACTTGAGGGGGTCACTGGATCTCTTTGTCCTCTTTCCAAAACAGTCACAAAACCTCCTTTGCTGCTTTTCACTGTTAACTTGACAGTTTTAACCTACTTGTTAAGGATAAGAGGTCACTCCTGACATGTTGGGAGGCACAGACTGTGATTCCAAGTCCAGGAACAAAGTCATGGCAAGACAAAGAAGAAGCGACATCAAATAGTACAAAGTCATTTGACCCATGGACATCTATGTAGACCTCTATTCTGTAACACTTTGTTTTCAATGTATACACCAAATACTTATTTAGATGTATGTACTTCTAAGTATCTCCTGATGCTTAGTACACGGTAATTTTTCATTTTTATTTTCTAATTGTCTTTGCTAGGTTATAGAATAGCACTGGCTATTCTTTTTGAAATATTACAAAGAAATGGACTCTTGCAAAAAAATACTACATTTAATTGTTTTGTCTTTATGCATATCAAAATAGTAAATTTCCTCACAGTGTATTTTTTGTCCTGGGAGTTATGAAAATCATGTATAATTTTTCTCCAAGTTTGTTTTCTGCTCACTGCATTTTCCTGTCTTCCTTTAGTGTTTAGTGCCTCTAAGACTGTAACCTCATGCTCAGGAACATAGAGCCTCTTACTGAATGATCTAATGTCTAACAGACATTGATGGAAGCTGACAGAAATCATGATTAAACTGAACCACTCCTTCTTCCATATTCATCTTCATAGAAATGATATCACTGTAGACAAGGGAAATCTGACTCCAAAGAAAAATGGGAGAGTCTTTAATAAAGAATTCACCACAGGTAGAACTAGAGTTAGACACAAGAGACTATAAAGCTTCTGACTCTAGTCAGAGGCAGCAGCTCAGGAGAATGGGCTATAGGAAATCATAGAAGATGCTGGAAGACCTGTCCAACAGGAGCTACAGCTTAGGCAGACATACATAACACAGGAGTAAAAACAAAGAAATAAACGCTCTGTGTCTTCTCATGTTCCAAACCCCTGTTTTTTCCCATTAGCAAATGCCAACCCAAAGCTGATAGGTGCTGGGGCCTCATGGGTACAACCTATAGGAACAAATGTCCCAGAACACACACACACACACACAGAGAGAGAGAGAGAGAGAGAGAGAGAGAGAGAGAGAGAGAGAGAGAGAGAGATAACAGTGGGAAACAAATCTGGAAATGGAGACTGGAAACAGTGTGCTATACATTTCTAAGCATCCATTTTAATATTTAGGGTTGAAACCACCAGCTCTGAACAAGCTAAGTGAGATTTCTTGTATGAGCACTTCCTTCAAGCTAAGAGTCCACAGGGAGATGGAGAGATGGCAGTGAAGAGCATATACTGCTCTTCCAGAGACCCAAGTTTGGGACACCACCACATGTATCTCCAGTTCCAGGTGATCTGACACCCTCTATGGCTTTCATGAGCACCTGTACCCATATGCATATACCCACACACAGACAGACACACATAAGTAGAAGTAAATATTTTTTAAAAAAGGAATCTACAAACAGAAAAGCCTGTGCTTGCTGGGTGCTCACAGGGACTTTGCCTGTGTGACTCAGTTCTTAGTATTTGTAGTACACCTGCCTGCTTGAGGCAGAGCTCTGAAGTGTAATCCTACATGGCATTTACTCTTCCTTTAAAGGCAGCTTAATTTCAGTCTGTGAGGCTTCCCGTTCTCTCTGGGTTCACTAAAGCAAAATGTCAGATAATGATAGCCAAACTACAAACAGCACTTGATAACTCCATCCAGGTATGAACATCAGGGAACTATGGCTGGCGTTATGTATCTCACAAATGCAGAATTCCCAGGAAGCGGAAAGTGTTTGGACCATCACCCCAGTGACTGGTCTAGTATTACATCCAATGCATTCTAACCCCTAAAACAAGCCATCCTTTCTGAGAGCCACAATTAGCAAAGGTTATTTATAGCTGCTGTCAATCAGGCTTTCTCAGAAATGGGTGCCAATCAACACTGGCTTTTCTTTAGAATGAAAACAAATAAGGGGACCACCTGGAGTTACCTCCAGTTGTATTTTGACATATTCCCATTTAAAATACTTTACTACTCCCAGCAGCTCTGGGAGAAATGAAAAGCAACTGAGATTTGACAGAACACAACTCAAATCCATGAAAACAAACAGACAAACAAAAAAACTCTGAATCAATTTACAAACTGTGTCCTCCAAAGAGAAATTAACATTAAAGCCAAAAATTAATAATTTATTTAAGAAATATTTATTGAGGATCTCCTAAGTGCAAGTCACAAATCCATATTGGGACTATGAAAGTAAATAAGCCACAGAGTCCCTGCCCACTATATTCTAGTGAAATACAAGAGAAATTTAGATGTTTTAATCAAAGAACAAAGATGTTTCCACAAATTGGAAAGCATGGCAAAAAACAGAACATAATCAAAAGCAATACCAAGGCCAGAGAGACCTCTAGCTGTCACTCAAACAGGGTGGGTGTGGCAGTTTGAAAGGAAATGGCTTCCATAGACTCATACGGAGTGGCACTACTAGGAGGTGTGCTCTTGTTGGAATAGGTGTGGCATTGTTGGAGGAAATGTGTGTCATTGGGGGTGGGCTCTGAGGTTTCAGATGCTCAGGCTTGGCCAGTGGCTCACAGTCTTCCTTCCTGCTGTCTGTAGATTCCAGGTGTACAACCCTTAGCTACCTCTCCAGCACCATGTCTGCCTGCATGCCACCATGCTTCCCACCATGACAATAATAGACTAAATCTCTGAACTTAAGCCATTCCTAACTAAATGTTTTTCTTTATAAGAGTTGCTGCGGTCTAGTCCCCAGACTGGGACTCGTGGGAACTTGTAGAGATCAGAAAGCCTGTTGGGGCTTCTTTATATATGTTATGGCTTGGTGGAAATCTTAACAATGGGAGCAGGAGCTGTTCCTGACTCTTATCAACTTGTGGGACCCTTTTCTTCCTACTGGGTTGCCTTGTTCAGCCTTAATGTGATGGTGTGTGCCTGGTCTTGTAGCTTGTGATATCATGTTTAGTTGATGTCCCTGGGAGGCCTGATCTTCTCTGAGGGAAGGGGAGGTGGATCTCAGAGAGAGGAAAGGCATAATGTAGGGGAGGGAGCATGTGAAGAGGGGAAACTGCAACCAGGGTCTGATATGTAACAGAAGAATTTTTAAAAATTACAAAAAAATTAGTTTGGGTAGAAAGACAAACCAGATTTAAGCAACATTCAACCTGAGATGCTTGTGAGATAGTCCAGTAAAGACAATACCAAGTATGCAAGTCATTATTTGAATGTGATGATTAGTAGAATATCTAATGTGGATATTTTATACTATTCCAAATGTAGGATTTGTGAAGATCTTATTTGCTTTGATTGTGGTGGGAATGTTGGAGATCTCTGGCCATGTATCCCAGGCTAGCCTCAAACTCACAGTCTTTCTGCCTTAGCCTCCAAAGTGCTGGGATTACAGGCATGTGAGCCACCATACCCAGCCAGGAACTAAAGTGTTGGTAACATCTCAGAAAACACATACAGCACACACTATGGACATAATTTTATATTTTCCAAATACTACCCAATAGTCCTAATTACACTTGTTTTTTTTAAAAATCCATGTGTGTAGAAATGAACTATGACTTCCATTATACACTAGATTCATGCTGTGTGTCATGTCTGAACCCTTATTCCACTCTTCTGTCTGTTCATGTCCTCCATAACATCCAGTTGTTTTTGTTACTGTTGTTATTGTTGTTGTTGTTGTTGTTGGTGGTGGTGTTTTGAAATAGGATTTCTCTATGTAGCCCTGGCTGTCCCAGAACTCACACTGTAGACCAGGCTGGCCTCAAACCCAGAGATTCACCTACCTCTGCCTCCTGAGTGCTGGGATTAAAGTCCTGAGTCACCACTGCCTGGCACATTTTTGTTATTTATAGTACTTCCCATGCATACAAATATCTAGTGTGTTAGTTCCCAGTATAGTTTACTTTTTAGTGCTTTCCTGAATTTTGTAAGTGTCTTGTCTTACAGGATCTCTCATATGTTCATCATGTACACATTTGTTGCTATCTTATGTTATGATGGGTAAACTTTAAAAATGTAATTAGCCTAAAATTTCCCTTAAACTGTCAGATTTTTATTTTGTTTTCTCTTGATCTACTAATTTGCTAAGTTGCAGAAGTTGAAATTCTGCATCTGTGGCACAGAGGTGGGGATGGGTTCCACAGACAGGGGGAAGGCAGCGGGTAAAGTCAGAGAACATCTGCTCTCATGATTCCTGCGATATCCACACACTGCTCTTAGCTTCCTCCGCTGGATGCCCAGGAATGCAAGAGTTAAGTTCCTGGGCCAAAGAACTTAAGGGCAGACCTGGGGCTCTATCACTTCCTTATAGTGCTACCCTGGAGACCAGACCTTTAACACACATACCATTTGGGAGAAACATTTCTGCAAATCATACCAAAAGCAAATGAATGTAAATAATTGAAATCTTAATTAAATATGATAAATCACAATAATAGTTTGGGGAAAGTAAAAAACTATTAGTCCCCTATAGAGGTGGCTAAAATTCCAAAGTAATGATAGGCATAACCTCAAAGCTAGCCAAGGCCAAAAAATTCTAAAAGTTGAAAGACTACGTATTGCTGTTATCTTTCCATATGAGCCACACTTCACACTGAATAAAGAGTTCCTCCAGGAACGAACTGTGTGACTGAGTATGTCTCCTAGCCTCTCTGACTCTTTTCATCCATCTGTGAATGAAGACACATACTTCATAGTGATGCTAAGAGGATTACATTAGGCAATATGCATAAACTTCCAGTACAGAGGCTTATCTCCTCTGCAAAGTCGCCATGCTTTCCCAGGGCTTCTATGTAATTAACCTGTCATGTACTTTGTGTGTGTGTGTTCTGCTGACCTTTCTCCCATTAATGGTTCATTGTAAAAACTTTTATCTATTGAGGGTCAACTGTATGTCAAGCACCTCAAGTTCAAATACAAAGAGTAAGACATTCTCTTAATCTCCAAAAACTTCTAATCTGGTGAGAGAGCTACTAAGAAGATAGCCAAGAAATCAATACCCATGGATCTGCAGACTGCTGTGAACTCAGGAGCTGGTCTGAGTGGCTTTTTATCATCCGTGTTCCTGAGCTACTAAGGAGGGAGTAGGAGGTAGAAGAGGGGCAGAAATAAGAAAAGGAGGGGGTGGAGAAAGGAGGAATGAGAATAAGAGGAGGGAGGAGAAGAAAGGGAGAAAGGAAATGGTGAAGAGAAAAGAGGAGAAAGAAAGAAGGATGAGGAGGGGAAAAATCAGGAAGGAGAGAGATAAAGAGGAGGAAGAACAGGAAGAAGAAGAGATTGGGGCAGAGACAGTAGAATATTACCAGGAAAATAATGCCTGAGATGAGTTAACAGCAGCAAAATAACAAAACATATAGATTTCCTATCCCTTGGATTCACAGGTAATAGTGTGTGGGGTCTTTCTCGTACAGCCTGCCTGGCAACACACAAGCTTGTAAGCTATTCGAGGCACGTTCCCTGCACAGGACAAATAGAGCAAGAATGAAGATTAATGAAGACAAATAGCATGAGCAATGGCAGGCTCTAATTCAAGGTAAGCTGCCCCAGAGATGACAGCTGAGATTCACTCAGACCCCAAAACTATACCCAACAGCAATTCATTATATGCATGAAATGAGATGAGAATCAATGACCCCAGCATGTGCTCATCTTCTGGGACTCTCCTGCGAGCAGGTGGTGAGTCAGTTGCAAAAAATTATTTGACTTAGGATAGAGAAGTTTCTGTATTAAAGAAATAGGAAGAAATAAGGCTAGTGGTACTGAGCAAGTCTGAGAAACCAGGATGGAAACTAGCTGTTGTTTGCCTATCGGATGTTATGACCAGTTTGGGATTAGTCTTTATTTACACATTTGCTTAGGAAAATAACAAAAAACACCGGGAAGAAAGCAGAGCTAAACAAGGCAAGCATGAATGTAAGAACATGTAAAAACTTTTTAAAAGGCAAAACCAATTGTTCCTCAGATGACCAATCATTAAAGTATTTGAGTGATATCTATAACTGTGATTATTTAATTTTTTAAAGATTAATATTTTTAAGATTATGTGTATATATGTGTATGCCTGCATGTATGTACTCATATGTGTATGCGAGTGCAGGTGGAAGCCAGAAGAGGGAGTTAGATCATCTGGAGCTGGAATCATAGGCAATTTTGAGCCACTGATCTGGGTGCTGGAAACTGAGCTCAGGTCCTCTGGAGATGCAGCAAAGGCTCTTAACCACCGGAGCATCTCTCTGGTCCTTACCTTTGCTTTGATTTATGTGTATACGTGGGTGTCTGTGTTGTGATATATACATATGATCTCCATACAGTACCCATGCAGACCAGCAGGGGGAGCCATTGAGTCCCATGGAGCTGGAGTTGTGACACTCAAATCCTTTGCAAGAACAGCAAACACTTTTAACTACTAAGCCGTCTGGCTCTCCAACCCCATCACTGTTTTGTTTATTATAAATTTTTCCATAATTATTTTTTCATTTTACATCCCAAACACAGCCCCACCTCCTCACCTCCTAGTCCTGTATTTGAAAATCTCTCCCTGCATTACCCCCTCTCCTTCTCCTCAGAGAAGGGGAAGCCCCCCTTGGGTTCTACTCCACCCTGGGACATCTAGTCCCAGCAGGACTAAGCACCTCCTCTCCCACTTAGGCCCAACCCAGCAGTCCAGATAGAGAAAGGAGAATCCAGTGGCAGGCAACAGAGTCAGAGTCAACCCCCCACACACTCTAATTGTTAGGGGACACATATTAACACCAAGCTGCACATCTGCTACAACTGCGGTGGGGGGGGGGGGGGGAGCTAGGTCCAGCTCCTGCATACTCGTTGGTTGGTGGTTCATCTCTGTGAGGTCCCATGGACCCAGGTTGTTGATTTTGTAGATCTCCTTGTGGTGTTCTCGACCCCTCTGACTCACTCAATTCTATCCCCAAGTCTTCCACAAGACTTCCCCGAGTTCCACCTGATGTTTGGCTCTGGATTTCTGCACCTATTTCCATGCTGGATGAAGCCTCCCAGGAGACAGTTATGCTAGGCTCCTGCCTACAAACATAGCAGAGTATCACTGATAGTCAAGGGTTGGCTCTCTCCTGTGGGATGGGTCTCAAGTTGGGCCAGTCATCGGTTGGCCGTTCCCTCAGTCTCTACTCCATCTTCATCACTGTGATTTTTAAAAACCAACTTAAACAGCATCTCTTGGAACAGTGCTTCCACTATTTTTTGTATCTGATTAAATAGAAACTAGTAATGTTTTACAGAACAGACTAGATGACTAAGAAATGTTGACCACGGTGGTCTGCTACCCAGATCCCACCCAGTTCACTAAGAACTGCAGGATAAATGGCCAGAAGTCTCCCTGAAACCTCAGCGTAGGCTTTGCCTTTTTATGCAGTGTTTTTAGGTAAGCCAGGTGTTTCTTTCTTTTTCTTTTTTGTCTTTTTTTTTTTTTACATCCCAACCATCAGGTTTTTCTCCCTTCTCTCCTCCCAGTCCCTTTCCCACACCTCCCTTCTGCCCTCATCCACTTTTCCTCCAGTTCTCCTGGGAAAAAAATCAGGCCTCCCAGGGATATCAACCAAACATGATTCCTAGATACTGTTAGGAGTCCCACAAGAACACAGAGCTACAGAACTCTAACTTACATGCAGAGGGCTTAGGTCAGACTCCCTGGTTGTTGGTTCAGTCTCTGTGAGCCTCTAATAGCCCAGGTTAGTTGACTCTGTGGGTTTTCTGTGGTGTCCTAGGACAAGCCTTTATAAATATTAGTAAGGGCATCTATGAGTTCTGAGTGGAGTCTGAGGGATCCTGGTTATGTAGAACCCCACACCATCACTCCAAAGCACCTCTATTTTATTCTTGTTTTGTTGATGAAAATATTACTCAGGAGAAAGGAAGAAAACCTAATGTGAAAATTATTTCCTGCATGTAGGAACATTGAAGTTGAAAATTTTTAAGTGGGCTTGGAAACTAGATAGTTAACAGAGATTTTTTTTTTATCCTTTTGTATTCATTATAGAAATGTGGCAACAAAATAGTTAAAGTCAAAGCCAAATCTATGTTTTAGTCACAGTTATGGAGTTCCGTGCATGATGACAGGGAAGGCATAGCAGAGGGAGTGTGAAGTCACTGGTCACACTGCATGGACAGTCCCAAAGCAGGTGACATCACAAGCCTGTGACCAGCTCACTTTCTCCTTTTTATCCAGTCTAAAATGCCAGTCTACAGAATGATGCCACGCACATGCAAAGTGGGTCTTTCCTTTACCTGAGACTCTCTAGAAAGACCCTAGTAAACAGCAAGGGTTTGTATTCCAGGTGATTTTATTTTCAATATTAAGCTTTTATTGATTCTTTGTGAATTTTAATTCACATACCCCAATAGAATAAAGTAAAAATCTTGCTGTGTAAGCTGTGATGTGTCACACTGTCCCACAGTATACTCTTTTGTCCACACATCTTTACTTGCAAATGTTCATTGCAATGAGTCATTGGTCTGGTTTGAGGCCTCTGACTTCTGCTACCTCATCAATGCTGGATCCTCACTGGGACTCATTTTGGATGCCATGTGTCACAGAGATCCTGCAGCTTTGGATCTGCAGGACCTTTCATGGACTCCAGAAGATTATAGATGGAGTAGATGGAGGGATGGGCTAGCTCAGAGCCCTGGATCTGGGCCTGGGAGGTAAGGTCAGGTCACCAGCTCTCCAGTGCCCACACCACCAGGGCAAGCTCTCCAGCACTGCCCTAGGTAGCTCACGCAATGCAAATCTGGCAAGGGGCAGAGTCAGATCTCCTGCTCTCATGTCCTCAGGGCTGGCCTTCACCACCAGGGCCAGCTCTACTGTGCTGCCCAGGCAAGATGCAGGGCCTGCTTTCACAAGGGTTGCAGCTGGTGAGGAGCAGGCCAGCTATTCCACTCTTAATGACCTCGAGGCCAGCTCTCCCGGCTCCTGCTAGCACGAGGGGCAAGCCAGTGTGCACCTCTCCCTTGCCTATGCCACTCCACAGCAGACAAAGGGCAGAGCCAGCTCTGTCATGCTCATATCCTCAGGGCAAGCTCACTTGTATGTGCACAACACACACACACTGTCACCAGGGTCAGCTCTGTCATGCTGCTTAGGTGAGATGCAGAGCCTACTCTCCCAAGTACTGCAGCCACTAGATGATTTTAAATCCAGTCAAGTTGACAGTCAAGATTACCCATCAGAAATGTCATGAAACAGATGTCTGGGCTTTCCCACAAGGTGTCAGAATCATCCCTGGTTTACCTCAGGCCTTTGATAATATTTTAAAAGTTCTTCAACGCTATTGGCAGGCAACAATTTCCAGGAAGGAAAAAAAAAACCTTTGACTGCTAAGGGTATGACCACAGGTAGGTTTCTCACACTTCAGTGAATGGCCCCAGGAACCCAAGAATCTTTGGGAAGCACTAATTGGACTTTGTGGGTTGCCAAGCAAGAAGAAGATAAAAAGTTGGGAAGTGATAGAGGTTGGAGGACATGGGCAGAGTTGGAGGAGCAATGTGGAAGTGGATATTTCCTTGTATATATGTATGCAATTCTCAAGAATAAGAAAAAAATACTTAAAAAACTTTCTTCATGGCCCAGGCCACACCACCTTCACAGCACAGGAGGCAGACACTTGAACAAACACCTAATAGAGAGGCGGAAAAGATAGAAAGATGGAGTGGTCCTTGTGCTGTGGAGAGAGGTAGCTCTGGAGATGTGACGGTATGAACAGCAGTGGGAGTGGTCTAAACTGCACCTAAGGCTATGGCGATGCCCTGGTCCCGTCTACCATTGAGCATGACCCATGGTCTTAGTCAACTAGAGTCTACATCGACATCCATGGCCAGTGCTACCACTGAAGGCCATGAAGATGTCTGCGGTCTGTGCTGCAGCCTAGAGTCATACTGATGTCCATGCTGGAGGTCATACTGTTATGAATGGCCTTTGCTGCTACCTGAGGCCACAGTGATATCCAGGTATATATGCCTCCAAGGGCCTTGCCTGAGTCTGTGCTGCTATGGCAGCTGTGTTTGTGGTCTGTGCTGTCATCAAAAACCCTATTTGGAAGCCCATGATCTCTACTCCCAATGATTTTAAAGAGCTAGGAAGCTATGTTTGCAGTGATATTGATTATTGCAAACACATAGTTGAGAAAAAGGGAAATGGAAGGCTCTATGACCACCTCACTCCCCACCTTCCCCAAAAAGTAGCAGCCTAAACCAGAAGCCATTGAACGTGTAATAAGAATGTTGAAGTTAGCTCTCCACAATTGACGGCTTCTCGAGGGCTATGAGAAAGGAATGACTCAATTCTATTGAAGGAGCAGGCCATGGAGAGTTTGACCAGCCTCCAGTGCATACATAAATAACACAAATTAGACCTGTTTGGGACTTGTTTTGGTGAGTCGGGGGTTACAAGGGTGAGGCAAACACAGAAAGACTGGAAAATGAGTGTGAGCAGGGTGAATGATGTGAAATTCCCAAACAATCAATAAAAACATCATGGCGGGGGGGAGCTAACACTTAAATAAAAAGAAGAAAAAAAAGTCTTCAAGTAATTCTTATATGTATACAGATTTAAGAAGCACAGAATCTGGGGCACTTACTGGCCGAGCAGAAAAGGTCCTGTTATACAAGTCCACTGAAACTCACACAATCCTGACAGTTTCATTTACCACTGCAAATTGTGTGTCTGCATTCTAATCTCTTAATTTACAGGAAGGTAACAGCACTGTTGATTTGTTCTTGTGAGTTTTCCAAACCAATAACTTCTACCTGGGCATACAGAAGACTGTCAACACAGTCAGGGGCCACAAAGTGGAAAGAGAATGGCCTGACTTTCCTTTTTAAGGACATGGAAAGACTCAGAGACCAGCATGACAGAACCTGCTTGCTGAGGACTGAGCATGTTGACATCTCATCCCACCCTTTTGCTCACCCCATCCCCTTCCACTCTCATGGTAAAAGACAGATATTCAGGTCACTTAAAAATAGAAACTAACAGAACAGATGTACAAATCTAGAGCTCTCGTTTAGGACCAAAAAAAAGAGAGAAAACAGAAATCAAGGAAGGCATAAAGGAAAATCACTTAAAGACCCTCTGGGACCATTCTGTTCTCTGGAATCCTATAATTTCCAGGAAAAGAATATTACAAGAAATAAAGACAAAGAAAATCTGTATGTACTTCTGGAGGTTGAAAAATGGCTGCCATTATCTTTCAAGACTTTGTGTGCTCATTGTGGTTTTTCTATTGGGATTCATCCATGGTTCTTATTTGCTGAAATAATGCCAAATATAACAACAGACACTTCCTCTGGACCAGATGTTCTGTTAGATTATATATTGCATGTACGTTATATGTTATCTTTACTATGTTTTTGTAACCATCATTTACATATACACTGATTTTTATCATTTTGGTATCCAGAAAGATCTTGATGTTACAATTGAAAAAACTGAAACACAAGAAAGCTATAGGTCCAATGTTCAAGACCAGAACGAGCATAGACATTTTCCGAGCTAGGTCTTTCTATATCATAGGCCCTTTAGGAATCAAAAAGATTCCTCAGAAGAGTATTAATTCAGTGGTAAATGTGATCTGAGCGCTTCCACCAAGAGGAAATGAAGGCCCAATGTGATTTTCTTTTCATTTTCTTTGTGGAGATAAGGGAGATTCAGGCTAGATGAGCCACAAATCCGTTAGTATATAACACACGTTTAAGTATGAGCAGTCAGTTTTCCATCTGGTAATGCAAGGATAGTGAAATTAGGTCAAGTGATGGATTAATCAGTGCAAAACGATTTTGACTTAGAGCAAGATAAAGGTCCATAAAGCTATGTTTTGTGGATTTAAAAGTAAGTAGAAAAGTACATTTAAAAATGGCAACTGTTTTGCAAATAAGTTCACTGCAGCTCGTATTGAGGGAAATGGAAAGAGGAGAAAATCTTATCTAATTATACGCTAGACACCATGAAGCAATAAAAAAGTAGTCAGGGTAACTCCTCATGTTCTGAGGTCAGAACTCAAGAAGTGAAAAACCCAACAAAGCAGATAAACAGTGTCCCAGGAAATGCAGGGCAGTGCCCTATGAAGCACACTACAGGGAGGATCTCAGGGAAAGGCAGGAGGAATGAAAACTAACAACAGTTTCATGGTCTCAGCATGAGCAAGAGACAAAGACCTTTCAGGAGATCAGATCTTGTAGATACCAAAACAAGTACAGAGAAAGTTGTTTGATCAACTGTCCAAAGGAAGGAACAGTGTGTGGTTAACAGAAACTATTCTTTTTCTATTCTGAATCATGGGCAGGCTGTATAACGCTATTTATCAAAACTTACTAAATTGCCCACTTAATGTTTATGGAAATTTGTAAGTGTGTGAGAAATGAACACATATGAATGATGGTTTTGTACATGTATGTTACAGGGGCACTCTTTTGGGCCGAGGGCAATGTCGTTGTCTTCTTTAACTTGGGGGGGGGGTGGTTTTTAAAGAAAGGGCCTCATTCACTCACAAGCACATTTCTATGAGACTCAAAATATACTTGCCAGAGAACTCCCAGTGGAGGGATAAAGATACCAATTCACCCACAAAACCTTCAACCCAGAATTTGTCTTGCCTACAAGAAGTTCAGGGGTATCATTGATATCATACAAAGATATCATTGAGATGGAGGGAATGGCTAACCAACTTGAGGGCCATCCCATGGGCAAGAACCAATAACTGACACTATTAACAATATTCTGTTATGCTTCCAGACAGGAGCCTAGCATAATTGTCTTCTGAGAGGCTCCAACCATCAGCTGACAGAAACAAATGCAGAGACCCATAGCCAGACATTAGACAACGCTCAGGAAGTCTTGTGGAAGAGTTGAGGTAAGGATTGAAGAACCCGGAGGGGATAGTAACCCCACAAGAAGACCAACAGAATCAACTAACCTGGACCCTTAGGGGCTCCCAGAGACAGAACTACCAACCAAAGAACATACGGGGATGGACCTAGCTCCCCTATCCCCTGCATGTATGTGCAGCTTAGTCTTCATGCAGGTTACCCAAAAATTGGAGCAGGGGACTTATCCTGACTCTGTTGTCTGGCTGTGGATCCTGTCACCCTAACTGGGCTTTCTTGGCCAGTCTCAGTGAGAGAGGATGTACCTAGTCCTGCAGTGACTTGAAGTGTCAGAGTAGGTTGGTACTTGGGACCATAGCCTTCTCAGAAATGAAAGAGAGGGAGAGTTGGGCGGAGGAGGTGTGTGAGGGGGTTACTAGGAGGAGGGGGACTGTGATTGGGATGTAAAATGAATGAATGAATGAATAATAAATAAATAAATAACCCCCCTTTAAAGTTATAGATATATATTAGGGTTTTCTTATACACTAATTATATGACTAAATGTAGTGTCCTAAATTTAGACCTAGCCAGTCTTAGCATCCACAGTTTTTATGTCTGATTCAGCCACTTAGTTCAGCCACGCTCAGAAACCCACCCATCTTCAAGTCTAACGCTGTCACACACAGCTGTCCCCTTGGGAAAGCTTATGAATTTACACACAAACATCTCCCATTTCCAAACTCCTCCTCCTGGGACCTGTAGGAACATGCCTTGGTTTCATCTACTCCCTCCTTGTCTGTGTTTAGAAGGTTATTCCCATTCCGAATATGACTTTCACCAACAATCAATGAGAAAACTAGTAGTTAACAGCTCAGAAAGCTGCTAGAAATGTAAATAACACAGGTTAAGAAGACAATGTAAATCTGGTTTCAAACTAAAGCCAGATGTTTGCTGCAAAATTATTTTGGTTAAATTACCAAACAAATTGAAAACAGTTTAAGCTAAAGGAAATAAAAAGCTTTAATGAAGATTTGTGGGTTTGGTGGGTGACAATTCCTAAGAAGATAAATACTGGCCACTTTTACCAAAGGAAGGGAGCCAGAATCAAGAGGCAGACCAGATTCTTCTTGATTCCTGTCAAAGTCATCTGACAATCTCTAGTCCCTGGCTTCCTCAAACACAAAATGGTCAAACCAGTTCATTTCTGAGTCTCTAAATTCTCAAAATTCTATGATTCTGGCCAAATAGAGTATTTGGATTTGTGTTACGAATTAATATGTAACCTAATGAAAAGAGAACCTAACATCTGAACTCTGCAGAACAAATGAGTGATCATCAAATTATATGCAGCCACGTAGCCACACCCCTCTGGAGTTCAGAAACACTAGTTCTATCTATTGGCAAGAAGAATCATTTGTTTTTTCTCAAGCTTTCCTGCCCAAAGTCCCATTTTTGTTGTTGTTGTTGTTTATTTGGGTTTTTTTGTGCCATTAATTTTCATTTGATTATATCAAATAAAGAACTGTGATCATTAGTGAATTGTCACTCACCAAATACATGGATCTTCATTAAAGCCTTCTGCTCCCTTTTGCTTAAATTGTTTTCGACTTGTTTCATAATTTAAACAAAATAATTTCACAACATCTGGCTTTAGTTTAAAACCAAGCACAACAAGATTAATGACATCAAAATAAGTTACCCAGTACAGTAATATGAAATGTGGTATAGCATATCAAGATAGCTTGCTGAGCTGGATATTAGTTTAAACAAAATCTCCCAGAGGAAGTCAGTGTCAGAACATCTTGTTCTTTCTACAACTCCATCATAGTGGCTAACAAAAGGCTCTTGGTTCTATGTGGGGGAAATATAAGACATTTGGTTAATTCACTGATCTCAGATTGTTCAGTTTAAATAAGGAAGCTACCTGTGTTGTAGTTTCGAGTAAAGGGTATTTTGAGAAGCTAGTGTTTGTCTACCTTGTCTAAATTCTGGTGGTCATGCTGCTTCTAAACTCAGTAGCTCCTTGCCTTTCCAACAAAACTAGAATTTCCTACTCAATTCTCTTTTAAATTAAAGATTAATTCTACTTTTATTGATGTGTACATGAGTGTGGGGCCCATGGAGGCCGGAAGAAGGGACCATATATATCCCCTGGGGCTGGAGTCAGAAGTGGTTGTGAGTTGCCTGCTGTGTGTGCTAGAAAATGAACTCAGGTCCTTTACAAGAGCACCAAGTGTTCTTAACTGCTAAGCCATCCCTCCAGACCCACAATAATTGGTTTTGTGAGAAAGAGATCAGGGGAACGGTGTGGGGAGCCGACAGAAGGCAGCTATCATCCTGTCAGCCATACCCTGACAAGAGACTTGTTTACAACAGCCCACAACAGCTGAGCACACTCTGATAACATCTTGTTTTAGATACCCAGGATTTTCCCTTGGGTGTATGAGACTTAAAGGCGTGACTTAAAGGTATGATTTAGAGACAAGACTTAAAGGCGTGACTTAGAAGTGAGACGTATAAAAGGCGAGAGGCAGACAAAAGTAGTTGAGGCTTGAACTTGGAAAAGGACTTGGAACTGGGAAAGAGACTAGCAACTTAGAACTGGGATAAGGACTTGAGACTTATTACAGCTGGAACTAGGATTAGGACTTGAGACTTGGTGCTAGGAACTAGGGACTTAAAACTTGGGACTGGGAACTAGGGACTTAGAGAGAAGAAGAGAGCCTGAAGAATAAACAGGATTGAATGACACTCTGTCTGGTCTTCATTCTTCACATCCTCACTCTCTCTCTTGCTGAACCCCAACCCGCAGACTGGAACAGGTTGGGGCAGTGCAGGCTCTAACAATTTAGCCCCCAAGGCCTTTGGCAGTGTGAGTTCCAACATTGATAGAGCTTCCGCAACATTTTGGCCCCCAAGCGTGGGGCAGAGCGGTTCACAACAGAAAGGGCCTATCTATGTACCTCTGACTTTCCTGGAACTTGTTAGGTATACTTGGCTGGCCTCAAACTCACAACAATCTGTTGCCTTTGCTGGGATTAAAGGCATGTTCTGCCTTTTTGCCTGGCACTTCCATTTTATTTTTAAGTAAAATCTGATAGATCAAATAAAATTTGTGTGACATCAGAAGACTCATGTAATACACCAGTACATGCCGCTCATTGATATAAATTAGAAAGTTATCTCATAAAGCCCCAATTTCAGAGAAGAAAATCAGCACAAATCCTGAGAACACTGTGTTTTTCCATCAAGTTAACTGTGCCCTAAGCGTGCCCATACATCCTCATTTTGGACACTAGTGCTTGTCATTGTGCTCACAAAGCACATTGGCTTTGCCCTTTCTTCTTATAAAACTGCTTCTTTATGCTCACAACAATAAATGCAAAGATGCAGTGTGTTACAAAAACGCATCCTCTTTGCTCGTAATAATTTATAGAACGTTTACATCTATGAGTCTCACACTTCCCAGCTCTGACACCTCACTCTGAACTGAGGGCAGAGTTTGTTTCTCCACTTGATGTAGCACAAAATCAGCTGTCCCCTGTCTTCCTGATCTCCTTAGTAGTTAGAACTCTATACCCTTTAGAGTCCTCATGCACAGGCAGGTTTTGGATTTGGGGTGTTAGGGAAAGAGACTATAAAATGCTCAGGACAGCACTCCAGGTATTTGTGTTCCTTAACATAAAATCCACCCTAGACAGGGAGAACCTACATATTCAAATTCAATTAAAAATACTAGATCACTATAAAAATGAAGGTGCTGACAGCTCAATTCTACTAATCAAGGGCAACACAAACATAAGATTAAGCATGTAAGGTCTTAGGCTGGGAGTGTAGCCCAGTGGGTAGAGTGCCTGCCCAGCACACACAAAGCCCTGGTTACGATCCCCAGCACAACACGACTATGTGCCTGTTCCCATCAGCCCAATATTCAGGAAGTAGAGGCGAGAGAACCCGAAGTTCAAGGTCACCTTCAGCTCCATAGTGAGTCTAAGGCTAGCCTGGGACCCACAAGGACCCACAGCAATAGAAATCTTGAGGGTTTTATGACAGTGTCTGTGCTGGAAGATAGAATAAGGTGGTGGGAGGCATGTGGGCACTGTGACCCAGAGTGAAAGGGGGCAGAAAGCCGAGAGAAAGTGATCTAGATAGACAAACACTTCCACAAGTCTTCACTGCATCCTTCACTGCCAGAGAGGAGCCTTTCTCATCTCCGAAGCCAACCTGACATCCATGCTGGTCATTTGTAGAAATAGCCAAGGAACTTGTCAATGACACAACCATATGCAAGATCTCGACTATATACATGCTCACAACTCTCACACCTGTTTTATAAAACAAAATCACCATGATGAGTCATCCTCATTCCCAGTTTCCCTTCCCTCCTCTCTGAAGGTCTGCTACACAACAGCAAGCTAAAACTTAAGTATGAAACAGTCCCCACACACCAACCAAGGGCTTTGGGAGACTTGCATCACAAGAACTAGTCTCTAGAGTCAAGATACTTCATTGGTGGTGGGGGTGGGGTCATAAGATATGGCATGGCCCACATTTAGTAATTAATGTAATAAAATTAATTGTAATTTTGACAAGTTATTCAGAATAGCAAGCATGCAGACATTAAAACATATAACTTCATATCTTACTGTAAGATATTTTTATTCAGTCCTTATATATTTATGAGCATTTGCAGTCCTTATATATTTATGAGGTTGATACTGCAGTGCTGTTTGGCCCTCAAACACTGAGCCGCAAAGCTTAGACAAAGGCTGGGACACCTCATCCTTCTCAGTTTCTGACTGATACAGTATCAGGCAAAGCAGACACAGCAGAGGTGGCCTTGGTAGCAAGAAGACTTCACCCCAGAATCTTCAAAGCCACCTGGCGGGGAACAGCACAACCCTTCACCCTGTGACAGCAGCTGCCTGAGAGCTTCAGTGTCACAGAGAGGCAGGCACCATCAAAACCATGAAGCCCTCAATTCAGCAGAAGAGCTATTCTTATTAGGTAGTCGTGATATTCTGTGTTCTAGAAGCTACCAGAAGTTTTGAGAAAATAGCCCAACTCACATTGAGTTGAAGGGCCTAAGCTGAAAAAAAAAGTCTCATATTGTCTGTGAGTGATTTCATTTTTATCCCCTGGCTGCTCGGATGCAGGAAATATAGAGGTACACAACTTTTCACGCATGAATACTGTAACACAGCACAGCTAGCAAAATACTGTGCTTGTCACAAGGGAGGGGCATCTCTGCTAACCACCTGTGAAACCAAAGCTACAGCAGCAATTAGTAGGTAAGGATTTACTGTAAACCACACAGCCTCCTCATAGATAATATTTATACTCACTCAAAAGGATATGTATTATTGATGTAATACGTAGTTGCTTTACTCTAGAAAAATAGCAAAATTCATTCTGAGATCAGTGTGTGTGCTGCTCTTCCCTCATGCACCAAATGGCCCAAACTGGACATGTCACAAGCTCCTAAGTAATGAGGACCATGAACATCCATAGTAACCTGTCAAAGCACCAGAATTTGTTTTGAAATTTAGAGTTGTAGTTATATTAAGAAAAAAAACCACAGAACTGTATTTGATTTAATAGACAGATCCAGCCACATATCTATGCAGAAAGCATATTGCTGGCTTTCACCATCCACAGGCAGAGGGGTGCTCACTTATACAGCAGAGGAAAGCAACTGATGCTTTTAATACGAAGCAACATATTTTGTAGCTATATAATTGGTAATTAAATTTTGTTTTATGCTGCCCATTTTGGCCAAAGCCAACCTCACAAAGAAGAGTGTTTATTTTAAAAAAAAAAATTCCTGCCTGGCCCTATCAGTGTGGAGATGTAATGCCAATGCAATTAAGCAATAGAGACTTTTTAAATTTTAACTGCATCTGTCAGCTCTCAGGTTTAAAGTCAAACTCTAATCACATCTGACAAAAAAAGGCCACAAAAACCTTGGATTTATCAAGATTGTTTGCAATATGGCACTACGTTGTATCCACCATTGCTGGGAATAAGCCTCGCCCCGAGTATACAGGGTACACCTCCTTGTCCCGTGAGGTACTAAGTATGGATTGTACAAAGCCATCCCAAAGCACAAACAACAGAGAAGGAAGTTACCGTAATGTGAACTACACACTACATACACTACAAGTCATGTGATTATTAGCCTGAGCTATGATGTCATGAGACACTGTGGGAGATGAGCAGGGTCCTTACTTCACAGAGAGGCTCAAAGAGGATCCTGGCGTTTGGGTATCACTCATAGCTGAAGTGCTGGACCAACACAGTTACTAAAACACAGTGCTGCAGCAGGTAGGATGCCTTCAAAGGATGCAGAGACATTGCTGGAATATCAAAGGACTTTAGAGTAAAATATTAAATATGAATCATGTGATAAGACTGGGTGGAAGAAGAGATACTTCTAACACTGTGGCGTGTGTGTTATATGCATGTTATCTCTGCCACGCTCTCACTAACATAAAGAGCCCTGTTCTGTGAAATAAGTGGAAGAGGATATGCATGTGCATGTATTCTCAAATATAAATATATTCTTTAAATCTAAAAACTACAGGTTGGCTTAAGAACAGTTGCTACTCTCACAGAGGACCTGGATTCTATCCCAGCACTTATAAGGAGACCCACAATCATATATAAAACTCCAGTTCTAGGTGCTTGACACACTCCACTGGACTCCCCAGGCATTCATTGCAAGCAAGACTCTCATAAACATAAAATAAATAAAGTTTTTCATTTTAAAAATGTAAAGATGCATAAAATGCAAGTATAACCATTTATTGAGGTGGATTTTGAATGCTGCAGTGAAACAGATTCTCTTATTATTGATCTATCATTTATTCCAAGATAGTATCTGAATTTTTCACTGTACAGTCAGGCAATTATAGCAATGAAAGGTTTTTCTCCACACCAAAAGAATCAAGCACCGAGGGGTATCATGATGTGACTAATTGTGTGAGATTTATGATTTTAAGTACAATAGAACCTTTGAGACTTGCGATAATGAGATGAGGAGAAAATCTCAAAGTTTTGTACATAGAGAATTTAGCTTGTGGCAAAGCACTTAAAGGGGGAGCAGGATTTATAAACAAGTCTTAGGTGATTTTTATAGAGAGAGAGAGACTGAGCAATGTTTCCCCCTAATTAATAGGTTTCACAGTGGTCTTTGACCTGCCTCTCATCGCTCTTTGTTTTCCTCTGCCCCTTTGCTTCTTTCTGCATCCTTGCCTCTGGCTGCTTCCCTTTCTGGCCTCTAATGGGCTCTCCTTGCTTACCAGTGTGTTCCATCACACTTTTTCCCTCAGACCTCCCCACTCCTACCAAATGGTTATTGGTCATTCTCATAACTGCACCAAGGAATTTAAAAAAATATATGCACACTGTCTTTGGTCTTTCACAGTAAAGGGGAAATGAGAAAGGGATTTGTTGTTGTTGTTGTTGTTGTTTTTTAATACTCTTGGCTACTTAGATATAAGAAACACAAAATATTTGAAATTTCCCACGAAAGACTACCATAATAGAATGTAGTTACGAAATGTAGTTTATTTTTGTAGAGGATGAGTGTTGTCACTGAGGGAGGGGCACCAGTGTGTCTGGTAAAATCTGATGCCGAGAGAGAATTTTATAAATTTATTGTGGTGGTTTGAATATGAATATAAAATATCTTCCCACACCCCTACCTCGATAGGACCATTTGTTTGAACACTTGGTCCCCAGCTGGTGGCACTATTTGGGAAGGTCATGGAGCCTTTAGGAAGTTAGAATCTTGCTAGAAGTACCACAGTGGGGGTGGGCTTCGAGGTTTTAGAGCCTGGCTCTACTTCCTGTTCTCTGTACCTCTGCTTCCAGTGTACAGATGAAACATGATCAGCCAGACTCCTACTCATGCCACCATCTCTTCCCAGACTACCACTGGTGTGCCAAGAAATGTTGGTGAACCCCAAAAGACCACCAAGGAGCTCAATCCAATGCAATTGCATTAGAGTCTCTTTATTCAAGCTTGGGCTCCCTGCCAACCCTGACATAGCAGGAAGGTGGAGCCCTAAGCTTAATTTTAGGCAAGCATTTAGAGAGGCAAGAAAGGAGTATCTAGCCTGGTACAGATCTGATGGGGGGGTGCATTATGGCCTTTAACATAATTGGCTGGTGCTGGGAGCCAAACCATAAACTTAACTTCTGCTTTTCTCCTGATTGGTGGTTGTTAGGCAACCTGGAGGTGCAGATTTTTGGGGAATAACCTGGAGACTGGTGCTACACGCAGGATTTGTTGGGAGGCAGTCTGGAAACTGGTACTAGACATTGGATTGGTTGAGAGGGTAACCTGGAGATGCAGGTCTTGTTGGGGATATAGCCTGGAAACTGGTGGTAGGTGCCAGCCTGTTAGTTAACTTGAGTTCAACCTAAGGTCAGACTCTCTAAGATAGAGTCTGAACTCAAAAGATTTGGTATAACGCGGGCCTCCCTTGTCGCCCCACGCCCGTGGAAGAGAAACACGAGAGACAGTATTCGGGTAGTTACTGCAAAACGAGGACTTTAGTTCTTGTCACGGTAAAGCGGAAAGACGCGGAAGGGATGAGATCCGGAAGGGGCCAAGCTTAAATACACCCTAGAGTGTATTCACTTCTGATTGGCTGTTTGCTCACCACCCAATATTACGCCTCGGGATTGGCCAGTGACTTGGCGGTCTTTCTGCCTTTGCAGCTGCGCAGATAATTGTTTACAAGTGGGAAGACACGAGGCCAGAGCCATCTTGGGATGGCAGATTATACCACCGCTGACAGCGGCTTCCTACAATTTGGTCTCTCACCACCATGCCTTCCCAACATGATTAATCCTGTTCCCCAAGAACTAGCCAAATGAACTCTTTCTTCCCTATGTTGCAATTGTCAGAGTCACAGCCACAGAAAAACAACTAATACACTGATATCTAGAATTTTTTTCTAAAATCATATCATTTTGACTCCAAGGACAATCAGTGTGTGTTGCCTGTGTATAAGATAATCAAAGTCTAGATGGTAAATCCTGCGATAGGTAATTCGAAAATACAAAAGGACGTGCTTTCCAATAACAATGCAAGAATAAATGATAAAGGAAGAGATGCTCTACCTAGGGAAAATGTGGTTTGTATAAAATGGAGGTACAGGGCCCTGCAGGCAGAAGGCTTTGTTAATCAACATACAAGTAGGCATCCCAAGCTCTTAGAAGAATCAAGTGCTTTGGATGCAGCAATACACCCTGACATGAGATGTTAACAGACCATGCAGGACTAGCCTTCCCTGATGGGCAACTCTTGCATCCTGACCTAAGCACAGTAGCAGCTATAACAAGTCAACTTCAAGGGACTTTATGTGCCCTGTGAGCTTCCACTTCTACTAACTGCAGACTCTACAGCAGACAGGTCATGAATAAAGCCATTATCCCCAGTGGAATGATGGAGAAACTGGTTCCCACAAGCTAGGGACAATAAGAAGTCGGTGCTCTGACTCTCAGGCCGTGAATGCCTCTCTACCAGGTAAACTCCCATGACATTTCACGGCTAGTCATTTTCATATTCACAATGTAACCCATTAAAATACCCTGTAAGTGCATGCCATTTTAAAATGTGTGCTTAATTCCTTCTCTATAATTATAATAGATGAGTTGACTCCCCCTAACCTAGTTAGTAATGATCCTTCAGGCTTAATATAGGCTGACCATTCGAAGAAAAGGTTTCAAATACATTATTAGTAATTAAGAGATTCCTGAAACATCAAAGCTATGGGAGAATTCTGAGCAGGAAATTATTTTTATATGTGTTATACAGTATAATCCAATGAATTCATGTATGTTTTATTCATTTTGAAATTAAAATACATTCATTGGTTTTCTTATATTTATGCTTTTTATATGCATATTGACTATATTTAAGTAAATTTATGTCAGTGTCACTTTCTCCATTGATCATCTGTGGACAAAGCATAGATTACATGCAGTGTGCTAAATTTTAAAATGAGTATATATATTTTCTCACACCTGAACTTCTTATCAATAAAATAGGACAGTTGAGAGAAATAAATGCTTTCATCCTGTACCCTGTAGCTAGTATAGATCCTCCAAGATTACCATTTTAAAATGCCTTTACATGACTTTTATATTTTATTCTAAATGTAACTACTCATAGCAGAATTCTGAAAACTCTATTAATACAGCTTAGCACACTTCAAAAGAGCAGAACTGCAAGCACAAAAGAAAGATTTCATGGCAGCTAAAAATAAAACCAGCTTGGATTTTTCTAAGGGAGAAAAAAAAAAAAAACGATCTAAATTTATAGGCGCGATACCTGTGTCTCTCACATGACAAGAAGTCGGTAGGGTTTCCCAGCTGTTAGCTCTCAACGGAACTTAATTACAGTAGCATTTACAGAGATGAGGGCCACAGTGAGAAAAACCAATAACAGAAAGGAAAGACTGAGCATGTAGTGACAGGAGAGTGGCTTCTACCACTCCTAGTTTGGGGAGAGGGGGAGGGGTTTCCCTAATGAGAGAAATAGTTTAAATCAACATCAGCATTGTTTGAGCCAAAGTACCATGTAGAAAGTGGGGAAAGAAACCCTCAGATTCCCAACACCCACACTCTAAATCCAGCAGGAACCCAGGGAGCACAGTCCCTAGGGGCAAATCTATGGGTTCAGAGCAGGTCAGGGAAGGATAGAGGAGGTAACCAAGGAAAAGAAAACATCTCGTAGCCTGATTCTGCTGCCTCCACCCTACATTCAATCAATAATATCTAAGGGCTTAGATCCTAAACTGACCCAGGGGCTTGTCTACAACATCTGGTACTTATTTTTTAAAGCGATTATCTCTCTTAATCATGCCATTACTGCTTCACATACCGTATTCACAGAGACTATTCCTGTCCATATGCTGCCTTCTGCATGGCTGCCCTGGATGAAGGGTTGGTTTGAGGAAGTACGAAGCTGATAGAATCCTCTTGCCTTTGTGTCATTCATCTTTTTACCCAAACACATTGATGAACTTTTGTTTGTTCTCCACCTTCTAGCCCTCTTCCTGCCATGTGTTCTGGCATTGACAGTTGCAGCTGATACGATAGATCTTTCTGGGCATTGGGTGAACATGTTCAATTTTAGACTCACTTACTTTTGTTTCTGGAAGGTTTTTCCAATTATTTAAATATTCCTCTACCCATTGCTGTTCTCTGGAGTAACTATCTCTCTGCTGCTCCCTCTCTGGTTTCTAAATTCAGCGACTTTCCCTTTGACACACACTTTTATTCCCTGTAACCTTTTCTCTTTCCTATGGGTACTCAGCAGAGCCTTATGGGTACTCAGCAGAGCCTTATGGGTACTCAGCAGAGCCTTCGTTTCTTGAATAATTCACTCTTGTTTTCTACTGCACTCTTGAGTTAAATCAACTAGTAATAATACACTTCTCCCAGTCTGGATCAGTTTGGGTCAGTTTCTTGGCTCAAGTTTTGCATTAGTTCTAAGTGTTGAGCTTTAAATTCTCAGACACGTTTGAGAATATTGATCCCTGATAGGTTTTCTGAGGGATATTCTAATCAACAATCAGGCTTTTGTTTCCATTTTCATCAAATATGCAATGAGCTGCTTTTTGCCACTTCGATTCAGGGCAGAGTTTGAGTTCAGGAGATTCCACTCCTGACTATTCTGTTGTAGAGCAGGAAACTAAAGCATTCATGGGTGGATAAGCTACAATATCCCGTATCACATATGCAATGTTGGCCTCAATGCAGCTGAGGATGATCTTGAACTCCTGACTGCCTGCCTCCATCTCTGGAGAGCTGGGATTGCAGGCATATACCAAAAACATCTGGTTATGTCGTGCCTTTGTGAATGCTATACAAGTGGTCTACGAAGCGAACCACCTCCCCAGGCCCTAATTTTACACATTCCATTTGAAGTCCTGGAACGGTTTCAAGTCCTGAAGTTGTAGGATCTGTGCTGAGTAGCAACTATGGTAAAAGGAAATTAGAAGAATGCAGTGGGATTGTGTTCATCAACTGAAGTAGAATGATTAGAATCAGGGAATCCAGGGAAAATCTGTGCATTTTTCAAAACTTGATGAAGAAACTGATAAACTGGGAATGGAGAAGTGACACACAATACACAGATCAATATGCTTTGAACTATCCAGTAAGGTTAGCAACGATCATACTTTGGAATTTGTCTAGGTGGCCTGACTCAGACACCAGCCTCAGCAACCCTAGCAAAAGAACCTTCACCCCATGCTTACAGGAGGATGGTAATGAGCATTTTCATGAGGATGATGATGGTGGTGGTGATAATGATGGTGTTGACGATGACGACGACAACAAAAGCACTGAGATAAACAGGAACTGCAGGTAAATAAGTGGGTCTAACTAGGTACTGCTAGGAAGTCTTTAGAGGAGAGAACAACTTGTGGCCAATGATCTACAGCAAGGTACCTCACAGAATAATGAGCTCCCTATATTTGTGCTCAGTGATCATGGTGATTTTAATACTCACTGCTGGGGCTGTTCTCACTGCCCTACTTTCATCCAGGAATTCTGTGCCTGTTTGGTCAGAAAGATGGGAAGCACAGAAAAATAATCAACTCAGACTCTAGCATATTTTGGTAGCATAGTTACTTTATATTTTAATGCATGAGGATAATACACATTTATGAACAGTAGTTCTTTCTTATCTACAGACTCCTTTCTTCTTATTCTGCATCTCTACTGTTCCCTCTAATGTCCATTTCCCTAGCTTCCACATGGGAGAACACATGAGAGGTATCTTTGTGGGACTGGTTGATTTCACTTAACATGATAACTCTCGGTTCACCCATCTTCCTAGAAATTACTCAACTTGACTGAATAAAACTGTGTTGTATATACACATAGCACACTCTTCTTATCCATTTACCTGTTGCTGAATACTGGTATTTCACACTTTTAAAACTCACCCCAACTGCTGCATGAAAACAAATTAGGAAGAGCAAAGCTCAGAAGACTCATGAGGAGAATGTCACAGCTGTCAGAGCACAAAGCGGTGTAGACAAAACTGCCCGCTACAGACAGTAGTGCTGGACAGAACAGATGTGCTGGAAGCAGAGAGGTCTGTGGGACTGTCAAGCAAAGATCAGATATTTAAAAATGGAGTTTCTGGTGAGATCGATTGTGAAGAGTGAAAATAGAAATAAAACATCACCCTGAATGTCCATTTTGACATTCTGGTTCTGGTTACTGAACTAAGGAAACCTAGGAGAAGGCATGGCAAGTAGAAGAGAAAGGTCTTAGGTTTGCCTTGGCTTCACATCTCATGGGAAATGTTACAGAAACATTGACTTAAAAAGTACAAGATGAGTTTGAGTTATAGGAGTGGGTTCCGTGGGTTCTCTGGTATTTGGCAACTTGAGTGTTGGATATGCACTAGAAGATGTACATTTTCAAGAGATGCCTTGATGTCTTTGAGGCACAAAGCCTGGGCATGACGATATAACCAAGAATTGTGCCACTTCTCAAATTGCTACACCCATCCATCCACCAGGAGGTCCCTACATCCATGACAAAGGACCCTTTGCTCTGCACCAGCTATACCCATACTTGATCCTCAGTCCAAAGGTGTCACTTTCCTGTTAACATGCATAATTATTGAAACAGATCTGCTGTCTTTCCTCAGAACCAGGAGTCCCCTTCCCTCCTTAGGATGGAGCCTGCTTCCCACAGCTTCTGTGAGACAGCCCTCTTCCTGAGAGGATAATATAGCACCATCTTTCCCAGCCATAAGCATAAGTGACTGATGATCTGTTGTAAGCCCTTTAGTCAAGGTCAGGCTTTGTAAGAGAGCCAAAGGTCCCTCCTTCATCTCCTATCAGAGAGAAAATAAAGATCAAATAAATCTATCCATAAACCATCTCAGTGATTCAGGCTGCAGTAAACTGTGATACAACTCACATGCAAGTGAAGCCATAAGTACCTGAGTGTCAGCTGAAGGTCCTACTGCAGTGGCCAGTCACATAGGGACTTCTCAAAAGAGGATGGGGTGGCAGCTGAGAAGCCCCACCTGGCATAACAGAAATCACTTTAAAAAATCTGAAGCTATAAAATTATGACCAGGGGTGAAGGGATATAAGACCTTCTTCACACCTGACTAATGATAGACACCATCCCTACAAAGCTAATGAAGAAAGTAGGCTTTATAATAGTTTAGCTACCACACAATATCCCAACCTAAGGCAAAATATTTAGACAAGCATTTGTTTGAAGACATCCAACGGGTTTTGATCAAATATTTAAATCTCAGAATATAAATAGAAAGAGGAAGCTGTGAAGTGAGAGTCATTCAAGCTCAAAAGCAATTGAATAAAGATTAAAAGCATCTTCGAAATGAAGGCTTAATTTACAATGTATGCAAGAATGGGCACAATTTAAACAATATGAAGAAATGAGAAAAAGAGCAAAAACCTCCAAGGAACCAGGGTATGATAAAGAATAATTTCATTCTTTCCAAGGAGGAGAGGGTTTACGGAGGGAGCTAAGTAGATGAAAACCTAATAAACTATTGGAGTCCCTTGGGTAAAATAGAACAGGTATGGAGAGGTGGTTCAGCAATCAAGAGCACTGGGAGCTCTGGCAGAGAACCTGGGTTTGATTCCCAGCACCCACACGGCAGTTCTCAAGCATCTGTAACTGTGATTCCATGGATCTGGCGCCCTCTTCTAGGCTCTGCATTTTCGTGATACACAAACACACATGTGGGCAAAACGCCTATGCACATAAAATAATTTTTAAGTGTTAACAAAAGGAGAAAAAAGCAGAGTATTTAAAAACAACCCAAGAAAGCTGTGAATGAATAATACAAAATTAAAGAGTATAAATTGAGAAGAACTTTAACAGTTAAAAAAATAATAATCCTTTGGCCTCCATATCAAAAGATTATACGGGTCTCAAAAAAGGAAAATGTGTTGTTCAGATCTCCATGGCAACGAAGAGTGGGGACCATAGAGGAGAAATACTTGGCAGCCACTAAAGAAGGAATGACATGAGGGTTTTTTTCGTCTCGGGAAGCTGCCCACCAAGCATCAAGATAATGGCATTTAAATATAAAAAGCACCATGGACTTAGGGGTGGAGGCAGAGGCAGGAGGATCCCTGGACCACTGTCTATCAGCCTAGAGGAAAAGTGATGGTGCACCACAGGTTCAATAAAAAACCCTGTCTCAAGGAATTAAGGTGAACATCAATAGAGAGGGACATGCAGCATCTACCTCTACTCTCTGCATGGTGAACACACATGTGCACACCCCACATACATGCATGCATACACAGATCAGATGCACAGAAACATTAGATGTTAGAAAATGTTTAAAAGCATTTCTCTATTCCAGTGCCAAGACAATCTTGGAATTTATTTGCTACGTTTGGTTTCCTGTCCTCTTCAGTGTTTGGTGGTTTCTGCTTGCCTATGGACAAAATAATCCTACCAACAGATAACAAAGAGCCACCAATGTGAAGACCAAAATACAAATGGTTTTTTAATGAACAAGAGAAACCACCAGCAGTAAAATCATCATCAGTCAGTGATACCTTTATAAACTTGTTTTTCTAATCCAATGAAACCAATTATTGTCCATGTCCGAGTCTATAAACAGGGTAAGACAGCAGAATTTATGTGCAATTATCCACCGTGGCAAATTCTTCGTACTCAGAATAACATCGTGTCAAACATTAATAGGAGAATATACAGGAGTATTTTTTTTTCATAATATACAGGACAAGAAATCACATTATCCCCTTCTCCTGTATGATTAAATAGCTTGGGAAATATATGTTCAGGTTTAACCTTCTAACATGCAGGCTTTATATGCAGCCTTGTAATTCATTGTTATAATGATTGCGATATGAAATAGAGGTTTAGGAACTGGTACGAATGAAAAGAGACTCAGGTGAGTACCGGAATACCAACATTATGGTTTTCTCCTCGTTCGTAAGCACACAATCTATTAATGGCCCCCCTTTGTGAGTTTTAGTCCCTCTACAAAGAGAGCCACTGACATGGGTAAGATTATCAGACCTGTAGGAGTATGGGCTATTTATTTTTCAAAAATATTTAATTTGTTATTAGATACCATAGATTAGAGAAAAGTGCCAAGCCAACTAGGGAAGAATAAGGATGGTTGTCTTGAGGGAGTCACTCCCTTGTAGACTAGGAGTCTGCTTATGAAGGAGGAGATATATCTGGCACAAAGGCCAGCCTGTGGAAGCATTGGATGAGAGAGCACCACAAGAACATGGATGGGGTATAGATGGGACCAGCAAGATCTTCACTGCTCATCCCCTGACGGATCTTCTCCCATTGACATAGCTACTTTTGTACTTGGTATAGTCATATTATGTTTCATCTGGGGTATAGACGAGGAGAGAATAAATTTCTGAAAGAATAAATGTTTGACAACCAGGAATCAATAATATCTAAATGACCCCTAAAGATAAGTGGACTGTGAACTCTGAAGAAGTTTGTTCAAAAATGTTCCCACCCCACTGTGAAATTGAGACTTTAAGAGAATCTGTCTTAACTTCTGAGGACCCAGAAGTCACAGAGGAAGGATGGCTTCATTCAAATAGAGTAGCGGGCTGCTTAGAAAGTGGATTAGTCAGTCAACTACCTCTTCCTATGAAAAACCTGTCTCTATGTCTGATTGTTCAAATCTTTTAAACACACTAGCGTATTTTGTCTTCTAAACAATCTAAAGATTGAAAATGATGAAATCAGTTGACCTTATGCAGTGTGGAAACTGTAGACATGGGACTGAATCCACACCGGGGCTCATATCCCCCTTGCAAAAGGTTTGTGTAGGGAGGTGGATTTTTATACAGGGTCTATTTTTACTCGTTCTCCATCCTTGTGAAATTAAAACAACAAAACCAACAGAGTCTCAGCATTTGAGGTGTTTTCTTAGCCTATTTTCACAGACTCGTTGAATCAAGCCTTTACTTTATTTCTCTCCAAATCAAAATAAATTAAATTGAGATCCACAATCTTTATGCCAGTCTCCCAATTCCTCTTTGACAGAGTCATTAGAGCACTGTGTCTCTACCCATTCCCGTTCACCGAAGTCCTTAAGCTTGGGACTGGCTTTTGGTTTGGTTTTTTTGTTTTGTTTTGTTTTTGTCTTAGGAATCTATAATAAGGAATTCCACTCAACTTTGCTCAATTGGAGACCCAGTTTTAGGTTCTAATTTGCATGCCAAGTCCAGACTAAATGGCTTAAGACACAATGTGTTTGTTTTCACCTGGAAACAGTATCTATTACCCCAACCTTTTACACTCAGTGATGCCTGGTTCCCCAGGAGCTTCTCCTAACATTCCTTCATCAGATTGTATATATCCAGAGTCAGTGTTCACAAACTGTGAACCAACACCAATCTCCAACAAACGATACCAACACCAATCTCCAACAACACACAAAGAAAATCTACATAGAACAGTATTACCAGCCTTAGGATTAATTTGTTTTCAATTAACATTGAATTTTATATTTTGGGTTGTAAGCCTAGCCTTTAATGGCTGAGCAATCTCTTCAGCCCTAAAACGGAATGTTGAACCTCAAAAATGCTTACACATCTGAATCCTTTGCTTAAACAAATGTGAACATCATATTTGACAATTAGTTAAGAGCAGTGTCTGACTTACAGGGTGGTTCACAGGACGTGGTACATGTCACCAGTGGGGATCTGGGACACAAGTTCTTCAAGCAACGTGTTTTGGGAGGCTCAATATTTGCAGCCTTATTGGACAAAGTAAGTCACCAAGCTTTGGATGCCTCACCCTATGTTCAGTTCTCTCCTCCCCTCCCTTCCGTCTACTGGCTGTTGAGGGTGTAAGCTCTTGGGAACCTGCTGTTACTGCAATGCCTGCCACTATCTACCAAGATTCTCTACCATAAACAACTATTATTCATTCCTTGGGAACTCTAAACCCAAATCAACACTTCTTTCTATGAGTTGGCTTGGTCGTGATGTTTTATAGGAGCAACAGAAAAGAAACCAATACAATGTATAATAACTGAAGGTGAACTTACTTAGCAAGGCACTGAATCACAACAGCACAAGAAACTAAAGACTCACTAGGGCAAAGGATATCCTTGCCACTAACAGAAAGCATGGGTCAACTCACCTCCATGATTTAATTGATCATTTCCCTGACCTTGTGTGTGTGTGTGTGTTCATTTGTATTTGTCACAACGTGTAATTTAATTTTTACCAGTTAAATGCAGGCAGACAATTAGATTCCTCAGATGTGGCATAGGTAAGGATAACCATGGGATCAATTAATCCCAACAGGTGTCAATATCTGTGAAAATACATCATCTCAATGAAACCCTGATCCTGAAGCTATTTCATGTGACTGTCCCAATTTTTCTAGATGTTTCTATCTACACATTTCCAAGCACCTAAAAAATCTCAGAACATGTCTGGTGTCTAGCTTTGCTGTTCTATATGGGCACTGGACCCTGCAAAGAACCTTCAATGTTTTTATTTTCTGTATGGTAATATGGAAGAGAAAACACACCTAATGCTATAGCCACACAAGTCTGTTTCACGGGTCAGAGCAGCCAGAGCAATAAAATCTTATCATCCTTTTGGTTCACTGAAGTTATAAGAAAATCTATCCCTGTGGGCAAACTATCAACATAAGAAAAATTAACACAGCTGCACTAGTACAATCACCATGTCAATAATTTATAATGTGAAGAAATGTATTAGTAAGCCACATTTTAATTATACAGGTTCACCGTAAACCATTAGTTATGTGACATTTTCAAATTCATTCCCTCAGTAATTAATCTGGGTGAAATGGCTTTAATAAATTATAAGCAGATACATTAGAGTAGTGTCATTTCCTCTCATTCTGTTTGATATTTCTGAAAATATCCCTGGGTCAGAAGAATTCATGCCTTCAAATTTACCAAGCTGTGCAACTGCTTTTAAATATATTGGCTCAATATGTTACCAACTAGAGAGCAAGCTATCCATAAGAAGATGGGAATAGGGCTGGAGAGATGGCTCAGCCATTAAAGGCTAGGCTCACAACCAAAAATATAAGACGATGGGAATAAGAAAATGTTACTATATTTCTGAAGGCCATTTTTGCCTCACAGATGCAGTAGATGGAGAGACAGAAAGAGCCTTATGAAATCTAAGCATGCTCAATGGTTTTATGAGTTATATATACAGTTAGCAAAATTGAAAAACAGGCTTCTTTTGTGTGAAATTGTGAAGAACGCAGTCTTCCTAATAACAGTGCAAAAGATCTGGACAGATGTTTCTCTCCATCAGCCTGTTTTCTAACAGGTCTGATTGCAGTCATGTCCTTGTGTTTTCATTTTTAACAGTTCCCATGAGGAGCCTACTTTTAGAAGATGGAAGATACATCCAGCCACTTGATGCCAGGTTTTCTACCAAGCAGAGCACTTAAGCAAGTGTGCTTGCTTATAAACTTTATAGACTGCCAAACTTCTGTTTGTAAAATAAAAATTATAAGGCTTACACTAATATTATTTGTATTCTCCTCTACATAGTAATGTCATTGTCTTATCCAGTCACCACAGCAGTTATCATTCTCCCTAATAGAACTGCAGTAATTCACATCTAAGAGGTTTGTATTAACAAACAAGCACATTGTTTTGATGATAGAAAGCCCCAGCCTCATTTTCTGCTTTTCTATCCTTACCATGACTACAGATGGCCAGAAGGGAGTCTGCTGCTTTCACAGCTGTGTCACTAAAACAGGGTAATGCCTAGTCCCTGGTAATTCAATGCATGTTGAGTGAGTGAGTGAGTGAGTGAGTGAATAGAAAAATGACTGAATGACTGTTACTTTCTACTCTATAAGTGAGAGATGATGTAGCCACCCTATAGCAGGGAATGGAATCTTCCAGTCCATGACAGTGTCACCCATACCTCTCATTTATGTGATGCAAGTTTCTAGTGTGCTTTGGGGTTTTTGAGACTGCATGTCATGTAGCATGGACTGGCCAAGGACAAACATTGCATGTGGCAATTGTAAATGTTTGCTAGAATATGAAAAATTTATGATTCCAGTATAAGTTTCATTCAAAATGGCCTGTCTCTTGAATAAAAGTAAGAAGTAAAGTCAGTATCGGTGTAAAATAGAATAGAATAACCAAAGGATGATTTGTATAAGTCTCATAAAAACTGAAAAGCAAAGGTCTGTGGAAAATCACAAAAAATGAAAAGACTCAAAATGCCAGAACAACAGAGGAAAAAAGCAATAGAGCATCTATGAAACTGATTTCAAAGTGCCAATAGTGAATCCTCACATACTATTACAGTAAATGTAAATGGCTTAAATTCAATAATCAGAATATAGAGACTAGAACAGAATGATAGAAAGAATTGAATTTAATTGAATAGAAAGAATAAAATTATAGTATAAGAGAATAGAGAAAAATAGTAACATGCTGCCTACCAGAAAGTTACTGCATGTTAAAACCTGTAGTCTGAAAGAGATGGGATTAAACACACACACACACACACACACACACACACACACACACACACACACCACACCACACAGAGACAGAGACAGAGAGAGAAGCCTCTTAACGGAGATGGGGATATGGAAAGGTTGGTAGAGTATTTACCTAGCCTACACAAAACCCTTGGTTCAATTCTCAGTAATATCAGAAGTTCAAGATCATCCTTAGATAGCCTGAGCTATATGAGACATTATCTTGAAAAACTCAAAACACCCAAGAAATACTACTAAACAACAACCTAGGATCAAATGGCAACACAGCTGAGTTCTACCAGATATTCCAAGAATAGTTCACAAATTATTTGTAAACTTGTCAAAAAGAAACCCAAACTTCCAGCTGGCACCATCTGATAGCAAAGTCAGACAATGAGAACACAACAGTAGCAAGCTTCAGGCTAGCCCTTCTGATAGACACAATACAGAACTACTGAACAAAATAATACCAACAGATTGAGTACACTAAAAGGAACATACATTATGATCAAGTGATATTGGTTTCTAAGATGCAAGACTGCTTTAACACAGACCACTCAATTAGTGTAAGACATGCCGATAAAATAAGCCATGAAATGTGTTATCTCAATTTCATCTTAAATATCATCTGAGTTCAACATTTTTTCCTGGAAAAAAAAATCTTCGACAAATTAAGTATAAATTAAGTATCAACATGATAGATCCACTTTTAAGAAGCTCACAGCAAGCATCATAATCAATGTGAGTGACAGCTAATTGTGGTTGTCAACTTGGCATGCATGCCTGAGAAGGGCAAATCTCAACTGAAGAATTGTGTCCCTCAGATTTGCCTGTGGGCATGTCCATAGGACATTTACTTGATTTCTAATTGACATAAGAGAGCACAGGTCACTATGGGCAATGTCATCACTAGTGCTCCTGTGATACAGAAGTAGAAAGTGTCTGAGCATCCCAGAAGAAGCAAGCCAGTATGCAATTCTCTTCCTTGTCTCTGCTTCAGTTTCTACTCCAGGTTTGTGCCTTCCTTTCCCTTGGTGCTGGACTGTAACCTGTCAGCTAAAATAAACCCTCTCCTCTCCCTTTTGTTTGGGTGTTTTTATCAGAGGAACATAAATCAACCTAGAACAATGGGGAGATATATTGTAGTTTCTCCTCAGTGATTCACCTCAAAGCAAAGATGTCTACTCTCCCATTCCTATTAAACACAGAACTAGAGGGTACCAATAAATCAAGAACCAAAAAACACTCAAAACATAAAAGAAGATATAAAACCATCCCAACTTTCATTTAATATGATGCTATACAAAAAAAAAAAAAAAAAAAAAAAAAAAAAACCCAAGCATCTACCAAAAAAAAAAAAAAAAAAAGCTTGAAAAGTAAATAAATTTGATAAAGTTGCAGGTAGGTAATGAACATATTATCACTTACATTTCTTCACCCTAATATGAAACATCTTAAAGGAAATCAAGAAAAAATGCACTTAAAATAGCATTCAAAAAGTAAATAAATATACTTCCTGGGGGGGGGGGGAACATAACCAAAGAAGGATATAATATATACACTTATAATTACAAAGTATTTATAAGAGAAACCAAAAAAGACACAAGTAAAGACTTATCTTTGCTTGAGGATTGATTATCTCTTTACACTAGTTAAAGTGTGGTGGTTTGAATGAAAAATGTCCCCCAAGGCTAATGCATTTGAACATTTGGACCCCAGGTTGGTTGTCCTGTTTGGGGAGCCTTAGAGGGTGTGGCCTTGCTGTAGGAAGTGTGTCCCTGGGGTCAGGATTTAAGAGTTCATGGCCTCTCTCTTTTCCGGTTTGCTCTCTGCTTTGTGTTTGCTCTTGAAGTCATGAAGCCTCAGCGTCCTGCTTCAGCGCCCGCTGCTATTCCTCTCTGTCATGATGAATCTTGTCGCTCTGGGACCATAAAAATATGCAAACTCTTCCCTCCATAAGTTGTTTTGGTCGTGGTGTTTTATCACATCCACAGAGAAGCAGGTAAGGCACAGGATAATGCACACATTCCATATAATCCTTCCCACCCCCTGTTTTCACAGAAAAGACTTCTAAAATTTACATGGAACCTAAAATGACTCCAAAACCCAAGGCAAGTGGAGACAGTCCCACACATCCTTGTGCAATAGCCACAGTTAATGTGATAAATAATAAATACCCAAAAAAGCCATACATTTTTAATAAAAATAGGATTTTAGAAAAATTATCCCATTCTACTGTGAAATCTGCAGGGAACATATTTTAGGAATCCAGATAAAATTCAGAGGGGAAAAAAAAAGCCTGTAATTTTAATAGTCATAATTACCAAAAATTATCTGCCTGTGAACTGTTAACCATTTCAGTGTCCTTGGCATTTCTAAAAGTAAGCCACCAGCCCCTCCCCAGAAAAGATTCTAATTTTGCCACATTCAGATGTGCTGGTTTGGTTCACCTGT
Source organism: Arvicanthis niloticus (assembly GCF_011762505.2). Taxonomy (NCBI): domain Eukaryota; kingdom Metazoa; phylum Chordata; class Mammalia; order Rodentia; family Muridae; genus Arvicanthis; species Arvicanthis niloticus. Next base: position 6,786,811 of record NC_047664.1, on the reverse strand, counting down.
GATTGTAGGAAATTTCAGAAGCCACAGCAAGTTCTCCGAGCTGATAAAGTGATTTCAAGAGCATGGATTCCATTAAAATGTTCAAAATTTATCTGCATACCTAATCATTACACTGGCCTGAAGAAGGTGCTCAGTAACTGACCAGAAGTTCCCTGTTGTCTTCGTGAACCTGGGTTTGTACCATCTAAAAAGACCAAGTGGGCTCACTACAGACCTCTAGCCCAGCTAATACCGCCCTGCCCCACAATCCATAAGCGGATCAGTATGACAGAATTTCATTTCAATTACATGCGTTTACTGCTGTCAGCTATGGTGGAATGTGGAAAAAGAATAGGCTAAAATCGGTCAGAAAATTAAACGTAGAAAAGGCGAAGAAAGGAGCTGCATCTGGGAGGATGCCGTGCGCCCAAACCACAGAGCGCAGCTTCAGATGTCTCCTCAGAGACAGAAGATGGCGTCTCCCTCCCGCTGTCAGCATGTGATGTTAGAATCCACCTTCTGCTCAGGCCACAGTACCTGCACCTTTCCCTTCTCACAGATACTGGCAGGCGCCCGTGAGACACTGTGAGTCCCCAATTAACAGACTTCCAGACACCTGGCTCTCTCACCTGGAAGGTAAGTTTTTAACAAAGCCGGTGTTGGTGGCCACACATTCTGTTTCTCTTCTACTTCCGAGTCCCTCTCCAGCCCCCACCCTATCAGAAACCTTTCAGTAAACACAGAAGACCTCCCAAACTGACACAAAATAAAGCCTAAGACATCTGGGCCATGGCAGTTAGAATCTTATTGCTTAGTCATCTGAAATGTCACTACAGGCCAGTGGTAGGGCAAGCCTTTCCCAGGTAACTTATCAAACCCCTTCTGAGCCGGGTACTCTTAGGAGTTACGTTTTTTAAAAACTTAAAAAAATATTAAGCAACTGGGCTAAGGTCACTGTGTTAATGAACTCAGAGCTTCCTCTCACCCCAAAGCTTCCCTCTTCTGAGGAGCTGAGAAGATAGCTCAGTGGCCTTGGCCAACTGACGTTGCTGGGCCGCCTCAGGCTTGGGCTACTGGCTATTCACACCATACTCACCAGCAGCAGGCCCTGTCTCAATCTGCCTCAGAGCCATGGTAAGGAAATAGCAGACACTCCCAACACGCACTGAGAGTCTGCTGTGACCAGGGGACGGGCGACACAGCCCATGTGATGGACACAGTTACCTGAAAGGACCAAAATTCTGGCCGCTCCCTTCTGCCCCACCATCAGAGGCAACCTGACTCATCCAGCGCATGAGCGCCCACCCTCCCCATTCCCTCTGAGCCCTATAAGAGGGGGTCCCACTTACAGAGCCTGAGCGCCACTCAAAGCCATCACTGTGTTACTGCCGTCTACCCCATCAACAGCTCTCCTAAATGACACTGCCTCAATCGCAAGACCTTTTCAGGGGCCAGTTAATACTATATTGGGAAAAGAAACAAAGGTCATAGGATAGGGAGAGGAGAAAAATGACAAGTCACATTATGTTCAGGCCAGTCGGGGACCCCCTATGCAAGGACACTAGGAAGCAAGCCACCAATAGAACCAATGAGGCTAAAGTCTGGAACTATCAGAAGTCACGGGGCATTTTAGCTGGGGTGACCAGCACTTAATTTGACACTCCCGTGTTTGTTTTGCAAAAATAAACTACTGCGGCCCACTTTGAGCTGAATGAATTGCATCCTTGATGTGCTGGGATACCTCCTGTGCAGGGATGAGACACCCACTGGGCTGTGCTCTGAGGATTCTGCCTTTCTTCCCTCATTGCTGTGACCAAGTACCTGACAAGATGTGGCTTCACAGAGGAAGGATGTGTTCTGCCTCACAGCTTGAGAGGAAATGCACCTCAGAAGCTGGAGGCACAGAGGTCACTTATCTTCCACAAAAGCCAAGAGGGAACCGGAAGTGGGACCAGGCTAGACACCATTCCAGGCTTGGGCTCAGAGACTCACTTCCTCCAGTAAGGCTCTCCCTCCTGGAGATCCCACAACCTTCCCAAACAGCGCCACCAGCGGGAACCAAGCCTTCCTCCAGGCCTAGCAGGGACACTTCACATTCCAACCATAGCAGATACCCAGTCTGCTTCTGGGATTCATGTGAGAATGAAGCCAGGTGGACGCTTTACATATAGCTACCGAAATAACCAGTACATGCCTTCTAAATCCTTTTAACCAGCTAAATGGTGTTCCCGAGAACCAGAGATGAAAAATAAGTAAAGACATTTTTAAGCTGTTGATGGGATCTTGCTGGACCCGCAGATTGTGGCCCAAGAATCCCAGAAGGCCTTCATTCCTAGCTGCTTGCTGACATATGTGGCTTTGCCAGCTAATACCATGAAGCTCCAAGCAAGGAACAAAGAGAAGACAGACCAGCTCACCCTTGGGTCATGTCCCACCATGCAACATTTCTTTTTGTCATTCTCTCCCTTTTCCTCTGCTCTCTGCTTCCTCGTAGCCGAGGCCTTTCCCTTCTAGAATGTCCCCCAAATATAACAGTGCCATCAGTGTGCACTTATTTTATTCTCGAAGAAGAAACTACTAAATGGTCCCAGAAGAGCTGTGTTCCAAATTTAAGGAACAGAGTTTGGCTTTGCTTCAGGCATTACTTGGTTTTCAGGCTGGCCCTGCAAAACCCCCCCAAGGGCCACCTGAAGCCTCCAGGTCTCTGTCTGTGGCTGCCTTTAAACACAGAGAATAGAATTTCTTTAAAAGATTAAGGATGAGAAAGTCACAGTTGACACATTGAAATTCAAACCATCATGGGTCAGGGGAGGGGGGTCACAAAAAAGCTAGGGGGAAAAACATGGCTTTCAGTATAAATCTTCTAGGTGAGACAGACAGGTGTGGGTATGCAAATAGTCACTCTGAAGCAGAGCTTTGCATAACTCTCCCTACTGCAGTCTTCATCCTCAATCAGCTTCACCTGACCTTTAAGACAAAGCCTTCAACAGTGTCAGGATCCTATCTGCCTCCATAAATCTCCTTCTCTTCTTATTTCTTTCAAAAGCACTTGAACCAATCTGCCTTGGTTTTTAGCTTAATGGCTTTTGCATGAGCATTTTTTTTTCTATTTTATTTTTCTGCAAAGGCGAGGTACCGTCATTCTTTGACCTCCTCACCAATCAGACGGGTGCTAGGGGCAGGTGTTAAACTCATTTTATTCATATTCTGAAAGGACAGACATATCTCTGCAGACAGCAGCAGAGCCAACACCACACACTGCAGAGTGTTCTGTACCTGTCTGTAGGCTCAGTGGTTTATGCTTGTTTATGTAGACCAGGCATCTAATTCGTGATGTAGTCAAGAATGACCTTGAACTTTTTATTTTGATCCCCCTGCCTCCACTGATTACAGGAGTCCTGCACCACACTAGCTTTCCTGAAGTGCCCAGGACCCAACACTGGGCTTCGTGCAAGCTAAGTGAGCCATCTACTGACTGAACCAAGTCCCCAGCCCTGTTGTATGTTTTTTTAAATTCACACGCATCCAATTAAGCAAAACCTCGATGAAGTGAGCACAGATGTTTCCTTTATTACAAGACCAAGATCAGGAATGCATTAGTACCATCAGCTCCTCACTTCTTTCTCATCATTTGCTTCCTGCTGTCCTCAGAGGCCAGGTCTGTAGATCCTGAGCATCTGCTCGGCACCTGCTGTTTACAAGGTTCATCTGCACTTCACATAGATTATTTGAAAGGAAAGGAACGTGTCAACGTACCACCCTCTCCACAAATAGCACTTCCCACCATGTTAAAATGAGGACGATCCTCATAGTGATACTTCTTACAATAAAGCTACTTTTAAAAGAACCTGTCTGCAGAAGAGTCTCAGTCAGTCCAGTGTTCATCCAGCATGCACACAGCCTTGGGTTCAATCTCTCTCAGCACCCCGTAAATAAAGCATGATAATGCACATCCAAACTAACACTGGGGAGACAAAGGCTGGAGAGTGACAAGGTCATTGACTACATAGCAAGTTTGAGGCTAGGCTGGGCTATATGAGACCTCCTATCCATCAATCCATCAATCCATCCATCCCCTAAAGTCATAGAATTCAATCTGGCAGTTGAAAGCAATGTTATAATTTTTGACCCATAATTTCCACTCTTGGGAACTTATACTATTTCTCTCTTATATAATAAAATATACACTAGAAGCCTTAAGGTTTAAAGGAACTAAAATGCCCAGTAAGAAGAGAGTAGATAAATAAATTAGGCCATATCAATGTAGTATAGTAATTCGTTCCTGTTGGGGTGATCTCCTTGTGCACTGTATTATTTAATGCTGATTTCTGTGTCCACAGAGAGTTGAAAGCACCATGGACTTTGGTATTGTTATTCGTATGGCTACATCATATTCTGTGAACACTCCCTCTCTCACTTTCTGACTGGTTTAATAAAAATTTGATGCCTATAGGAAAGCAGGAGAGAATAGATGAGACTTTTAGGAGAGATAAGAAATCTGGGAAAGAATCAGGTGGAAGAATTCACCAGCCAGATGGAAGAAGCAGGCCGGGACTGAAGGAGAGGTAACTAACAAGCCACATGGCAGAACACACACACACACACACACACACACACACACACACACACACACACACGGGTTAATTTAAGTTATAAGAGCTAGTTTGGAATAAGAGTAGGCTAGACCTAAAGCATTTAAAAACTAATGTAAGTCTCCATGTTGTTCTTCAGAGCCAGGGCAGACATAGAAAAATCCATTACGGTTATCATTTCAATGTCAGAAATAATATTAAGGATCAAAGAAAGATATAATGGGCTGGAGAGTTGGCCCAGTGGTTAAGAATACTGGCTATTCTTCCATACTAAGTTCTATTCCCAGTGCTAATATGGAAGCTCACAATTATGTAAATACAGTTCCAGGGCTTAACACCCTCTTCTGGCTTCCATGGGCACTAGGTATGTATATGGTGAACAAACATATATTCCGACAAAATACACATTCCGACCCATATTCCGACCCATACACATAAAATAAATACTTTTAAAAAGAAAGACATAAAAATGTATGTATATCATGACATAAAATTAAATATATATGTATATACATATGTGTATATGCATGTGTGTGTGAAATTAGATATGTTTATATATGGGAATGTGCACCAAGGAGCTCGTAGTGTACCACGATGGGCCTTTGGTACCCATTATTTTACCTTTTCCTGTACCACCTCTGGCTATCAGTCGTGCATATCTCAAATAAGCTATATGTATTATTCTTCCTCAATCTGCTCTCCTTCAAGAACTCCACTGACATCAACTACTATTTATATAAATGAGAAAAAGTTATATGCCTCTCATTTACAGCAGGATTCACCACATTAATACTTTTTGAAAGTAAATATGATCTTTAACACTAATTATATGACTCAGAGATTCCATTTGAAGATAACTGGAAGGCATGCAGGAGAACACACAGTAATGCTTATAGGACAGTCTTATGGATCTGGAAGAGAGGGGCTGTAGCCAGAGACCTGGGATCTTTTAAAGGAGCTGAAATATAAGACTGCCATGGGCTCACACAACACCAAGTATACCAACAAATGCAGAATCTCACACTATAGGCGAGTAACTTTGATGCTAAGAATTACTCTGAGTAAAGCTAGTTAATAAAAGAAAACAACCCCACCTGTGTGACTAGCAGTCCTCTCTCCCTTGACAGGAACTATAATTTTCCTTTCAAACAAATTCAATGGAGTAAAGAAACAAAACCACAATGCTGGGTATTTCTGTTAAATGGGTAGTTCCACACCTCCTGATTCAGAAAAATTTCAAAATCTCAGGACCTTCCGTAGAGACTCTGAAGGCTGATGCAGCATGTATTTTGTATATGAATGTAAATTGAGTGCATTTCAGAATCATGTACCTTCGGAGAGATAAATCATTTTCTGACCTGGACCAGCAGGTCATTCTTCAGTGCCAGGGTGTTAAGTGGGAAGGCCAGGAGATGAGAAGATACAGAAGGAGCTAGGAAAGCTGGAGTCAGGAGGTCTTGCACAAGCTGATGACTTATGCCTAGCAAGTTTATTAAGAGTTACAGCATCAACATCAGCAGAAAACTCCCATACAATGGGATGGAGTCAGCAGGATGCTAGTCAAACAGTGTTGCACAGGAACACGGGATACTTCAAGGACATCAGAGACCTAGCACACGCAGGCCTAGAGAATGATATCTATAGCTTCTGAGAGTGGGAAAAGTTGGGTTATCAGGACCCAAAGCTGAAGCTCCCCCAAGGCTCTGGCCCCAGGCTATCATCTGCACTGACAAGCATGTTCCTGGCTCTAGAGAAGCAGCTCCAGTCCTTCTCCATACATCAGAACCTTGGGGGAAAGCCCCCGAGCTCCTGGCCCCAGCCTATTACCAACTCTGACAAGCATGTTCCTGGTTTTAGAGAAGGAGCTGTGCTTTTCAGACATCTAGGCCTCAGGGAAAACCAGGTCGATCTCACCCTCAACAATTTTTCCCATAAATATAGTTATTCTGAGTTGTTGAGATTACATGCAAGCAAAAAGCATTTCCAACTTGGCTTGGGCAAATACCACAAATAGTTCCTGAGCCAGAAAAATCTGAGGAAGTCTTTGTAGGTAGGGTATGGATTCCCACGGTAGAGGGATGCCAGCCCTACTGTCCATCCAGAACTAGCAAATGACCAAGACATCTTCAGACAAAAGGAGAAGAGACCTTCCCTCTCAAGCATCATAGCAGTTCACCTTCTGGTGTCTGTGAGTCAGAATGACTGAGATCTGTCAGTGGATACCCTGTTCACAACCGAACAGCAGCCTGCCAGCCACTGGGCAGGGTTTCTGAGTTGGTTTTCCATATATAAACACTAGGAGAAACTAGTGCTAACAGAACATAATATCCTGCCTCTGATTTGCTTTTTGTTTTTTCAATGTGTATGGGTGTGTACCTACATGTATGCAATTCACCACCTGGTGAATTGTGTGCTACAGTGTCCATGGAGGCCAGAAAGGGACATCAGAGTTCCTGGAACTGGACCTACAGACAGCAGCTATGTAGGTCCTCTCCAAGAGTAAGAAGCACTCTTAACTGCTAAGCCATTTCTCTATTTTTTTTCAAGGAACATTTATTAATGCCTTATGTTCCACTATCTTATCCTACATATGATTGGGGTGCATTAAAGAGAACATTCATATTCATCTTGGGAGTGAGCTTTCAGAAGAAAAATGAAAGCCAGAGAAGCCACTGGAGATTGGGGTAGGGTGGGGAGGGCTGGGGGAACCTAGCCTGGAACAGTTCTCAATACAACCACACGGTAAGTTGGTGGGGGCATTCCTTACAGAAGTTTTGGAGAGTCAGAATTGTCTTGGATGCAGAAATGCACATCCTCCTGTGGTCTAAGGACAGCAAACTGTCAGTCAGAGACAATGGAAGATGGAGAAGTATAAATAACATGCGGGTGGACCACAAAATAAATTTTACATAAGCTAGACAGAGTTGGGATTTGGCCTCAGTTGGTAGAATTCATGCCTAAAGCATTCATAAGGCTCAGGGCTCTTTTTTTTTTTTTTCATAAATGGTATTTCATTTATTCAATGAAAAAGAATGCTCAGGGTTCTATACCCAGTACTGAATAAACCTAGTGATGCACACTTGTAATCCCAGAACTTGGTGGGAGGGGTGTGTGGCAAACGTATTATAAACCGAAGACCAGCCTCAGCTACATAAAAAGTTTGAGGCTAGTCTGAGCCAAAGAACCTGATTCCCCACCCCTCATGTGTGTGTATGTATGTGTGTTTGCATATACATGTATGTATATTGTATGTATGTATATACACATGTATGTGTATACACATATACATATGCACACACATACACACACATATAAACATATACACATATACATATACAAAAAGGGAATACATTGTATCCAGATGGGGATGAGCATCAAGGAGAAGTGGGAGCAAAAAATGGCAGAGGGGCCTAAAGCAGCTGTGGGAAGTGAAGGATGTCTACTAAGTTTATATAAGGGTTTCATGAGCTTACAAATATGTCAAATTCTTAAGTTAAAAGTTTTAAATATAAATCTTTACATCTTAAATACACGCAGCTCTGTATAACAGAAGTAACTCAGGTGTATGATTAATAGGTACATAGAAATACAATAGATAACAGATATTTGATAGAAAATAAGTAGATATTAGATATTTAAAAGTTATTTGATAGATGAGTGACAGATGATGGGTAGATGATTGTGATATAGATGACAGACAGACAGACAGACAGACAAAGAGAGACAGTCCGATGATGGGTAGATGATTGTGATATAGATGACAGACAGACAGACAGACAAAGAGAGACAGTCAGGTAATTGTAGAGAAATTTTAATCCAGAATCACGGCTGCTTTGGCTGGAATACAGACAGGCTCTTAGTACACACCTTAATCCCAAACACTGTAGGTAAGGTTAGTTGGTAGAAGGAAGCAATCATGTTTTAAAATGATGTCTAATTGAGAGGCAGACAAAAAGATTTAACAGAATGAAGATATGCCCAACTCACAAGAACAGCACAGAAAAGAAAGGCTACTTAAGAGTGGTGCAGGAAGAGAGAGATAAAGTCAGTTCTGTTCAGTCAGTTGAATTTAGTGCAGTGGAGTTGAGTCAGGCCAGCCAGCCAGAGTTCAGAAAGAGCCAGAAAGGGTGAGCTTACTCATCAGTAAGTTTCATAGGCTGAGTACATTCTAGGCTTAGATTAGATTGTACAGAAGCTAGAAGTTTCCAGGACTAAGCCTGGGTTAGTAAAAGGAGGGAGGCAGTAAGCCTGAAATGACAGTTACAGCAGGCATGAAAGTTACTTTTACAGATGATTATGAGAGATGACTGGCAGACTATAGAAAAATAAAAATGTTTGTTAGATGATATATGACTGATATATATATATATATAATATATATAATATATATGATATATGATATATATACATATATATCATATATATTATAGATAGCTGGATAGATGACAGATGGTAGGTGAATGACAGACATGAGAGCTGGATGACAGGCAGACACATCAATGACAGGTAGAAAGATGGCCAAAAGTTTTGAAAAGCCAGACCTCTTCCTAGCCTTTGGCATCTTCCCAGCCTGGGTGGCACTGTTGACTCTTACAATCCTTGTTAATGGTATGGTTCTATGCCTTATGAGTTTATCGATGTCATGTTGGATCACTTGTGTTTATTTAGATTACAGATCACCTTTATCACATGCCTGGCATTTGTCTACCTCTGTCATAGGCGTTTCTGCAGGTTTTTGTCCCAACATGCTACCTAGTATCATAACTCCACTCAACAGCTTACACCGGCTCCTGGTCACAGTGCCCAGGCTCATTTAGATGAGCCTCAGCAAACTGTCTCACATAGAGCCTTTGCATGAATATTAAACATCCTAGGGACTCAAATGTGCAGCCGATGTTGAGAACTACTTGCTACTTAATGTTTTTACATCTGTGTTCTCCAAACTTGCTTGCACATTAAAAAAAAAAAAAAAAAAAAAGTTCAAATGAGGTAATTAAAAACATCTGATTTCCCAAAGCTTCCCACAGGCATTATCTTGAATTCCAAAAAGGATGGGCAAGGAGCACAGATCGGAGCCATTGCCTCTTCGGTTTCTGCCGACCCACATCCAATGCACAGTGACGGTTTGTTTGTTAAGTTTCATCTCCTAAATGTAAAAATGAAAAGAAGGGACCTGTGACCCTTTAGGCCAGAGCTACAATGCTGTAAGAGCACTCACTTGTGTAGACTGAAGCCACTTGGCTTATAACAGCTTGTCAGAGTAGCTCCAGACAACCAACATACTGCCACATGCTGGCATATGCTGCCACACACTACCACACAGGAGACTGGTGACAGAGCAGCCATTGCCTTGAGTGAAAAAACACAGGAGAAATGAACTGTTTTACAGACAGTGGCACAGTTCCCACCAAAGCTTAGCAATCTTGATGCTGTGTTCTCTGTTTCTGGCAGGCGTAACCAACTCCACAAAGGTCCCAGCCTTTGTCCTGACCTGACCATTTCTAAGGCAGCATCTTGAACAGCCAAAAATAACTTTAATTTCTACCCTATGAAAGAATTTAAAATTTTTTTTATCTGGCTTTCTCCTCAATTCTTCTTCCTTCTGTAAATCTGTATAATCTTTGTGCTTTGAACTTAAAGGAAAATTTATTTTCTGAAAGCAAAACCCTGGAGATAATTTTTTAAATAGCAATAAAAACTGCAATTGATTAAACAGTCCACATGTGCCTTGTACTGTCCTAATGCACTAACTCATATAACCCAGATATGACGGCTATTCCTCTGATTAACTTCCATTTTTGCTGTTTGCTCTGGGTCAGTTTAACTTTATAAAACTGAGTTAAGCTCAGCCTTTTATTAATTATGGCAGCAAACTGGCCAAATCTTTATATTGTTTTTTTTTTAGATGATCAGTTTAAAATATATAATGAGACAGTGTATGTCATCTTCCTGAAAAAATCATATTTTAAAAATACAATTACATAATGAAGCAAGGTATGTTTGCAAAGCAAAAGATGTTTTATAAAAGATGTCTGTGGAGGAGGTAGGGTCCCCAGGTGTAAGGCTCCCTGAGAGAAATTTAATTTGTAAATGTTTAGTCACAAATTAAGCTGGTAATTGACATTGCAAAGATTTCTTTCAGGACAAATGATTTTTGTGATTTGAGTTAGATATTAAAAAGGAGATTAGAAAAGAAAGCCAGTGCATACTAGCTGTTGCTGATATGCATTCCTAGTTGTATCAACCTGCAAAGTTATTGTTAATATTTTAAGATTACTTATTTCACTTATGTGTCTCTCACACAAGCTCAAAGGCATTTCATTAATACATTTGGAGGTGGTCTGGTTCACACAGGTATACACAGATAATGCCAAAAGCCTGCCTGCTAGAAATAGATTAATAGGTAGCACTAGCCTAGCATACACAAAGACCCAGGTTCAATTCCCCCACACTGCATAAAACCTGGTGCCATAGCTCATTCCTGTAATTCCTGCACTCAAAAGGGAAGACAGGAGGATTAGGAGTTAAAGGTCATCCTCCTCCACTACAGAGTGAGTTTAAGACTAACCTAGACCACATAAGACCTTGTCTCAAAAAGAAAGAAAGAAAGAAAGAAAGAAAGAAAGAAAGAAAGAAAGAAAGAAAGAAAAGTTAGCAAAGTGAGCTAGTAGGAATAGCTCATTGTTCACTGTTTGCCTGAGTTTGCCTGAGTTACATCCTCAGGACTACAAATAGATTTCCATCAGCATTCTCTCCCAATTATTCTGCATTCTTTTACATTGACTGTTTTATATACATATCTGTTCTCTTTGCCTGATTTGTCTTCTTTATTTTCTCTTAACCAATCTCAGAGCATGGTATTTGATTCCACTTGAATGTTACCTCTTTGAAAGAGATATCATTTACGTGCCTTGATGTCTCCACTACAAACTGAGAGTCTCTGCAGTTCACAGGCTGAGACATTTCTGACTCCCTAGAATCAGGAGCTCCTAATGCATACACTGTATATATTCAGCCATGTGAGACAGATGTTAGGCAAGTGCCACAACACACAGGCAAAGACATGCATATATACATACATACATGCATACATACATACCTGAATGTGTCATATGTACATATATGTATATTCTTAAGATCCAAAAATTTACATGTAAGCAAATATTTCACAGTATATTAAAATAATTTTTTATTAAATTATAAATTGATGCATATAATTTTTAGGTTAGCCTTTTTCTGTTTAAAATGCTTTTAAAGAGTCATGTTTTATTTTGTTTATATAAAATCAATCAAACCTTGTCTTTCACTCATTTACCTTTTATTTTTATTTAAATCTATATTTTAAGTATAACTATTTAAGATATGCAGAAAATATATAAACTATACACAGGCATTGGATACTGTATGCAGCTTTGATCTATGTGTCTACTACATGATGTTTAAATCACACTAAATGTGTCTATCTCTTGTTTATTGAGGAAAGAACTGATTTAAATCAGCCCACTGACTTTTATGTGTTCCCTGGTGTGAGGGAAGTGAGCTCAATCTTATTTCACTTATGTGTGTGCTTGAATCTTGTCTTCATCGGAAATGTTACTTGGGTTAAACATAGAACTATTTACTAAAGGCACAGTCTTTACATTTTCACTTTGGAGATCACAGGAAGCTTGGAAGATGACACCTCAGAATAAAGTGTGACGACCACACCTCCGTAGATGGCAGGTGACAGTCCTGATCATCGCAACACCGAGCAGTGATGCTGAACATATTTTTATCATGAATATATTTTTCACAAATAAATTCTGAGATGTGTTTTTTTAAAAGCAGTGCTTTTCGTTTAAAATTCAAGTTATGTGAAATCAGAAGGAAAAGCCTTGTGTTGCTCAGAGGGTCACTGTGTGTCAGGCTTCCTCCTCTGATTAAAAAAAAAAAATCAGTACACTGTCTGCTCCAAATACAACCACCCTTTCATGAACTGAATGACAGCATTCTCGAAATAGACCAAGAGTTAGCTCTTTTTGGAAGAACAAATTTAACGACAGATGCGTGCATGAGTAGTATGTGTTCCTGGGAGTAAGTTTACATGAGTGCAGATGCCCACAGAGACCCAGCATGGGCACTAGGAACTAAACTCTGGTCCTCCACAAGAGCAGGAAGCAGATCTTAACCACTAAGCCATCTCTCCAGCCCCATGAACTCTTGGTGATGCATAAAGTGTGAGAGCATGTATGATAGAGACAATAAGAAAACAGGATACTGTACATGACCTCACACTCTAGGTTCATGCCACATTTCTATAATGGCCACTAACAAAAACATATAGTGTCTTACAGAAAACATATGGAATTCTCAAGCCATTTGTCTCCTTGATGCTAGCTCAGGAACCTCACATTATAAAATTCTGCTTCTTATATGATCTGTCCTAAAACTAGATTTATGCCTGACATCTGCAGAGAATAAGGAAACACTTTAAGCTGTTTATGATCAGAGTTTTGATCTTACCACCACATGGAAGAGACAGACCAACAAAGCCATACAAAATGAACTATATATAAACTGAGCCCACCTTCCCCTCCAGTGAGCAATTTGTTCATGCTGTGGAAAGGCAGGGGCCTGTGTTGCTCCAACAGGATCCTGACCCACTCTGTAAAGATGAGCTTAAAGATCCTACTTCCTTAGACAATGCAAATGATGGACACATAGCAAATAATATTTAATAGCAGACAAATCTATCTGCACTAGCTACACTCGAAAACACACAAAATAAAACATACACTAGAAAATCTACTCGTTGGCACTTTCGGATTTTTGAGACAGGGTTTCTTTGTGTGACACTGGCTGTCCTGGAACTCACTCTGTAAGCCATTCTGGTCTCAAGAGATATGCCTGCCTCTGTCTCCCAAGTGCTGAGATTAAAAGTGTGCACAACCACCACCACCTGACTAGTCCTTGACTTTTAAAACCATATTTCTACAAAATGTAGCCACTTTCGAAAGGATTTTTTATATGAAATCATTCAAACATGTCTTCCACTTACTTAACCCTGTTTCCTGATACTTTGATCTTTTAAAATCATAAATATTGTAACTGATATGAAACATAACTATAAATACTTACTGGGTGCTATGTGCAGTTTTTGATCTATGTATATATACACCATGTAATGTTTAAATCACATAAAACATCTTTCCCCCTAGCATTTATCATTTCTGAAGTTGAAACATTCAAAACCACTTCTTCTAGATTTTCCAAAAAATATATTATCATTATGCATTTAGGATGAAACTCCAGTGATAGCTACTTTATTTATAGTCAGTTTTATAGTCACTCACTCACTCATTGAGAATCGCATACTTGCATACAATGCACTTCCATCATTTCCACCCCACCCCCAATCCATCCCTGCTACTACTCCAGCTCCATAGCTCCCTCCTAGCTTCTTGTCTTCTAACTTTTGTTTTGAATACCCCCACCAAGTCTAAGCAGTGCTTCGCATATGCACATGGGTGTGGGACCATGCACTAAAGCATGGAAAATCTACCAGGGCCACATGCTAGGACAAAACTTTCTCTTTCTCTCTCTCTCTCTCTCTCTCTCTCTCTCTCTCTCTCTCTCTCTCTCTCTCTCTCTCTCTCTCTCTCTCTCTCTCTCTCTCTTTCTCTCTCTCTCTCTCCCAGAATTGATCAACACCAAATGATGCCAACTGCCAACAGCACTCATCTAGAAGTATGGTCTCATGAGCACCTCCCCCATCGACACCAGAATTCAGATGTTGTTTTGTTGTTGGTTTTTGTTTGTTTGTTTTTAACACTGTGGTAGGTACAACAGACATCTGTCTGGTGCCTGTGATTGTTGTTTGATTCCAGGTTTGTGCCTCCTGCTTTCCCTGCACCTCCCCAGTATCAGAAAAATACTTTTAGATACTGACATTTGTGTTTGTCTCTCCTACAAGCAAGACTTACACCATTGTCAGATGTCATCACTTGAGTTGTCTGTGACAGGAGAGGGGCTATGCCAGCAGAAAAGGAAGAAGTAGGCACCTTACAGAACAAGCCAGCTAAGTGCTGTAGGTGGGTGGACATGAGAAAACATGGCTGCTCAGATCTTGAGATGGTGGAAACAAAATAAAGTTGGTGTGCAACTCTATCCCTGTACTTTTAAACGGGCCCTAACTTCTTCATATCCTAATACTTACAATCTCTGAGTCTGTAGTAGAAAGCAGGATGGATAACCACTGTGTGTGTGGAAGTCTGGAGTCACGATCGCTGTTTATATAGATTTCACTCTATCCCCCATGGCTTCTCTCTATATTCGGGGGTATAAACTGTCTTATTTCTGGTCAAAATATTTATTACTGTACTAGCCAGACATTTCCAGGAAAATACAACCAATGAAAGCTGGTAGAGAGATAACAGATGATAAACATAGACAAATAATAGACACACAATACAAATAGATGCAAGAAAAACAAACAAATGTTAGGTACATGCAAAGATATATAGGTAGTAGATAGATGAGGGAAAAATAAAAAAAAAAAAAAAACAGCAGAAGGGCAGAAAAGCACACTCCTCTAATCCCAGAACTTGAGAGGCAGAGGCAGGAGGAGCTCTGAGTTAAAGGCCAGCCTGGTCTATAGCACAAGTTCTGGGAGAGAGGCATACACAGAGAAACCCTGACTAAAAAACTTTAGAAGAAGAAGAAGAAGAAGGAGGAGGAGGAGGAGGAGGAGGAGGAGGAGGAGGAGGAGGAGGAGGGGAGGGAGGGAGGGGGAGGGGGAGGGGGAGGGGGAGGAGAAGGAGAAGAAGGAGGAGGAGGCAAGGAGGAGGAGAAGGAGGAGGAAGAGAAAGAGATACAGAAAGAGAGAGAGAGAGAGAGAGAGAGAGAGAGAGAGAGAGAGGAGATAGGGAGGGAAGAGAAGAGGAGAGAAGAGGAAAGAAAAGAAACAAAGAAAGAAAACCTCTATGCAAATCAACTCCTACACTAAGGAAAACTAAAAATTGCTTGCAAACTACAAACTAGAGCCCTGGGGTAGTAAGCAGTGTGATTCAGTCCAAGTCTGAGGCATGAGAAGAGAACGATGGAAATACTGACCTGTGACTAGGGGCCTAAATCATTGGTTCTCCACATTCCAAATGCTGCAGTCCTTTAATAGTTTCTCATATGATGGTGACACCACCTATAAATTATTTCTGCTGCTACTATATAACTGTACTAGCAACTTTGCTACTTTTATGAATCATAATGTAAATATATGTGTTTTCTGATGGTTTTAGTTCAACACTCCTCCCCCCCCCCCCCCAAGAAGTCATGACTCACAGATCAGGAACCACTGTCCTACATCTACAAGACTGTCTTAGTTAGGGTTTCCATTGCTGGGAAGAGACATGACCAAAACAGCTCTTATAAAGGTCAACATTTAATTGGGGCTGGCTTATAGGTTCTGAGGTTCAGTCTATTATCATCATGGCAGGAACCATGGCAGCATCCAGGCAGGTAAAGCACTGGAGGAGCTGAGAGTTCTACATCTTTGTCCAAAGGAAGCCAGGAGCAGACTCTTTTAGGCAGCTAGGAGGAAGGTATCAAAGCCCAGCGCCAAAGTGATACACTTCCTCCAACAAGACCACACCTCCTAATGCTACTCCCTAAGCCAACCATATTCAAACCACCACAAGGACCAAGAAACAGAAGCAGAAAACAGATGCTTCAGATCCCACCCACAAGTATGCTTACTCAGCCCACCAACTCAAATATTAATTCCTTCCAGAAGATCCCTCCCAGATGTACCTAAAAATAAGATATCTGGGTATCCTTTAGCCCAGCCAAGTTGGCACACACAATTATTTCAACTACAAAAGAATGCTCATGGAGTTTCTCTCATCTGCTGCACTACAATACAGTATCATGATCCTAAATAGTCCATTTTCATTGCCTGGAAAATTTTAATTCCACTTCTGATTTGTCTGTTGCTTTGAGATGGTTTTTAAGTCAATAGAGGAGGACAAACTACTCTTTAAACTGCAACACCTTGAAGTGAACACCCTAGTGCTGCCCTGGTACCCCATGTGCTTACTTTATTTCTATTACAGACCTTGTCATGGCTTAGATAGCAAATGCCCCCCCCCCTGCAAAATCTCCCATATTAAACAGTCTCAAGTTATTTCTGTCACATAGCTCATCACAGTGACAAGATCCTACCTAATGTGGACCTCTTGTTTCCTATTTCTACTCCAAGGTCAATCATCATGCTTTGTTAAGTAATTTATATATCTATATGTTAGTATATGCCACATATATGTGAGTACTCATAGATGGAGAAGGTGTCAGATCCCCTGGGACTGAACTTATAGGTGGTTGTATGCAACCCAATAATAGGGCTAGGAACTAAATTTGGGTCCTTCCTGAAGAGCACAAATACTCTTAACCACTGAGCCATCTCTCCAGCTCCTACCTCACCTTTTATATATCAAATGTTATGTGTTTTTGTGGAATTTATAAATGAAAGATTTACTAATATAATATCAAAACAATACATTTTTATTAATATCTTTTTGTTAATTATTTTTCTATATAGTATATAAGCTTGGCTCCCTCGGTAAGGCGATCTTGCTGTTCTCTTCTCTTTGTGACTCTGGACTTCACTTATAAGATACATCTATTCATGTAGCTACTACAAACTTTGTTAGGGTTTAGATATCAAGTGTCCCCTTAAAAGTATCATGGATTGGAGAGCTAGTACCACTGGTGGCACTATTTATGGAGGTGGTGGGAACTTCTGACAGAGTTAAATATTGTACAAAAATAAAGCAACATTCTAGAGTTAAAACTGAAAGAAAAATGGGAAGCTCTAATACTCAGTGCTGTGAGCCTATGAAACCCAAGATGGAACAAATCAGAACACATGAACCTCAGAACTCTCATGATGTTCCAGTGCTCTAAGCCACAAGGTCAGAAAAGAAGCAAACATGGTATTGGATATGCACTAAATATAAAGGCCTGCAGGCAGACACAAACTCCACTTTCGTCACCAAGTCACAGTTTCTTTTGTTTGTGCATTCATCAGATGGCTACCTGCTGCACAGGTGACTGTGACATTTCTCACATCAGCCTGACTCTTCATACAAGTTTCCAATGATGTTTCTGGATTCGTCTACCAAAGTACCATTTCTTGTGAATTTTCAGCAACTCTCTTGGCCCCTCAGAACTGTCACCATTATTCAGTTTGCATTTTCATCAGATATTGATGACTTAACAGATGTGTCCTCTTATTCTAAATGGCTCCAAGTCACCTTCATTGGGAAATCAGCAGATGATGTCTAAATATACATCAGAAAGTTTCTGGTTGTTGGTGAATGAGAAACCATTTACTAAGAAGCCATAAACTCAAAAATGTAATTTGTCTTTAAACGTTCAATTGCGTTTTTGAAGTTTTCAGAGTTATCAGACAGCTTTCCAAGGAGCCTTCTGGGCCTGTATTTCTATGACTTCATGAAGGAAGGAAGGAAGGAAGGAAGGAAGGAAGGAAGGAAGGAAGGAAGGAGGGAGGGAGGGAGGAAGAAGGAAGGAAGGAAAGAGAGGAGAAAGGAAGGGAGGGAGTTAGGGAGGGAGGGAAGGAGGCAGGAAGAGATCAGGAGAGAGAGGGAGAGGGATAAAAAGCACAAAGGCAAGGAAACGAAGAGGAGAGGTTTCTTAGGGTTTCATTGCTGTGAAGAGACACTATGACCATGGAAACTCTTATAAAGGACATTTAATTGGGGCTGGCTTACAATTTCAGAGGTTCAGTCCATTATCCTTATGACAACGTCCAGGCAGGCATGGCACTAGAGGAGCTGAGAGTTCTACCTCTTGTTCTGAAAGCAGCTAAGACTGGCAGCTAGGAAAAGGGTCTCAAAGCCCCTGTCCATAATGACACACTTCCTCCATCAAGACCACACCTCCTTATAGTGCCACTACCTGGGCCAAGCGTATTTAAACCACCACAACAAGAACAAGCTTAACCATGTATAGATAGATGTGGGCGCACATAAGGATATACAACTTTTGTAAATTACCAAATTTCATCTAATAGTATTTTCTAAGTTGTCATTGCAATAGCCAATGGGCAGAGTATAAGAAGACTGTTGTCTCAGTCACTTAAGTAGGGGTGGATGGTTCTGGTCATTTTATGAATTATACATATGTCATCATTTTAGGGAATGATTACGGCCTTGGATACAGAGGAAACAAAATTGGGAAGTTAGATTCAAGGATTTCTTTTCCCTGTCCTTTCCTGCTTTCTATCTTTCTTTCTTCCTTGGATAAGGGGAAGGGTGTTGAAAAGAAAAGGCAAAATTCAATAGTAGTTGGGGGTTTCTACTCTGCCTTTGTTCATTCAGTTCTCAGATAAAAGATACAAAACCTTTACATTTATAATAAATCTTAACAACATTAGAGCTGGGCAGATAACAACCCTCTAAGCTATTAGTATCTATGTCCCCATCAATAATCCCAACATATGACTCACCATGTTATGCCTGGCCAGCCTTCATGGCCATGTTTTTTTGATTCACCTACCCCATGGCATCCTCTCCTCTCTCCACTTTCTCTTCTTCTCATGAACTCTGCCTCAGACCCAGACCCCCGAGCCTGGGAACCAAAGCACCATCTACTTCTCTTTTGCCCAGCTATAGGATATAGCATCCTTATTCAACCAGCGGTTTTAAACTAAGGATGAAGGTTACATAGCATCACTTGGTGTATGTGAGGATCTCCTTGTTTCTAGGAGCAACCAGATGCCAGTATTTAACATTGCAATTCATAGCAAAAGACCAAACCTCAAGTTAGTGTCCTTGTGACAGTGATTCCAAGCATCCACCTCATTCCTTTTGCTGGCTGTGGAGACCAGAAGTCTGCAACCACCAATCTGGAAGAGGGTCTTCACCAAAGCCCCCATGCTAGAACCTTATCCCCAATATCTAACCACTAGATCTATAAAAAATCCTCCTCCTCCTACCCCTCCTCCTCTGCCTACTTCTCATTTCATTCTTCTAATAAGCTTTCCAATGGGTCTCCTGGGTTAATATTCTCATAAATTCATGTGAAGAAAAGTGATTGGGCTAGTCTCTGAACTCCTCCTTTGTGCTCTCAGTGAGAGCTCACTCATTTTTCTCTGAAGGTGGAACCCAAATTGGAAAAGTTCATTATCTCTTGCCATTGATAAATACCTGAGTATGTGATCATGTGACTATCTTGTAATCAGAAAGCTCAAGGGCTGTTATGTAGTACTTTTCAGAAATTGCCATTTTCTTTCTAAATGTGGGTGTGTGCATGCGTGTGTGCGGGTGTTGAGAATGCACATGTGCATGCATGCCTGGAGGCCAGAGGAGAATGTCAGATGCCCTTCTTCTATTATTCTCTGCCTTATTCCTTCAAGTGAGGGTCTCTCATTGAACCTGGAGTTCAGCTGGCAGCCATCAAGATTTGGCAGTCCTCCAGGCTCTACCCTCACAGTGCTGGGGTCATAGACACACCTTGTTGTGTTTAGGTTTTTAGGTGGATTCTGAGAATTTGAACTAAAGACCTCATGCTTGCATAACAAGCCACTGAACTATCTCCCCAGGCTTCTGAGACATTGTCTTCAGAGAACTGGGCCATTCTCCCTCATTTTCCTTTCTATGTTAGAAAACAATGGAACAATGAAGCAGTGTTTGATGAGAGCCTCATCTTTGGGACAGCGTAGCTGTGAGCACAAATGAGGCCAAGTCCTGACAGGACTGATGCAACATTGTTGTGTTGTCACCTCTCTTAGTTACACTTACTATTGCTGTGATGAAACATTGTGACCAAAGCAGCTTGAGGAGGAAAGGGTGTTATTTGCACCATCATATATCACAGTCACTTATCAAAGAAAGTCAGGACAGGAACTCAAGCAGGAAGCTGGAGGTGGGAGCAGGTGCAGAGGACATGGAGGGCTCTGCTTACTGTTTTTTTCCCCCATGGTGTGGCTTGCTCAGCTTGATTTCTGATCAAACCCAGGATCAATCACCTGCCCAGGGATGGCACCACCTACAATGGGCTGGGTCCTTCCCCATCAATAACTGGTTAAGAAAATATTCTACAGGCTTGCCTACCTCCCAATCTTATAGAAGCATTTTCTTTTTTTATTATTGGCTATTTTATTTATTTACATTTCAGATGTTATCCTCTTTCCCCATTTCCCCCCTCCCCCCACTCCTCATAAACCCTCATCCCATCCCTCCTCCTCCTATTTGCTTTTATACCATTTTAGGGAAATTCTCTTAATCAAGGTTTCTTTTTCTCAGATGACTTTAGCTTGTGTCAAGTTGACTTGAAACTATCCAACCTATCTGTGAACTTTTTTTTTTTTTTTTTTTTGGTTTTTCAAGACAGGGTTTCTCTGTATAGTCCTGGCTGTCCTGGGACTCACTCTGTAGACCAGGCTGGCCTCAAACTCAGAAATCCGCCTGCCTCTGCCTCCCAAGTGTTGGGATTAAAGGCATGTGCCACCACTGCCTGCTGTGAACTTTTATCATGGGAAGACAGACCCTATACCTTGTTTAAACCACTGACTCTGGGTTTTCCATCACAGGTTATTTATATTGCTCTGTGTTCTACTCAGACATTAATTCATTATTTCTTTATCTTCGATTTTATGTCAGGCTAGCACAGTATATAGAAAAATAAGATGTAGCCCTTACCTTAAGAATCCCCAGGGCTAGTAGGAAGAACTGGGTATGAGCAAGCAACTGAGAACCAGGGCTCCAGCCATAAAGCCTCTGCAGGTGCTGAGGAGAATTAAAGAGGAATCTAGAAGTTCTAACAGGAAGTACAGGGAAGGTTGGGAAGCTGGCTTCTGAAGGGCTTGTAGGAATTCTTTATTCTATGTGTGGGCATGGGTTGGGTGGGGAATGAATTTTACTCAGAGAACACCTTCGTTAGATTTTGTGACACAACCCAGAGAGGCACACTAGGGGAACTTGGAATTTGTAGAAATGACTAGCTCAAGTGACAATAACTCATGTCTTGGAGAGTCCCAGCCATTTTATTTCTGCTGGAAATATATGTCTGTCATGTTGCTTTTTACATTTCTATGCTTCAGTGGTCCAGGGAGAAACAGGGCATTGTCTGTATCTGAGCATCATGAAGGTTTGCGTTTGGAGTGCTTGATGCTTTGACTTTAAAAGTTAGCATTTGCTCTGCATCCCCTGTGGGATGGAATTCTCTATTTAATATACATTGTGTCATTGAACATGCCTCTCATGCCTGCTTTAGATATGGGGAATTAGAAGTCTAGAAACAAAATGAACTTGTTCAATAGTAAATATTAATTTACCTAGTATTTATTCACATGTGTTCATGCATGTGTGGATACATATGTGAGTGGCAGCCAGAGGATAACCTCAGGTGTCATCCTCAGAAATAGTCCACCTCCTTTTGAAACAGGGACTCTCTAGGCTGGCTGGGTGAGGAGCCTCAGGGGTCCTCCTGTCTCTGCGTCCCCGTGCTGGGATCACATCTGTACATGCCACTATGCCCAGATTTTCCATGTGGGCTTTGGCTATAAAATTCAGGCCCCCTGCTTACAAAACAAACAGTTTTCTGACTGAGTTATCACCCAGCCTGAACAGTATTTATTTAGAATAACACTGAGATTCAATGGAAAGTCGCTGCATCTGGAGGCCCAGCACTTATAAAGCTTTATTCCATGTGTCTGTCCATCTTCCTGTATCATCTAGCAGCCATTACTCAGTTTTAACATGAGAATATCACATTTTGAGTATTACGTACATTCACTATGGCTAGTCTCTTAAGGTTGAACTCTTAAGGTTGTCATTCCAAAGAGTTCAACACTTTAAAAGTTGACTCTACAGTTGAGGTGTGGTCTTTTTCTGTGTATTGTAATGCTAAATACTGGCCCCCAAGGTCTGGTTTCCTGAAGGACAAGGAGATCCTCACATACGTCAAGTGATACTATTGTAACCTTGCTCCTTAGTTTAAAACTATTGCTTGAATAAAGATGCCTATAGCCTATAGCTGAGCAAAAGAGAGGTATATGGTGCTTAGGTTTCCAGGTCGGGGTCTATATCTGAGGCAGGGACCATGAGAAGAGAGGTGGAGAGAGGAAAGGATGTCATGAGGAGAGGCAGGGACCATGAGAAGAGAGGTGGAGAGAGGAGAGGATGACATGGGCATGAGGGCTGGCCAGTTGGAGTGAGACTGCCCCAGGCAGAACATGACAAGTCATATGTTGGGGTTATTGATGGGGACATAGATACTAATATCTTAGAAGGTTGATATCTGCCCAGCTGTAATGCTGTTAAGGCTTATTATAAATGTTAAGATTTTGTGTCCTTTATCTGGAAACTGAATGAACAAAGGTGGAGTAGAAACCCCCAACTAATATTAAATATTTACCTCAACACTCACTCATCCTTACATCTATGAGGGCTCTGTCTAACTGAACTAACCATGTGGTAAATACCTCACTGATATCACATGGAGGAAATCAGAGGTATTCAGACCCCGTGGGTCACAAACAATCATAAGATGTCCTGAAAGGGGAGAAGACACAACACAGGCATATCACTTTTTCTGTGGAGGCTTGGCAACTGCTTCTCGGGCAGCATACCCCTTGACATATTATATGAATGACAGCTTGGGGTGTTATTAAAAGTGACTCAATCACACTGCTGGAGAATTCACATCTGTCCTCACACACAGGAATTTCTGTGACTGTTTTTTGCTGCTGAGTGGAAGGGCAGTGTCCATACCGTTAGTCTTAGCTCTCTCTCCACACTGGGTAGCTGGGAAAATGCAAGTATCTGAATGACAGGGGTTGCTCTATCAGCTGACACGGAAGGATGGTGGAACCCTATCCTTTCCCCCTCCCCTTTGGCTGTAGTCTAAACCCACTATGATGCTCCCAAGCTAAGACCAGGTAAACTCTCAGGGCTTCAGACAGTAAACATTCTTTCTTATCTTTTCAAGCCAGTATATGCTAATTCACTTGCTAACATTTCTTCCAACTGACAGGATAGTCATTGATAAGCTCAGTTGTCATATTTAAACTTAGCAAAGGAAGCATCCTGTCCTGTAAGTGGAAACAGTGCAGGGTCAAAAAGACCCATGGCCTGGGTGTCAAAAATGAGCCTTCTTTGCTAGAAGCCATTGAATATGGTACCAGTTTTATGAACTTAACATTTTAAGAAAATTTGAATTTCTTATACTCAGAGAGATTAATTTCTAGTTCATGTAATTTTTTCTTAAATTTTGGTTATTTCTCCTTGTTCTTATTGGTTTTAATCTAAATTTGTGTGCATCAATGCGTACACACACACATACACAAATAATAACAATAAATCACTCAATACTGTTCCCTCATCTCCGGGTGACATTTAAAGAATTAAATATTAAAGCCACAAAGCCATCAAAGTTACATAACTTTGATAAGCCATGACATTTCCCAAATGAGTCTATAAAAGTTACATAGATGATAGAACCTGCCGATGCTCAAGGGACGGAGCAAAGATTTTTCTGCAAAAGAAATGTGTGAATTCTCCCTTCACAACTGTTGTTTATATATCTACAATCTTACATTTTAAGGGGTAAAATGAATATAAATAAAATATAGCTTTTTATTAAAAATTAGAAACTTTCCTCTGGTTAGGTAAGAACTCAGACAAGCCCTCCAGCCCCTCCTGGTAACTTTTCCACACAGAATTTATAATTATTTAAAATGGTTTTTTGAAACTTAATGGCCACATATAGCCTAAAGCCATCACTCACAATTATAGCAAATCAAGCCTTTCTTTAGTTCACATAGTTTGTTACCAGTTCCAAAGGATTGTCATGTGATCTAACTTAATTCTCTTAACTTTTCAGAACAACCTCATTAGATGAATTTTACAAATAAGGATAATAAGGCCAGAAGAAGACATCATTTTTACAGGTCATATTTGTTCTAGTTCCATGTCATAGAATGTAAACTCCAAAACATGACTACCAAGATTGATACACTTAATACCTTGCCAAGAGGAGTGGGTAATAGCTCAGTCAATAAAATACCCGAGGGCCTGAATTCAGATCCCATTACCTACTTGAAAAGTGGTGTGTACCTGTAATCACAGAATTAAGGAGGTACACACAGAAGACCCAGGGGCTTGCTGCCCCACCAGTCTAGACAGTCGGCAAGCTCCAGGTTCAGAGAGAGACCCTGTCTCAAAACTAAGATGGAGAATTATAGAGAGAAACACCTATTGTCTTCCCCTAGCCTCTACAAACACATATACACATGCTCACACACAAGCACCTTGCCCAACCTCTACACCTCCCATGCCTCTTTCTTCCTGGCCATCAGCCTAGGTTTGTTTTCTTGGTCTGACTCACCGTGAAGCCTTCATGGGGTGGGAGAGCTCGTACTATGCCTTGGTAGCTGGGGGAGCCCATCCTGTGCTTTGGCAGCTGCCATTCCCTAGGCTCCTGAGACCTTGGCTTGCACCACCTTTCCGATCATCACCAAACTATGCCTCTCCCTCCCTACTCCTAATTTTAGAAATGGCAGACTTCCTCAGCATCCAGTATCCTCTCTCCTTTCATATCACAGACATACATATGCCTTTTACAAATACATGCTCTGCATTAGCTGCTTTTCTCGTTGCTGTGACCAAAGACTTGTCAAGAAGTACCATGAGGGAGATGAAGCTGTCTTGGCTTATGGTTTAAGGAGACACTGTCTACCATGGCTGGAAAGGCATGTCAACAGAGAGCTCTCAAAGGCAACTGAGACCCCTCACCTCACCACAACTTAGAGAAGCATAAAGAAGAGCCAGGACCAGAAGTGGGGCTGGTATATAATCCATACATTGGAATGTTATAACCCCCCGTATCTCCCAGCTAGGCCCCATGTTCATAAAGTTCAACAATCTCCCAAAACAGTGTCACCAACTAGGGATAAAGTATTCATTCAGGTGCCTGTTGCAAATGTTTTTACAATCAAACTATAAGTTGTAGTCAGTGGGCATTTAAATAAAACTATTCCTCTATCTTACTAATTTTTTCCTTCAATGTGTTTTCACATGAAAACAGCCTCCTTATTAAGTCCCAACAGATGCTAATAAAAATGCTTTCCATGGGTTGGGATTTGCTTCTCTCTCTTAGGGTTGTCAACACAGCACAGGGCACTGCCACCCATAGACACATTTCACCACATGGCCTTTTTAGACAAGGTCTGCACCATATACAGAGATGACAACAGAGGTGACTGTAACTGACCCCCAGACACTACAGTTCTAAAGCAACTAGCACGCAGGGTATGACTAAGTGGTTCTTGCCAGCCAGTATCATTCTTCTAGACAAGATGTGTGCTATACCTCAGAGGTGGAATAGATAACCATTACTTATGAATACGCAGGAAAAGAACCAATCAGTGAACCCCAGGTCTTGTTTTGTTGGATTTGAGTTTTGTTGTTTTGTTGTTTTATATATCAAGCCATGGTGGTCACTCTTCCTGGCTCTTACCCTAACAATGAAGTAGAAAAATGGACTGCAAATGGTCATTCCCCTCATGCTATAGACAAGGCAGCTGAGGAGGAAGGGTCTAGGAAAAAGGATGATAAAACAGTCATAATATTTTATGTCTAGTGAAAACATTCAGATTGCAATCATTGGGCAAGCATGAACACAGAGCTTCCCAACTTAAGAACTGCAAATGCTAGTGCTTTTTAGATGTCAGATAACTTTCTGCTTTATAGTGATGGTGTATAATTCTCAGAGGGAAATGGTCACAGCTCAGCCTCTTTTCCATTGTGTGTCTCTCAAACATGAACTTTATAAACAGCAATGCCTGTCACAAGGTCAAGGGTTTGGACACACCTGGCCCTAGAGCCCTTTAGCTTTGTTGGTTTGTTTGGTTTTTTTTTCTACCTCATGCTCATTTGTAGCAAATAATGTTCAGACTTTCATCTTAAAACCGAGAGGGCTGAAAGAATTCTGTTCGGCAAATTTGCCTGGAGGATTTTCGACAGAGCAGAGTTCATTTCCAAAACTGAAGCAGGTGAAAGCAGAAGCAGATGGTACAAAGATGCAAGAGACTCTTTTGCTAGAGTAAGAGGTTAAACCGGGCACGAGGAATTGCTTGTTGTGGCAAGGAATGGATATCATACAGATGAAGGTGAAACAAATTGAAAAGAAAAAATGAAAGTGCTTCTCTACGGGCCGCTGGATTTTCTCATCACAGCCTGGCATCCCTCTCCAAGCTAATTCACCCATCCTGAGCAGTGTTTGCTGAGATAGATCAGCAGCCCTACCCAACAGCCAAGGCCCGGACTGCGTTTGTGAAGGTACACCTGCTTCATTCACCTCTCACGACTGAACAGCATCTGGTTTTCTTGCCAACTTTTATTTCATCCCTCACTTCTCAAAGAAATGAACACTTTGTCTGACATGACCATCTCACAGCACACAGAGCTTGACTCTCCTCAGCCAGGTCCCAGAGTCATAAATCTGTACTCGGTTTGTCTAACCAAGCAATTGTGAAGCCATGATAAGGTACAATCTTGGTAATACAGTCAGGGGTCCCACTAACACAAATGCTCCTCACCTGACCACATTCCTTCCTTCCAATATTGCCACCATCCTCCCAACCACCAAAGCCTGGGGCCTTATAGTTATTAACTACTGGGATTTCTCTTCCTTAGCCTCAAATTTAATTCCACTGACAATCTTCTGCTTCCCCAAGGATCATTCTCCCTTGGCTATTAAGACAGGCGTCTCTCACTCCACCTCTTCTTCCTCAGTCCATCCCTCACACAGCTGCTTTATTTAGAACACTCATCCCACAGATTTGCCCAAAACCTAAGAGTTCTACAAACTCGAGTCCCAGTCCTTTAGCATAGCACTAGAGGTCTTTGGCCTATATTTCTAAAATGATATTATTTATAGCAGACTAGACTAGTTTGAGATTAATTAGCTTTGTTGATTAATTTGAAATATGTCACCATAGTTAGGGTAAGGTATTGTCCAGATATATAATTTGACCAGCTAGTTAGTCAAATTTTATGCTGTAGGTTTCTGTGGAGAAATGGCTTAGGTAAGTTAACACTTAAAACAATAGACTTTGAGTAGTTTACATTATCATTTGCATTGTAGGTTGCCTTTGTCTACCATTTGGAGATATAAATGTATCTCGACAAGCAAGAAGGAACTCTGCCTGCACACTGCTTTCAGAATTAAAACATTACACCAGCTTCAGTTCTGCTGGCAGCTGCCCTACTCTGAAGATGCTGGATTTGCCAACTACTACACTTGTATGAGCCAGTGACTTCAATGATCCAAACCAATCTATCAATCAATACACACAACATATGAAAACACCCTCTACAACTTGTTTTGTTCCTCTGGTGAATCACAGTTAATACATTTAAGTACTAAACAATGCATTCATTAAGTAGTGAAAAACATTGAAGCTCCTCAGGAAAGTCTAGCTTGAACAATAAATCTTTCTTGGGTTACTCTTCTAAATTCTGCATATGCTCTGGTGAGACTCCAAAATACCAGGATAAGCCATTCCATGAAATTTACTTAAATGGAAAGACAGAAGAGCCCATAGCTTCAGTTGGAACCACCTAGGAAATCAAAGAGTGATAGAATAACCTAAGACACTGTTTTATCTAATTAGTCATAGATAACTGAATGGCTATCAGTGACAGAGCTGCCTCTAGACCATAGCTCAGATATAAAATGTTTAGACAGTAAGCTAAGCTGTTCTATATAATGAATTAATTGGAATCCTGGTGTTGCTCCTTGCTGTCTAAGGGAAAACTTGAAACTTGCAGAAAAGATGAACCTGATGAGCAATGGGAGGCTAGGCTAGGAGAAGCACAGAATTAATATGACCAATGAAGTCTGAACACCTAACCTGAGCATCCAGGGAAGACAGAGGTGGACCTGTGTTCCAAGATTCCAACAATAACATGAGACTTACCAGCTCCCTTTAATACTTCTAAATAAACCAAGCTCAAGGTTGCCCAATTAAAATACACAGAGCCAAGTCGAGAACTAGGATTAGAAAGGGGTGTTCTAGTTCCTATGTCATTGGAAAGGCTGTGGATGAAGGAGGCAAGGTATGCAGAAAGGTATGTGAAAATGAAGATGTGATCATAACAGAGAATGATAAGACAGAGTCCCAGAGGAGGCACTTCATAACTGGAGATGACAGGAGACCAGAGGAGGGACATCACAATGGGAGATGACAGAGAGGAGTCTCAGGGGAGGGAACTATCCAAAGTGATAAAAGTCATTTTGAATGAGGGAGGAGACGGAGGTGAGAGAGAAGCCATTTAGAAAGGATAGGGGTAGTTCCAGGACAGTAAGGGAAGCTGGAAATCGCACAAACTGCTACATTAGGAAAGTGGGTGCTGAGAGCAAACTCACATACACTTTAGAGTCAGAGAGCATCCACTAATTCTCCATCACTGGCTACTTGCACAACTTGGACAACTTTCTCTCTTCAGCCATGGTGAGGTGACGCATGTGGTGGGATAAGAAATGAATAGAGGTGTAGACGCTTCTGTGTTGTCAAGGTGATGCTCAGCCCTTGTGACTCAACAGTCTATGCAGTGCTTACAGGTGCTGACCCAGTCAATGGCCTCATTGACCCACAACAACCACTCCAGGTGGTAAAGATAAATAAGGATGCCAGAGAGGTTAAGCATCCTCCTCTAGGTAATAACTGATACATAGATCAGAACAGGTCTAAACTACTAGCTGTTCTAGAAGCTGAGTGTATTGATTCTCAGCTGGGGGTCCACTAGATGGAAGCAGCTAATTGTGCCCTCGCTAGCAAAAGAAAGGACAAAACTACTGTTATTAAAGCAAAATCATTATAATTAATCTTCAAGCAAATGTCTGGTAGTCCAAACACATGTAGGTACCTTGTACTTTTAGCATCCTGTGAAGAGAAACCCTTTTGTAATATTAATTCTATTGTTCAAATTTCAGCAGTTATGTGATTTGTTAGAAATTCAAAAATAAAAGTAATGCTCCTCTGCTATGTGATATGCAAGACGGTGGGGTTTATGGTTTAGGCTCAAAGCCTCTTTAGAATGTAATATCTAAGCATCTCTAGGAAAGTCTATGCATACCAGAATCAGACTGTTTTTAGAACAACTTCAGATTATTAATAATTGCAATGATTATGGGAGTGGGGGTAGGTGGGGGCACATCCTCATAGAAGCAGGAGGAGGGGGGATAGGATAGGGGATTCCTGGGTTGTGGGGGGAATGGGGAAAGGGGATAAAATCTGAAATGTAAATATAATATCCAATTTAAAAAATAATCTTATTAAGGTCACTTTGATGGCTAGAAGTTCTTTAATAAACACACATGCTTTGCTCAATCCCACAGTGAATAGTCCTGTGAAATCATGGGAAAGGTACAGCTTTGGACTTGTGAAAGTTGGGTTTGATGGATTCTTTACTAAAGATGGCCTACTAATATACTGTCTTAGTTCTATTGCTGTGATAAAACACAGACCAAAAGCAACCTGGGAACAATAGGGTTTATTTCAGTTTACGTTTCAAGGTAATAGTCCATCACTAAGAGAAATCAGGGCAGGAACTGAAACAGAAGTCATGGAGGAATATTGCTTACTGGCTTGCTCCCATGGCTTGTTCAGCCTGTTTCTTATAGCTCTCGGGACTCCCTGCCCAAGGGTGGTACCAGCCACAGTTCACTGGGCCCTCCTATATCAATCATTAATCAAGAAAATGTCCTCAGGGGCTTGGTTACATGCCAGAGTGATAGGAACATTTTCTCAGGTGAGGTTCCCTCTTCCTAGATGACCTGCATTCTCTTAAGAGTGACAAAACTAACTAGTACACAAATCAAAAAATGTTTAAAGTATTTGATGGCTAAAGCCTTTCATCTACAAAAGTGAAAATTAAAATCCACCATGACAGTGGGTTTTACATGCATCAGAACTGCCAGCTCCGTGCCTGGCTTATCACGAGGAAAAGGACAGGGCAACTGACCAGGGGCTGAGCTTCCCTTGATGCTCAGAGTTGATTCTATTTTCTCGGTGTCTAAAATTTCAAAACATAAATTGATTCAATAAAAATGTGCCCAACAAAACATTCCGTGACAATAAAACCTCCATCTACACTGTGATGGAAATAATATTGTGATCTTAAAATTTTATTACTCGTGGGAAAGAAGGTGGCATTTCACATTAAGTTTCCTTTACCATACTCTAACACCCTTGAGCAACTTCTCCTGCAAATCGAGATGAAAACTCTGCAGAAGGTCATGGTCTTCATTGGTGATCTTGTGTCAAAGGGCACTGAAAATGGGCTCGGTATCTCCCTTAAGGCTACTGAACCAGAACTATTGGACAATACTTTAAAAATACTGAGATTAAATGCCACGCATCATTATTCTGGGCTGGCTCTTGGAGATAGGATATTTGGTCAATATAAATAACATCTGTAGTTTAGTTAGGCATGATCTACAAACTAATTTGTTTACTTCTGACAAACATATGCAGTTATGCAAGATGAGAATGTTGAAGGAAACTGGGTGAGAAAGATAAGAACTCTATTATTTCAGAATTTAAAGTTCCATTTTTAAAATCCTTCAGGGAAACTAAATGTCTTACAGACAAAGAACAGTGACATAAAAACATGGGATAGAGATGAAGCCCTGACTGCTAGCTAGAGTATAGAGTTGGACATAGAGAAGGATGGTTAGTTTAGGCAATACTAGGACTTACTCATTTCAAGATTAGCACCACACCAGAAAGACATTGACAGCCATAGTGAAGAATTCCAACTGTTGCCAGGCAACAGCTCAATCCTGGGCTGCAGTTTTCTGAGTCTTTGTTTCTACCAGGATCTAGCACAGTGTTAGACATACCTATGAAACTGCCTGAGTCCCACCTACAAAACTTGGGAGAAGTTGACAAGAAATGTTCACTGAAGAACAGGTTCTGCGGTGACTGAAGAGTGGAGCTGGGGAGAAGAGGCCAGTGATCAGTCAGGAAGCAGAACAATATGGAGAAGGGACTCTGGTCTGTCTGCAAAGCAGTGCAAGAAATACAGTACTAAATATGGCTTCAGGTCATCAGCCTTAGTTACTATTCTATTGCTATGAAAATACTCCATAGCCAAGGAACTTAGAGAAGAAAGCATTTAACTTGAGGCTTACTTACAGTTTCAGAGAGTGAGTCCATGACCAGCATGGCAGGTGATGGCAGACAGACAGAAGAATAGCTAAGACCCTGCATCCTAATCCACAGGCACCAGGCAGAGAGAGAGAGAGAGAGAGAGAGAGAGAGAGAGAGAGAGAGAGAGAGAGAGAGAGAGAGAGAGGAGAATGTGCCTACCATGGGCTTTTGAAACCCCAAAGCCCACCACTTGTAACACACTTCCTCCAACAAGACCACATTTCCTAATCCTTCCTAAACAGCCCACTAACTAGGAGCCGGACATTCAAATATATGAGCCTTGTAGGGGCCATTCTCACTCAAACTACCATACTATCTGATGTGGGGTTATCTCTAAGGAGAAAATACACACCACTGAACCCAGAGGGAAGCTCTCACGGAGCAGGAAAGAGCTAGGCAGTGCTCAGCGTTCTTCACTGATGAGCAGGGGTCAGAAGCCTTGCCAGACAAGCCACAAAACCTTGGCGCAGACACTATCAAAGCAAAGCACTTTAGAGAGAGGACTGGAGTGCTTTTCAACACATTCTGGAGACCTCCATCCTAATAAAAACCCCTCTAAGTCATTGGATAAATTCAGACATTTTGCCTCCTTCAACTTCAGTAACATATAGTGAGGAAAGGGGTCATTAAGGTACTTTATCTCCAAAACTCTCCCAATAGACTCCATGTTCCTAGTTGGTGCATGTTTATAATGCCATGAAAATGTGTTCATAAGCATTACTTAGTATTGGCGCTCGTATGCCTTCACGCACATGGTGTTTTATGACCTCCATTTTACAAATGAGAATGGAAAATGGGGTTAAAATATTTCCTCAATTTTGCAGCCAGGAAACAAACACTGAGCAGGCTGAATAGGAATTACTCAGATTCAAGGTAAGTTCAAAAAGTGGAGTTAACTGGACGTGCTGACAGAAAAACATCAGAGATAAATTCAATTCCTTTTATTATTTGGTTTTATTTTGTTTACTTATTCGCTTTACATCCAGCTCACTGCCCTCCTCCTGGTCACCATCCCCAAATCCTTTCCCCATTCTCCTCCCCTTCTCCTCTGAGCAGGTAGAATCCCCTGAGTATCCGTGCTCCACCCCGCCCCCTCCAATATCCTGGCACTGCAAGTCTCTGGGAGGCTAGGTGCTTCCTCTCTCACTGAGGCCAGACAAGGCAGCCCAACTAGTATAACATATTTCACAGACAAGCAACAGCTTTTGGGATAACCCCCGTTCCAGTTGTTCAGGACCCACATGAAGGTCAAGCTGCACATCTGCTACATATGACCAGGGAAGCCTCCTTACAGCCCAAGTATGTTCATTGATTAGTGGTTAATACTCTGAGAGCCCTAAGGGTCCAGGTTAGTTGACTCTGCTGGTCTTCCTGTGGAGTTCCTATCCTCTTCAGGTCCTGCAATCCTTCCTCCTAGTCTTTCATGAGAGTCCCCAAGCTCCATCCACAGCTTGGCTGGAGGTGTCTGTATCTGTCTGAGTCAGGTGCTGGGTGGAGCCTCCTGTCTGCAAGCATAACAGCATATCATTGATAGTGTTAGGGATTGGTGCTTGCTCATGAGATGGGTCTCAAGTTGGGCTGGTTATTGGTTTGCCATTCCCTCAGTTTCTGCTCCCTCCCATTTGCCTGCATTACCTGTAGACAGGATAAATTTTGGGTTGAAAGTTTTGTGGTTAGGTTGGTGTCTCTATCGCTCCACTGGGGTTCCTGTTTGACTACAGGAGATGGCCTCTTCAGGTTCCATATCCGCAATGTAGGGAGTCACAGCTAAGGTCACCCCATTGGTTCTTGGGCACTCCCCTTCTCCCCTTATTCCAGGTCTTTGTCTCATCCTAGAGACGCCCCCACCCCCATTCTTATACCCAGTACCTTACATTCCTATTTGGAGAACTTGCCCTTAGTCAGCACAATTACAGCCAATCAGAAGATGTGTCTTTCCCTTAACTTTGTGAACACATGTGGAAAAGAAAGTCTTTCTCTTCTCTAAATAAAGAGAGTGCAGGAAGGACTCACACAGCAGCTGCCCACATTAGCAGAGGGCTCCCTGTGCTGGCTGTGTTCCTCACAGGGCTTAGCATTAATTAGGCTCACCTGTAAGGTGAGGGGCGGGGCTCAGCCCTCCCTCAGCACACAGACAGGAAGTCTATCTAGAGGAAGAGAACATTTTAAAGTCATAGTTAGGTGTGATGCAGCCTTTGAGATTAGAAAAGTGTCTTGTTATCCATTCATTTTCAAAGTTCTGAAAAGTCAAAGAAAGATAAAGGCTTGATAAAAAATAACTCTTCAAATTTAAGAAAATCCATTTTTATGAAAGATCTGAAGTAACCACTCTATTCCTATAAAATAAAAAAGTCAAACCACAGACTATTCTGGGGTGAGGAGTGATTCCTCGGAACACTGAGATATTGGCAAAGAGTTAACAATAATCCTTAAAGGAAATAAATTAAGAAAAAAAGACAGAATGATGATAGGAGAAATAAAAATGAGAATCACATTGAACAACATAATGAGGGGTTCCTAAAACAAAGCAAAAGACCTTATTACCTACCCAGAGTAAAAAGACTGGAAACAAACATTTCTCCAATGCCGGCCAGAAGACTATTGGGAATGGGAAACAAAATCTACCCAGAGAAATCAGATGGATGTAATTACTATTTGGATAAAGTAGATATATTTCTGGAAAAGTTTCTTATAATAGACTAATACACTAAAAACCCAAAGAACCTGGATGACAAATAATACCAAATAAAATATTATTGCACAAAGCCAGTAATGAAATTCATAAATAAAAGTGAACATAATGAAAAATATGATAATACATATGTATTTGTAGTAACTCATGAGCTGGAAAAATATATATATATATATATATATATATATATATATATATATATATATATGTGTGTGCATGAGGCAGTGAAGAGAAAATGGAGTCGCTTATAAGGCATACATATAGAGACTTTCAAGCATTTTTTAATATGACAGGCAAAACTAACAATTTTATAACAAAATAAAATGTTCCTTCAGATCACATCTCTAGTTACATGGATGAACCTAAAATCTCAATTTTCAATTTCTTTACTACTTGGAATAGTTATATGGCTGGTTCAACTTGAGGCCTATGACACAAGAGGGAGCCCATGCCTGACACAGCCTGGATGGCCACGAACCAGAGTCAGGACATCTACAGACCCAGGATAGAACCAAACACGATTGACAAAAAAAAAAAAAAAAAAAAAAAAAAAAAAAAAAAAAAAAAAAAAAAAAAAAAGCAATGAAATGATTCCTAATGACATTCGGCTATAGTCATAGATCAGGGCCTAGCCCAACTGTCATCGAAAGGGTGTCATCCAGTAACTGATGGGAGAGATGCAGAGACCCACAGCCAAACACTAGGTGGAGCCAGGGAGCCAAAAGGGTAGAGGAAAACAGAAGAACATGGCCCAAAGAACTAACTAAGCAGGGCCCACAGGAGCTCACAGAGATTTAAGAAACAAACATGGACCCTGTATGGTCTGAGCTAGGTCCCGTGCAAGTATTTTTTTGGCTGTGTACTTTGGTGTTTTTGTGAGACTCCCAAAATGGGAAT
Organism: Arvicanthis niloticus; assembly: GCF_011762505.2. Lineage (NCBI taxonomy): Eukaryota > Metazoa > Chordata > Mammalia > Rodentia > Muridae > Arvicanthis > Arvicanthis niloticus. Next base: position 6,751,437 of record NC_047664.1, on the reverse strand, counting down.
GGGCGGGGGCGGAAAGGCGTGTCTCTGACTCTTTTGTCTTTGACTGAGACCCCTTTCCTCCTACTGAGTTGCCACATTCGGGCCTAATGTGAGGGTTTGTGCCCAGTCTTATTGTATCTTGTTAGGCTATGTTGGGTGGATATTCCTAGAAGACCTGCTCTTTCTTTCCTTCCTTCTTTCCTTCTTTCCTTCTTTCCTTCTTTCCTTCCTTCCTTCCTTCCTTCCTTCCTTCCTTCCTTCCTTCCTTCCTTTGAAAGGAAACTGAGTAGGGATGGATCTGAGGGAGAAGAGAGATGAGGGGAGGGACTGGGAGAAGTGGAGGGAGGAAAAGCATGGTCTGGGATGTAAAGTATGAGAGGATAAAAGTGAGAGGGGGAGGAGGGGAGGGAGAAGAAAGAGGATGGGGAAAGAGGAGGAAGAAGGAGGAAGAGGGAGGGGGAAGAAAAAGAGGAAGAGGAAGAGGAGGAGAAGGAAAAAGAGGTCTGCCTTTGCAATCCTACTGGGAAAGAATCCCTGGGGCTTACTGGCTGGCCAATCAGCTAAATCAGTATAACTGAGAGACCCTTCCTCAAAAAACTAAGGTGGAGAACTAAGGAAAGCACTTGAGGCTATTGCTGGTCTCTGTTCACACTCACACCAACACACAAACATACAAAAAGCAGACAAAAGCAAACTAGGAATTAGGACTAGAAGTCCAAAACACTTGCAATGGAATTTTAAGAAAAATGTGGAGCACCCAGAAACAAGATGTCAGACTGGATGACCCTCCTGCATTGTCAGGAAAGCAGGGTTGGCCTAGGCACATCAACTCCAGGATTGTGTATTGCTGAATGCACAGAGACTGTGACCAAGTTTAAGCACAGCATCCCAAGGGGAACCCTGGACCGGCTCCTTCTGACTTGCAGCTGAGCAGCTATCCATCTCTCTACTTCTGTATCTGCAATGCAGGGATTGTGGCTACGTTTAACCCAAAGGTCATTACAAGGGTTGAACTCATTAACATGGGTAAGAAACAACAATGTCAGGTACATACACAAAAGCTCAAAATGTTTTCAGTTTATCTATCTAAAAATTTTTGCAATTATTTGTCTCTAGCAGATCGGTCAACATTGTGATTTCTAGGGGATTTCCCATATCAACAGCTCTGCCACAAAATAAGCAAGCCTATGAATAATTAAACCAAAGAAGAGACTGAATTTTGAAAACACCTGAGCTGCAGAATGTCTGCAGACGTGCTCAATGGATTTACAGGCATCTCACAGACAGCCAAAAGGGTTCTAGGAAGCAAGGAAAAGTAGTGGGCGTTTAATTGAGCACTAACCATTACCACAAAGTCTAGCTGTGTGAAAATATATCACTAATTCCTTTTATTTACATTGTTGCACTGTTTGGGTTAGCTAATGCTTGTTGAGAAAAGTGTTCTCTAGTGTCCATTTGACTTGCCTCCTGACCTATTTTTATTCCACGATTCTTTAAGATTTATCATGACCATCTTCTCATTCTTAAAAAAACTAGATTTTGCTAATGGGCAGTGGTGGCACACATCTTTAATCCCAGCACTTTGGAGACAAGAGGCAGGAAGATCTCTGAGTTCGAGGCCAGCCTGGTCTACAGAATGAGTTCCAAGACAGCCAGGACTACACAGAGAAACTCTGTCTCAAAAAAACAAAACAAAACAACCAAACAAACAAAATCAAAAACAAAAAAGAGAAAATTTTTGAAAAAGTTCCTTCACAAGTGGGGCATGGGTATAGTGATGCTGGAATCAATACTGGCATTATTACTAAGTAAAGTTATGGCTATCAGATTTTAAATTAATTTTCATCATCTCAATTCCATAAACACACTAAGATAGTGAAAAGTGTGACCCTTTATTTTCGAGGTGAATTTTAAACATTTATCTTGATTTCGTGAACAAAGTGCTTTTACAAGGAAACCCCAGGAATATGATTTATAATAGCTTTTTGGAGACAAAGAAGCATCAGAAACATGCATACAGCCTCTGTAATGTGCTGCTGGCAATACGTTCTGTGCCTGATTCTGTGCCCCAAGGTCTCCCCTCTAACACAGAATTCCGAGTTGATAAACTGTAAGACAGTTTTCTAAGCTAAATCTTAGGCTCACATTTATTTGCTATGTATTAAATTTAAGTAAGGCATTAAACATTCTTGAACTCTTATGGGATACTTTTGTTTCCATTAAATATAATATCTGTGTAAGCCCCAGAAAAAGGAAAGTTACATGAACTCCTGCACCTGACTGGAGACAGTGTACAAATTGAGTATCAGGCACCCCACCTCCTTCACCCTCCCCCCAGAAAGCCTAAACAGAACAAAGAATGAAGGATCCATTGGTGACATTTAGACAGGAGAGTAGAGCCAAGGATAAAGACTCTCTTCCCTCCTTTATTCTTCTCACTGTTAAAGCACGAGATTTACAGTTATATAGTATTAAGGGGGGTTAAGAAGTGAGGGAAACTTAACAGGGCTGGCTGGGTATCCTCACAGTCCATCTCCCCTCCCCTCATTTTGGACAGAGGTCTTCTATAGCAGCCCTTCTGGCTTTGGAACATTAAGACAAGCCAGGATTGGTCAGAGAAACTCTCAAGCCTCAATGACTTAGGTGATTCTAACTGAATAGGAATCTATACAGTCAATACCAAATGTCAGGTCTCAACTAGGGAAGGCAAACTTACCTATAACCATTGAGAGTCTTGGTCTATGATGTTGCTGTAAACCAGAATTCTCTCCACCATGTGCAGCATACTATTTCACTTTCTTCCTCCCAGAACTCTGTTTTGAGAAGCCAGGTGTCTCTGTTTTAAGCTTGCTTATAAATAACTAATATTTGGGGGATTTTAAAATTACTTCCTATAGCTAGAAGTAAAGACATTCCCAGGATGACTTGGTCTTTGAATTCATTATACAAAATTTTAGGTATAGATTTAGGTAGGGACTGGGGCTGGAGAAATGGAGAGAGAGCATTCATTGCTTTTCCATAGGACCAGAGTTCAACTCCTAGCAACCCACACTGCAGCCACAATTGTATCTGTAACTCCAGTAACGGGATTCAGTGCCCCCTTTCGGCCTCCACAGACACTGCACTTATGTGGTTACACACATACGAGCAAAATATTGATACACATGAAATAAAATGTAAAAATTTTCGCTAGAGATTTGGTTTAGTTTTATTTGCTGGAATTGGGTAACTTTCAACTTGGAGCTAAGAGTCAATCAGGTACTAACACTGGAAGCTGTGAGTCAAATCTTCCCCAGGTTGATGAGGTAGTTCACAGCCAGCCAGCAACACCAAAAATAACATGAGATTTTTCTTTCTCTCTCTCTCTCTCTCTCTCTCTCTCTCTCTCTCTCTCTCTCTCTCTCTCTCTCTCTCTCCTCTCTCAAGTTGTTTGAAAGTAGGTCAAATCATGGAGAAACATCAATTCAACTCACTAATTAAATTTTTATCAGTCCTTGGCAACAGATGGATAATAGATAGTTGTTAATTCTCTTTATGTCCTCTTCCCTCACATCCTAGTTTATTTTTATAGGTGCTAATAGGAACACTACAGTTTGAAAATGGATTGAACTATTGATATTAGTTCCCAGTTAGCTATTAGAATGAGGACTGTGTTTCTATCAATAAATCCCCATGGAGGTAGAGAAAGGCTCCTTAGATGTGTCCTAGAACACAGAGCCAGTACAGAAGATATGGGTGGATTTTAATGCATCGAGTTTGAGAAGCACAAAATCAGTCGTGACGCTAAAAGAGAAGTAGTTGAAGAGCCCGTTTGCAGCATGAATCACACAGTAACTGTCTCTAGCTGGAATGCATGCGTTTAGAAAATGCTGTAATTAAAAGGTAGCCAAATGTAAAAAGGTGTAAAATTTTTAAAAGTTCGGGAAACTCACAGGTGCTAATAGACACATGAAAACGAGTTTAGCAGCAGTAGCACAAAAGCAAGTGCAATAAATAAGATTAGTCCATCTTTATTTGACTAAAAGGTGAAAGACTGATAATACCAGGCCCTCCCAGAGCTGTGGGAACATTGCTATCACCATGTACGTACTGAAGGACAGACTGGAAAGACCCAGGGTAACAGTGCTCAAACCTCTCCTGGTGCTGTAAACACATGCTCAGGTGGGCCCAGAAATCCTAACTTCATTTAGAGAGAAGGAAAAATGAATACAAAGAACTGAATGGATAGTCCAACATATACACCTCATATGTGGCCCTACTATGCAGCCTCCAAAAGAAGCCAGATCCTATGCATGAAAGGGAAATTGCTAACCAACACAGGTTTGCAGTCATACATTTAAAACCACAAAATATTCTGGTTTTAAAACAGATGCAGACAAGCTACCTCTACTGTTGACAATAGTGCTTCATTCTGAGAAAATAACATAGATCTGGGAACCTTGGAGGGAGACTTTGTAGGAGGGTATGATCATCTTGTCCATTAATGAAATTTCTGCAGCAATATAACCACGTTATCACTTTTTAAATGCAGAATATCATTACTGCAAATTACAGTCCACAAGACTTAAGAAGCAAGTTATTCCCAGATTTACCAGACACTAAACACTTCTCTGACTGTCTTATTCTACACCCCCACACAGTGCCTCATAAATTCTTACCAAACAACTCAGCTCTCTCCTGCAGAGTTTATTATACAAAGACTTCCTTGACTGACCCCTAATCAGAAGCACACTTATCCAAAACCTGTGTTTCTTTACTAGCCTATGGATTTTAACACATTGCTCTCATTAAAATTGACTTACTCTCTCTTCCTCCTAAAACCACAGGGCTGCTGAAGAACAAAGACTAAATCCATAATTTCTAACCAGAAGTCTGGTCCATGCACAAAGGAATGAACGGCAATGCTGTCTATAATTCATTGTATCAAACTGTCACTAAAAGCAACCTTCATCTATCTGGGCTCATAATGAGACTCTTAACTCAGGTTTTGCTGGTCTTCCTGTTAAAATTGTGTAACACTTTCTCTCCCTCCCTCATTGCATCCCTCCATCCCCTCCCTCATGAGTGCTCCCCATTTCTTATCTTCACCTTTGTTTTAGTCATGCCCCCCTTGTTTCTCATGATGCGAGTGTACACGATGACAAGATCCAAGACAGAATGAGGACATGTCTATATAAGTCGCTAAGGTGTGTGACTCGGTGAACTTCACACTCTACGAGTGTTGGGAACAAGCAAAAGAAACTTACTCTAAGCATTACCATTTCCCTTTCAGACCCCATTTAATCACAGGGAGAAACTAAATTCAAGGTTCCAGGCCTAAGGGGAGCTGGGAACGTCCCTATAGCTGAACAGTTATATAGTTGTAAACAGTTGTCTGAGTCCAGATACCTCAGGGACAACTCTTCCATTTTCTGGCAGGATTAAACTAGTTCATATTCCAAGGCCTAGGAACAAACACCTATCCCACTTCCTCAAATGTTTTATTAACTGTGTGTTAACTGGTAAAGAATCTAGAAATTGCTCTTATCTAGACTAAGGTGCATAAGTTGTAAAGATAAATAGATAGATAGATAGATAGATAGATAGATAGATAGATAGATAGATAGATGTGTGTATACATATGTATGTGTTGTGTGTGTGTGTGTGTGTCCTGTTATGACCTAGTTAACTATATGCATTACTCACTCCTTCATTTCCTTATCACTCTGAGCTTTGTACCTAAGGTCTAGGAGAATGAATTAAGAACCTTGAATCCAGGTGCCCTGGATATGGCCCCATCTTTACTGGATACTTCCTTGTTTTAACCCATAATGTCAAAATACAATTGTATAACACCATAGCTCACCCCAGCTCACCCCAGCTCACCCCAGCTCACCCCAGCTCACCCCAGCTCACCCCAGCTCACCCCAGCTCACTCCTTGCTTCGTATCCCCATCTCTTAAATATGCAATACAGCATCCCCTCAGGGATATGGCTCAGATCCCAAACTGGCCACCTCCCTGAAGTCTCAGGAAATAAAGCTTTCATTTTTTAAAAGCTCTCTTGACTGAAGTGAGTTTTCTCAACTTCCACCCCAAACCCAACAGATGCAATTACTGCAGCACCTGTTCTACAGTAAATACTCGATGCACTCATGAATAAACCCGGAGCCACTCATCCCCCAGTCATACCACTTTCTCAAGACCAACATCCAGGAGCTCAGAACCCAAAACACAAGCTAACAATCCTTCGTGAATGAAACAAGGGTTATAGTCCACACATTAAATACGTGGATTTGTAGAAACTGTCACATCCCTTCTGAGAAAGCACTTCATGTGCAGTTTGACCTCAAATGACACAGGTACAATAACCAATTTCAGAAACCGGCACCTCTGGTTTTGAAGTCCTGTGGCTGCACTTGCTCCCTGTGCCACTGTGTTTGGGGCATGCTGTTTTCTCTGACCATCTGAAGAAACATGAGATGCTCTTTCTCAAGGACTGCTGTGGTTTGGTGCACACAAGGTGCTTAGTACAGCAGCTGGCACTTGATCAAGTGACATCAGCTATGGCCGTTGGTCTTTGTTACTCAATTTTCTGCTACATATTACAAAAAAAAAAAAAAAAAAAGAAGAAGAAGAAGAAGAAGAAGAAGAAGAAGAAGAAGAAGAAGAAGAAAGAAAGAAAGAAAGAAAGAAAGAAAGAAAGAAAGAAAGAAAGAAGAAAGGACAGAAAAGAAAAACAAACAAATAACAAACAAAACAAAAAAGCCAGAATAGACATACAAAAGGAGCTTCTGGGATTTATAAAGCTCTTTGTCTTCAGTCCTTTTAAAGTAGCTTAATGTATTTCAATGGTACTGAAAGTGCCAGCAGAATTACAACAGGGAGGAAAACTGCTGCCCACATTAAAGTCAAGAGAAAACAAGGGTTTTCTCACACTGAAGAAAAAAAGAGGCAACAAAGTATTGTGATAATAGGTATTTAAATACATGCCCAAGACTTTCCTTAAAAAGGCAGTTGTGTTTGCTAAAGAAATGTATAAATTATTCCCACAGAGGCAGGTGAGCACCTGGGGGTCATGGCCTCATCAGGACATGGACTACAAAGTAACCATAAAACAAGACAAGAAACTAGTCTCTCTGACACAAGAAAATGTTAGTGCTGATGGCGGGAAGTGACCTAAGCCGGTAAGGATGGAAATGAGGAAGCTGATGTCATTTTAACTTGGCTATATCTATAAAGATTCTCTGTTCAAACAGGGTCTAGTATAGGGGCTTAGGTGCAGCAGAACTCAATCTGGAAAAAAAACCCAGAGATGTTTGGAGTGAATGCCAAGAACCCAAGGGGGTTAATGTACACACTGCAAGATAGAGAAAGGGGGGATTCAATAAGACGACTCCTTTCTACTTATCCAGTTAAAAGGAATTAACATGAACGAACCCACTAGGAGGCAAAACCACACCTAAACATACTTACAGAGATATATTTTTTATTAGGAGGGAAAATACACTTTGAGGTCCTCTGTGTCTTTGTCTCTGATAGGTATAATGCATTATTCACAATGTAATTCCTCTCCTCTGATGGAAAAGCTCATAATTCCAGTCTTCAGGGAAGCAAACATCTTCCTTCGTGGTTCTAAAATTAAGAGGTCATGAATTGAAAAATTCAAAAATTTACTCTAACAAGAGATTTGGTGATTTGTCTAACTATTTATTATGTCCACTACCCCTTTCCAGCAACCAATCTGCCAAAACCTCAAAGGCAGGGCACACTTGGGAAAATTGATCCTCATGTTTAATATTTATAGACTTCAGGAGTGCTAATATTATAAAAGTCAAGTACATAAGTCATAGTACAAACACTGCCAGATGCTTCTTACATTGGCATTTGCAGAAATCAGGGTACAGGTAGTTGACAGACATCTGGAGAAGTGCAATGTTTTCTGCCCTATTTCAATGTTCCAGATCAACTTTAACAGTGAAAACTGACTACTCCTCAAAGTCATGGTAGAGGGCCTCTAGAAAAGCATGCTGGGTATCTGAAGAGAGGAAGGCTGTAGTTATTAATTTTATCAATTGATTCAAGTCTTGTAATTGATTTTCTCTCATGCACTTGCTGCTAGTCAATCCCACTTGACTTTTTAATGCTCTCTTTTATATATTTGCATTTATTTTCCTTTTCTTTATCTTTTATACCTTTTTGCTAAGTGTGAGTTTGTATATGTATGCATTAACATGTGTGTACCGGTACATCTGCTCATGTCGGGGGACATGTGGAGATCAGAGGTTGACATCAGTAGTCCTCCTTGCATAGTCACTCTCTACTTAGGTTTTTTTGGGAGGGTCTTCCCTGTGCCACCCTAGCTAGTCCAATATTTGCTATGTAGACCAGGCTGGATTTGAACTCACAGAGATTCACATGCTTCTGCCTCCCAAGTGCTGGAATTAAAGATATAAGCTACCAATTCCAGGTATACTTCACTTTCGGGTATACTTCACTTTTTGAGACCCATTCTGTTACTGAACTTTGAACCTACCAATTCTGCAAGCCTGGGGATCCTCCTGTCCCAACTCCCTGAGATCACAGACAAAAGTCACAATGCCTGGCTTTTTCACATGGATTCTAGGGATCCAAATTCAGGCCTTTGTGAAAGTGAGGCAAACACTTTACTGAATGAACCACCATCCAAATCATTTTGTTTTGTTCTTATTAATGATGCCTGTTTATAATATTAACTAATTTAAAGAAGCTGTGTTGGGTTATATGACAGAGCCTGCCAGTCAGTGAACATGGGAACCACAACTAGGGGAGTGAGGATGATTATAGGAAAGACAGAAAGAAGATTCAAGAGACAGATATGGGGGAGGCTGCTGGTTATTACCATACCAGCAAGCAAGTTTACTTTCTCAGTGCCTTTTAAAGATGAGTAACAGGAAGCAGGACGCATTCTAGGAAGTTAAACAATAATCACAAATGCTTTCATGGTGAGTTTATAGTACACAGTATTTATATTTGAATAAGGCCATTTCCTTTAGGTTAGGACAGTCTCTCATGAACATATGCTTATGTGGAAGAACACGGCAGGGTATAATGCATGTCTTAATTAAAAACAAAGACAGATGTCACAAAGACAGATGTCAGCAGACTTATTCATGATTAATCACAAGCAAGAAGTCAGCTAAAATTAACTCAAGGTGCTCCCAACATGTCCCCCTCTTTTATCTATACAAGCCAAAGCTGTCTCAGCTATTGGTACAGAAAGACTTTGTCTGTCTTAGGCATCCCCTCAAGAAATGTGGACCTTACCCATCATCAGTGCATGAATCCTAGCATTCATGCCCTGTCTTAGGTTGATCCACCTCTGAGAGAATCTTACCTGTCTCTTTTATCTATAAGAGCCAAGAACTTTATCAGTCATGGAAAAGAAAGTTGTGTCTTTCTTAGGTTGCCATCTGAAAACACAGCTCTTACTCATTATTGGCACATGAATAATCTTACATTTGTGATCTGCCTTAGGTTGAGAAAGATTTCAGGATAATCTTACTTGTCATTGACTACCAACTTCTACCAGGGAAGACGCTGAAGCACTGACTTTATATAACTCTGTTTTGACATCTGTAAAAACTCAGATAATTCCTCTCAAAAGAACATGTAATAGACATGCCATAACAAGAATCATTAAAGTCAAGCCCTGCTTCAAACTTGATGTAAGAGAGATATAAATGAGGACCAGGAAGGAAAAATGGCCTGTAACTTTTTCAGAATATCATTTGCAATGATAGCAGCATCAAAAGACAAAGGCTTTGCATTTCTTAAACTTACAACCCCCTTATTCAGAGTTAAAAAACTAAAGAAGTATTAGTATTATGCCTGTTTACTCAGGTCCAATTATGTTGACTCTCATTATACATTTTTGGGGGTGATACAAATCCATTAAATATTGAGCATGAGATTCCAAATGGCTTCTGACTTTCATTCCTTGTACCTCATCTCCCATGATCTGCACTATATCATAGAATGTATCAATTCTCTTTTCTAGCTGTCTAACCAAATCTTTTTACAGGCAGAGGGCATTGGTTACATTTTCTGCAAGATGATTAACATAACTAGCTGTTTGTACCTCTTGTACTAAAGTTAACACAGAAGTAGTAGCATTGGCTATAAGTGTTATGAATGCATCAATACCGGCAATGGTCAGCCCAACCATACCTTTGTACCTTGCCAGAGCATAATCTAACTCTTCCAGTAGTTGTAAGCCTTTTTCAGAATACCAGGACTCAGATAAATTTACAGGAATCATAATAGAATCTGGTTGATATACTACCATTACAGATTGACTGTCATAAAGTGCAGAAACACAATTGGACAAAACACAAAACAAGAAACATTGAACTCCTTATCATAGCCAGTAACAAAGGTAACATTCTCAGTTAGTAAAAGATTAGATGGGGCAATGCAGAATGTTACATTTACCTCACCCCCAGAACCTGTTCCATTTTTATCAACAAACATAGCAAACATAACATTATATAAGGCAGCTTCCAATTTTCAAATATGTTTCTAAAAAAATGTTCAGAACCTGACCCCAAATGACCATTGTCATTTCCTTTTTTCCAATATTTCCAGACCAGTCCATGATTGAGTCAGAATAACTGGTCACATTAAAGAAAAGACAAGGATCATAATAACAACTTCTCCATTTGACTAATTTTTCAAAAGCAGCATGCATAATTTCCATGCTCTCTGTCCTGCAATGTCTAAAAGCCTGAGGGAAGGCAGCTTGTCCAGTCTGAAATAGAGGCATTCCATCTTAATGTTTTGTACTACATTCTTAGAAATATTTTTCCAAGACTGAGGGTCCACAGAAACACATCCAGCATTGGTACTATTTCTAGAAAAACAAATATGTAGCCCCTGACCCATAGTTGTGTAATTCACCAATTATACTGTTTATCCTCTCAGATGAAGGGAATCCCAATAGCTGAGTATTATCAGAGGTTACAAGTACTTCTGGTCTTGACCATACCAAAGAATGTAGCAAAGGTGGGTCAGGAACATATGCTCAGTACAACTTCCGTGTCACCATCATTGGAGCATTCAACAAGATTATGGTCAACATCATGCTTTGTCCCAGCTTCAGCATGCCTCAACAATCACTGTGGCAGCCACCATGCTCCTTCAGCATCCTGTGGAAAAGCACAAACATGCCCTCTTCCCCATATTAGTACCCATTGGGACCATGCCAGTAAGCAAATTCCTTCCATTTCACCTGGACATATGTACACCAAGTTGTAGGGTGCCATAGACACTCAGCAGCAGAGAGTTCTTTGGCATCCAAGGTCAAAAAATTCAAAATAAATTTTTGTAGTAAAGGAGTATACAACTCCCCCTTTTTTACTTTTTGAAACTTGTATTTTAGAGCTCCCATGGGTTTGTTTCATAATTACCTGTCCTTGAAGACATCCAAAATTATGTACTTTATATAGATTATAACTTATGTTTTATAGATTTAACTCATAGTTAATTCATATTTTAACATATATAATATTTAGTGCATATAATTCATATTTACTGTATATAACATATATTAATATATAAATCATTTTCAATGTATATAACATATTTAACTCATTTCTATTTAATGTACAATTTATATTTAATGTGGACAATTCACATATACACATACATGTATGAATATGTATGTAACTGTTATGTACATGTTTTAATGTACATGATTTCTAACTTGCATGATATATGTTAGTTTATATTTTTTTATATTTGAGGGCACTTGCTGGATTGGATCAGAAAAGGCAGGTATACTTACCTGGACTCCATTTGATCTGTTACAGACATGTCCAAGTCTTAGGACTCTTGATTGCCTGAAGGTTATGTGAACTTTAATTTAAATTAGTTTAAATTAAAATGTGAATTTTAATTTAATTTAATTAAAAGGATGCACATTAGTATTGACCATTGTATTGAAATTCATATTTTAGAAATAAAGTTAACAGGTGTCTGTTAGACAACAAGAGTAGACACATGCCTTTGAGACCTAGTGAAAGCTATAGGTTTGCAGCTATTGATATACAAATTGAAGAGATGTTTTTAGCATGATGAGAAGCCTCTTTAAGTTTATATTCAGAAAACAAAGGGAAATTAAAATCTTAAGCTTGTGACTGAATTGCAAACTGCCAATGTTCCATTAACTTTTCAGAACTCCACTGATCAATGTTAAAATTCTGAAATAATAATAGCATGGGGGGGGGGAGATAAAACATTTTCAAGTTTTTTTCCTTAAATCATTTCTTATATCTTTATAACTTTCATTTATATAACTTAAAACATCATCTTAGACCCTTCAACATTTATAACTTGCATTTACAAACCTTAAACATCTTCACTTGCACTTACCAACTTAAAACACCTTTACTTGCATTTACCAACTTTAAACATCTTTCATCTGAAGCATTTTTTTCTAGATCATCATCATCCAATTTCTTTTACATTCTCTAACATTCCCCACTCGCCTTTATCAATATCAAGCATTTTTCATAAGCATTTTTTTCTTAGACCGTAACAGTCTGGAGTTACTTCTCCCTTGTTACTTGTTCCTACCCTCCTTGCCCTCATCGCCAGTCTTAAGAATTCTTCCCCAGAGGAAGTGGTGGCTGCTTATAACAAACAGTGCCAGGAGCAGGCTGATATTCACTTTCCATTACTGACACATCCCATTTTCTCTGGGCAAACAGGATGATCTCAGCAAGGAGAATGAGGGTGTCTCTGCTCTGACCCTCCAGCAGGCTCCAAGCAGTCCTCTAGCCTTGCTGTCCCAAGTCCCTCACTCACTAGCCCTTCTGCTCTTACCCCATCAAAGGCAACCCAAGCTTACCCCCTGCATGATTTAAGGGGACTTTGCCTTCCAGCAGTCACTCCTACAGTGATCTTCCCTGTGATGCCCCATTCCTTGTACCATACTGTCTCCCTGCATCACCCCACCCCCAGCCCCTAGGCCTCATTCTCCTCAGGTATATTGTGAGGCTTTCCCTACCAATATTGGCCCTGATGCAGTGACTAGGCCCTGGATTCCAACTCATCTGGCAGACTTGTCACTAATCAGAAAAGCTGCCAACAACTCTGGCCCAGATTCTCCTTATTCTGAACAAGTACTAAAGCAATGGGCTATGTACCTCCAGACCTATTACAATTGGTATTGTCTCCTCAAGGTGATGCTAGACCCTGCCATGTTCCTTAATTGGAGGTCTTCATATCATGACTTGGCTGAGAATCAGGCTAGGCCTAACCTGGAATATAGCCCTAACATTACCTTCAATTTGCTTATTGACCATGGACTATATACATTAACCCTGTCACTCAGGCCACTATCGGACTGCATGAATACTTTAACCAGGTTTCTGATCTTGCCTTTAAGGCCTACACCCCTCAGGACCCTTCTGCTTACTTTCACAATCTTGTCCAGACGGGGGAATCCTTCACGTACTTCCTTTCCCATGTGACTGAGGCAGTAGAAAGGTAGATTGATGCTGGCCCAACCAGAGATATGCTCATTAAGCCGTTTCCATGAGAGGACCTTAATGCCCCCACTCTCAATGCTGTGGCAGCCATAAGGAATGATGATATCAATAAATGGGTTGTTGTTAGTAGTGATTTGGAGCCTGGAGTGGGACCCATTGCATCCCTGACTGTCTTTATTGATGCCTTAGTCATGGAGCATTATAGAGGACATGCCCTCCTCCTGAAGGGCCCCCTGATCACATCTGTTGGGGCTGTGGTAAGCCTGGTCACTTTAGATGGGACTGCCCCTCATCTAGGCCCAAGACCAGATGTCCTCATTGTAGCATTGGCAGGATTTGAATGGCAATCAGGGATCTTTTACACCTGTTGTGCTGAAGTTCCTCACAACCATTGGGAAAGAGATATTCTGGAAGACATGAGTGCTGCCCTTACTACAAATAATCATACCTTTTTTTTGATGACATTATGCAACATGACCAACTAGACCTCTCAGGTCACAAAGTCAGGGATCACCTCCAATTTTAATGGTCACTGCCCACTCAGTGAAAATTGACATCAAGGTACCTGACCCTATACCATTGGCATGGCGGTCTGAAGCTGATATCCGGGTGGACCAGTGTCCCATTTTGGAACCTAAGCTTTCTGCTCTAAAGGAACTGGTCTTGGAACAATTAGCTTTGGGTCATTTGGAACCTTTGACCATCAGATATAATACTCTCATTTTTGTCATTAAAATGAAGTTAGAGAAATCTAGGTTTCTACAGGATCTAAGAGCCATTAATGAACATATGGAAAAAAATGGGGACTACTCAAGCAGGACTGCCTCATCCTAGTGCTATCCCACCCAAGTACCATATGTGATCCTAGATACTAAGAATTGCTTTTTCCAGATCTCTCTGGATCCCCAGGATAGATGTTTTTGCCTTCACAGTATTGGAGCCTAATATGAGTAAACCAGCTAAAATGTATCAGTGGACAGTCCTGCCTCAGGGCATGAAAAATAGCCTTACAATTTATCAGCTATACATGGCTGAAGCCATACAGGGAGTCCCCAGGGATGCCCTTGTAGTCCATTACATGGATGATATTATGTTTACACACACTAGCCTGCCCAATCTTAGAAGGCTGTCTTCTCAATTATTGCTTAACTTAGAAAAACTCAACTTGACGGTTGCTCCTGAAAAGATTCAGAGAGTTCCTCCATATGCCTTCCTGGGCTTTTTCTATTAAGATTAAGTCCCTGGCTTCTCCATCATGGCAAAAGAATCCTACTCCCTTGTGGAACTATAACAATTGTATGGAACTGTTTACTGGCTAAAACCTTTCCTGTCTATTCTGGACTAGATGATGAGGCACCTCTTTTCTCTCTTGGAGGGGACTAGCAGCCCCTCCACTGGGGTTAAACTAACATCTTAGGCTAGCAACCTACTACAGAAAGTTATGGCACTCCTTTTTGTATCAACTCTGGAAAGGCATGATTCAGGGAGACCCCTCCTGGTTATAATTCTGTAGTTCCTCTTGAGGGGGCCCTAGGAGTGTTTTGGCAGAATGGGCCCCTCATGTGGTTGCACCAGTCTGATTTACTTAAGGTTACCTCAAAGTTTGACAATGCCTTCCTTCTGCCTTGCCCTTAAGGCAAGAGGCTTAGCAAAGGAACCAGACAAAATAATTCTACCATTTTCCTTATGATATTTGCAATCATTATGGAAAGATTCCATCAGCCTTCAATAAATGGTGGCAGAATTCACAGACTCATTGGAAATCACATGCCACCAGACAGGCATCTTCTTGCTTTGTCCCAGCTGTCAATAACAGTTAAACTCCATAACATACCTAGCTCTCGCCCCATTCCCAAGACAACCATGGCCTTTTCTGTTTCTAATAAAGCTAGATATGGGATTCTTATCCAAAGACCTGGGGGAAAAGGACACAACTCATAATTCTCCCTAATCCTGGATCAGTGCAACTAGGTGAATTATTTGGACTCCTGGAAATTTTTGAATGTTGCCAAGAGGAGCCAGTTAATATTTCCTCAGATAGCCAATATGCAGTATAAGCTGTCTGTACCCTGTCCTCCTGTATTAAAGAGCAAAACAGCCCTATACATGTCTGTATGTGATTTATCCAGAAGGCTCTCAAGAATAGGGCACATCCCTGGTTGATCACATAATATGCCTGGCATATCAGCAGAAGGGAATGGGAGAACTGATTCCCAGTATGGCTATAGACATAGAATTGCTAGAACAAAGCAGAATGTTATACCAGCAATTTCACCTTTCCCCTTCGAATTTATATAAACTCCTGATTGAATTGCCTAAGTTCCTATGTAAACATCTTGCAATGTCCTGTGCAACATGCTCACCTCTTACATCACTGGGGCCCCTTGTCAGATCAGGAGTTAACCCTAGAGGTCTACTCCCCAATGCAATCAGGCAAGTGGATGTCACCCATTATCCAGCATTCAGTAATCTTAGGTTTGTACATGTTGTGGTGGATACTTGCTCAGCCTTCTTATATGTGGTGACCATGAAACTTGAAATGGCCTCTCCTGCTATTAAGGCCATAAAATCAGCAATGCTGGTAACAGGAGTGCCTTGGGCACTCAAGACTGACAATGGACCTGCTTATTCATCTCACCAGTTCAGTGCCTTCTTATTCTCATGGAGAATAAATCACCCTATAATCCTCCAGGCCAAGCAATCGTGGAAAGAGCAATTTGTTCCTGGAAGGGAGCACTTGCTAGGGTCACTTCCCCAGAATCCAAAAGAGATCCATACCTAACATTGGTGGAGGTCCTGTTCCATGTGAAGTTTCTGCCCTTCAATGAGAAAGGGCTGAGCCCTCTTATAAACATTGGGCATTTTTGCCAAGGGACACTCCTCTCCCATTGGTCAGATGAAAAGACCCAATAATCTCTCAATGGCAGATGCCTGCTCCACTTCTGTCAAAAGGGTGAAGTTATTGTGTTTTCCCCCAGGATGCAAGTGCATGAATATGGGTGCCCTCGAGAAATATTTGCCTGGCCATGGACTAGAGGGCGATGAAGGAGCCAAAAGACCAGGACTGAGAGATGTAATGTACATACTATTTTTATTAATTTTTCTTCAGCCTGGGAAGGCTGATGATCTCTGGGCTTTGGTACCCCTACCCCCATTCTTTTGCCTGTGACAGTTAAGCCTCCAACCTACCCTGCTCTTTTCTCTTCCAGTGTGAGATTGGGTTTGCCCTTCATGGATTTAGTCACTAGTACACAATGATTAGAAGGCATCTGATCCACTGAAGGAGTTCTTGGCTTTACCACTAATATCTCCTCCATTGGCCATGGGGGACTTTTGTGGTAATCTAACCTATAACACCATGTTAGACATGAACTTCACATTCCCCATACTGATTACAAATCTCTAAAGTATCCACCAAGCATATCATGTCCATGCCTGCTTCACTGCCCAGGGTCCCTCAAATGCCCACTTTCATATCCCCTGGGAGTACTGCCAGCCCACACTTCATGTAACATTCTCCAGGGACTACCTGTATTGTCATCTACACTCACACTTGACATGTAGAGGTTTACCTCACATGATGCTTCCAATATTACTCCCATGTTAACAGGGTTCCCATCAACTTCCAATATGGCCCTATTATGAGCAATTGGGATTTATGTAGTCCCTCTAATTGTCTTGATTTATGCCTCCCTTACTCTCCTAAAAGGTAGCCATCTCTTTAATGGGACAAATTTTTATATAAACCCCTTGGCAAAAATGTGGTCGGGGTGACTCCTGTGAATGTGACCATTGGAAGCCAGGTTGGCTGGAAAGCCAACCCAGTCTGTGTCTGATCTCCCTTTTTCTTTCTGGTCACCAATATCTCCACTGTCAGACACAGCCTTAACTGCTTTAATGGGAAATGTCTCCTGATGGCCTGTTGGATGAGATGCTCACCAACAGCTATCCTGATGATGGAAGCTGCTGCACTTGGATGCCTGTGGTGAATACCACCCACTTTCATGCCATCACTCTGATGGCCCAGACTCACTTACCACCCCTAACTGGGGAAAGAGGAATTTTGGTATGACAGCTACCATCACTGCAGCCATCATTGCAGGCATTGCTGGGGCAACAACAGCTGCTGTTGCCTTGACCCTGACAGCCACTATGGCAGAGACTGTCGGTGCTGTAGTCGCTAAGTCAGCTGTGGTGCTGCAGACACAGGAGGTACTAAATCAACATGTTTACCAAGCCATCCACATTTGACAACAACACATTGACTTACTGGCAGAAGAGTTGGCCCTTGTTAGGGACATGTCTTTATTGAAATGTGACCCCAGGTTTCACTCAATCTACCTAACCCCTTACCAGGTACATAATGCCACTGAAGCCCAACAACAGTTGGCTCAATATCTTAAAGGTACCTGGTCAGACAAATTCCTTAACTATTCTGTGCTGTTAAGGGAGAACAGCCAATCTCACTAGGACAAGGGTATCTGTGTTCTCCCTAGATGCCAGATTCTTGGGGAAAATGTGGGACAATATTAAGAGGCTGTTTGACCCTCATGGATAGCCACGTATGCTATGATGGGAGGAATTGTCATAATAATTTGTTGCGGCCCGAGCTGGCCCATGTTTGGGGGCCAAAAATGTCGAGAACTACTCTGCCCCACACTTGGGGGCCAAAATGTCTCGGACTATTCTGTCAATGTTGGGACCCACACTGCCAAAAGCCTTGGGGGCTAAATTGTTAGAGCCTGCACTGCCCCAAGCTGCTCGGGTTTTCGGGTCAGGGTTCAGCAAGAGAGAGAGAGTAAGGACGGACACAAGGAATAGAGACCAGACAGAGTGTGATTCAATCCTGTTTATTCTTCAGTCTCTCTTCCTAGTCAGTATCAAGTCTTGAGTTCCTAGTCCCTAGTCCCTAGTCCCTAGTTCCTAGTCCCTAGTGCCTCCAAGTTCCAAGTTACTTCTTCCAAGTGCTAAGTGCCTAATGTCTAATAACTAACTCCAAGTTGTTCTGAACTCTTCTGTCTGCCTTTTATATGTCTCACTTTTAAGCTACACCCTTAAGTCACCACTTAAGTTACACCCTTAGGTCTTATCTCTAAATCTGATCTCTAAGTCATGTCCTTAAATCTCGGCTCTGAATCACAGCTTTAAGTCTCATACACACAAGGGAAGATCCTGGGTATCTAAAACAAGATGTTATCAGAGTGTGCTCAGCTGTTGTAGGCTGATGTAATCAAATCTCTTGTCAGGGTATATGGCTCAAAATGGCTGCAAGGATGATAGCCACCTTTCTGTCAGTTCTCCATAATAATTATTTTGTTTCAGTGTCTCACACAGCATATCTCCAGGCTGCATTCCATAAAAAAGGCAACCTTCCAGGTGCTGATGGCTCTCAAAAATCCCAATTGCAGCCTCACTAAGGAAGTAATCAAAACCTGGATGGCAGAGATCCCTGAGACCACCATGTAGGCTGTTCTTCAACTCCCCCTTGTGTGACATGCCTCCAGAGTGATATCTCTTTGAGGGCTGGTAGTCAATGATGTATAAGATTCTGGAAGACAGAACAACCTAAGACAGACATGATCTAGTATACTGGGAGTCTTCCAAGGTGGGGTCAACAATGTTGAGACAATGGTACCCCAGCTTCCACTAGGCTGTCAAAATCTTAAAGCAAAAGGGTAGAAATGTAAGAGGAACAATGCAGCTGCCTCTGCATGAACACCAGGGATCACACAGCCACAAAGGCATCTCTTGCAGGAGGACCTAATTGAGGACTGCCTGAGAAACCAAGGATCACTGACACAGACAATGCCAACCAATCAGGGACTACTGTTTAGACGAGATGCTTTCTTGGGACCAATGGGGCACAGGTGGAGGGTATTAAAGGAGCTTGCAACAGCATTCAGATGAGCTTGCTGCAGTGTTTCTTACCTGCTCCTGGAGTCTGTGCTGTTGATTCCATGTCACCTCACCTCCAACCCCCAAGGGCAAGCAGGGTCAGGCAGTAAGTTGTCCAGAGCACAGGAAGCAATAAGAGATCTTTAAACTCTTAAAATTCCTACCTAGGAAGAAGCAGAGTAGGCATTCCTTATGAAGCATAACCATGTGGCATGACAGGGAAGAACAGTGCTTAAGGTTACATGGGATATTAGCCAGAGAAAGACAACAGAAAAGTAGTAGCTGCCTTACAAAGCACAATTAAAATAAGTCACTCCTGAGACACTGGAACAAAGAGGAGACTCAAAGCAAAGGCTCTGTCGGTTGTAGAATTAAAAAAAAAAATTCAACAGGTTTTCTCTCTTGGGCTTTAGTGCTGAGCATCACACAGCCACCCCCTCTGTATTCTGAAGAGGCATTCTTCTTTCTGCATCTTGTGTGCCACCTGCTCACATGTGACAGCCTCACCTTTCTGTGCTAAAAATGTCCTTAGTGTCTCAAAGATGTCTTTATTCACACACAGTTTCTAAGACATTAAGGAACCTGAGGGGAAAAAAGAGTCATCAAGCAAGCCCCAGGCACGTTGAGATTGAACAGAAGAAAAAAAAAATGTCATTTTCTGACCCACTCTGACCTCTCTAGAAGAGGTTCCATCTCTTTGTATCAGCCTGTGGTTCAGGTGTGGCTGCCACAGGGATCAGATAAAAGCTGAGAGGTGGAGAGTAAGAACATGATGTAAAATTAATGGAAACTAAACTAGGTTAAAGGGGATCATGTAGCAGAATATTTTCCCCACTACAGTTTACACGAAACTTGGTAATTTGGGAGGCGCTAATGTGGGAGGAGAAGGAGAGGAAGAGGAGGAACTAGGGGAAGAGCAGAGATGTAGGAGCCATGGAAAACCACAGGTCAAGGATGGTCCTGGGTAACAACTTATATCTAGGTTAGTTATTTGAGTAACACCTCTAATTGTGTGGGCATCTTGTTAGTTAAGCATTACCAAACATATAAAGTCTCTGAATAATCTTTAAGCATTAGAGTCTCATTTCTACTGTGTGGATAGCATGATGGTTTGGGCTCAGCCCAACCTTGTAGAGACAGTGTGGTAGATTGGCAAAGCCATCTCCCATGTTGGCATCTTGTGGTGGCATAGCCAGTGCTTTGGCTGGCATGAGTTGCAGTCAGAGTTGAGCATTGGAGGGAGCATGCCATTGCTCATGGCCTCAGGCCTTGCCAAGTCAGGAAGATGGTGGCCCCATAACACAAGACAGATCGGGTGCTGCCATTTTAAATATTACCTGTAACATACCTACACTGACCTCCGACCTCCACACATATGGGCACATATGTGTAAACACATACTCACACTTGTACTCACACAACACATATATGTACAAGAATGAACATACACAGACACACACACACACGCACACACACACACACACACACAGAGAGTAAGAGTCTTTGTACAAAAAGAATCATGTATGCTTTAGTTTTAGGGAAAACCTATTTTTTCTTAGAACCTAGTCAAAGTACTTACAGGATTGCTTAATGTCAGTCTCATAAGAAGAAGTCGGGCAGCTCCCAAGAGTGAGATGAAGGGTCGTGAATGCAGGCCTAAAGTTCAGAAGCTTGGACCCAGTCCCAGTCCTGCCAATAACACACTTTTCTTGCTAAAATGAAAACAGTGAAATTCAGCTTTAGGGCTACTGTGTGGACTGAGTTCAGTTATTGATGTGAATGTCCTGAGTACACATTAGTCTCCCAATCAACATGTATAACTCAGAAAAAAATAAGGCTTATCTTCTTTCAAAAAGAAATGAATAGCTGACTCCAGGTCCCCAGAAGCTGGAGTTAGAGATAGTTGTGAGTTGCCACATGAGTGCTAGAGACAGAACTCAAGTCCTCTGAAAGAGCTAAGGTCACTTAACTGCTGAACCATGTCTCTAGCCTCCACAATACTATAAGTCAGTGAATAACCAAGAAGCGGAAAGACATAGACATTCAGATGATAATTAAGAAATAGATGGGGAGCTGGAGAGCTGCCTCAGCAGTTAAGAGCACTGACTGCTCTTCCAGAGGCCATGAGTTCAATTCCCAGGAACCACATGGTGGCTCACAACCATCTGTAATGGGATCAGATGCCTTCTTCTGGTGTGTCTGAAGACAGCTACAGTGTACTCACATACATAAAATAAGTAATTAATTAAAAAATAGAGAAGTAGATTACTAAACTCAGAAAGCCTATCTCTTCTCTTCTGAGTCATGGGGGTGGAGTCTAGTCTTGCCAGTGTCTTGCTCTTTCCTCAGCTAAACCATGCTTACATTGAGAAATTACTGAGAAAAATCTATGCTTACATTGTGAGTCTATCACTTGTGGCTGTTGCTGACATAAGATTTCATGATCATAGAAAGTTGGAGGCTAAAGGAAAGTCTACAAGTGTTAATTTCACTGGTCAAGAATAAGATCACTACCATAGTTTAAAGCCAAATTTCAATCAAGCTTTAATTAAATACTGGCCAGGTTGATAAACTCTCTGGTCAGATCCATCTCTGGGTTTCCAGAAAATGGCTACAGAGTCACATTTTGCAGAGGCTTAAAGGGGCAAGCCCACAAGGCCACTGTATTTCCTATCAGGTCCAATCAGAGGCAAACATATATCCTGATGTATTTCTGCCTATAGACACACATCCCTCACACCAACACTCCACCCCCACATCCAATCAGGGGCAAGCCTACATTCTGTTATATTTTCTGCTCATGGACCTACCACCCACACTCGATGCAGGTGGAATTGAGTCAAACAAACTTGTTTAGGAGAATGAAAACATAAATAGCCTCCAGCTTTTAACTTTGGTTTTCACAGAGTACCATCAACCCAAGATTTCTGTATCTTTTTAAATATTTATTGAAACAATGATATTTAAAAGAAAGTATGACACCTCTGACACAGGCAGAAAGCTAGCAGCATTTTATTAAGTTGGGGGTTAAAATAATCACTATTCTTACAGTATTAATCTCACAAAGATAAAAATAACCCCCAAGCTAAAAAAAATGTTTTTCGCTACCCTTAAATTTTATATCTTATAGCCATGAAATTTTTATCGTTGCAGATTCTACCCTTTACAGACTATATCTTGAAAGCACTAATTTAGTTCAGACATCTTCAGTGATATGATCAAGGTCCTGTGAGAAAGGGCGATTCATCCAAATTCACCTAAGTGGTGGAAAAGCTGGAAACTGCTTCTAATATATCACACACACTCTTATAAATTTCAGAGAAGACCTTCTACAAAGGCCACTAGTTTTTCATGTCATTTTTGTTTGTCATTTTGTCTGTTTTGGTGGTTTTGGTTCTTCCTATAAACAGGGAGGCTATCTTGTCAGTACCTGTGTTTGTGTTTTCCACCCACACAACCAACCTTTGTCCTGTTTGCTTTTGTTGTTTGTTTGTTTGTGGGGTTTTTTGGTTTTGTTTTTTTGTCACTTTGACACAAGAGAGAGTCATCTGAGAAGAATGATCTCCATTTGAGAAATCATCTCCATCAGATTGGCATGTAGGCAAGACTCTCAGTCATGTTCTTGACTAGGAATTGATGTGAGAGAATCTATCCTACTATGGGCAGTGCTAATCCCTATGCAGATGGTCCTGGGGTGTACATAAGACAGTACCCTGAGCAAGCCACAGAGAGCCAGCCCGTAAGCAGCACTCATTCGTGGCCTCTGCTTCAGTTCCTGACTCCAGGTTCCTGCTCTTCCTGCTGTCCATCCTTTCATGATGGACTGTTGCTTTTGGTCATAGTGTTTTATCACAACAATAGAAACCAGAGATAGCCTTACCCTAAAAACTCATAAGAAAAAAAAATTGTACCCTCCTCAGTTTCGACTAATGAGTTGGAAATGCAAAACTCTTTAAAGTCTCAATGGGAAAGGAATTTTCTGGGGTTTTAATTCCTACAGCACATCAAACTGGGATAAAAATACACAAAGCTCCTTGATCTGAGGAGTAAAGAAGCTAATCAGAATTGTTCCCAATGCAACATTGCTTAGCTTGTCAGTAAGGACCAAGAATAAGTTCCCTTGGCCTTGCCATTATAGTCTTACCTTTGTATAATATCAGTTTACATAAAAAGACAAAATTCCCCATGCTCTGAAAGTTATTTCATGCTTCAACCATCAGGCAAACTGTCCCCCAATGAGCCAGAAATCTCTCTCTAGGCTAGGTATTAACATATTAACTTAAGCTGCTTGATACCACATAGACTCTAAAGTATCTAGCAAAAAGCTCACATATTACAGGAAGACTTTAAACAATAGACTCTGTTCATTCCTGAGGAATGAGGCTTAAGGACTGAGTCTCAGTCTCTAGTGACACTAACTTCCAAAGTAATTCATGCAGAGTCATCGATAGTGATTTAATCCCATATGAGCAATTAAATTATTCAAAGTCATGATTATCACTTAGTATCATTATTAGTGACATTTATTAGATCCTTGCTAATCTTTTTTGTATTCCATAATAACTATGGAGGCTTTTGAGATAGGTAAGAATTTATCTTCCTAGGGTTGGGGAAGACAGTTCAGTCATAAAGTGTTTACCCCACACTACGAGGACCTGAGTTCAAACTCCTCACTTACATAGAAAAGGCCAGGGATGCCAGTGCATGCTTGCAGTCCAGCACTAGAGAGGTGCAGACAAGATGCTATCTGGGATTCTCTGGAAAACCAGCTTGGCTTACATTGTCAGGCCAGGCAGCTATTCCAAGAAGTAAGTTGGGGACTGGAAAAATAGTTCAGCAGTCAAGAGCACTTAGGGGTGCTCTTGCAGATGACCCAGGTTCACTTCTCAGCACCTCCAATTATCTGCTCTCAATTACCTGCAACTCCAGTTCCAGGGTACCTAGTACCTTTTTCTGGACTCTGCAGGCACCAAAGATGCATGTATTACACATCCAAGCACATACAGGCAAACACTAATATACATAAAATAAAACAAAGTCAATACTAAAAAAAGGAAAGGCAGACAGCTCCTTAAGAAAAACACTCAGGGTTGATCTATAACCTCCACGCATGTACACACATGTATAGTCATGTAAACACACACATAACAACAAAATAACATGATATATATAGTGTCACATGCCCATACTCACACCACTCATTTAAACAGGAAGAAAATTTAGAAAACTAACTACAGTCTACTTGATGGGTTCTCCCCACTGTTTTTGAAAGCACACACCTTTGTCCAAAGGCAGTCTCAGCTGAAAGAGGAGCATGCAGTGAATAAAGGTGGCCACTGCAGGGGCCACTGACTCCTTAGCACTGTTCGCATGGAAATGAATGTGATAGAAAGAACTGCTCATTTATTCTTTAGCTGAGCTGGCCTTCAGGAAACAAGGGCATCTGCTCCAGCAAGGTGTGCAATTGCAAGAAACAAGAGGCAAGCAGCCTAGGTCAGGTAGGCTAGTGACCTTATCTTATACTATTGCAGGCCAATTGCACCAGTTCCTGTTTGGACACCAACAGACTAGGAAATGATGAAAATTCCCTCTGATCTAGTCTCTAGGAAAGGTGGAAGACTGGATTTCACTCTCAGGTGTGGAGAAGTTTATTTGAAGAAAAGAAGCTAATTCAGATGATATAAGTGGGAGCTGTGAGAAATTGAAGAAAACATAGGAGTTAGGAATGTAGAAAAAAATTGAAAAACACAAAAGAATTAGAGAGTCATCATTAGCAATAATCATCCACACACTATTCTGGAAGTGTCAAGGCCTGGGCTCTGAAAACTGAACAGGAGTCCATAAACACCACAAATGTAAGAAATTATCCCCCCTTTCCTGATCCTTAATCTGGGAGATATCCAGGCAGATGAATAACCCAGCTACACAATGGTCACCAGACTGTGTGAAGCTTCTCTGATAATGACAGGCATGCAGCCAGGATACATGGTCCCTGCTCATCTCTAAAACTTGTTAGCATTCTGAAACACTTTTTGAAAAAAATAATGAACAGGTCTTACTTGGTTTCATAAGTAAGCCGGCCATACAAAGTCCATAACTATCTGCCATTTAAACCACAGGAAACAGGTGATACCTGAGCTAAAAGAATAAAAATGTACTGGTCCAAAATGAGAAATTAACAGGACAGCTCCCACCATATTCTTGTGTGATTGAGGTACCTCCCTGCACAGGTTGGGAAGCCACCCTTCGTGGGTGCCATCAGGACAAAAGAAATTGTGTTCCACAATCCAAATTTACAGATGAAAGGAAAGGACAAGACCATAGCTTATCACATCTTCTAACCTACCAGGAATTTAAAGTGTGATAAAGGACAACTTTACTTTGTGAGAATACTTCTCTTATCCACTGCTTCATACCAGAGAGACCAACCGACTACCAAATGCCTACTGTATATTCTACATGGGAGCTGAGAACTTCACCTGCATTTCACCTCAGCATTCATCAAGGAATAGTGACAGGGTAGTAAAGCAAACAAGGACTCAAAGAGCCTGAATAAGGTTAACATGTGTCTTAGTCACTGTTCTATTGCTATGAAGAGATACAATGACCAAGGCAACTCTTATCAAAAGAAAGCATTTAATTGGGAGCCCATTTAGTTTCAGGGGGTTACTCTATAATTGTCATGGTGTGGAGTATGAACATATGCAGGCAGGTGCTGGAGGGGTAGCTGAGAACTACATCTTGATCCATAGGCAGAGAAAGAGCACCACAATGGGCCTGGTGTGAGTTTTTTGAAACCTTCAAGCCCATGCCAGTGACACACTTCCTCCAACAAAAACAATACCTACTCCAATAAGGCCACAGCTTCTAATTCTTCTCAAAGGATATGACTCCCTGGTGACTAAGCATTCAAATATATTAGCCTATGGGTGTCATTCTTATTCAAACCACCACAAGAGAGCCAGAGATACCTGAGTCATGACAAGAACAAAAGCCTATCTATATAACTGAAGTAAGAATCAAAGTGGAGTACCTTACAAATCAAAATCACCACCAGGAATAGGAAAGGGTGCTAAGCAAATCGACACCTTCTCAAAATTATCCAAAATGTTTCATCTCCCCTTTCTCAAGCTGGACAGCCAGTAAACAGAAAAATAAAAAGAATTATTAAGAGAAAATTAAGACTTTTTTTCTTACTTTCTGCTCCACACTGTATTCTTAATCAATATACTTTCTGCCCTGTACTAAATATAATTGTATAAACCATCATAGTTTCTTTTCCATATCCATCATAAATGCTAATTCACAGGCTGTCATTGCCTGATGCCGAGGAGAGGGTGGACCCAAAGAGATAGCTTGTTAAAATGCTGACAGGTCATGAAATAAAACACAATGAGAAAAGCAAATCGGTGTTCAGCAAGGGAAGGTAGAAGCCTGTGACTGAGATAATAGGATTTCCAGCCCTACACTTGCTGCAGTGGGACACGGAGGGAGGCTTGCAGAACATATGCTAGGGAAACAGTGGGCCACCCTAGGAGTCGGTAAGAGCCAAGACTTAGAGAACTTCATAAAAGGTCGAAAGACAAAGAAAAGAGAAGCCACTAGGGGAGAAGATGGAAGCCAATCTAGACAGGGTCACAGTCCCGTGCCTGGCCCTTTAAGGATCCTCAGCTTTTTGTCGACTGGCCCTTTAAGAGAATTGCTTGACCTGATGACTTTCAGTGTTGGTTGCCATTTGTACTTCTGCAATAAAGAGGCAGCAGAGGCTGAGAGGGTGGAATGAGGTCCAGCTGGCAGAAGAGCAGGATCAGAGGGTAGGGTTAGAAAAGACAGCTGGGAGCGGGAAGAAAGAAGGTTGAGTAGGAATAAAGAAGAGAGGATGGTTGGTGTGGAAAGGAGGTTAGAGCAGAGTGAAAATGGGAGCCTAGAGCCAGGAGAAGCTGACCTGAGCTGAGCCAAGAAGATACTGTTAGGAGATAGCTAAAAGTGAACTGGGCTGACAGAGTGAGAGAAGACAGCTGGTGACAGCTGAGCCAGGAGAGGCTGAGCTGAGCAGATAGGCTAGAACAGTTATAGTCTGCAGTTGCTGGTACTGGGAAAACTGGGAGAAGGACTGTTTCAGCACACTGCTGGGAAACCGTTGGGAGAAATGTCTGAAGAGCCTGGGCTGGAAATTGTGAGGAGGGCTGGCAGGGCGTTAAGGGAACTGACTACTGTTTATAAGAAAAAAAGAAATATTTAAGGAAGGAAACAAAACCCATGGTTTACACCTATTTTCTGGCTTTGTCAGCTTTTAAGTGTTTGAACTTTAGGCTCCTAACTAAATTCTATCTGTATTCTACCTACATATAAGGTAAAATAAATAAATAAATAAATAAATAAATAAATAAATAATTAAAACCATGGTATGTGACATATTAAAAACATACAGGTTACAGAGAAGTCTATTATTTAAAACTTTGTTTTATCTTATGTGCATGGGCATTTGCCTGCATGTATGTATGTGCACATGACTGCAGAGGCCAGAAGAGGGTGTTGGATCCCCTAGAACTGGAGTTGCAGTTGGTTGAAAGCACCATATAAGTGCAGGGACTTGAACCTACATCCTCTGCAAAAACAGCTAGTGCTCTTAACCGCTTAGCCATCTCTCTGGCTCCCTAATATTTACAACTTTTTAAAAATTGCTTTAAAAACTTAAGACTTCCAAGTAAATGAAACCAAAAAGAAGTATTACAATGGGTAGCACACAAATATAGAAAGAAGTCAGAAGATGCTACAACGAACAATTTGCCAACAAATTGGATAATGTACAAGAAATGGACAAATTCATACATACATACAACCTATAAAGATTGAGTAATGAATTTTTTTAAAAAATGAACAGCACATAATGAGCAAAATTGAAACCATAATAAAAAAATTCCCATCAAAGGTTAGAGCCAACTTCTTTATTGCTGAGTTATAGCAACTGCTTACAATTCCTGTCAACTCTCCCAAAGGCTGGGAGCTGGAGGGGAAAGGTGCTTCCAAAGCCATTATACAACTCCCATATTAGCATTGTATTATATTCAGAAAAGAATCCTATGAGGATAGAAAATTACAGGACAACATCTCTGAGGAACACAGATGCCAGAAATCCTCTACAATACACGAACAGGACAACTCAGCATTACAGTTAGGGGTGAGGTGGGATTTATCTCTGGGACTCAGAAAGATACATATGAATTAGTCAGTGTGGTGACAGACTGAAGATTAAAACCACAAATCACCAACACACACAGATACACACACACACACACACACACACACACACTCAGAAAATGCAGACAAGAGTATTAAAACTCTTAATATAAAAGATTTAAAGAGAAAGTATGTCAGGGCAGAGAGGCGACTCAGTGGTCTGGAATAAAGCTGGAAAAAAAAATCACACACCCTGGTTTCAAATATTACTGTCAGTTGTATAATAGTTATAAAGGGGAGAACATGATACCAATGTAAACACGAACACAGTATCAGTACAACAGGCTAGAAAAGCCACATATGGAGTGGAAAACGTGAGACCACAAAAGCCAGGGTGAAGGCTATAGCTTAGTTCTCACTTTACAATTCCCATTTACCATTAAAAGCACCTGGAGGGCCTAGGGGAAAGAACTGAATGTCTGAGGTTGAGAAAATAGAAAATAATCGTGCACCTGACTGATATTACCACAAAGCAATAACGTTCCAAAAAAGTGATAGGTCATTTGACTGGAAACAAAGAACCAACCTGAAGAGGTTGCTAAAGGCAGAAAAGTGGGGAGATCTGAGCAATACAATTAGTCATGACAATTTGGGGTTACAGCTTAATGCCAAAATAAATGTCTATGGATCTATACAGATAGGAATAACTGAAGAGATAAAGAGTGAGGGTGTTCTTCACACAAGAATTCTAATTAGAAGTGAAGGCAGAAGTAGAAAGTCACTGCCAGGGAAATTCTACAGCAGTATCAGTTACAGGCAGGATCCATCAGTGGATGCTAGGATTAGTGGACCAAAGGAGAAGAGAAACAACGTGTTTACTGGCTTAGACTCTCTCTACAACATAATTAGTATCTCCTTGGCCTCAAGGAGTAACTCCACAATGAAGCAGCACAAAGGTCACCTCCTTGACCAAGAGACCAGATATGATACCAGTGATGGAGGCCAGAAAAATACTTCTGTACCATTTTTATCAAAAATGCCTAACCTTAATTGGATAGTGAGAAAATATTAAGAAACTCAGGGTCAAGGACACTCTTCAAAGTAACTGATCAGCATCCTTTGGGACAAGGTCAAAAAAAACACAAAAAGCCTAAAGAGGAATGACCTCAGAGTTTGACACTGAAGGAGACCTGATTAGCAAAATTAACCAAATAAAATGTGATTCTGAGTTGATTCTTGGGCCAATCCAAGACACTGGCAACAAAATAATATTTTTTTAAAAATCTTGGTAAAATTTGAATGAAGTCTCTAATAGCATTATACCAATATGAATGTACTATATGTCTGTAGAGCGTGTTGATTAGCATAAGAGCAATGAGAGGTTCATCAGAGCTCAGAGCTGGAGAGATGACTAGCAATGAAAAACACTGGCGGCTCTTTAGAAGATCCCAAGTTTGGCTCCCAGCACACACATGGTGGTTCATCACTATCTGTAATTCCAGTGCCAGGGAATCCAATTCCCTCCTCTAGGATCTCTGGACACTGCACACATATGGTGTAGACATTTGTGAGGCAAAACACCTAAACACATAAAACAGTAATAGTAGTTAAAATACTAATAATAAAAGCTTAAATTTTTTAAAAAAAGAAATCAGACGATTTACATTATTAAAGATGAGTTCAAAGTAAAAACCTGTTTGCTTTCTTAATGACAGGAAAACCCAACCTAGCAGAAAACTTGTATTGATCAAGTTTTCTGTTAAAACAGCCAAGTGGGCCAAATTACTGGTTTTTACTACAAATTTGGTGTGTTTATCATTTGCATTGCAAAATGGAAGGAGTAAGATTGTGACCGTGACAGGAAAAATGTTGTTTTCATCTTGATGGACTTAGGGTCTGAAAGTCATCTAGGAAGCACAAAGGGGCCAGTCTGTGAATGGAAGCAGGGGGCTACAGTGTGGATCAAAAATGCACAGACACCATGCCCCCAATGGAGGCGCACACTTCAAAACAGGCTACCTACAGTTTGCTAACTTCATTTTCCCAGGGAAGAATAAGACTGAAGACTGGCTACAAACGACTTCTCTTCCTATCTGGTAAATGCTCTGGCCTTTCACAGTATCCACAGTCTGTCTGCCATCTTCAAAACCCTGCATTGGCACTGTTCCCACCATCTTTGAATATAAAGACTGCACTAACTACTCTCAGAAGTTCACAGCCCAAGGATTCTTTGCTGAGACAGTCTAAGTGTGATAGAACCATTATATTATTATATACGCATATGAAAGTATCCTAAGGAAGTATATCATTTCCGTCATAAACATATGCTAACGAAAGGATTCTGAAATGCAAAGACTCTCTTACAGCCCCAGGCAAGACTGGAGTCCCCTGCTGTGCCTGTGCTCTCCAAGTATTATATCAAGGCAGTCTCTCAATACACATAGTAGGAGGTGTCTGCCTTGTACCTCTAGAAATCAAAAAATAAGAAATCAGGGAATTGTACTGCCTTGTGTTGTAATTCTGCAAATACATGAATTCTGTGTGTACTGTATTAGGATAGAGACATTGTGGGAAATTCTTCTGTGTTTTTTAACTTAAGTGTCCTAGGCTAGGTACCATCTATTCCTATAAATAAAGCAATATGAACTACAAGCCAAACTTCCTCTCTTTGCTCTCATCTGTAACGAAAAACATCTCCCCTAAGAATCTCCCCTTGTGAGCTTCCACCAGATGTTCGAAGAGCCTCAGGGCATCTGACATGAGCACGCTCATAAACAGCTGTCACCTCCCCTGCTCTCCCAAGGAAGTTTAATGATGGTTAAATCAGAACAACACCTTGCTTCTCTTATGGAGGATGGCCCTGTGTCTACAAAGACACTGTTTCCTAGCTATCATGTGTGTCAATACTGCTTGGGTTTCAAAAACCGCTATCTGCCTGGTTTTGCTCAATGTAGTTTGTTTCTTAGACATACACAATCTGTCTACAAGCAGCCAATATCCATGGTAGAAAATAGACGGAAGGGTTGGAGGTGTAGCTTTGACGGCAGAGTGCTTGCCTGATGCCTTAGTTAGGGTTTTTATTGCTGTGAAGATACACCATGAACAAGGTGATTCTTATAAACGAAAACATTTAATTGGGATTGACTTACAGTTTCAGAGGTTTGGTTCATTATTGTCTTGGCAGGCAGACATTGGTGTGTTTTATAAAAAGATAAAGAGAGAGGGGATATGTTTTGGTGAATGTGTAGTCAGGTTTGGGGGAAGAGGGTACCTTGGTGGGCCCATCCCTTCCCCCTGAGGGACCAGCCACATAATGGTATAATAGTATACTATAGAATAGAGTTTATTCAAAGTATGGGAAGAGGAGTTAAATGGGTAGTAGAGGCAGAAAAAGGAAGAGAGAGAGAGAGAAAGAGAGAGAGAGAGAGAGAGAGAGAGAGAGAGAGAGAGAGAGAGAGAGAGAGAGACAAACCCAAGAGCAAGAGAGTGAAGGGGGCAAGCAGCCCCTTTTATAGTGAGTCAGTCATACCTGGCTGTTGCCAGGTAACTGTGGTGCAGAGCTTAGACAAAAATGCTAACAGACATGGTGTTGGAAAAGGAACTGGGAGTTCTACATCTGTATCCACAGGCGGCAGCAAGAGACAATTACACTAGGCCAGGCTTGACCATTCTGAAACCTCAAAGCCCACCCTTTAGTGATATACCTCCTCCAATAAAACCACACCTACTCCCACAAAGCCACACCTCCTAATAGTGCCACTCTCTATGGAACTATGGGGGCCATTTTTGTTGAAACCACCACTCACTCCTGGCATGCACAAAGCTCTGGGATCCATCCCTAACATCACTTATACTGAAAGTGGTGGTACATGCTTATAATTCTGGTTCTAGGGAAAGCTATCCTTGGATAGTCAGCAAGTTCAAGGGCAGCCTGTGCTATTTGTGACCCATCTCAAAAAAAAGCTCTGAATAAAAAAAAAAAAAAAGTAGGTTGATATATGAGGACATATCTCAGGGGTAGAGCAATCTCAAGGTCCTGAGTTTGGTAGAGAAGAGGAAGTCTTACAAGCACAAAAAGAAGAGGAGGAGGAAGAGAAGAAGGAGGAGGAGGGAGAGGAAAAGGAAAAAGAAGGGGGGAGGAAATGAAATAAAAGTTGATGGGGTTGAATGGCTTTTTTCCTCTATCCTAATACACTCCAAACACTGAGGACATAAACCCTCCTTCTCATTCTATCAAAAGAGAAAGAAAATATGCCTTTCATGTTCCTCCAAATGACACTGGAGACACAGTCACTCCTGTGTTTATCTGGAGCCACCCAAGCTGTCAGTAGTGTTTCTAGACAACTTTCTTCTGTAGACCAGAGTGCACTGGGCCTGCTTGATGCATGTAGTGAAGCAAGCCACAAAGCTCACCAGCCCTGAGTGCAATCGGTGAAACTCACCTCTCTCCATTTGGAATCATTTCAAAGTAGCACTTCAGGATGTTGTAGCTGCCTTTATATAAAACAGAACCTTTTGCTTATACCTTTCCTTCTTAAAAAAAAAAGGATAAAATGGTTGCTTGCATCAAATCTTTTTAAAGAGAGTCTGTTAATACAGCTAACGACTTAGAAAAACAACTGCATGCACTTAGATAATTGTACTCTGTGGCTTATGATTTTCCAAGAGCTTTCACATTTATTATTGAATTTATTCCTCAACACAGTTAAACAGTTCCTAACTAGACAAGATGACTGGGTGAAACCCACAGGAAGGCTCAGGCACCGAGTGGCTCACAGCTCGACAGGAGCTTCTTTGAACACACTAGAAAGCCCCAGAGGCCTCATGATTTACCCACAAGGTCACATAACCTGGTTCCCATCTCAGAGGAGGAAGCAAGCTTTGTAGTAACTCGGTGCTGACTTAAAAGCTGAAGGGCTTTGGTGCTGTTATGGGGAGTAAATCCTCAGGCTACTAACGAGGGGCTAGATGTCCTTCCTCACAGAAGGTTGATAGACATGTCCAAACAGCCATAGCAAAAAGAAGAGATCTCCAAACTTTCCTTCAAAAAAAAAAAAACAAAACTGCAAAACTGCTTACATATAAGAAAGTATGTCCATCAGCCTGTCATGGAAGACATGGCCAGTCAAAATCAGAGAAAACACTCCAGCTTTGAAAAAGGGAAACTGCAAACAATTCAAACCCCAGCCTCAGAGTTCATCTATCATGGACAGGTGCACTTCCCAAAAGAAAACCTCCTCCCATCAAATTGGTGAATTTATATAAAGGTTTTCCTACAGTGGCATTTTAATGTCTGGATATATATTAATAGGTCATTTCACTTTCAAAACACTCACAAGAACATTCTAGATTTGGTGAAATACTGTAGTTTAAAAACCACAGTTATGTGATCAAGAGATGGTTCATTGGTTAAGGGCACTGGCTGCTCTTCCAGAGGACCTGGCTTTGATTTCCAGCACCACATGCTAGCTCATAATCTGTTAAGTCTAGTTCAGGCTTCTAACACCCTCTTCTGGTCAACATGGGCTGCAAGATTCTTTGATTACAGATACTTTTTTTTTTTTTTAACTTAGAAACACTAGAGAAGGAAAACCTGAGACTTTCATGGGATAGGGAATGATATTGATTTGAGAGAAATTTCTAGAAGCCTGATCAGATAATAAATAGCAAGGTGGCCCAGAAAAACATTCTAGAAGTTCCAGAAGGACTTTGCAGGGGCTGAAGCCCTGTATGAGCAGAATAATTAATGCCTCTGAGCAGCTACTAGGAGCAGCAGGCTCTGAGTTGATTCTCCTCTTCACTTCTGCATTATTCTTGGGTGAGAAACTCAGAATGACGATTTCCCCATGGTATTAATTATGGAATAACTCAAGGAGCTTACAGCTAATTGCTGGTTCCCAAACTACTCCCATCACCTGACTTTATTAACTGTATAATTCATTTCACGAGAGCTCTTGGATCTCATCTCTCTCTTGCTGCCCTCTGGTCATTGCCAGCTTCGCTCAATGCTCTACATGGCTCTTAAAATCTTCCCCCATTACACAGCACCCATCACTACTACAATACTACCCAGAGCTCCTTCATGGTTTCCCTGCACACCGAGGCCACAGAACAAATCTTCCCTCACAAAGCTCATTTTCCACGCTGCCAGGGACATGATCATGACACTCTTCCAGATTCGTCTAGATGAAACTCACTCCCCTTAGAGGGAGTCCAATCTCACTCCAATGAGAGCCCCAGCTTGCTGCTCTCTGTTCTTAATGCCTTGGCAGAATCTGACATACAAACTTATTATTTATGTTAAAAAAGAGAGAAATCAATAAATGAACAGTGGACAGAATGGCTG
The DNA here is from genome assembly GCF_011762505.2 of Arvicanthis niloticus. Classification (NCBI taxonomy): domain Eukaryota; kingdom Metazoa; phylum Chordata; class Mammalia; order Rodentia; family Muridae; genus Arvicanthis; species Arvicanthis niloticus. The sequence goes on along the minus strand of NC_047664.1, from coordinate 6,716,527 downwards.
TGTGAATTTTTTAATCTCCTAATTCCTCACCTACAACTAGGTAACAGACAGGTTCACAAACACAGCATCACAATCAGATTTTTTTCTTTTAAGTTGGATGTTGAAATGTCAAAGAACACTTATCATTCCTATTAAACTAATGGCCACCAATATTCTTAGACCTGTCCCTTCTCTCTGATTGCTGTCTCCAGAGCACCTGCCCTGTCTGTTGCATACTTGTCCCACTATCCATCCACTCTTCGTCTATTGGTCACCTGACTGCCTCCTCCCTACTAGAGAAAACTTCCCTAAGAAACTAATCAGTTTGGCTGTATATTTATGGTCTCAGGTGTCAACTGCTTGTCTGTGCCACTCAGCACTGGTGTGATAGTTTGTATTAGTTGTAAATATGACTGAATCTAGAATTGCCCCTGGGCATGCCTGTGGGAGATCATCCAGATTATACTGATTAATGTGGAAAGACTTTTCTTAATGGGTTGGGATGGGGATGGTTTTGGGACAGACCTTTTCATGGTCTGGGTTCTGGGTACAGTGAAAAGGAAAGAGAGACCTGAATGCATGCACTCATCCCTTGCTATCTGCTTCCTTACCAATAGCTGCCTCAGACTTCCCCCAAAATGACAGAGTGTAGCTTTGAACTGAAAGGAACCTTTTTCCTTATAAGATGCTTTTGTCAGAGTATTTTACCATAGCAACAGGAGAAGCTAAGAAAACTGGCCTTTCACTGGCTCCCATCTCACTCCACACAGCAGTTCCTACTGTGTTCCCCAGCCTCCAAATGTCCTCCAGTCCATTTCCAATGCCCACTTATTCTCAACTTACCACAACATCCATTTGGCCAAATGCCATCTCCCTGAAGTCCATTCTTAATTCCAAACATCATGTTGCTTTTATATCTCACATAAGGCCTCTTGGGTGGGACATGTAACTTAGTGTTAGACCATGTGCCCAACACAAGAGTCCCTTTTAACTTGTTCCAATTAACTCCTCAACTGATTTGGCATACATCTTTCAGCTACTTCTCATGCCCAAGTCCATTGCTAGCAGACCACAAGAGAGCGTATGCTAAATTGAATGCGTAAACCTGTAAATTCTTTGTGAAACTCTAGTTTCCAATAAAAATATGATTGTCAAAATGGGGTACAGAGGCAAGTCAAATCAGCTCATGTAATTGTGAAGGCCTAGTTAACTTAAGAAGAGTTCCCTTGTAGAATAAGGTTCAGGATTGGATATTTTGCTCCCAACCCACAAGACTCACAGACATTCTGTTTTCCTGCTGTTGTATACAGCATGGTCCTAATCCTGGGTCTGTCATGACTCTGGGTCAGTAGTATGCCATGGCCATAGGTTCCAGATTTGTGCACGAAGGGAAGAGAGATCCAGTTCTCTTAAGGCCCTGTGAAGAAGTAAAGTTTCCCAGATGCCACAATAAGCATCAAACTCACATGCCCACCTCCAAGCCAATTGCTGATAAGAAGGGTAAAATTACTTTTAGTTCACTTTAGAGCTAAGAACAAATATCCAGTCCACATTCCAAAAAAAGTGGAAATGCTCTCAACAGTAATGCTCTCTTCCCACTCGTCCCCCTCCCCACCACCCAACTCCTGCCTATCCCACCCCACCCCCAACAAACACAGAGCACACTCTCCCCTCCACTAATTCCTGTAGCTAACCAGACAGATTTCCTCTAGCCTTCCCAGGTACCAGCCCCTCTCTGCCTGCAGTTCACATTGCATAAAACCATGAAGAGTGAATGAACCAAAGCCATAGCTGCCAATATCCTCCAGAAGTATTTTCCACTAAAGCACTTCCTCTGTTGGGTGTCAGACCTGGGACAAGAGGCTGAGTTGCCTATTTAAGAAATTAAAGCAGACCTGGCCTCCAGGTTTTCCCAACTCCCAACACCCCTCAGTTCTATTGGTTATATAGTATGGCTGGCTGGCATTCCCAACTCTCTACTCTGATTATTCAATCCCAGGTGTGCCAGCCAACAGGAGCTTCATTCCCACAGGAAGTCATTTGTTCCCTAGGGATGTAACTTGAGATAATAATGCACTATCCTCTGGCTTGCCCCGCAAGCAACCATCTTTGAATTTTTTTCGTCTTTAACAACACTTTTATGCTGAGAACCTGTGAAAATGCCCACTATCCCACCCTTTGTATTAATCTTTCCAAAGTGCACAAACACATAGCCAACAGCAGATCTGACCTATAAAACCTGAAAAAAGGCAATGGCTATGGGAAGCCAGTGTTAAAAAAAGAACTCCCAACTCTAATGCACAATACTTAGCTCTCACATATGAAAACTGGATTAAGGGTCAACTTCACACTAAGCTGGGACACTCTTTCAATTTTTATTTTTCACTGTCGAATGTGGTTTATTAGAGGGCTCCTGGCACACTGGCTGTTCCGAATATCAAATCAGACAGTAAATACAGCGTCTGAAGAGATACCTGGCTCAATCGCTATTGTCCTCAACCCCAGTCTTCATTATCCCTCATGTGAATGAGAGTGTAGCAGGGGGAAGAATTAAAACATAATTCAGAAGTGGTAGAGTCCAGTTCTAGAGGTGTGGGGAACAGTGGGTCCCTGCTAACAATCTGCTAATCCATATACCCCTGTCCAAACTAGAAATGTAGAGAAAAAATAGCAACACCTATGCTGGCACAACTGAAGATATGGCAAGGCCATGTCCTGAAAATTTTTATACTACAAAGCATGTAGAATGTAGAGGTAAATCACACACTGTCATACATAGCTTTGCCTGATTACTCAGGCAATGAGGAAAGAGAAACCCTGTCTGGAAACAAAACAAAACAGTAAAATTAATGGCTAGATTTCTTCCAAATATCATAAAAAATGCAAATCCACAGACGTGGGAGCTAAATAATCCTAAATCACATCACAGGGAACTGCTGATGACCTTGCCAAGCCTGCAGGGCTGAGCTCTGCCCCAGGGTCTGCATGGTGAAAAGACAGAACTGACTCTCACAAGTTGTCCTGGAACCTCCATAGTGTATACTTGTCAGGCACTCAGGAATGTACACACACACACACACACACACACACAAATGCACACACATTTTTTTTTAAATAGAACCCCCAAAATAGGAAACCACAAAACTACAGCACACTGTGAAAAAGTGGAGGATGTGTGGAGGATATTTGCTCTCTAAAGGGAAAACTGGGCAGACATCTCAAAAACCATTCAAGCACAAAGACAATGAAACAGTGTGGAGGCACTAAAAGGGACCACCAGACACTTGTGTCCATAAAGAGATCTTTGAGCATGAAGAAAAAAAATCATTGCCCACACATAAAAAGGGATACTCTTCTTTCGACAGCATGTATGTGTGTAGGAAGCCACTGTTAACGGTGGTATAATCTGCCATCCCAAGATGGCGCTGGCCTCGTGTCTTCTCCACAAGTAAACAATTATCTGCGCAGTTGCAAAAGGCAAAAGGCGCGCCAAAGTCACTGGCCAATCCCGAGACATAATATTGGGTAGTGAGCAAACAGCCAATCAGAAGTGAATACGTCACTCTAGGCTGTATTTAAGCTAGGCCTCTTCCACGTCTCAGCCCTTCTGCGTTTTCCTCGTCTGTGTTACAGAGTAAAGTCCTCATTTTACAGTAACTACCCGAATACTGTCTCTCGTGTTTCTCTTCCACGGGCGTGGGGCGACACGAGAGGCGTGCGTTATATATGTGCTACAAGAAGAATTGAAGGAATTCTCCAAGAAACACAAATTTTAGTAATGAACATTTAAGTGATCATCATGTCAGTAATATGTTAACCACATTATCTCTTTTAAATTTTCTTTAGAAGACAATTGGCTATGTAAAGCAAAAATTACCATAAAGCAGAGTTTGTAAGAGATTTAAAATTTTGAATTTTAAAAAGGAGGGGAACATAAAACTGTAGTCCCACAAGATACTTACTTATACATGAAATGATGGGATATTATTTTAATTTTTCCTCAGGCAGAGTGTGAAAACTGTGAACATTCTAAACCTGTGGTAAAAACTAAAAGATGCCAAAAGAGATATAATTAATAACTCAGTAGGAGATAAAGCAGAAAAAAAGCTCAGTTAGGCACATCTTAAATAATGCTCATCAATTCAAAAATAACTGGAGAAGGAATTATAAATAATTCTAAATAAGTTCGAATGAAAAAGAATATCAAAATTCATGATATGTGGGCAAATTAGTGTTTAAAGCAAACTCTGTAGCTTCAGGTACATTTTAAGAAAAAAAAATGAGACATAAGTTAATGATACAGAAAAACAAACACAAAAAAGTACGAACGTTGATAAAGTAGAGAAAAACAGAAATTAACAAGAGTTTTATTTTGAAAAAGACTGTACAAATAGCAAGCTTTTTAGCTTAATTCAAAGAAGAAAATGAGAATAAGTCACCATTATCGGGAACTAAAGGAAACATCCTATAACTGGCATAAAAAATGTTAAGAGAATACATGTGAGATTTATTTTGCTTTGAATAATGCAAATTACTGAAGTCAAGAGAAAGGGGAAGAGAAGGTTAAATGACTCCACCACTTAGGGTATCTCTCTGTACCAAGCAATGCTTCCTCCCATTCTGGCTGAAATCTTTCTTTCTGTTTCGCATCTGCTATAAATAAAGGAAGAATGGCTTCCCTGCCCAGCAGATCTTCCTGTTAACTTAAATCATCCACAGACAGCACTCAGCACCGCCTCACACACAGGAAGCTCTATGGAAGTGCTTTTTTTTTTTTTTTTTTTTTTTTTTTTTTTTTTTTTGGTTTTTCGAGACAGGGTTTCTCTGTGTAGTCCTGGCTGTCCTGGAACTCTCTCTGTAGACCAGGCTGGCCTCGAACTCAGAAATCGGCCTGTCTCTGCCTCCCAAGTGCTGGGATTAAAGGCGTGTGCCACCACCACCGCCTGGCCCGGCCGGAAGTGCTTTAAAATAAACCATTGATTGGGAAAACCTTAGTCTAATGAGATACGCCAACACTTTTTCCTCAGTTCTTTCTTTCTTTCTTTCTTTCTTTCTTTCTTTCTTTCTTTCTTTCTTTATTGTCTCATATATTACATCCCAAACAGTTTCCCCTCCTTCCTGTCCCCTCAGTCCTCCAGCCCCAACTCCCCTCTCCCACTCCTCCTCCCTTCAGCAAAGGGCAGGTCTCCCAGGGACATCAACCAAACATGGCATATCAAGTTTCAGTAAGACTAGGCACATACCTCATATCAAGGCTGGGTGAGCAACCCAGTAGGGTGAAACGGGTCCCAAAAGCCGGCAAAAGAGTCAGACAGCTCCCACTCCAACTAAGGAGTTCCACAAGAACATCAAGCGACACACTATAACATATATGCAGAGGACCTAGGTCAGACCCATACAGGCTCCCTGGTTGCCTTTTAGTCTCGGTGAGTCCCTATGAGGTCTGCTTAGTTGGTTCTGTGGGTTCTTGACAGCTGTAGCCCCTGCCATCTTTCCTCTCCCTCTTCCACAGGATTCCCCAAGCTTCACCTAATGTTTGGCTATGGCTCTCTGTATCTGCTCTTAACAGTTGTAGGATAAAGCCTCTCTGGGGATGATTATGCTAGGCTTCAGTCTGCGAGTATAACAGAGTATCATTAGGAATCATTTTGTTGATTTTTGTGGGTTTTTCTTTTTGGTCAGTTGTGTGTGGTTCTATGTGGGACCATGAAAGGATACCTTGGTTCCTGGTCAAGCACAGGCCTCAAACCCTGGACCCTAATGGGATGGTAGGTGTTCAGCCTTGCCCCCAGACTTCAGGCTCCTGACAAGAGGCCAAAGACCTCCATTGATCTGCACCTTTCAGTCACATAGGGCAATGCCCCTACAATCCCTCCCAAAGATAGGTTTGTGTCACCTAGCACAGGTAGAGGGCATGACTACAGGCCTCAGAGCCTCAAGAGATCCCCATATTAATGAGATACCTAAAGGCCAGAGAGAGTAGCCAATTAAGCATTCCTTTCCAGACCCTCCTCTTTACAAACAGTATTTAACCAAAGGTCTGCCCTAGGGGTACAGGGGGGTGGGGTATAGTTTCATCCACTTTCTGCCATGACAATAAACCTTTTAAAACCATGGACTTCCTCATGCCTTTGGGGCCCGCCATGGAGAACCATAGAGAAGGTCTTCAACTACCGAGCCATTGTCTAATATCCTGTGGAAAACCTCTCTGTGTTCCTGCCATGAAGGCCTGCCAACTCAAGCAAGCTAGCTGAGCCAGTGATGACCCAGCCAAGTGAATCTCAGTAACCAAGAGTCTCTACCACACAGGGTACTGCTGGAGCTTCTCTCCCTTTTGTCCCTCTTGACTGTGGGCCAGTTCAGCCCATATGCCCACTTCATGTGGGTCCTTCTGGGGTCCCCAGTAACATCTGGGAATCCAAGAACAGAGACCACCGGTCTTCCCATCTAGCCACTTTGGCCCAGAGACCCCCAAACCAGGAGCTCTGCTCCAACAGGACTTCAGGCTGAGACCTCTTCATGCCTGGGTGGAGCCCCACGGCTTCTCATAGCCCAGTGTCCGCCCTGCACCATGTGGAGTGAACTCAGTCAAATCCCTGTGCTTCTGCTCCCTAGCTGTGTTTCCAGCCACCTGGGGCAACAGACATGAGGGATTCACAACTCAGGCCAACAGGACCCACGGCCATGTGTGAGCTACAGCTGCACAGTTCTATCCTAGGTCTCTGAGCTGTCCAACCTCTCTCTGGCTCCTGGCCTCCAATGTCAGGCATGGGCTTCCTCTTCTGGTGTGAGTCTCAAGTTGGACCAGTCATTCATTGAACACACCCACAAGTTCTGTACCACCTTTATTTCAGCACATCTTGAGGACAGGACAAATAGTAGGTCAAAGGGTTTGTGTCTGGGTTCGTGTCCCAGTCCCTCCACTGGAAGCCTTGCCTAGTCACAAGATTGCTGGTTCCAAATCCATATTGTCCATCACTAAAAGTCTTTGCTACAATCACTCTCATAGACTACAGGAAGCTTCCATTGCTCTAGGTTTCTACCTCACCCCACAAAATGGTCCCCAATTCCAGCCATCTTCCTCTCCCTCTATCCATCTTCCATTCTGGACCTGATCCCATCCATTCCTGTTCCCATTCCCATCCACCCCAGTCCACCCATGAAATCTATTCTATTTCCCCTTCCCAGGGAGATCCATGAATTCTCCCCCAACCCCGGCCCCCAGTCCTTCTTGTTTCTTAGCCTCACTGGGTCTGATGATTATAGCCTGATTATCCTTTACTTTACAGCTAATATCCATTTATAAGTGAGTACATATCATGTTTCTTTCCAAGTCTGGATCATCTCACTCAGGGTAATTTTTTTCTAGTTCCATCCATTTGTCTGCAAATTTTATGATACCATTTTTTTTTTAAACAGCTGAGTAATACTCCATTGTGTAGATGTACCACGTTTGTTTATCCATTCTTCAGTCAAGGGACTTCTAAGTTGTCTCCAGTTTCTGGATATTACAAATAAAGCTGCTACAAGCATAGTTGAGTTAGTGTCCTTGTGCTGGGTGGACTCTGAGCTCCAGAACCTTTCTAAGCCTTCAGTGGAAGACTGTGGGGAAGAAATTTCTCGGGGGGGGGGGGGGGGGGAAGAGGGAGAGATGGAGTCCAGCGGCTGGTTCCACGGCGGTCTGGCATCAGAGTCCCGGGTCTGGGCAGGCTTCCCACGTTGGTACAGCCACCATGGGCTGGGAGTGGGCGGCTCAAGTTTCCAAAGGCTGGGAACCTGGCGGTGGCAGATCAGGCAGATCAGGCGACATGTGGAGTCCGGTTTTCCAAAGCCTTTATTGTTCATGGCATGGTAAATGGATGTAGGTGGTATGCGCTCCTCCCCCCCCCGCCCCCCCTGCAAAGGCCAGGGGAGCTTAATTTTATAGGGAGGGGAAAAAGGGGAGAGAATAACTTAATTAGCTATGCCCCTGGCCTTTAGATAACTCATTAATATTTAAATCTCTGGAGGTGGAGACCTCTACCTGTGCTACGTGATTGAAGATTGCAGGTTAAATGAAGTTACCTCGTCCAAGGCTCAACAGAAGACTGTCACTCAACAGGATCAAAACACACTTCAAGATCTCTATTTTGAGCTTCTTGGAATTCAGTCAATCCTTAAAATACTGGGCCATGCTTAGGGCTTTTAGTTCAGATGGTGGCACACCCTCAAAGCAAGAAACAAAGGGGGACTATGACCCAGGTTCAACCTACTTAGATCTCATGCTAAAATAATAATAATAATAATAATAATAATAATAATAATAATAATAATAATAAATTACAGAAACGACCCAGGCTCAACCTACTCAGATCTCATGCTAAAATAATAATAATAATAATAATAATAAATTACAGAAATGACCCAGGCTCAACCTACTCAGATCTCATGCTAAAAGAAATAAATTACAGAAATGAAACATGAACTATTTTGAGACCTACTCTAAGGGAGAGCAGAAGTTCAGGCTAATTTTTGATCCAAATTATATACAGCCTGTTGGTTGTTATTTAAGAGCCCTGGATAGCACTTCTTCCCCAGATACCTCATGCAAACGTTCAGCGCAACCTGCTTCTCTTCTGAAATGGGTCGCTTGGAGACCTGCACTAAAGTCTCTGTATTTATAAGTTCCTGGCTTCCTTCCTTGGGCACTCATGATATGTTCACCAGACTCAAAGCTACATGAACACACAATCACATTGTTAAATTGTAGACACATAGTTTAGGTAAACCTAGCTTTTGTTCTCCAGTGACCACCACAAGACTACATGGAAGGATGTCTATATGAGGCAGTGGGTATTCAACATGAGCCCTTGGTAAAGTAGCACTATGATGGTAGATATCTTCCCTTCTACAAAGCAAGCTTTACTCTTTATTCTTAGGAGTGGACCTCAGACCTCACACCTGCTCAGCAAGAATTTTATAAGTGAGCTATATCACCAGTCTACAACGTAAGCTCTGAAATGAGAAGACATCTGCCTTTATTTAGGTTGCAAGAAAGAATAGGTGTGTAACTCCTATTCTAGCGACCCAGCTGCTGGCATAGTTCTAGTATGTTAAAAAAAAATATGTTTTGCAATTTTAAACTGAATAACATACTTGGGAAAATATGAGGAAAAAAAAAACCCTAACTCTGAGATCATTGTGAAGGTTATATAAATCATGCTGTCTAAATCAAACACAGTAAGCATTGCTGTTGGGTGCTGGAAATACTGGATAGTTCCTACAGTGATATCACATGAATGAATACCCATTCTAGGCCAGATGTTCCCTCCAGCTTGAAAAGACAAAGCCATTCCTGTGTAGTATTAACATATACTGATTCTTTTAAAGCAGCAATGAGTCAAGACACTAGCCCAACATCAATCTCAGCTGCCCTTATAGTTTTAATTAGAAGTTTGAAGGAACCTGGGGACAAGCACCAGATGGACAAGTCTAAAGTTCTGGCTGAAGACTGTCCCTTAAGTCTCATCTACAAACATTAGTGACTGTGTGTATTTATAATTTAAAGTTAAAAACTGTAAACAAGGGTGGTTCTGGAGGTCCCATGAAGACACAATTAGGGCTTAGGAACTCTAAAAGAGGCCCATGAAAGACAAAAAAGCATTTGAACAAAAGAGAGAGGCCAGCTAAGAACAAGTCAATGGGCAGAAACACGTTTTAAGATTTTTATAACCTTAACTGCATATATAGATTGGGGTGTGTGCACATGTGTGTGGATATACCAGAGTCTAGAAGAGGGTGTCAAATCCCCTGGAGCTAAAGTTCCAGGCAGTTGTAAGACGCCTAATGTGACTGCCAGGAACTGAACTCTTCATGTCTTCTGGAAGAGAAATGCATACTTGTAACTGTTGTGTCATCTCTCTAACCTCATGAATGGTGATATTCTTAAAAAGTAAAGAAACCTGCTTTATTGAAAATATAGTCATTTTCCCAAGTAGAGATTTTCATATTGTAATATAGCCATATTCATCTGAAAATATCTTAATTTTTTTAGTTCTCATTTCTGAGTCTTTCTTTGGGACTGGACTTCAAAATATACACGTTGGGGCACATATGCAGGTGATTCTAATGTAGGCCACTAAAGGCTCATCCTTTGAGAAACACCACTTTCTATGCATTCCCTATGTGTATCAGTCATCCTTCACAGAGTAGTTCTCCCAGCCTCTTCTACACCACGTCATTCAAGATATTACAGTTAGTCCTGTCTTGATGTCATATTTTGGCTAGAAAATGTTGGACAAGTCTTTTATGGAAGTAGAGTAGCACTTTACCATGGGGACTGGAAACAATTAGGCTGAGTACACAATATATCTCCAATTATTGCTTTAAGATATCTACCCTACAAAATATGTGATGTAGACTCTAGAGGAATCTTTATCAATATGGCTGCTCTGGCAAGGCATCACATCTAAAGACCTAGGTCTGTGTGATCCTGCTGGAATTCAGACACACCACACACCTTTGATCCCTCTGGCTAGAATACAGACACACTCCCTTAGTACAAAATTAGTTGGTAGAAGAAAGCAGCCATGCTTGAAAGTGATATCTAATTGAGTGACAGACAAAGTGATGAATCAAAGAAAGATTTGACAGAGTGAGTCAGTGTTCGGATATACCCAACTCTCAGGAGAACAGCACAGAAAAGAGAAGGTATTTAAGAGCAGAATAGGGAGAGAGGTACAGTCAATTAGGATACCATACAATAAGCATAGTGCAGTAGAGTTTAGTTGTTCAGGAATTCATGCAGTTTAGTGCAGGTCAACAGAGGCAGTTGAAGCCAGAAAATAAGGAGCCAGAAGATTAGAACAAATTGCCAGAGTTAGTTTGAGGACTAGCAGAGCAATTCAGTGAGAAGCTGCAATAAACCAGATTGAATCAGTTGGCTTGGAGAGGAGTTTGAGGCAGAAGAGCTGAGTTGAACCAGCCAGCCAGAGTTCAGAAAGAAATAGAAAGGGTGAGCTTATTTAGCAGTAACTCTCCAAGACAATAATTACATTTGATGAATAAAAGTTACATTTACATAGAAAAACTGTCAACACTGCTGTGGTAGGTGAACTGGCCACCAAACCTCACATAAAGCTAAATTATACTATGTGTGCTTAGGACTTTAAGTTCCTTTGCTTGGTATTCAGAATGCTACCTAATAGGTTAAATGATGTTTTCCATCTAATGAAATATGTCCCATTTCTGCCTCCCTCCATACTTTGGGCTAGCTGCCAACAGTCCTCTACTTTTCTAACATGTGTAGAACCCTCATTATAGGAATTAGTCTCCCTGTCAATCAACAGCCTGCTTTTCCCCTGCCTGGTTCTCACGTAATCACCTTGCTGCCCAAGGCTGTTGCCCACCAACCAGCCAATCATGCCCACAAGGCCTACCCCCCATTTCCTGATCCTGGTCCATTCTTCTAGCCACTTGACAAACTCCCCGCCCTGACACTTCTGCCATTATTACCTAAGCAGACCTGTATCTGACACAGTCAGCTTGGTAATCACCTGCAGTACAGAGCTCACTGGGTCAGTCTTACACGAACACAGAACAAGTCTACTAAGTAACTATAAATAGAGAGTGGTAAGAGTAGGGAAGGAATGCAGGGATGCCTGTGGCGTGGACTGAAAAAATCTTATTCTTTCCAACCTTATCCCAGGGGCAGAGACACTGAGTTAAGCTAGACTAAGTAGTTTTAAACTAGAAGATAAAAATGTCTGATGAGTTCTTACTTTCTCATTAGTTACTTCACTAGCCTTATAAAAATCAGCACTGAGAAAGAATGCTTTGAACCAAAAAGAACACTTTTATCTAAAGAAATTCTACTGTGTCCCAGACTGCCTGATGGTCTTGTGGCTCTAATTAAATCAGCTTAATGGGGAAGAGTATGTCACTGGAGGTCATCAGGTTATAACTTTGAGCTTTTTCCTAAATGCCTTTCATTATCTCCTTCTTGTGCTCTCATGTTCTTGTGTGTTTTTCTGGCCAAACGTGCTGACCTTACTGAGGATTAAGTTTGGGATTTCTGAATACTGAACATAGATCCTCAGATATTAGATCACTGTCTTTAGAGACCACAGGAATTCTTCTTCCTACTGTTGCTCCAATCTGTCTCCTTTTCTCTATTCAAAATTTCATCTTAACAGCCATAACTAGAAAAAGATCCTGTCTTAATTACATGGATGGAAAGAAAGGAGCTGAGAGAGAGAGAGACCGACCCCACAAGCTGTTTAAACAGCTGACTAAAGTCAATCAAAAGCAAGAGGTTGGAAGGAAGGCTTTGTTCCCTCAAAGAGTACTTCATGCCCTTGAAAACCTGCATACCCCTCATGACACCCCATCCCCTGCCAGTCTAGACGCAAGTATAAGATACAGACTGCATGGGTCTGAAGAGACAGATCTTTGCAAAACCACGTTTCCCAAAACCTAACTATGTGGGACAAAGAATTCACAGAAAGCCCCAGTTATACTGAAATAAAGACTATTCTGTCTCCCAGCACCACAAGGTTCATATGTTGCCTTTTATGTTTCCTGTCAAATGTTGTCATGTGTGCACATGACTCTTAAGGTTGTTGTTATTCTAGAATACCAACTGTGTGAGTGGAATGTCCTGATTATAGATCAGAATCCTTCTTGCAGAAGACAGTGGGCATTTACATTCACTTAAGTGCAAAGGAGACCACAGTGGTGCATGTAATACAACCTAAGAACACAGGTTGATGTTGGTTCTTAGATCAGTGGGATTGGAGACCCACAGAACACCAGGGCTCTCTTCCCTCTCCCCACTTCTCTCCTCTGTCTTTCTCCTTGGCTCCTGTCTATATGTTGGGATTCTCCCCTCAGACAATGGTTGCATATAGCTGTGAGGTCACACACTGAGGGTTCACAGCCTAACTAGAAGAGCATGCTTCCTGTTAAGCATGAGGTTAGCAAGGGAGGAGGCACATGTCCAAGAGAGAGGGAGGAGGGAGCAAGAGGCTTAGTGTGATTTCAAGCATGGACATGGGCAATGAAAACCAGTTTGGGGAAGGAAGTGAAGTGCTGCTGACAAAACTGGGGGAAGAGGAGGAGGAGGAGGAGGAGGAGGAGGAGGAGGAGGAGGAGGAGGAGGAGGAGGAGGAGGAGGAAAATTAACTCAGATACAGCCTGTGTCAGAAAAATCAGCTGAGATTAAAAGAACGATTAACATGAGTTTTCCTACACTCTTCCCAAAGCAGCACACACAGAATTGAAGTTTTCAATGTAAAGAGCTGAAAATACCATCATCTCTTTTCCTTAATTAATCTATCAATCACTGAACACTTAAAATTATTTTTGTGGCTCTTCATCCAAGTCTAAGTCTAATTAATTAATGAACTCAAAATTTTATATGTGCACACATATACACATACATACAAATAATTAAAGAAAAAGAAGCTATGAGTTTGGGAGGGAATGGGGGCACAGGGGAGGAGGGGGGAAGGCAGGAGTGACATAGATGTAAGTCTCATATATGAAGTTCTCAAAACATAATTTTTACAGAAGATTGAGGCTCTCTTCTTCATATTTGTATCAGGAATTGCTGCTCTAAAGTGAATTTGTTGCCTGTAATTATCTGATCTCTAGCTTTTTTTTGTAAAAGCACTTGTCGGAGATTGATCCACACTTTTTTCTCAGCTAGGACATTAGCAAAGGGGAAAATCAATTCCTAGCATCTGCCGTACCCATGAAGCCCCTGCTCTTAAGAAGCCCTTGGGGAAATCAGAGTCCAGTCTCTAAAACCTGCTTGGAAAAGTGAGGGAACCCGCACAATTTGTGTGTTAAGTGAAGAGTAATTGCCTTAGCCAGAGACCCTGGTACATGCCTATCATCCCAACTATGAGGAGGGTGGGCTTAAGATAAAAGTATATACAGTCTGGGCTACACAGCAAGACCTAGCTGAGAATGTAGCTTCATGGTAGAACACTGCACCTACCATGTCTGAAGGTTTGGGTTCAACAGTGCCAAGTAAGCAAAGAGAAAGAACCTTTACAAGCCTTTGTTTAAATGACCGAGTTTAACATGTACATACTTAAGACAAGGTTCTTTAAATGAAAGTTATTTTATTTGATTGCCTGTCTTTTTATCCTAGAATGACTCCAGAACAAACACTCAACATTTTAGAGGCATAAGCTTGAGATGAGAGTGACAGACCAAAGACAAGATACTCAATGTTCGCCATGAAGATTCTAAAAGAACTTCATGGGAAGTTCACGAGAGTCTAGATGAACCTGGGATGTCTGTTTTGTGTGGGTAAAAACATCTTTGTTCTTAACTGGGAAATTGCCCAAACCATGAACCCTGTTTCCTACATCTATAAAAATAAAAACATCTAAGCTAAGTAATTTCTGAGATCCTCAAGTCAAATACCCTTGGGCCTATCATTCTAGCCTCCTATATTTAAGGTCTTCAAAAACAAAAAAAAAATAAATTAATTAATTCTGTTACTGCTAAACATCAAAGGTAAAAGATTCTTGTCAAAATCATGACATCATGTCTTTGTTTCTGACTTCATTAGAAAACGTATTTAAAGTATTTTAAAGTAATATCAATCCATTTCATCTTTTTATAACAAATATTTATACCAGTGGGTTTCAACTTTCCTAATGCTGTGTGACCTTTTAATACAGTTTCTAATGTGGTGATCTCCAACCATAAAATTATGCCTTTGCTACTTTATAGCTGCAATTTTGCTACTGTTATAAATGATAATGTAAATATCTGATATGCAGGATATCTGATATAGGACTCCTGTGAAAGGGTTATAAGACGTCACACCCCACAGGTTAAGAACACCTGAACTATAGTGATGATTTGGTGGTACTGAAGGCAAGGAGATGACAGGGACTGGATGATGAGAAGACGAAAGATGTCTCTGTCTTCTCAGAGAGATAATGAGTGTTAAGTTCTACAAACTTACCAAACACTCAGCAATCTCTTAGTAAGTCATTTTGTTAGTTACCAACTTCAGTTCTATCTGTAGGGGCACACAAATTTCCTAAGCTAACATGTTAACTTTTGCACCTCAGAAAACAGCTTAAACAAGTTAACTGTAATATTTTTCACCACTTAAAAAGAAGCCCAAGATATATAGTTCTATGTGTGGAAAGTTTCCATCATAAAATGAATTTCCCAGAAAATGTCCTTTGTGACCACAGCTTTCAAAACAGTGCCTATCCACCCCCCCCCCACTAAAAAAAAAAACAGTCTAAGAAAATAAGATTTTACATAATCTGCCAAACAAGGAAACAAGACTCCCATGGTTTTCTGCTGACGACCCTCTAGTAATACTGTGTGAGGCTCCATGCTTACCTCACCATTTACACAGACTAAATATAATACAGGTGACATCAATTACCAACCACTTGAATGCCTAGAAAAACAAGCTACAGAATTCCACTGACAAATGTAGAACCAGAGAAGGTGTCACAGATGGATAGCCCAAATCACTTGCCTAGACCTAATTGAAGCAGGTGCAAGCATGTACATGTAGCACTGTCACCAAACCCTCTTCACCCTGATGCCTATGTTCCTCCATGTGGCTTCTTCACCTCCACTGCCTACCTGAAGGCTCAGCACATCTCAAGGACCCAGATGTCCATCCCTGGGAGTCAGGTGAATGTAAGAGCAGCTCTCAATGGGAGCCTGCCTGCATTGGAAGATACTCAAGAATTCAAGGGGCAGCCTGGTGAGAGGTGTCATCTCCAGGGCAGGCAGAGTGTCTTCAACCATTAGTGGACACCTTCTAGGACCTTCTCAGCTCTGAGACAGGTTGCTCATGAGAATGGGTGAGAGCAGTCTCCCAGAGCCATTTCCTTCCAAAACCCAGAGCACCTCAGTGAGACCAAAAACCTCACTTTAAAGGTTTTCCAATAGTGATGATCCTCAGCTGGCCCATATGACAATAATAATAGAAAAATAGAATTTCTACATTGTGTTAATGAGCACATAATTTAATTCAGTATCCCAAAAGGACAGGACACATG
The DNA here is from genome assembly GCF_011762505.2 of Arvicanthis niloticus. NCBI lineage: Eukaryota > Metazoa > Chordata > Mammalia > Rodentia > Muridae > Arvicanthis > Arvicanthis niloticus. The sequence continues at coordinate 6,700,517 of NC_047664.1, read as the reverse complement.
TATAAATTTTTCCAAAGTAATCCCACCTTAAAAAATTAATCTTCAGGCCTGAAACAAAAATTGATTGAAGTCCGGTGTAAAGGAGGATTAGCCCGATTATTATTTGTGAGACCACCTACTTGGAAGAATGTCAATGGATAAATAAATCAATTATACCAAATCAACAACACTAAAGATTATAAGCATAAAAATGAGCAATATTTAGAATCACAGGAAAATATTCATAGTTCAACTGAAAAAAAATTCAGCAAACACACCTTGGACCTCTGTTCTTTCTCAAATGTGTTACAGCACATGCACAAGATAAAGGGTAGAACAGATGGGAAATATTGTCTGTGGCTTCCTTTTCATAATGGAATTAGTGATTTAGTATCTTTATGCTTTTGTTCAGTCCTTTCCTGCATGCTTTAAATGAGCATATTAGTCCCCATTTGTCACCATGAAAAAAAAAATCTGAGATAGCTAACTTCAAGGAGCAAACACTGGTTTATGGTCATGGTTTCCAAGGACTCAGTCATGGTCATCCAGCTCCAACACAGTGAGCATATGGTGAGGCAGCACTTCATGGTGGAAGGTCTGTGGTAGAAAAGGCTATTTGCTTCATGGTAGCCAGGAGAGAGCCTAGGAAATGCCGAGGGAGGAAAATAGCCTTCAAAGTCACATCTGCAACAACCAACTTTCTCCAGGATGATCCCACTCTCCACAATCTCTAACACCTCCCAGTTGACAATTTATGAGTCTGTCAGTGAACCAATACATTGATTAGGTCATAGCCCTAATGACCAAGTCACCTCTCAATGACTGGCTCTACCTACCATCTGAGGACAAAGCCTCCTTCAACACATGAGCCTTTGGGGAAATACTTCCTATCCAAACCATAATGATTAAAAGCTGGTACATTGTGTGTGTGTGTGTGTGTGTGTGTGTGTGTGTGTGTGTGTGTGTGTAATTAAATATATGTTGAATTCTAAAATAATTTTAAAATAAATAGAGAACATGACAGGATGCCAAAAGTAAGATCCCAAACTTTATGCTTTCTCAGCTAATTTTGAGTGTTGAAAACCCTGAATAGAGGGGCAACCCAGAGGGTGGAGCAAAGAGAAGACAGTGCTTCAGTCCTCAGCAAGCATGGACTCAGACTCAACACTACAGTACTTTCATTACCACCACTTCCTACCAGAGCTCTACCAAGGCCTCCATGCATCAACTCTGCAGCCTCAGCACCTGAGGTCCCACAGACTCCATGAATCTTGACGAGTGGTGTGGCTAGAGCATCAGCCATTGCTGTGGGTTGTTTTATGAATGTTAACACAACAGGCTTTTGATAACACAACAGTAACAGATACACAAACCAGCAGTTCAGAGTGCAGAATGCAGGGAACAGGTTCGTCTAACTCAGGACCCCTTTACTGTGAACCAGAAGTGAGTTTTCCATTTGCCAGCAAAAATGGCCAACTATGTCTGTGCTCATGACCAAGTCCCAAACACAAAGAGGAGTGTCTAGAAGCTAAGACAACCTTAAATGGTTCAAGTCCATGTGAAATGAGGATGTCTAAGCTGGTGTCCTGTCCAGCAGGGCATTAAACAGGGTCGGGGAGATCACCTAAGAGAGAATAGGGGAAAAATGGGCGAACACAAAGGGACATGGCTTGTCTATAGGCTGATCAAATTGTTGATTTTACTTTTTTCACACAGGGGTTAGATGCTCAAACAGGCAGGAGTGTAGGTGTTCAGGGGGAGTACCGATATCTTCCAGAACAGAGTATCAGCTGGGTGAAGGTTCAGAGGACAGGTCACTATGACTCTGCCTATGATTCATTTGTCCTTATCTAAGTTGGTACTACCCACCAAGGCTGCCTATGCACAAGACCTATGACTACTTGTTCTCATCCAGGCTGATAAATTTCCACCAAAGCTGCCTGTTTACAATATCTTATAGCTTATCTGTTTCACTGTTTTTTCACAGAGACTAAGTGTTAGCAGGCATGTATGTCAGGCCTATTGCTGATTTTTAGGCCTATGGATGATTTTAGGCCTTCAGTGTATAAGCGAGGATGCCCCTGACAAGCTGGATGCTAAAGATTCATGCCATGTCCAGGTTTGTTGAGGCAGGATCACATGTAGCCTAGGCTGACTTGGAACTTGTGTAGTCCAAGATAATCTTGAACTTCTGATCCTCTTACCTTTACCTTTTTATTATTATTTATTTTATTATTATTTATTTTATGTACATTGATGTTTTCCCTGCACATATGTCTGTGAGGCGATGTTGGGTCCCCTGGAACTAGAGTCACAGACAGTTGTGAGCTGCCATGTGGGTGATGGGAGTTGAACCCAGGTCCTCTGGAAGAGCATTCAGTGCTTTTAACTGCTGAGTCATCTCTCCAGCCCATACCTCTACCTTCTTATGTTGGAATTACAGGCATGTGCTACCACAACAGGTTTGATGCAGTGCTGGACTCAAACCCAAGGTTCATACATGCTAGATAAGCACTCTATCAAACAAGCTACATCCTTAGTCCCAGATTTCTATACTTTTCATGAATATAATAACTCCACATAGTAGAAAGCAAACTGAACAGTCGAACAACAGACCTACTACTGTTGAGGACCACTCTGCCCCACGTTGGGGATCAAAATTTTGAGGACAAAATGTCTCAGACTGCTCTGCTGCTGTGGGCTGTTGAAAAACAAGTCTCTTATTAGGGTATATGGCTTGAGATGGCTGCAAAGATGATCTAGCTGCTTTCTGCTAAAGTCAGTTCCCAACAGGTCCCCCTTTAAATTTTTTTTTCAAAAGGGGAGACTGGGAAAACTTATGGAAACTGTGCCTGCCTTAGGTTGGAACAAATGACCCCAGCTTCCCTTTCCCGTCCTTGGATACTCAACAGCCATTGGTTGAGCTCCTGTCTTAGGATGGTGAGGCCTCCCTTTTTAGGGGCAAGGGTCTTGAAGTGTTCTCCTACCCGTCATTGACTATCTGGCTTAGCGTGTAAGTTAGGTGTTAATCCTTGTCAGTCTTGATGACAGAAGTTTCAGAGTTCCCAACTTCCAGCCTGTAATAATGGACCTGTATGGGTTTCATTTGAATAGTGTCTATCTGTTGCTGTATAAAAGTCTGTTGAACAGTATGAACCTGAGAGACAAGAAACTTAATGCCTAAATAGTCAGTATAAAAGCAACACTCTTTTAAGGGCAACACACAGAAATACAGAACTGATCATAGCTTTGCTCTTAACAAAACAAGTAAGGAAATCCCTGTCCTTGCTCAATCAATCTCAACCCCCCAAAACAACTATAATAACTGTGGTAGTGGGTTTAAACAATGTACCCCACTAAATCATAAGACAAAGAATCAAGAGTTCAATGGAGCCACCCTGGAGATGCGGGTGGCAATGTCTCCTTCAGCATTGAGAACTTCCCAAGTTAGGTTTGCTCATTGATCTGTTACAGTTTGAAGGCAATTGTGAAGCATCTTCATGTTTCCTGCAAAGAAAAAATATGCTTTGCAGGGGGTTTCTCCTCCCTGAATTTGTTATTATTGTCTATTTGTTTAATCAGTTTCTCTGGCAGGCAGTGTGCAGCATCTGCAGTTTGGGAATATATGCAGACAGAACCTCTTTTCCAGATAAGCACTGGATCTGGCCCATTCCAGGTTCCAGTTAATGGGTCTTTCCAGAGGACTGTTGCAAAATTCTTTTTTGGTATCAGAATGCCAGAATCTATCTGCAACGGATTTTCCTTCAGAATCCAAAGTTAGAAAATTTAAAATTTCTGGGGATCCCTTGGTAGGGTACCATTCCCCTTTAATTTTTTCAAATTGCATTTTCACTAGCAACTGAGCAGCTTGTAACTTTTCAGTGGTTAAGGACCACTGATCCACCCAGATGGGAGAGTCCCCCTTCCAGGTAATGAGATCCGCACAATGCCCTAGGGGTGCAGCTGAATCAGTAGCCCCCATCAAAAATACTCCAAGCCTCTTCTTTCATTGTTACCATAAACCTCAATAGGATGAGTAATTCTATCTTCACTTTTTCCTAATCCTTTCCCTGGGGGAAAATCCAGAGTTTATCATTTGAGTCATGGTTACTTCATTAGGGCTGCACATAATCAATCCCAACTGGGATAACAGATCTCTGCCCCAGAGATTAATAGGAAGGCCTGGGATGACATAGGGTTGTATATTCCCTGTATTTCCTTCTTTATCTTTCCATGTCAGCACCTTTGAGCTTTGCTGTGGGTTTTGACTTTGGCCAATACCCCTTAAGTTGGTTAAGTTTGGGGTCAGAGGCCAGATGGCAGGCCAGTCACTTTGTTTTAGAAGAGTCACATCAGCTCCTATGTCAACCAAGCCTTGGAATGCCTTTCTATCCAGCCATAGTGTCATCATAGGTTTTTGTTTAACTATAGGCTGTACCCAGTATGCATCAGAGGAACCAAAGCCTTGATCCCCTCTTTTAGGATTCTTATATTTGTGATTAGTAGAGAACAATGGAAGTAACAATAGTTGAGCTATCCTCTTTCCTGTAGGAATGGTGACTATATTCTGAATTGCCTGGGTCATTATCTTAATCTCACACTGGTAATCATTATCTATAACTCCGGGAAAAATTTGTAGTCCCTGCATAGTAGTACTGCTTCTTCCCACTATCAGTCCAAACACATTTGGATAAAGTGGTCCAAACACTCCACTGGGTAAGGCCTGAGGTCTCATTTCTGGGATTAATACTGTGTGGGTGGCAGAACTGAGGTCCAGTCCTGCACTTCCTGATGTTGCTTGACTGGGTTCAGAAAGGGATTGGTGTTTGCTGGTATGACACTGACTGCTCTATAAGCCTGTTTTGGCTTGTGTCAGTTTGGGGCCTGGAGCTGGCCCCTGTTCCCATTTCCCTGATTATGGGAAAGGGTGTTTCCTTGTGTCTGTTTTGGACCTACATTCACTAGCCCAATGCCTTCCACGTTTGCAAAGTGGGCAGAGCCCAGGCTGTTTTCTGGGTGGTCTCTGGCTTAACTCATTTCCTACCTTGCAATCTCTTGCAAAGTGTCTAGGCTTGCCACATTTAAAACATGCCTTTCTGTCTCTACTTGCCAAAAAATCTCTTACAGATTGTCCTTGCATGGCAGACACCATAGCTAAGCCCTGTTGGTAGGAGGGACCTATGTCAGAACAGAATCTGATATACCCCATAAGTTCGGTCTTTTTCCTATAGGGTCTAATGGCTGCTTGGCAGGCAGGATAGGCATTTTCATATGCAAGTTGTTTCACATAATCTACACCTGCCTCTGCATTACCAAAAATCCTCCCTGCTGTTGTCATTAATCGATGAACAAAGTCAGAAAATCATTCATCAGGCCCTTACCTGACTGCTGTTAAAGTTGCACCAGGGTCTCCCTTTGCTGGGAGTTTATGCCAAGCCTTCATGGCTGCATTTTTAATTTGAGTTAATAAGCCTGGGTCATATTGCATCTGGTTATCACTAGAAGCAAATTGCCCTTCTCCTACTAAGGCATCAAAGAACCAACTATTGCCTGCCTGAATGTTTCTCCTAGCTGTTTCTTTACAATTCTCATGATATTCTGTCACCACCACTAAGAACTGCTCTCACTAACGTATTCCAATCACTAGGAGTCAGCCACTCCTCTTCAACAAACTCTAAAATTGCAAGAGTAAAGGGAGCAGTGGCACCGTATTGTAATACTGCAGTTTTTAATTCTTTAATAATTTGAAAATTAAACCCTGTGTGATGTCTCCAAGCAACCCCTTGAGCGTCTCTGGTCTCTGATACAGGAAAATCCTCAGCCTCTCCCTCCTTTGGCTGATCTGTATCTGAACTAAAGCTAGAGGATAGGGACTGCCTTTGGACTCCAGGTTGAGGAACGCAAGGAGTCGGGGGATTTTCGCAGTTGGCCTCTCGAGACCTCTTCCCTGTCCTTAATTTTTGTAGCTGATTAATTAAGTCCTGATACTCTTTTTCCAACTCTATTAGTTGTTTAAGAAATTTTATCCTATAACTCCTTTCTGGGATCTACAACCACTGTCTCCATATTGGGAACCTCTGGAAGCGCAGCTGCACTGGGAGAGGGCCTTTCAGGGTCATATTTGACTTCCTCTTCCTCTAGGTCAGCACAATCTGGCTCTGACAAATTGTCATCAATCTTTGGTTGTATTTTAGATTCTAATTTACATTTCTTTTTATTTTGAACATGAAAGACAGCATTCAAACAACAAAACAAAAGCAGACAATTAATACACGTGAGCAGCAAACAACAAAACAAAAACAGAGAGTTGAGTTCAGGCTGACTTATTTCTTCACCCATTTTTCTTATCATGACTTACCTTTCTGGACGCAGCAGATTTGTGATCACCTTTTGAATTTCCAGTCGACCGTTCTTCCAGTAATGTCCCTCACTGGGTCTCTTGTTCTTGCTGCCTCTCATTGAGCGCCAAAATGTTGAGGACCACTCTGCTCCTTGTTTGGGGGCCAAAATATTGAGGACCACTCTGTCCCTCGTTTGAGGGCCAAAATGTCCCAGACTGCTCTGCTGCTCCAGTCCGAGGGTCAGGGTTTAGCAAGAGAGAGAGTAGGGGGAAGAAGGGGAAGAGACTCGAAGAATAGAGACAAGCCAGTGGGTCTGTAGTCAAGTCTCATTTACTGTCTCCCATAGACTATATTCTCCTCCTATTGACTCTATTACAAGGAAATCCTGGGTATTTATAAGCACAAGCAGGAGAACACAGGTGAAGACATTTTACCATATGCACCATGCAGCTGGGGTCACTAAACAGCAAAACAAGCTATGTGGGATAAACAAGATGTTTGTCAGAGTGTGCTCAGCTGTTGTAGGCTGTTGAAAAACAAGTCTCTTATCAGGGTATATAGCTCAAGATGGCTGCAAAGATGATCTAGCTGCTTTCTGCTAAAGTCGGCTCCCAACATACTACTACATTATTTTCCTGTTGCAATGCCTTTGAAAGTTTTTCCTGGCAAGTGTTTCAAATACAAACCTTCTAAAGTCTCAACAGAGGGGGCACAGACACAAATAAGGAGTGAAAAAGGCATTTAAAAGCAGATCTCCCCATCCAGGTGCTAGATGTAGGTCTCCTACACATTTGTAGCAGATGTGCAGCTTGGTCTTCATGTGGGTCTCCTAACAGTGGAGTGAAGGCTGTCTCTGTTCCCTGCAATTGTATCCCTTTCTCTTACCTGGACTGCCTGGTAGGGCCTCAGTAGGATAGGATGTGCCTAGTCCTGCTGAGAGTAGATTTCTAGGACAAGAAGGGGATAATGGTGGGAAGGATTTGTAAGGGTGGGAGGGGGGCTGTGATCAGGATGTAAAGTGAATAAAATAATTATTGAAAAAATAAAAGGAGAGCTCCCAAAGTTGTACAGTCTGAAGAGCTGAATAGTTATTTTCTTCAAACACCTATTTTTTATTTGTGTTTGTGCTTCTGTGTGTATGAACATGTGAGCTGATGATAAACAAGCAGCATCAGATCCCTGGAGCTGGAGTTACAGGTGGTTGTGAGCATCCTAGCATAGGTGCTGGGAGCCAAACATAAGCACACTCAAGAGCTGAACCATCTCTTCACCCCAAGAAGAGTCGGGGTACCCACTCTCCATTCTCCCACACCCCCTTCTACCAACATGAGGCAAGCCTTTTCCCTGGGCTACAGTTTTCTCTTTCTCCCCAGATGACTTTTTCCTCAGCACGGACAGGTTTAGCTGTTTGATGTTAACACTTCAGTGTGCTCCAAGCTCGTGTATGGGACAAGGCTTCTTAAAGTGTTGCCAGCAATGTGGAGACAGCAACTGTGGGCCCCAGGGACTCTTGATAGAAGCACAAAATGGGAGCAACTATTTTAGGGTTGTAGACATCTGCCCACACCATAGTGCTAACTAGGTGCTGAATGATGTTTTGAATGTGCACATGAAGGGAAAGAAGACATGTCATAAGTCAACTGCCACTTCCTCTGCAGGTTATGGGGATCCCAGAGAAACTGCATACGTGAGATAATCTCCCACTCGGCTGTAACAGAAACCCCAAATGCACACCTCCTGGGTTGTTGAGTTTCCGTTAAGTGCTGGTGTTGAGGAATGATGGTCAATAGTGATAGACTATTGACCTATTGTCATTAATCAAAGCACCAAATCCTGATTAAACTGAAGGGGGCTTCTGCCTCAGTCATATAAGAGAGAAGCCTGTTAGCTAAGAAATCTTTTCTCTTAGCATGAAGCTTTTGTTTGGATATATTTTCAGAGCTTCTAGGCAATAAAGTTTAGGCAATATCTATTGTCACCTTCTGTAACCACTGCAACTTCAGGCTCAGAGTGGTTTAAGAATCCATAATTTCAAGCTAGGGACGTAGCATAATTGGTAGAGTGCTTGCCCAACATGCAGAAAGCCCTGGATTCCCCTCCCACTACCACATAAGCTGAGGTGGCTGCACACACCTGTAATCCCAGCACCCAGCTGGTAGAGAGAAGAGGATCAGAAGTTCAAGGTCATCCTCTTCAGTTTAGGCAAGTTTGGGGCTAGCCCAAGCTACATGAAGATTTGTCTCAAAGAAAGAGTAATTCTTTATTTTTTAAATTTTTTATTGGATATTTTATTTACATTTCAGATGTAATCCCCTTCCCCCACACACACCCAGGAACCCCCTATCCCATCTCCCCTTCTTCTGCTTCTATGAGGATATGCCCCCACCCACTTTCTCCTTTCCACCTCCCCACCCACAATTTCCCCCACACTGAGGCATCCAGCCTTCACTGGACCAAGGACTTCCTTACCCACCTATGCCTGACACTGTCATCCTCCCCAAATATACATCTGGAGCCATGGATCTCTTCCTATGTGCTCCCAGGCTGGTGGTTTAGACCCTGGGAGCTCTGGTTGGTTGGCATTGTTGCTCTCCTCATGGGTCCACAAACCCTTTCAGCTCCTTCAGGCTTCTCTCACTCCTTTTTTGGGAACCCCATGATAAGCTCAGTGGTTAGCTGTGAGCAACCGCCTCTGAATATATCAGGCTCTTGCAGACCTCTAAAGAGACAGCTATATCAGGCTACTGTCAGCATGCACTTCTTGGCATCCACATCTGTGTCTAGCTTTGGTGAATGCACAAGGGATGGATACTCAGGTGGATCAGTCTCTGGACGTCCCCTCCTTCAGTTTCTGTCCCATACTTTGTCTGCATATTTGCTCCCATGAACATTTTGTTGCCCCTTCCAAGAAGGGTCAAAGCACCCACACTTTGATCTTTCTTGTTCATGAGATTCATGTGGTCTGTGGGTTGTATCTTGGATGTTGCAAGCTTTTGGGCTAATATCCAATTATCAGTGAGTGCATACCATGTGTGTTCTTTTGTGATTGGGTTACCTCACTCAGGATGATATTTTCTAGTTCCATTCATTTACCTAAGAATTTCTGGAATTCATTGTTTTTAAGAGCTGAGTAATATTCATTCCATTGTGTAAATGTACCACATTTTCTGTATCCATTTTTCTGTTGAAGGACATCTGGGTTCTTTCCAGCTTCTGGCTAGTATAAATAAGGCTTCTATGAACATAATGGAGCATGTGTCCTTGTTTTAAGTTGGAGCATCTTCTGGGTATATGCCCATGAGTGGTATAGCTGGGTCCTGAGGTAGAAAGACATGAACATACAAGAAGCCTACAGAACCCCAAATAGACTAGACCAGAAAAGAAATTTCTTCTGTCACATAATAATCAAAACATCAAATGAACAAGACAAAGAAAAAATACTAAAAGCAGTAAGGGGAAAATGTAAAGTAACATATAAAGGCAGACCTATAAGAATTACTCCAGACTTCTCACCAGAAACTATAAGAGCCAGAAGATCCTGGACAGATACCATACAGACCCTAAGAGCACACAAATGCCAGCCCAGTCTACTATACCCAGCAAAACTCTCAATTACCGTAGATGGAGAAACCAAGATATTCCATGAAAATACCAAATTTACACAATATCTTCCCACAAATCCAGCACTTCAAAGGATAATTGATGGAAAACTCCAACACAAGAAGGAAAACTACAACCTAGAAAAAGCAAGAAAGTAATCTTCCAACAACCCTAAAAGGAGATAGCTACACAAACATAATTCCACCTCTAATAACAAAAATAACAGGAAGCAACAATCATTTTCCCTTAATTTCTATATAACAAATAAGAGCTTTGTACCTCTGAAATCTCAGAAGGCTGATGGGACATAGGAGACAAGGGAAGCTGGAATGTCTCTCAAGGACAAACAATAGAAAATAAAGACAAAAAAAAAAGTCTATGAAAGAAAACGCCAAAAGCTTGGCATCTATCATGTCAGACACTATTCTAAGATAGGGTTTCATTCTAAGAATTTGTTTCACCTTGAGTTTTAGTAAATCCATTTTGAAACTTATGCAACCAAGGGAAAATAGATGAAAGAAATAGGACTCCTCTCCTCCCTACCCTGCCCCACATTTTAAGGTAATCAATAACAATTCAATATGTCTTCTTGGACTAATATTAGTGTGTATGTGTGTGTGTGTGTGTGCATGCACACACTTTGCTTCTTTAACTAAAATAGAATCATTCCCTGTTACCCAGTGTCTCTTCTGACTCTTTATAGTGTATTTTGTGTATTTCAAGTTAGACCATACTTTTCCAATTCATTCATACATGTACCCATATGCTAGAAAAGGGGAGGAACTTTTGTTAATTTTGGTTTAATTTTTATCATGCCCATGGTTGGAGATTTTTTAACATCTGTGTATAGAAGAGAGACTAATACACTCTTTGAGAGCAAGAATTTCTCTATATAAACTGTTTCCTATAACACCTTCTCTTGCCCTGACTATATTTGATGCTAAATGTACAGAAACAGATCCCACAGCGCAGCCATGTTTTGTCAGGCTCTTACATGGCTAATAGTCTGATATGTAAATCCAGCTGTTACAATGTCAGAATCAATAAGCTCATTACCTGATGGCCTTCATAAACATTGCCTGTCATTGGCCAATAGTCATCAATATTCATCACAATGGCCCTCCTTTAACAATGCCATCTGCTTCATATAATTCAAATTAAATTTCAGTTGGTTTGCTAATAACATTGCTATTTTGACATTTTCATTGGTGCTCTGGGATTTCCTTGCACATGTCTTAATTTTTTTCTACAAGATGTGAGGTGTAAGTTACATAAACGGTTGGCCCTTCTTACAGTGTCGAATGTGATACATTTTGCAAACTACTAAGATACAGATTATTTTCTTCACCTTAAGTAATCCCCATGTACAGTCTCTCTCTTCACCCCAAGTCCTTCTGCATGGTTGGTCTTGATGCTTAACCATGAGTGGAAAAGAAACCATGCTCTGCTCTGTAACCCCCACCTCTCCCCACCAGGCACTTCCGTTATTACTTCTCTGGCCAATGCTGCCAAAGCCCGCCCACACTCCCAGGACATTCCAAGACTGCAAGGCAAGTGGCTTCTTATGGTGCAAACTGAGCTAAAGGAGGAGGAAGAACTAAACTCCTAAAAGAAATGTATCTTCAGCTCTGGCCTTACCTACCAGTTTTTCTCAGATATGGGTACTTAGAGGCCTCAGCATGTCTGTGACTGCTTTTCCTGCCCTTTGATGTAAAAGAACTCAACCTTTCTCCCTGACAGAATGGAATATTATTCCCAATATTTGCATGCCAATTCTTGGTATTTCCAATTACTCCCTGAAGGAAGCTTGAGTGTCCAAAAAGTGACTAGAGATGGCACTGAATCCCAGTGTCACAGGTGGGACTGGAATTACATCTAACAATTAGCTCAAACTTGGCAGCGTTCCATCTATAGCTCTGGGCAGGCACTACCTCAAGGGCACAGTAAAAGATCCATCAGCATTTAATGTTGAAATAAGTGCAAAAGAATCTACCCAAACATACTTGTTTTAATCTATAATATTTAGACATTAAAACATATAAAGAATATTATTATGTTTTGTCATTTAGTTCAAAAAGTAAAACACAGTTACCCATGTGAGGCCCCTTAAATGTTCCTCCCTGACTCCCCTTGCTCACCTGTAGTCTTAAAATTAGCCACTCTTAGAACTGGATGTCCATCACATAACAAACATAAGCAGAACACAGTACAGAATCCTATGCTACACAGAACTTATTTACCTAAACCTGGTGGCACTTAACTGTAATCCTTGTACCCCAGAGGCTGAGCCAGGAGGATCACAAGTTCAAGGCAAGCCTGGGCTACAGAGTGAGTTCAAGGGAAGCCTAGAATAATGTCAGAAAATGAAGAGTAAACTGAGGGTTCAGGATATAGTTGCATGAGTCTGAGAGCTTTGCTAACATGCAGAAAATCTTTGGTTCAATCCCCAATCCCAGTGTTGGAGGAGAGAGGTGGGGAGAGGAGGCATAGAGGAACTACAACTTTCTAAAAGTCTATACTCATCATATGCTGCTGTGTGTTGTATGCAGCTTGATTTCTCTCGTCTGCTTCTCACATGCCAACCTTGCCCATGCTCTACAGCTCGATCTGCCTGCCGTGCAGTCTCATCATTTATCCACAGTCCAATCAAGTTTTCATTACACACACAATTTCTGTGAATACTGTCTTCAGTGTCCCCACCCTCTATGAGCCTAAAGTGTGTATCTAAAATTGGTTTGTTCCATCAGAGAAATGGTTCAACATTTCTAGAGACATCCAGGATGCACACAGGACAGAGTGTGACAATTTAGATTTGTACCAAGACTGCAGAAGAGCCCTCAGTATTCTCCACTCCCACTAACATTTGCCATCCCAGTGACTAGGAAATAGCATGAGGATGTAGTTTTATTTTAAACTCATTGTTGACAACCGAGAACAAGGTTTCATGTAGCCTAAGAGGAACTCCTGATCGTCCTGCCTCCATCTCCCAAGAACTAGGGTTGCAGGCACACTCTTCCACACCTGGCAATTTTGCTCTACCATGCCTGGCTATTTTGAGGTTTTTGTTTGTTTGTTTGTTTGTTTGTTTTTTAAGATTTTTACTTGTGTGTACATGCATGTGTGTGCACGCATGTGTGTATGCATGCATGTGCATGCATGCCTCATAGATATAACTGCCCGCAGAGGCCAGACAAGAGCATCTTATCCCCTGAAGTTGGAGTTGCAGGCAGCTATGAAACATTGGAACTCAGGACCCCTGCACGAGCAGGAAGCACTCTTGTCTACTGAGTCATCTCTCTAGTCCTATTTTAAATTCTTCTGAGCAAAAGGCACACGATTGAAGGATAAAGTTAAGCACTGAAAGTCTCTCAAATGACAAAATTGAGGTCTAAACTCAACTACAAAGAAACAAAAGACAGAAGTGTTTTTAAGCTAGCTGCAAGTATTGGGAATGTCAGGTGTCAGATACGAAGCTACCCAAGTGTGTGCCTTCCTAGGTGACCGGGTCACTAGGCTTGCTAACTGGTGCCCATTGAAGTTGGGTTTCTACTCTCCCACAAAGTCTGGGTGGGCTCCAGGGCACTATGGGCCTTGAGGTTCACATTTCAAAGGGATGACTACTGGTCCTTAAGAAAGCGTTTCTAGACTGTAGAACTTACAAGAAGCTTTTAAAAGGCTTATATCTCAAAAGGACAAAGGCAGAATTTAGAGTTAGAAGTCTCCTAAAATAAATGCCCTAAGGGACAGGAGATTGGAGCTGAGAATGAGGAAGAGGGTTACTCAGGTTCAGTCAGGGGCTGGGGAGAGAGCTCAGCCAGTGAAGCATAAGCATCCAGGCCTGTGTTCAACACTGCAGAAGCTACCGTAAAAAGCCAAGCACTCCTCAAGAAAATTTGTTTTAGCAATAGATGGAGACTACAGAAAACCACAACCAATCAAACTGCAGAATTTTGGTGCTTGGCAAGTTTTGGGTTACTGGTAAGTAAATATGTCTATAAACACTCCCCACACCTGAGTCTCAGGGTACACTCTGAAGGAGGAGACAGAAAGAGTGTTAAGAGACAGATGATCTGGGAGTTTGCTGTGAGACTGTGTCTCCTAGTAATGTCAGCAGTCACACCCATAAAGTCTCATCAACATGAAGGCCTAAATGTAAGCCGAGCAATTGGTGTCATTGTATGACACCAATGAATGTGGCATATTGGATGGGGAAAAGCCCATGAGGCCTCAACTCTACACGAAGAACTATGGGCAACTGAGGATAGCTGGAAATGGGAGAGAGAGTTTTCCCCAGGGAAGAATACAGTCAGATGGTCAGCCCTGAAAACATACATCTGGGTAACATTACATCGACTGAACAAGTTATAGTCAGCAATACATATGTACATCCATATATACCATATACAGATACAGACAAATATACATGATGCAGTAATAATCAGTAAAACAAAAAGGAGCTCATAATGTTGAAAGAAAGCAGGGAGCATATATGAGAGGATTTGGAGGGAGAAAAGGGAGGGGAGAAATATATGCATATACATATATGCATGCACACACACACACACACACACACACACACATGCAGTGGGGGAATCCAAGCACTACAGTGTGCATTTGCAATCCCAGAAAGTGGGATCCCTAGGTCTCACTGGCCAGACAGACTGGCCAAATCATTCAGCTCCAGGATTAGTGTGAAAGTCTGCCTCAAAATATAATGAAGTAACGAACAGTTGAGGAAGACACCTCAGAATGACATTTGGCACATGCACATGCACATGCACACTTTCGTCAGACTGAAGCAAACTCCAAGGATGTGTTGGTGAGAAATAATTGGACATTCAGCATTGTGACTGTGTGAGTTACCCACTGATGTATTTACCCTACTTTTCTACGGAGTCCTGAGTGTTAATAATTAGTACAAGTCTTTAATGTGCTTGGCACCATCCTTTTATTTGATGCACGCATTATGTGTAAGTCTCTTCTCTTTCAATTATCAACATAAAATAGTTCTATATCAAAGGCAGTTTTCAACATTAATGTAACCATGGTCATCCAGTATTTCTCCCTCTGAATTACACATTTTGTGTTAAGAGATTTTCTGCTCTAAATTCATGTAGCCTTCTATTTTATTCCAATCTTTATTTCCATACTGAGCATTTTAGGATGGATGACCCTTGTGCCTGGTGTGTTTGCCTCTGAAAAACCATCACTGTACATCAGACTCCATGTGTATGCAAATCTATTCACACTCATCCACTTGTCTGTACCTATGCCAACATCACACTGTCATACTATAACATTAACATAGGCATGACTTGACATTAAAAAAAAAGTGTATGAGTGTTTAGCCTGTGTGCATCTACATGTATGGCATGTGTCCTGTACCAGAAGCAGCCAGAAGAGGGCATCAGATTCCCCTGAAACTGGAGTTACAAATGGTTCTGAGCTGTCATGTGGGTATTGGGAAGAGAACTCAGATCCTCTGGAAGAGAAGCCAGTGTTCTTAACCACTGAACCATCTCGTAAGGCCCAAGTCTTGACATTTAATAGGTCAATCATCTTAATTTATTTTCAAAAAAAAGGTCTTGGCTTCAACTGGTTTTTTTTAGATGAATGTGTAGTTATTATGCTTCAAATATTCCAAGAAAGGAAGATACCAGCATTTGTTTAACCACTCAGGAAATGTGAGTCTATCAGAAATTATTTGAAAAGAAAAGAGTATATTATGTGTACAAGAAGAGAGTGCACAGGGGTTCACAAAGAGGAAACAGGTTTCAAGAACTCCAGGGACCATCTCCTCTGCATCCCCACTTTGGAAAGCCCAGCCCAGCAGTGAACCATCTCCACCCCACACCTAATTGTAGACACTGTATTCACAGTGGGAAAGCAATGCTTTATTACCCCACAAAGCCCAGGATAGCGAACACGATGACCCAAAAAGGGAAATCATTTATAACCCTGAATGCAGGTCCCTTTCTCTTTTTCTCATTGGCTGTATAACAAGGAGGGTACAAGCTCACACATCTGAGTCTTAGCGTTCTTCTACCACTGACAGCTATCTATTTCTTAACAAAGACTCCATGTGGGTTCCTCTGTTTTACTTTCTGTTTACTCAAGTTTATAGGGGCATGACCTTGTCACAGAGTTAGGTCCCAAGGCAAATTTGGCTGGCAGTAATATTGTGCTCTACATTTTTAATTTTGGTGAGGCATAGACTAGCAGATGGAAGCAGGGGCCCAGCATTTGCTGTCCATCTGTAAGTGGACCTAAGCTGCCTCAAGGCACTTTTGTTTCTAACATGTACCTTTGCTCCTCTTATATCTTCATTGTGTCAGCCATACCCTGCAGAACAAAGCTAAGCCACACCCCACCTCCACTCTTAAGGACAGTTGGCCTGACTTCTCTATATTCTAATACACATCTATGGAAAATCAGAAACTTGGCTTCATACAAGTAAGCTGGATCTCATTCCAACCAGCAACTACAGAGGAGTTTGAGCCAGAGACATTATTTCATGTCATGACTGCTTCCTGTCTTAGCAACCTTAATTTGGGAAGTTTTGAACTTGCCTTTCCAAATGGCTATTCCGCAGATGAAATGTGCTGGGGTTCCCCATCTCTTCATCTTCAGCCACATTCCACTATTCCAGACATGCTACTAACAAATAAAAGCACACAGCAGAAATTGGCAAATAAATGCCACATTCTTGTAGCATTAGCTTCTGACAGTCTTGTCTTCGGTATGCAGAAGTCTAGCGGCAGGAACTGTGATGAATAAGTAATACTTCCTGCACTCCACTTTCAGAAACAGCAACTTCAGCTTCTGCTACTCAGCAGTGAGCTTTCTTTAAGTGAGCACACAATCCAAATTCAAACAGATCACTGAGCCATGTGTTTTGACAGCCCTCTGGCTTTCATGAATTAGTATCTCTTCTCCTAACTTGGGTTCTCCTTTTCTGCACACATTTGTAGTCTTCAAAATTGTCTGTGTCCAGGCATGGTAGCTGCAATGGTTGTATATGCTTGGTCCAGGGAGTAGCACTATTAGGAGATGTGGCCTTGTTGGAATATGTGTGTTGCTATGTATGTGGGCTTAAGACCCTCACCCTAGATGCCTGGAAGTCAGTCTTCCACTACCAGCCTTCAGATAAAAATGTTGAACTAGCTCTGCCTAGATTATGCCTGCCTGGATGCTGCCATGTTCCTGCCTTGAGGATAATGGACTGAACCTCTGAACCTGTAAGCCAGCCCTAATTAAATGTTGTCCTTAGAAGAGTTGCCTGGGTCATGGTATCTGCTCACAGTAGTAAAACCCTGACTAAGACAGTGGTGCACATCTTTAGTCTCAGCACTCAGGAGGCAGAAGAAGGTGAGCTCTGAGTTCAGGACCATCCTGGTCTATATAGAAAGCTGCACCACAGCCAAGGCTACATGGTGAGACTCCATATACAACTGAAAAATCTGTGTGGATTAAACTTTTACAGTGCCATCTGCAAGCCTGAGCTTGGGCGACTATTGCAGCTTACTGCCATTGAAAGGCCATAGCTAAACTCATTCTTCATTCTGCTTATTTCTTCTTCCCTCTCTAGGGAATAGACAGAACAGCATGAGGTTTGCTATAAGGCAGCAATGATAAAATTGACTTCTGCTAACAGAGAAAGCCATTTTCCACTCCAGAATTTTAAATGCATAGGATTCCTTGAACTTTCAGAACGAGGTCCTTCAGTACCTCAAATCCCTCTGAGCCTCCCTTAAAACATTGTCTGGAGTTTTCATTATAGGATTCAAAACTTCAGGCTTCCTCCACACTCAAGTCCTTCCACTTACAGGCCAACAAATGTCAGCAGGATTTTTCTTCTTTTCAGTTGACACACAATAATTGTACAAGTCAAAACAAGATCCCACCTTTGTGACCCATACTTCTATCTTCAAAGATAACCGTAGTTAAAATCAGGAATGCTGAAGCCAACCCTCTTTGATTCAAATCCTAATTTGGCATTTTCAAGACTCTTTCTGTTTGTGTATGACATATGTTTTCCAGGAGTCTCAAGTTTCCTCATCTGTGAAGTGGGCATAACATGGTAAACAATCTTATAGGTTATCATAGTGTTAAGTCAACACCATGGGTGTTGGTACATATGTCTCTATATAAGCATTAAACACTAGAGGGTAAGCACACTCATTGTGGCAATATTTATGACAGGAAGAAGATTTTAAAATATAGAGAGATGGTTAAAATGCTTACTGCTCTTGCTGAAGTTCGGTTCCCAGCACCATGTGGGCAGCTCACAACACCTGCAACACTAGTTCTGAAGACCTGTTGTTCTCTTCTGAACTCCACAGGTTCCTGCACACATGAGGTGCATATAAGGTCAGGCAGGCAAACATACACACACTTAAATTAAGTAAATAAATATGTTTAAATCTACATCACTTAAATAAATAAAGAACTACAAAAGAGCCATTGAAAATGAAGGACTGTAACCATATTGCTTAAGGAAGGCAGGAAATACTGTGCACATCCCCAGACTGAGAGCATCACTGATGGAGAAAGACCAGAACCCTGGGTGTCAGCAGTCCACAATATCAAATATCCATATCCCACTGAAGTCAGAATCAAAGAAATTGGATATCTGGGAATTTAAAGTTACTTCCCATATACAGTTTCTGACAAAGCTTACAGGTCTATTCCAGAAAACAGAAGTAGTATTTTAAACTAAAGGAAAATATGTGTGCTGGCTGTTTTTTGACAACTTGACACAAACCTAGATATACATCTGGGAAGAGCAAACCTTAGTTAAGGATATGCCTCTGTAAGATTGGTCGATAGGTAAGTCTGGTGGGCATTTTATTGATTAAGGATTGAGGTGGGAGGGTCCAGCCTAGAGTGGTTCCACCCCTGGGCAAAGATGGGGTATGCAAGAGAGCAGACTGAGCAAGGCTGGGGAGAAAGCCAGTAAGCAGCCTTCCTCCATGGCTGCTGCCTTCAGCTCCTGCCCTGACTTCCCTCGATGGACCAAGATATATAAGCCAAATAAACCCTTTCCTCCTGTGACTAATGTAGAGGGTATAAGGGCCTTGCTCCCAAAGAGAAGTGCCAAGAGTACAAGGAATGTTGAATACAAGGGGGTATCTCCTCGATGGAGGAGATACAATTAAATACCTACACTTCATCCAGAGAGCTGAGACTCAGAAGCGACTAACATCTGGAGACGTGTACTATCTGTTAGACCAGGCTATATCAAACTCCTACAGCCAGGACCAGAGGTGGCTAACAGCCTAAATGCTCTCTGTATGACCCAGATTAGGCCAGATCCTTCCTTAGGCCCTTAAGCTAATAAGGTAGCCTATCTCTAGAGTCCAACTTCTTGGAAGAAATGACAGGTACCCTGGGTTGAGATTCAGTGTAAGTATGCTTTCTTGGACACTGGGGATTGTATTACACCTGAAATTTTTTTCTTCCAAATCATACTGGCCTTAAATACATTGGGAATAAAGTGCCTGACATTAGATTCCCCCAAGTCTGATCCAGGTTAATGAAGTCAGTCTTCACTGGATTTTACTTATTTTTAATTTTTATCATTAGTCTTACCTGCATCTGCTGTTCTGGTTGAAACTGAATGTGCTAAAAGTCATTTTAAGAAATTGATAGTAATCTGGAAACCTTCTTCAGACATGCCCAGATGCTTGTCTTTTAAGTGAGTCTTGGATCCTTTTAAGATGACATTGCATGTCCCGAGAGCGACTCCAAGTCTCTGATCAATCTGAAGCTTAGGTGTACATCACTGGGAGGATCGCTTTCTCAACCTCAATTCAGTCCATAATTCTGATCATATGAACAGTGAGCTTCCTTCAGGGAGTTTCCAGACAGCACCATGAGCCACGCTTTCTGTCTGTGTGGTGTGCTCTAAATACTGACCACCAGACAACTCTTCTCTTACCCTCCATACCTGAGTTCTGCTCCCGTGATAGAGTAGCTGACTAACTCTCTTGCCAGCAAACTTTCCACCTAAAACTGAACATTAAGACACAAACCCCAGCAGAGGCTGTTTTGATGCCTGTGAAACAGGGATTGGGGGCTGTATGATTCTAATGTCATTAGAGACAGCCATCATCCACTCACCATTTAGTATTGAAAAGCCACTCTGCATCTCATAAACACACACCATTGGCACATCACCTGGAATGAAGAGATCAGCAGTCACATTCCCCTTGTCTCCTAAGAGGACTCCACTCTGAATAGCTTTATTACTATGCAGAGAGCTGCTCTTTTGGGTTTCACAAAGAAAGGTCTCATTCCTCTGAAAACTATTTTTTCAGATGACATCTCCAAAGACTACTTTGTGGAATTGGTGCCTCTTTGTTCATAGTTAGCTTTATAATTGTCATTCTGATTTATTAGTCACCTCCCTTACTTCTTACACTTTGACAGTCTTCTTAAAGGCAGATGAGATGGTACACCTGCCATCTCAGCATCTGTGCAACTAAGGCAAAAGAACTCTGTCATAGAGGCCAGCCTGGGCTATGTGGTAAGACCCTTTCTCAAAACCATAGTAAAAAGGCCCAAGGTTCCTGTGCCTGTATCAGATGTGTGTGTGTGTGTGTGTGTGTGTGTGTGTGTGTGTTTCTGAGACTGTGTGTGTCTGTCTGTGCTAGTGTATAGTTGCTTATAGAAGCCAGAAGAGGGCATCTGATCACCTGGAATTAGAGTTACAGATGGCTGTGAGACACTGGGTATAGGTGATAGAAACTGAAGTCAACTTGGCAAGCACTCTTATCCTCTGAAACATCTCTTTAGCCCAAGACCATTTTCTAATTCACTTGTGAAGGGACAGTGTCTATAGGTGATGTAAACATCCTTGGTGGGCATCTAGCAGATAGAAGAACAGGATTTTAATTTTTTTTTAAAAAATTCAAGTAAAGCAAAGATATAGCTATAAATTCTTAACTGTTCATGTAATAACCCTGGGTTGTACTGGACACAGAATCTCATACATGGAATTAGTAGCAGAGTTCAAAAATCATCATTTACAAAAACAAACAAACAAACAAACAAACAAACCAAACAGAACTTTAGATTAGAGGGCTTGTAGACACCTGCCAGCTCTCAAAACATGAAGATGGTGCTGAAGCCCAGGCACACAGCTGCCCTTCTCACTGCTGCTCCAGTAGAAGCACAGGGCCCTTAAACATATGTTCCTGAAAAGGTACACCAAATGCCAGGCCAGCTGTCCCCAGGTAGCCTGTGGCTTGACAATAACAATGCTTGTTAAGACCTCAGTTTGAGCAAGAAACCCAGGTGATCTATGGAAAGTTAGTTCTGGATCCTTGGGAGTCAGTCAAGCAGGGTAAGGTATGTACATAGATAGATAGATAGATAGATAGATAGATAGATAGATAGATAGATACATACATACATACATACATACATACATACTAGAGATAGATAGATAGATAGATAGATAGATAGATAGATAGATAGATACATACATACATACATACATACATACATACTAGAGATAGATAGATAGATAGATAGATAGATAGATAGATAGATAGATAGATAGATGAATCAATCTAAATTATTCAGATGCAAATAAGTTAAGGAGATCAGACCTCCCCTGATGAGCTATTTACTAATGGCCTTTATTTTCAGAAACTGTGTCACGCTCAGTCCTGGCTCCTATCTGTTCCACAAGGGCAAACACCAGCAAGATTTTGTTGCCCTTTGTTCTTGGTGCCTAATGCTCTGTCACATAATAGAGACAGACAAATAAATAGTCCAGTTGAATCTGTCACTCCACCTGAGGAAATACAACTGCAAAAAAACTCCCAGCTCCGTTTAGAGTCCTATGGGTCTGATCATGATGAAAGATCTCTGCAGTGTTACTAGGCCTGAAGACCTTTGGAGCTAAGGTGTTGGTGTGAGCCAACCTCCCCAAGAGCTCCTGTAATTCAGGTTCATTCCAGGTACATGGTACACTACCTTCCAGTTTTTCAATTGGCATTTATAAATCAACTTTTAAAACACACTAAATTAGAAATAAAAATTTTACTCCCCAAAGCCTGCTATATCCTAAATGGGTGTTATTCTCCAAAATAGCAAACCTGGGATAACTTGGCGAGATGGTTTCAAATACAAAAACAGTCCAATAGATAATATAATTGGGGTGGTTTGTGATGTTGTTTTGTTTTCTAAAGCACAGCAGTACAGTGAAGGTTAGACAGTTCCAAGTACACGCTAGCATCCAGCAACCTGGTGGGACACCTGCCTTTTTATTGACTTTATTTTTTTTTCAAAACTACATGTTTATAGGTGAAGGATGCTCTCCCTTCAATGCAGTATGGAAGACATGGCAAATGTTTCACACTCATTGTAATCGGCTATTCTGGACTGTATTATCTTCCTAAAATGATGGGTTGGAGGGCCTGTAGGAGGAATGTGGTACTGCTGGCAGCCTGATTTTAAGTTTTCAGATCCAGGCCAGAACAAATAACTGTCTGAAGCTACTGAGCTCTCAGTCATAACAGCCAAAGAGTAACTGAGGCTGTGCTGTCCTCTGTAGATTGGCAGGATCTCCTGTATGCCTCAGAATTGAAACTACCTGAAGAGTATTTCTAACAAAACCCTGGCAGGCAGTTACCAAATCATCAATATTCTCCCCCTCTACAAGGTTCTCTGAAAGCCATCGTCTCAGCTGCAACCAACATTATTACTATATCTTCTGTTGCTCAGAACTGCAGAGCGAGAAAGGCTGCCTCCTTTTTGTTAATCTGACTTGGCGTTTAGCACAAAACAAAACCAAAATACCTCTTAGCTACATGAGATCCAAATAACCAAAAGGACCTTGCTTCCCAAGGACCGTTTATTTTTTTTTCTAAAATGTGGAAAGACTGTTACCCACAAAGCTCTTCAGTCCTCAGCTAGTTCCTCTTTTTCAAATCCTCTATTGGACAGCTTATAACCTTATGTAACACTAGACTCCAGAAGATCCAACATCCCTTTCTGGCCTCCATGGGCACTTGTAGTCATGTGCAAATACACACACACACACACACACAGAGAGAGAGAGAGAGAGAGAGAGAGAGAGAGAGAGAGAGAGACAGAGACAGAGACAGAGAGAGACAGAGAGAGACAGAGAGACAAAGAGAGAGAGACAGAGAGTCAGACACAGAGACAGACAGAGACAGAGATAAATGCAGAGACAGACACAGAGAATTAAAAGTGAAAATGTTAAAACCCAACAATAGGTTACATTAGAGCATTCTCATCATATTATATAAAGATTAAGCCCATGCCATTTTATGCACACACAGCAAACCAAAATGGATTGTAGACAACCATTCCTGCCCCTTTACTCTGTTAAATGTTAACTGCATTTCCTGCTTAAGACTGGTCACTGAGGCTGTGGAGACAGCTCCACGTAAAATGTCCAGCACACAAGCAGGATGACCTGAACTGAGTCCCCAGAAACCATGTAAACCAGGCCTGGTGACGCATACTTGTAATCCCATTGCTGGGACAGTGGCAATGTGAAAATCCCTGGAGCTCCCTGCCAATCCACCAACTCTAGGTTCAGTGAGAGACTTCAACTCGAAAACTATGGTGAAGCCAGGCATGGTGGCACACGCCTTAGAAATAAATGATCTTAAAGAGTCAGAGGAAGGCAAAAAAAATGATGGAATGCTCACTGCTGTTCATACTTGGAAGCTTTTGGTGAAAGGGAAGCTGGCAAGATCCAGAAATGGCCAGACAGGTCAGCAGAATTCAAGACAGAAGGCAAATCCACAAGGCCAGTATTTCATTGAGTGGGTCAGAGTTTAGAAGCTCCAAGGCATCTGTCTTAGTTTGCATCCTGTTGCTGTGATAAATAAACACCATGACCAAAACAACTTGGTGGAGAAAGGGTTTGTTTTGCTTACATGCCTCCTTGTAATCCATCATTGGAGGAACCCGAGGCAGAAACTCAAACAGGAGCAAAGAAGGGAACTATGGGGAACACAGGTCACTGGCTGGCTCAGCAGGCTTTCTTGTATGGCACCCCTAGGACCATGCATGTTAAGCCTACAGCAGAAGTGTGCTGTACCCAAGGTGCTTACCCACCAATCAGCTGCTGAAATCTGAGGAATGCTAAAACATGGCAGCAAAGACAGTAGCTCCTCAGAACCCAGCCTGTTCAAAAAGCTTGTCTCCCCAGCTTTTCTCTAAAATCCTTTAACTTCAACTTGAGATTGATTTGCTGAAGCTGCTCACACACTCACCTGCCACCCTAGCCTGTGGCACCAGGCAAGGCTGCTCCTTGGGGATTTAGTGGAGAGGAAAAGGCAGTGTTCTGCCTCCAATATGCCTATAATTTGACATGTCAATTTTTTCTCCTGCTTTTTTCATCTGTCAAATTTGCAGGATAATTATTGCATGTGACTGTAAGACAAACCAACATATTCATGTAACCAGCAAAGACATTCTGTAACGATCCATTCTTCCTCATGTTGGCATGCATTCACTCATTCTCCTAAGTGAAGTGTGTCACTTGCTGGGGTTCCGTGCTGCTCTGGATACCACATCTTTCAGGAAAGAAAGCAACCTCTCAGAGCCATACCCCAGTGGGTACAGGGGATGAATGGTTTCTTCAGAGGTGGCTCATGCCAGTGGGAATTCTAAACATAAAATTCAGAGTGCATAGCTCACACCACTGCAGAAGTTGGAAAGCCAGCCAGGGTGCAGCTTCCCTCCTAGTAAACAGCCTCTCCTCTGCTCTCATCCCACAACCAATTGCATTGCTAAGCAACTCCACAAAGCCCCGCTGCTATTTCTGGTTCTGGGTTGATAGTCACAGACACCTACAAGGCTCCCTCCCACACGCCAGGGTATCTTTAGGTTTCTCTTGTGAGCAGTCATATGCATGACCAAGTCACAAGAACAATGCTTTGTATTCGTACAGAAACTGTCACCAACAAACCCATCACAGAAGTTTGTGTGTGACTCCTCAAACTAGCCCATGAAGGGGCCTCTGACACTGTCGCTGTACTGGGAAACTGGTTCCCCTAAGGATGTACACCTGAGGGAGGAAAACTCAAAGCAAACACCACTTCCAAGTTTTCCATCCCTAGCCAGCTTTGTTGCAACACAATGTGCCTCAGTTTACTTTTTCATAAAGTTTAACAGATATTTGACTTGACTCTGTCTATATTCTGAATCTACAGTTGCATGTGGGCCAGTGAACTCACATGTGTGCAGTGTGCAGCCGCATGTACATGCATGTGACACAGCCTTGGATGCCATTCCTCAAGCATCGTCCAGTGTTTTTCTTGAGACTAGGAAACTGTCTTAAGAAGCTAGAAATTGGGGCTTACTGATTCAGCCCAGCTGGCTAGCCAGTGAATTCCAGGAACCTGCCTGTGTCTTCATCCCTCACATGAGTTTATAAGCATACACCATGCATCTGGCTTTCACACAGGTTCTGGTGCTTGACCTTGAGTCCTAACACATTCAGAGGTAAACACTTCACTGACTGAGCCATCTCCCCAGAGGTGCCTCCGTAATTTTTGTGATACTGAACACTTTGTACCCCATGAAGAATTTTAATTTTCTTGCCTCCTAGTGACTCATAGCCTCCTTGTAACTAATTTTGAAAATGGAAGCAGAGAGAAATTTGTACTATAAAAACAGATTAACATAAGCAGAAAGTCGGGGAGATAACATATTTCCGAGAGGTCCTGGAAAATTCCAAGGCAAACAAGAAGATAGACTTGATTCAAAACTTTCATTGTATCTTTCACCCCCATCTTCCTGGTAGCCTCCCCACGTGACTCCTGAGGATATTTCGAAGTGGCTACCCATCAGGAGTAATACATATAGCAGGAGCTAGGGCGACTCAGAGCGTTTAAATGTCTACAGAGACCAAGCAATGAGGAACAACAGTTCATTACTTTTATGACTCTTAAAAATGTTCTCCACGAGCCAGAGAGATAGCTCGGCTGTTAAGAAACATTTGCAGCTCTTCCAAAGGACCCAGGTTCAATTCCCAGCATGGCCCTGGTGGCTCAAACCTGTCTAATCCCAGTCCCATGAGATATGACAACCTACAGTGGCCTTGACAGGCACTGCATGCACATGGTACACATCCACACATGCAGGCAAACCATCCAGAAACATAAAATACAACCATTTAAATGTAAAAACACACACACACACACATACACACACACACACACTCAAAAAGTTTTTTTATTTGTGGAGAATCTTTCAGAAAAGAAAAGGAGCTATGATTCCACATACACAAAAGGAATGTAGCCTGGAGACCAGAGTGAACAATTCTCCCTTGAAAGTGTCTGCAGGGACTGGGGACTGTGAAGGAGTGAGTGTGCTGTTCTGAGCTAGCCAGTAGATCTGGAAAACAGCAAGAGGCTCCACGCCCACATGTCTGCAACCTTCCTACGTTATATATAGGTTAATCTTTTTGTTTATATCTTGCCTTATTTTAAAAACAACAGCAACAGCAACAAAATCTAAAGCAGCTCAAGGAAAGGCATTGAAGGGAGTGAACGGAAGTAAACTTTCGGCAGGAAAAGCTGCATAATTTTAACAACAGTTATTCGTCCTGTCTGTGCGTCCAGGAGACTCTTCTGGTTTGGGGTGTGTCCTCTTCAGTTTCCTTCATCAGGGTTTGTAATTTTCAACTTCAGAGGTCACAAAGACTAATCGGGAAGGAAGGAGTCTCCAGAAATACCACCATTGCATTACAGCCAACTCACTTTCAACCAACTTGCCAAAAACATGTATTAAATAAAAAAACAATCTCTTTGATGTTTACTGCCAAGAAAACTAAATATTCATATGACAAGAAAGAAATTTGACCCTCTCTTCCACCTCATTAAAAAGAAAACAAAAAACACTAACTCTAGGGGCTGGAGAGATAGCTGAGAGGTTAAGCACCTTAGCCACCTTGCACAGGACCCAGGCTGAGTTCCCAGCACCCATGTGGTGGTGCACAACCTCCTGCGGCTCCAGTTTCAGGAGATCTGATGCCCTCATTTAGCCTCTGTCAGCTCTGCACTTGCCTCCTCCCTCCTCTCTCTCTCTCTCTCTCTCTCTCTCTCTCTCTCTCTCTCTTGAACACACACACAAAGTAAACATGTTTTTAAAAACTTAAAATATATTACACACCTAAATTTCATATCTAAAACTATTAAATTAATAGAAGACACTTAATGATCCACTTCAAGCTTTAGTATAGACAATGGATTTTTTTACAGGAGTACAAAAGGAACACAGTGCTGTGTGTTTACCTATGAGGGGAGGAGCTCAAATCTCTGGATATGTTTCTTAGAGGGAGGAGCACAACTGCCATACTTGATCCATTGCTCCCCCAGGACATCTATGGGAGGGACAATGTAATCCCAGCCTTCGCTGGAGCTGCTGTGTCTCCTAGAGAGACCGTCTCTACACTTCTGAAGTCATCTATTCTAGGTCTAACTCCCAAAGGCACCTTTGTTTCCAGTCCTGTCATCTTGCCACCACTTCTTGGCAGCCAGAACCTTCCAGCTCAGGGTACACTGAGTGGTTTTATATCTAATTCCACTCTCAGCCCAGTGATGGATGATGACAGGTGCCTTGGCAAGTGGTTGTGTCAGGTGTGATCATAAATGTCTTATCTTTATTCATCAGCCAAGAACCTCTTCCAGGGTTATCTGACACGGTCAATGTCAAGAAATCTGTTCTTAGTGTGTTGGAGACATCCATTGTAGCTCTGGGCTGTG
Source organism: Arvicanthis niloticus (assembly GCF_011762505.2). NCBI lineage: Eukaryota > Metazoa > Chordata > Mammalia > Rodentia > Muridae > Arvicanthis > Arvicanthis niloticus. The sequence goes on along the minus strand of NC_047664.1, from coordinate 6,672,838 downwards.
GATCCACTCTAGTCTATAAGCCTCAGAAATACGTGGTTTTAAGTAAGGAGGGGACAGAAGAAGGAGGGAAGTGGTGAGATGCTAAGCAATGCTCACACTTGGAAGCTTCTGGTGAAAGAGAGGCTGGCAAGATCCAGAAGTAGCTAGAAAGGTCAGCAGAATTCAAGAGAGAAGATAAATCCACAAGGCCAATAAAGGGGTCAGAGTTTAGAAGCTCCAAGGCAACTGTCTTAGTTTGCATCCTGTTTCTGCGATAAACACCATGACCGAAACAACTTGGGGAGGAGAAGCTTTGTTTGGCTTACATGCCTCCTTGTAATCCATCATTGGAGGAAGCAAGGAGGCAGAAACTTAAACAGGAGCAGAGAAAGGAACCCTGGAGGACACTGCTCACTGGCTTGCTCAGCAGGCTTCCCTATACTCCCCAGGACCACCTATGCAGGTGACAGCCACATCAATCATTAATCAAGAATACACCTCACAGACATGCTGAGCGCATCCCAACAGGACGAGGAGCAGTGGCAAACAAGAGTGTGATAGCCACTTACAGCCACAGAGTGGGGAAATATACAGGTGCAGCTCAGTTTGTGGGAGTGAGGTCACCTGAGGAAAGGTTTGGTTTTGCTGCAAAGTCTCCTGAGGAACCAATGTGTGTGCATGTGTGGGTCTGGGTGGGTATGTGTGTGTGTGTACATGTGTATGTATGAGCACATATGTACAAGTGCCCACAGAGGCCAGAAGAAGGCTTTGGACCCCTAGCGCTGGAGCTGCTTGCAGTTGTGCATTGCCTGACATAGCTGGGAATCAAACACCCAACCTGTGGAAGAGCAGCGAGCTCTCCCAAATGCCAGCTTTCCAGAACCTTCACATTTCCTTTTGTTACAGCATCTACCTAGATCTGGACGACCTAAACACCTGGGTCCCAGGCTTTGCACAGAGTAACTCTAGGTCCTTATAACAATTGCATGAAACTCTAAACATGTTAACCTCGCCCACAACTATGCATTGTATCACCTCTGGGGCAAAATCCTCCACTAACCACACCTGCTAACATTAATTATTCTAGGGCTATTGTTCTCAGCCTGTGGGATGTGACCCTTTTGGGGGCATCTAACAACCCTTTTAAAGGGTCACCTACAGCCATCTCAGAAAACAGAGATATTTACATTATGATGCTTAACAGTAGCAAAATTACAGTTATGAAGTAGCAGTGAGAATATGAAAATATTATGGTTGGGGTGTTACCACAACATGAGTAACCATATTAAAGGGTCGCAGCATTAGGAAGGTTGAGAACCACTGCTCTAGGGCCTTCCAGGAGACACAAAACCACTTTCCAAAGGACAGAAGGGAAGCCCATTGGTGTACCACAGGATGGATTTCTTGCTAGATAACCCCATTACCCTAACATAATGTGGGATGACTTACTAGGGAAGTCTTTTGCTGTAACACAGGATGGGACTTTGCTAGGGAAGTCTTTTGCTGTAACACAGGATGGGACTTTGCTAGGGAAGTCTTTTGCTGTAACACAGGATGGGACTTTGCTAGGGAAGTCTTTTGCTGTAACACAGGATGGGACGTTTGCTTCATTTCTCCCAGAGTACTATTGACCTGTAAGGAGCTTCAACTGAGAGAACAAATTTGTTTTCCGTGCAAAATGACTCTCTAAGACAGTGGTTCTGAAAGTTTAATGGCCATGGCATTTACTTTTCCAGCTTATTAAAAATGCATTTTCTAAGTACCTAGCCCAAAGACTGTTCACTGGACTGAGTCCAGGAGCTGTGTTAAGCCCTTTGACTATTCCAACAAACTTGGCAGAGGTGAAGCAGACCACACCATGCAGATGTCGCTTTATGGAAGGGCCAGCTGAGCTTCTGGCTGAGGACAGACAAGAGTCACCTGAGATGCCAAAACTCAGCTCATGAGTGAAATCAGAAAAAAAAAAAAATCCTTTAGCTGAAGTAAACCATAAGTAAAATAGCTTCAAATAAGAACGAAACTGAAAATTGTAAATTAAATCTCAACAGTCTTATTTCTTTCATGGTGCTTGCTAGAAATCAATGAGACTTTTTGTTTGTTTTGGTTTGGGGGGTTTGTTTTGTTCCAGATTATGGATTTGTTTTTTGGTTTGGTTTGGTTTGGTTTGGTTTTTTGTTTGTTTGGTTGGTTGGTTGGTTTGGTTTGATTTGGTTTTTTGTTAGGTCGGTTGGTTGGTTTGGTTTGGTTTGGTTTTGAGGCAAGGTTCCATGTAGCCTAAATTGGCAGGGATTTTAATATATAACCCAGGATGATCTTGAACTTCTGATCTTCCTGCCTCTATATCCCTGGTGCTGGGCTGCCAAGTGGTGTAGCACCACACCTGGTTTTGAAGTCCTGGGCTTAATTCACACTGGGCAAGCACTCTACCAACTAACCTACATTCTAGGCTCGACTGTTTTCCAGTTTTAAATGAGAAGCTATAATGCCTCTAATCCTGCTACAAAGGTAGACTACATATGTTTATTTGTTCCAATCACATTGCAGAAAAGTAGGCATAGCCCTATCCTTCGTGTCTGGGGTGTTCAAATCCAAAAGGAGAGGCTGAGAGCTCAGTTCATTGGTGGATTTGCCGGTCATCCTTAGGTTAATCTCCAGCACTGTAAACAGACTTGGAAAAGGCTTGTTTTTGTTTTTGTTTCTATTTTAAGCAGAAAGAGAAGGAGCCGTTTTCCCCCTCTAAAATGGAGCCAAATGACAGAAGCAGCGTTGGTCCCTGATAGCATCCTGAGTTCATGCCAGTTCTGGCTTTTCCTGTCAGAAGTAGTGCCAAAAATAAGTATATCAACCACAAACTCAAAGTCTGATTTCTTTTGTCAATACGCACGGTTGTGATGTGGTATGGTAACATATGATCATGCTCTTTGTAATTCATCTCAGAAAGTCATAGTGATGAGAAGACCTTGCCTATAAGTTCCCAGAGAACGAAAACAGTTCTGTTGAAAGAAAACATCATCTGTTGTTTCCTGAGAGCTGAACACCAAGTATGCGCATTGCTCTCACCCACAGAATCCTGAGACTGTCATGCAAAGAATGAAATAGCAGACACGACAAAGCAGCAAGGATCATTACAAACAAGGGTTGTCAGGTTAGTAGCTCTACCTAATAAGTGGGTTTGCTCCATTGATAGGTGTTGGTTGCATTGAAGATATCATCCCTACATAACAAGGGAATTAAGTGTGGCTTGGCAGTAACTATGACAAGGAAGGTTCCCAACTGAAGACCTATGCCCAAAGAGGGTTGATTAACCTACAGATGTTTAGGAGACTGACAGCATCAGTATTTTATTAGCATGCCAGAAAAAGATATAAACTCTGTTTATCAACTTGATAAGATATAACAATCACTAATTTTCTGTATGAAACATTAAAATAATCTCTCAAGAATTCCTAATTAGGAAAGAACTTTGGGGACAGGGAAACCTTTAATCCCAGAACTCAGGAAGCAGAGGCAGGCAGATCTCTGTGAGTTTGAAGCCAGTCTGGTGTATAGAGCAAGTTCCAGGACAGCCAGGGCAACATGGAGAAACCCTGTCTTGAAACCAAAAAGAAAGAAAGGGAGGGAGGGAGGGAGGGAGGGAAGGAGGGAGGGAGGGAGGGAGGGAAGGAGGGAGGGAGAAAGAGAAGAAAAAACTTTGCTTTTATGACTAATAAAATAAAGCATCCATCCTTACGTGTATTGCAAAGTGAATCTCTTAGTTTGTAGGATCAAGCTGAAAGGCCCAGGACGTCTAGCAGCATCCAGACTGATGTCACAATGGCCCATTCTTATGGAGCTCGATGATGGATGCATTTAATAAAAGTGTGATGTGTTTGCATCTTGAGCAGCTTGTGGCTCCTTCTGAGCTGAATCTGTGCCTTTCACTACCCCCATTTTCCCTAGAATATTGGAAGCTTGTCTCTCATCCCACTTTTATTCTTGCTGGGAAAGTGATACTGCAACCTAGATTCATAGGGTCTTTGGGAGACAAAGAGACTCTGGGGTTCCACCCCCAGGGTATGAAAGGCTGTGAGAGTCAGGGACCCTTTGGGCCTCTTATACACAATGAGAGAATGTATTTTTCTCTGATCTTAATAACCAAGGGGGAAGAAAGAATCTTAGAACAGAAACAAGAGAAGGGCAGGTGGTGCAAGCTCCGAGGATCTGCCTGACTGCTCATTGCCTGTGGGAGTCAGATCTTTTTTCTATTCTTCCCACCCTCAGCTCCCTGGTCAATCTGCCTTTCAGATTCTGCCCATCAGTGGGACACCCTGATAGAGACTATACTGGTTGATTTTTGTCAACATGACATAAACCTAGACATACCTGGGATTTTCACTGATAAAATCCCTTCATAAGATTAACCTATAAGCAAGTCTGCCATGCATTTTTCTTAATTAATGACTGATGTGGAAGGGCCCTAAGCACTTTGGATGGTGCTACCCTGGACAAGTGGTCCTGAAGTTTTATAAGAAAGCAGACTGAGCTAGCCATGAAGACCAAGCCAGTAAGTGGCACTCCTCCATGACCTCTGCATCAGCTCCTACTTCCAGGTTCTTGCCATGCCTGGGTTCCTGCCCTGACTTCCTTTGTTGATGGACTATGATGTAGAAGTGTAACCAAATAAACCCTTTCTTCCTCAGCTGTTTTTGGACATGGTGTTTTATCATAGCAATAGAAACCCTAAGATGGAGTCCAAGGAAAGCTAGGCAGGAAACTAGGCACAGTTGCCTCTGGCCCTACCGCAGTACCTCCTCCATTTTGCCTGTCTCTTGGCTCTGCTGCTACTGCACACTCCTCTCTGTGCAGCCTTCACTTGGTTCTAAACATCAACACCTGACTCTGCTTCCCAAGATGGCCCAGGAGCCATGTTGTGACCAATTTCATAGGTTAAAGTGATTGCATTAAGTTCCCTAGCATGCACCTATGTCCTCTGTAGAGTCGACTGACTGACTGACTGTCTCATTAGTGCCACCTACATGAAGGAAGGAGGATTTTCTTTTAAATATTGCACTTAGACTAGCAAGACAGACCAGCAGATAAAGACACTTGCTGCCAAGTCTGACTACCTGAGTTGAATCGCGAAACCCGCATGACTGAAGAAGAGAACCCACCTTCTAAGCTGTCCTCTGACCTCCTTACCCCGTGACATGGGTATATCCATGTGTTTGCAGACAGACAGATGCACATGCACACAATATAAATGAATGTCATAAAATTTAATATTGTCCTTTTGTGAAATCTGTGATTCAAACAAAATGTACCACAGTTGTGGCCAGAGATCCTAGAGCTGTGACCTTGGACTGAGCCCTTATACAAAGCACTAAGTGTAACAAGACAACAGCTTGGGGCATCCAGGCCCCAGGAAAGTGTACCACCACTCCCTGAGGATCCTGTGGCCACTGGTGGCATAGAAGAGACAGACTATTTCCTAAGAACCTGTAAATTTGCTCTGACTCTTTGACCTGTTAGAATGTGACTTCTGTTCCTCCCCCCTCCGCACCCCCATCTCTTCTCCCTCTTGCTCTGCTCCCTGCTCACTCCAGGCCTGCCTTGCTCCTGGGGGTGGGGTGGGGCATCGCTCTGGCCCCTACTGACTTCTGCTTTTTAAAACCACACTAAACCCATTTTCTGCACAAGTCTATTGATCTGCTATTCCCTCCTTCTCAGCATTCCACGGACTTGACCACACATCACCATCTGACACTGACCACCAGGAGAGCTGGGGGGTGAGGGGGGGCACTTGACACAGATGCAGAATCCAAGCAAGATATACATAAGCACCCATTTACACAAAACTCACTTTTTTCACTTCAAAGTGGTTTCTAGATCTATGGCAGTAAGAAGCCATTGACGCAGTCAGTCACATTAATTGGTAGTTACTGTTTTCATTTGCCAAAACAAATATAAAACTTAATGTTTTCTAACTAAGAATAAATCAATACCACAACCTTCCATATAACATTACTTCCAGTTTCTCCCCATACACACCTCACTGAAGACTTACTGTGACTGTATAATACTTTTCTTACAAGGAATTGTTTTCCTTATACCATAAGTTTTCACACTGTAACATTAATTTTGCCCTCTGTGCCGCCCATGTGACTCATCTTTTGTAAATTTGACAGTAAAGCAAACAATATAAGGATAACAGAAAGAACTATCTACCACATGACATATTGCTGATTTTCATGTCACCTTCTTTGAAAAGGTCTCTATGCCGCACACACACATGTTCCGGGCCCCTTCCGAGTCCCCTCGCCCGCAAGAGAGACATGGGAGGCAGTGTTCGGGTAGTTACTACAGCGAGGCTTTATTCTTGTATCAGCTGAAGCAGAAGACACCAAGCCCGGAAAAGGCACTGCTTATATGCACCCTAGAGTGGCGTGTTCACTTCTGATTGGCTGTTCACTCATCACCCCATATTATGCCCCGGGATGGGCAGTGGCTTGGTGCGCTTTTGCCTCTTGCACCTACACAGTTTAGTTGTTTACTTGTGGGAGCACAGGATGCCCGCACCATCTTGTAATGGTGAATGTTGTCACCGCTCGCCGCGGCTCCTAACACACACACACACACACACACACACACACACACACACACACGTACACACACATTTATTCTACTTTGAGAAGCTGAACAACACATACATTTAAACAATACCTCCCCCATCCAAAACTGCCTTCCTCCGTATGGTATGTCAGTATAAGATTTTGTGTCCACATACCTACAAATGGAAATGTGATGTCAGAGCATAGCCATAATTTCTTTCTCCCAGAAAATATTTTTTAAAAATGAATTTTAATGAGAAAGGGAATGGGGGAAATGAGCAGTATACAATGAATCTGGGGAGGGGGGTCAGGGTCTCAACTGAGTGTATTCATCAGAATTACTCAGAGGTATGTCCAACCCACAGCCCTGGGTCACTTATGACTGACAAAAGCCCAAAATACTTATGAGTGTTTGCAAGTTTGCTTTTTGTTTTTGCTTTGGTGTTTGTTTGTCTTTGGTTTGTTTTGATTTGGATACTGTTTTGGTTTGGTTTCATTTCAGTAATCCTATATATGGTTGTTGGGTGTGAATTTTGTAGATCATGTCACTATGTCAAAAGGTTAGACACATTTACAAGGTTTGTTACACTACAAACCATAGAGACCTCAGAATCTAAGGCTCTCTTCTGTCTCTGAGGGCACTGCACTCATGCACACATACACACACACACACACACACACACACATAATTTGAAGACAGAAATGAATACAGAACATATATGAATTTCTTTACCCAACTAATAAATCATAACTAAATATTAAAATAATAACTTTTAAACTAACATTTTAAGAACTAAATAAAGAGAAACAAAGCTGATATTCAAGTGGGAGAAACAACACTGTTTAAAATAGGACAACAATTTCATTACTCCAAGTTACTAATTCTCTGTTTGACACCCTCCTTAACACAGCAACATTCCTTCTCTTAAGAGAAATATCAGTGATTTGTGCAGAGGCAGCAGCACAGGGGAAGGGGAGTCTTTCTCTCATGCATGGAGTGGGTGTACCCTATACTAGTCAGGTAACTGCCCTGTTCCTTCTCTTACCTTAGGCTAAGTTGTCAGTGCAGCTGGCTCACTCCTATCCTAGAGAGTCATGGGAAAAGTCTTCAAGGGTGATACTGTCAACGTGTTTCTGAAAAAGAAAAAGAAAAACCAGAATGTGATGATTTTCATACATAAAATGTAAGAGACATGAACCTATAAATAGCCATCCAATTAACCTTCCTCTACCTTTCTTGTCTTTCAAACTGATCCAAACTCACTCTCCTCCAGAAAACCAATTACAACTAGCACTTGCTTTTCTTCAGATGTATCTCGTCTTGTTCATGATACTTCTGTTGGTTTGTTATAATTCATTCCTGCAAATTCAGGAGCCAGGCTGGTTTTCAATTTAATTATATTTTAGTTGCACTTTTTTGTTTCTGATCTGTTCAACAATTCATCCTTCAGTCAATGACACTTAAGGAAAACAAATGTCCACCAGGACAGATTCCTATTGAAGAATCAGAATTGGAACAAGCCCAAATCCAATTTTAAGAATTAAGCTAGAGTTTATCTCTGGTATCCTACTATTCTCTCCAGCTCTTAGAATCGCCCTCTATTCAGAACCCAGTCTCCTTCCTGTCACAGTGTGAATGATAACTCCATCTCTACATTATCATTTTATAGCCTCTCAAGTGCCTCATTCCCACTGGCATATAGTATGATCAAATATTTCACATCTGAGAATGTTTGTGGTACTCTCATTGCCTTAGCGTTACTATGAGATCTTTCCCACATCCGTTCATTTAAAGACTTTCCAACTACTGTTCTCGCATCTTCATGGCTAACACAACCAACCTGCTCTTCTCTCCCACCACAGAGAATAATGCTGGTCAAAATTACCAAATTCTCCCTCCCTGCCCCCCCCCCCAGCTAAGACCAAAGAATAATGTTCAACTGTGAAGAGAAAAGAAATTATAGGTCAAGGTCAAGGGTCAGACTTCAGCCTCTGCCTTCCTTAGTCCCTCCAGAAGTCTACAAGTGCCACCACCTCTTTCCCAAAGTTGTCTTTGTCCCCATTGCCATGAGGCTAGGCTGTTTCTAATCCCCTTATGATTCCTTCATGGCTTCCTTTCTTGAGTCTGTCTGCCTTCTGACAGTTATTCTTCACCCACTTACCTACTTAATTAAAGTCTTTTCTCAAGAGGGATATCACAGAGCCCCAGACACTGACTAGATGCCAACCATCCCCAAATGTACCTCTCTAACCCTAAGCTGTCCCCAGATTTAAACAGATGACCATTTGAAAACCTGAAAGGTATCTATTTAAAGTGTCTTACTATGTTTCTTAATGTGAAGTTCAAACTTAATATACCCCAGATACAACACTTAGTTGTCTACCCAAAGCATGAGTCTTTGAGTTTTCTAAACTCTCTCAGCTATCGCTACTCGCCCTCCAGTAAATCCTACCGGTAAAGAGATCGAAGACAGATTGATAAAACAGTACGCCTCCAGCACAGGGCATTTGATTACACTTGGAATGACATCTAACTCTTCATTCAGCCTGTATTTCCCTGTGGTGGCCATTACAGCTTCCTCCGGGATGCATGTTCTAGTTTTCATTGTTAATATCTGTTGCACATGGCATTGGGCTACATAGAGACATCTTCATTTAAGTTTATATTACAAATTCAGCACATTCTACTCTATAGTTTCTCATCCCCGCCCCACTCCCCACTTAGTCCTGTTTGTCACCCCGGAGAGTCTCACTTTGTGTGTCAGGTCATACAAACACACATGATTTTAGGTATCTACATAGAATCTAAAAGTCAGAAATCCTCCAACATACCCTTTCTTCAGATTATAAACATAAATCGGTATCTGTCAAACTTGAATGACAAATGAATGATTCTAAGACCGGAACAGGAAATATGAGAAATGAGACTAGAGCATCCTGTAGTGCCATAAAGAAAGGAGGCATTAGCCGGGCAGTGGTGGCGCACGCCTTTAATCCCAGCACTTGGGAGGCAGAGGCAGGTGGATTTCTGAGTTCGAGGCCAGCCTGGTCTACAGAGTGAGTTCTAGGGCTACACAGAGAAACCCTGTCTCGAAAAACAAAAACAACAACAACAACAACAAAAAAAGAGGCATTAATACATACATACAACATATATAAACACATATACCATACACATGCAGACATACAAATACATACACAACATATACTCATACACACATACATGTACAACATATATGCATAAACATGTACCCACACATACAACAAATACACAGACATATACATATCCAGATGTATCCTATACATACACATACAACATACACAAATATATACAACATATATACATATAATACATACAGACAAAATATATACATACATATATACACACACACATATCTAATAGACCAAAGGGACAGAGGATCCAGATAGAAATTCTAATGGCCAAAATTAGAATCATTTGAGCAACAAAATAAAGTAAAATTGGGTTTTATAACCCAAAGTTTAAAACCTGCAAGTCCACATATATAAGTCAATCTTGCATAAATTAATAAATAAAAGGAAGCCAACTTTTCATGCAGAAAAATTTCAAATATGCCACGTAGGTCTCCTGCTTAGAAATCTTACTCATTGAATTCAGGCCAGGAGATCAAGGTGAACCTCATGAATTCTGGTGACAGTCACACCCCTGAAGAAAAGAGCATCAAAGATCTGTGCTCTCCCTCACAGAACCACAAACCCTATCCTAATCATGAAATTAACAGTTAGAGAAATGTCACTATGGGGGATCTTAATATACCTGACCAGTGACTGTTCTTCAAAATGTCAAAATCACAAAACAAAAAAATCTGAGAAGCACTTATTGAAGAGGAGCCTAAGGAGACATAACTGAATGCAACTCTTCCCCTACGTGGGACTCTGTAACAGGAAGGAGGAAGACTAAGGAATTATCATAATTCTCAACAGACCTTGCAAGCCTATGACTTAATTTTATATAGAATATATACTTAAGACTTTTTTAGTATGCATGAGAATTGTGTGGCTGGCTTATGAAACACCTGATAAGTGGGCTCAGTTCCCCAGAGTTCCTGCTACCTTCAGGCTTGCATGCCTAATGAATCCTAAGGAATACACACCTGCTGTTCCCAGCACCACAGGTCAAGAGCCACCCACCAAGCAAAGCTGAATGTGTTAACCCATCCCTACATAGTAAATAGTTATGTTTCCTGCCTTAGAGGGCAGGGGGTAACAGCCTGTGCCCCAACAATCCAATTTTAGCTACCAACCAGAATAAGTCAATTAAATAAGCCAAAGTAGTGCAAATCAAAAAAAAAGGAGATGTTTTCAATGTGGTCAACTGGGAAAAGGGTGATCCAGCAAGGGCCCAAGTTCCTCTCTAGGGTCCTTGCATGAGGATAGGTTTAAGTAGAAGGTAAGATATATGCATAATTAAGCAATCTGGCCAAGGTGAGGTCCTGCCTACTGTCTCAGCTCCAAGTCTCTTCCACAAGGTCACATGATGAATTGTAAATCTTTCTCCAGGATCCACGTTGTGTATAGAAAGAAATATAGTCATTCTTTCCAGATGGCCTGTAACAGTTAGCCAGTGAGTTAGTTAGTTTTAGTTAATTGGTTAGTTAGTTAGTTGGTTGGTTGATTCCTTAGCATTACCAGGAAGAAACTGTCAACACAGCTACCAATGGTATCTGAAAGTACATCAGAAGAATTAACTACCCTTAAAGAAGGCACAGAGGTCATTGCATTAATGTGTTAACAGATACTAAATCAATCTCAGCCAACATGAGGCCATGAAAGATGTGGTGAAAACATGACAGAGTAAGGGCTGGGAGAAGAACATGAGCTTGAGCTACTATTGATTCTGTCCAGCCTTGGAGCCTGCACTACTCCAACATCCCTATGTGAGATTAGATATGTCCTTACTGTCTGAGCCAACTGAGCCCATGCTTCTCAGCAGCTCAGTTAAGGTCACATGGAAACAGCCTTTCAGATCCCATCTCCTCCTGCGCACTCATTCACTAGCACCGGCCATCCTGACATCAGCTTTCCCAAATATATGGCTCATCTTGCCTTGGCCGATGTCAGGATGGCCAGGACAATACTTTCCCTGACATTCTGTCCTCAAGTCTCCCCATGGCTGCCTGTTTGTCCCCTGGGCTTAGCTCAGAACATGACTTCTTCAAACCAGCTACACAGATTGTCCAACACATGTGCTTTCCATGCCGCCGCCCCAGCACTCTAGTCTGTCCCCCCACTTTACTGTCTTCTGAGAATTTACACTGATGGATTCCTGTTTCAGTTCCCACAGGCCTCTGCCATTTCACAGTCTTGAGAATCATGGCCCTCTTTGTTCCCTGTCAGTTTCTATATCTTCTGTGCCTAGAAATTCGAGGGATGCTTGACAAATGTTTGCTTAACAGATGAATTAACTAAACAGCTAACATATGCCCACTTTAAAATAAATTCACACTTTGTCCAAATGTGAGAATTTCAAGATGATTGACAGTGATGGTGTAAGGGTATCTTCTCAGTGATCTCCTTTAAAAGGCAGCACTCTGTGTAGGGGACCGTATGTTGTATCTATATATAATACACTCAGATTCCCAGAAAAAAAGATCAAGCCAGGTTGTCAGCAAAACACCCAAGGGATAGAAACCAACAGATCCACACACTGAGCCATAGCAATGCCAAGAGCAATGAACTCAAGTGACAGCTTCGACCCATAAAGGACCCACAACACTTAAAATATACCCACTTCAGAGGGGGAGATTCGAATTACTAAAACAAGACAAAAGAAAATTCCATGTATTTGTGGGGTTTGAGGTTTTTTTTTTTTTTTTTTTTTTTTTTTTTTTTTTTTTTTTTTGTTTTTTTTGTTTTTTTTGTTTTTTTTTTTTTTTTTTTTTGGTTTGAGACAGGGTTTCTCTGTGTAGACCTGGCTGTCCTAAACTTGTCCCAAATCAGGCTGGCTTCAAACTCACAGAGATCTACCTGCCTCTGCCTCCCAAGTGCTGGGATTAAAGGTGTGCACTACCACTGGCTGGCCTGCTTTCTAAAATCAGCATATGATCTGGATACAATGGCATATGCCAGTAATCCCAGTACTTGGGAGGCTGAGGTAAAAGGATTATGGAAAGTTCAGTCCAGGGTACATATCGTAGGACATCCTACACTATGGGTATAAAGACCCTGTCTCAAAATTAAACAAAGAAATGAATGAATAGTGATATGTGTTTTGTGGCACTCAGCATGGGACCAGGAGGAGTGAGTGGAGGCAGGGCTTTGCTTCTACAGCATCTCTGAGTTCCTGACCTTTGGATGGGTTCTCCACACTGAACTCACTCTCCAAGCTCTGAGCACCACTGAGTGTCCAGAGGAAGAGTTTTGGTTTTGTATTTCTAAAACTTACTTTTAAACCCAGGGAATGTTTCCCCAGTCTCCTTCTCTAGGAAGAAATAAAAACTGCTTACTGATTTTCCAGTCAAACCACAACCAGTAACTGGGTGAGGAGTCCTCTAGCACAGACCCTTGGATAGAGTCGATGCTGTGATTTTTCAGCCCTCAAGTTGAGAGCTCCATACATGGCTGCTTCATGGCCATTTTCAGGAGTGTTTACAGACAGAGTGATCAATTGCAAAGGGCTTTTAAATCAAGCTATGCTTTAAAACTTACCCTTTGATGAATTTACTACCAATTTTATTGGTTCCTGGTTTCTATAAACACAACTGCATTGGTCCCTTTTGGTCTCTGATTTGTTGATTGACATGCACTTCTTGCCGTTTCGGCTATTAATCTATGTATTCTGTTTCCTTGTCTTCGATGTTGTTCTAGTAAGCCTTCTCAAGTTCCAGGGGATCCAGTGCCTTCTTCTGGCCTCCATGGGCTTCAGGCACACACACACACACAGAGAGAGAGAGAGAGAGAGAGAGAGAGAGAGAGAGAGAGAGAGAGAGAGAGAGAGAGAGAGAGAGAGAGAGAGAAAACTGCTTGATTCAGGAGGGGAAAGAGGACTGACTCGGAAGAACTGCAAAATCACAGGCAAATTAAGAACAGGCATGACTTGCCTAGGGTTAGCAAACCCTGGATAGAGATTATAAACTTCATAGGCACAATCTACACAGTAGCACCAGAAATCAGCAATTAGGACATCTTATTTGGCCAGGGCAAGCTGAAAAAGCCATGCATGTAATCAAAATGGTATAAAAGAATAAAGGAGGAGGGGGGATGGGATAGGGGGTTCTAGGGAGGGGAAATGAGGAAAGGTGATGGCATCTGTATTGTAAATAAAAAAAATAGCCAATTAAAAAAAAGTAAGCCATGACTTTCTACACGAAATGAGTCTCTCTTTGAAAGCATGAAGAAATATCTTTGGATAGGATTTACTCTAACAGGAAATAAAAAGTTGGTTAAATGACAATAGGGACATCAGAACTCAGAGGAAAATAACCATATAAACTTAAATTTTGCAATAACTACCTTGGATAAAAAAGTAGTTACTCCTTCCAAGAACATACACCTAATAGCTGAGGGTGTGGCTCAGCTGGTCCAGTGCTTGCCTAGCATGCACAAAGCTCTGGATTTTATACACATTAAACCAGATAAACTGGTCTTGGTGACATGTGCCAACACTTGGGAGTTGAAGGCAGGAGGATCAGAAGTTCAAGAACATCCTCTGCTACATAGTGAGTTTAAGGCCAGCTGGGGATACAAGAGACCTTATCTCAAAGGGAAGGAAGTAAAGGAAGGAAACAGAGGGGAATGGAAACATTTTCTTCCCATCTTCCTCAGAGCACTTACCTTAGAAAGCTTTGAATTATTGTACAATCTCTTCCCCTTGAAATATATATATATGTATATGTATATATATATATTTAATATATATTTATACTTACATATATGTATTTATATATTTATACTTATATATACTAACTTATACATAAATGTATATACTTATTTATATTTGCACTTATATATGCATATCTATGTGTACACAAACACACACACACACACACACTTTATAATACCAAGATGGCCTTTTGCCTGTTGGCCTTGTATTTATGAATGTTTTTCTCAAGAGTCTGAGAGGTATCACCTTGATTGGACATCAAAAAAGATGGTGCCTTTGTCTCAGCTTCTGTTAGATGCAGGACCCTAACTCAAGGGCGCTCCTTGGTTTAAACTGTAAAACTGCCTCTTGTTATCAAAAATACTGTTTGTCTATTCTCTGGCTCAAGCTAAGTACCCAAGGTGGATGGCCACTTCTCCTTCCTGGTGAATTATGAAAATGAAGTGTGAGTGTCAGGTGGTGCCACCCAGTCCTCTTACTTGAGGACTATATGTTTATCGGAAGAGACTGTTCACACTGCACTGTATTTGTTTGGGTATCTATGACTGAGTTGTCTTTCTGTCTTTGCAGTCACTTGGTGAATTCTTTTTAATTGGATATTTTATTTATTTACATTTCAAATGATATCTCCTTCCTCAGTTTCCCCTCTGCAAACCCCCTATTCCATTTCCCCTCCCCCTGTTCCTATGAAGGTGCTCACCCACCCACCCACCCACCCACTCCCACCTCACTTCCCTGGCATTCTACTACACTGGGGCATCAAGCCTTCACAGGACCTAGGGCCTCTCCTCCCATTGATGCCAGAAAAGACCATCCTCTAATACATGTGTGGCTGGAGCCAGGGGCCCCTCCATGTGTACTCTGAGCAAAACTCAGTGAATTCTTGTGGTCTACCCCACATTCTGGCTTTGTTCTTAGAACAAAAGCCTTTGCTTTTACATCACCTTCAAGAGGAAGATTTCCAGGTAGAAAGAAAATACTGGTTTTAGTGCGTTTCTACAACAGGTGCCATTCTTTTCTTTCTAGATATCCAAAAATTAACATCTTTAAATTTCAAAACCTTCAAAGCACATTTTGTGGCAAATGTTTGTGTCAGGCTATGCCACTGCTGCTGGGCAGGCAGGAACTGGCAATACCCTTGAATGGGGGGTTTTGAGCAAATATTGGCAACCGATACTCTAACTCTCTCGTTCTCTCTGTGTTTCTGTGTCTGTGTCTGTGTCTGTGTTTGTGTCTCTGTGTCTGTGTCTGTGTCTGTGTCTGTCTGTCTGTCTGTCTGTCTGTCTCTCTCTCTCTCTCTCTCTCTCTGTGTGTGTGTGTGTGTGTGTGTGTGTGTATTAACAAGTGCACACGTGTCTATGCACATGTGGGACTCAGAGGTTAGTGGGGTGTCTTTACCACTTTTCACCTCATGTTTGAGACGGGGTCTCTCACTAAACCTGGGTTCACTGATGATGCCAGAGTGGCTCCCCAGTGAGCCCAAGAATCCTCTTGTCTGTGCCTCACTGGCACTGGGATTATAGGCAAATGCCTCCATGACAGCCTGAACTCAGGTTCTTGTATTTGTGCGGGAAGCTCTTGACCAACTAACCCATCTCCCCAGGCCCTGTGGCTGACAGTTTCAAGGACGCATTTGCTACATTCGACTGAAGTTCGGGAAAATCTTTTTGTGTACTAGATGAGTAAAGGTCAGAATTGACCTTTAGCTGAGTTGCTCTCCTAATAGGGAAAAAAATAAGTGATTTAAAAAAAAAATGTCGGAATGGAATCTTGAATTTTTTTATAAATGAAAAAAGTAGCGTTTTAAGTATTTCCATGGGTGCTTAAATGCTACACATTTGCGGTCCATACAACAAGAACAGCTTCCCTGTCCTAATGAATCCATCATCTTTCTAAAACCCAACATTGTATTAGCACTCATTGAAACCATAGAAACCATTTGGCAACACATCTCTCACCACAAACCAGTTGTAATCAGTTCTGTCAGATACTTATTTGCTTGTAGAAATGATGAGTTTCCCCAAGAGAAGAGAGAAGTGATCTGCCTGGGAGCCACAGGTAGCCATTCCAACACACAGGCAACAGCAAGAACAAAGATGCCCTTGTGGCAAACGGTCACACCTTCTGTGTCACTCACCGAGAGCTACACAAGTTCAATCCCCTGTTGTCAATGAGCAGCATGCTTTAGGAATATCGAGCTAAACAAGATTCCCAAAGATGTCACTGCAATTCAAAGGCAAAGAATATGGACGGCCTATAGTTTTGTGCCACAAGCCCTCTTGATGTCCTTTAGCCTCCAGTGTTTAACCCACTTTATAGCAACATGATCATCAGTTCTTTTTTGGTTTCTTGCTGCTGAGATGTAAGAGTTTCTTGTGAGTTTTGCATATGAACTTGTATCGCGCGCCCCCAAAATCCCTTTTCGCCCGCGAATAAGGACACGGAGGCAGTAATCGGGTATCACTACAGACGAGGCTTTACTTCTTGTAACAGCAAAAGCGGAAAAGACGGAAGAAACCGGAAGAGGCTCCCTTAAATACACCCTAGAGTGACGTATTCACTTTTGGTTGGCTGTTCGTTCACCACCCAATATGCCTCGGGATTGGCAGTGACTAATGGCCCGCCTATCAGCCTAGCAACTGCGCAGATAATTGTATAGCCACTGCTAACAGCAGCTTCCTACATCTCCCCCTGTTTAAATTATTAATATGAAACAGCCTTTTGCCTATTAAATGTAGTACCAAATAAGATTCTAACTCAAACCCGATCAAGCAAACTCCATCTTGGGGGGGAGTAAGCGATCAAGAGCTTATAGCCCGAAGATTTTTTCCTTACCCTTCCAGGTGCCATGGAAACGAGTCCTCTGGGTGCATGGGCTAAGGAAATATAAAGAGAATTGACACCCATCCCTGTGCAATGGAGTATATATATAGCTCCCAGGAGTGCAAGGGCTGTCAACCTATTATCTGGTATCACAATTATTTAGGCAAGAGCTGACTGGACAAGACTTCTCATCTACCCAGTGCAAATGAGCCGAGCTCTTGGGGTGCATAGACTGAGAATGTCTCTGTCATAGGCTATTTTTTAGCCTAGATCGTCAAATTTCAGGGAGGGATGCTTGCTCCAAGGCTTGCGAGTGCTTAGGCTTTTAGCTACCTTGTCACTTATATTGCTGGGCTCTGAGCTTACAAACCAACCATTTATGAATACTAATTCACATCATAGGACTGTATATCAAGCAGGCCTATTCCCGCTCTTTAGAAAGAAAGAAAGAAAGAAAGAAAAGGCAGAAGAAATTTATTTTTAATAAGTAAAATCTCCACGGGAAACAGGCTCCTTCCACACTCCATCAAGGCTGGAAATCCGGATTTGCAATGGCTGCTGTATCTGGTCCAATTTCCCATTTCACTTTCCTTTTAAATAAGCAGAAAGATCATGGCTTTAAGTAACTGCATCGTTCACAAATCTTAGAGGTGTAACACCTGGATGTGGGGCTGTTGACACAGCTTATTTGAGCCACATCTGTGAGCCCCTTCACATGGGCTAGAGCCAATCAACTCTCTGATTGACCAAAGTATATTTTAAGTCTCCATAACGATGTATTGAGATGGGCACAAAGGTAGCCACATGCACAACCAAGGCTAGGTCTAGTGATCCATTTTAGCCTTGTGCTAAAAGCATGTAACATTTTTACAATCCAAGATATCAGAATTATTCTGAAGTTGGATAACATAAAGAAAAATGAAGGGTCTACACACACCAACACCGGTTGTGCAGATGTATTTTCAAACACCTTATTAAATTTAATGTTATTTAAATGGCTAGAGATATTAAATCTTGTAGCCGAAACATTTTGCACTTTATGAAACATATTTAACAAGACAAAGGTAGATATACCCCCTTTTTAACATTTAAACAGTGACTACAACACATAAATTGTGTTGAAGCAAGATAAACTCAAGAAAATATATATATGATTTAATTTAGGACTTACATCCCTTTGAAAACATTAAACAGAGGTTTTAAATCCTCTTATGGTAAGCTTAAAATGAGGTTTTAGTCAAATAATATCTCTTAACAACCTTTAAAAATTACTAAGAGTAAATCAAGATTAAAGTAAATTAATTTTCTTTGTATGTACACTCATAGGCCAGAAGATGGCGTTAGATCCTCACCACAAATGGTTGTGAGACACCACGTGGCCGCTGGGAGTTTAGCCTTTATATTTTAAATTAAGTCCAGCCTTAATGGCTGAGTTATTTCTAAAGTCAAATTGACTCAAACATTGAAAGACACTGTCTTTGAATATTTTTTGAAGTAACAAGTATTTTAAAAATTTTAAAAGCTCGCTATATTGAAGCGATAGTTTGTAGAAAAAATTTCTTTAGAGAAATCCACTAATAAGCTATAATATACACCAAAGGATTTAACCTCTTACCCTTTTGTATTAAAGCAACAAAATTTGTATATATATGTAAAGTATAAAACATTACCCATTTTTTAAAGCAATTATTTTTTAACAAATATTGTTTCATGGGCTCTTAAACATTATGAATAAATTTATTATCTGTAAACCTTTTACCTTTACCAGAAATGTAAAGGAATGGTATAAAAATATTTTTTATGTAAACATTTATTGAAATGGCAGCTGGACAAGACAAGTTTGGCTTTATAAAACTTAAATTTGAACTTTATTTTGGATTAATTTAATAACCAATCTTTTTTGTCCCATGAGAATATCGGATAAAAGCCAATTTTATTCTCTAATAATTGTAACACATATTAAAGGAATCTAAGGAATCTTATTTTTAACAACTTTGAATATAGAGGAATTAAAATAATTTGAACCATACTCTATCAGCAGGCACAGCTATACTTATGGAGGGAAGCAGGCATAAATTTAATTTCTGCAACATAATCATAACGTTTAGCCCACAGACTGTTGAAAAATCTTTGGTCTTAGGTTTACCCCTCCTCTCACAAGAAACAATGAGAACAAAAGACAAATTCCCTTAAGCACATTTCTAGGGCCTGGTCTTTAGACTCAGAAGGAAGAGCAGCCTGTGTGTCTTAATTCAAATGTAAATGTACTTAACCTCCCTCTGCCTGCCTGCCTGTCTGCCATTTGCTTTTATTTAAACCTTAAATTTGAACTAAAAACCTCTGGAATAATTTAAGATTTGATAGAATCCACATCGATATACTCAGCCTTAAATGGCAAGGGAGTCAGCCGAGATCTTGTAATCTAGCTTCCTTCTTTGTGGTCTTCCGAAGATTCCCGCTTCTGCAGCTGCGTCTGCACCACGGGGGGCCAGTGCTCCGCCGTCGCTCCGCCATTATGGCTGTAGCAGCCACGTGGGGACCCAAATTGAATTGTTTCCACCTGTGGAATAAACACAAACAGCTTCCCACCCCGGGCCACAGCACGCTTCTAGGCAATTTTTCAGTCTCCCGTTCCCACGTTTCGCTGCTGCCGCCGCGAGCGGTTTCGCAGCTGTCGCGCGCGCGCGGTTCCGTCTCTGCGGCGCGCGGTTCAGTAAAAATCCCTTGTTCCATCACTGGCATCTGTTCTAACTTGTGCCTCCCAAGTGCTGGGATTAAAGGCGTGAGCCACCACTGCCCGGCTTCCTCTGTCTGCTGGACTGCAAGCCGCGCAGACGCCTCTGTAACTCGTCTGACCCAGGCCCTGTCGCAGCGTCTCTGTTCCCACAGCCCGAGCCGAGAAGCACGGCCGGGGACCCTCGAGCCCGAGCGAGCCGCTGGCTCCGGCCGAGGTCGGTGGGGCTGGGCTGAGTGACTTAAGATTTTAGCACAAGCGGCTGCTTCCTCTTCGGAGCTGCCCAGTTCTATGGAGTCAGGCTCCTTAATGAAGTATAGGGGGGTCCCTTTGACCTCCGTTCTCTCTCCGCCATCCGGCGGAGGGTCTCCAAGCTTAATGGACTCTGCAGTAGTCCGTGTTTCCTTTGAACACTCCCTTTTATCACCAGACCCTTTTTGTAGCCTGCCAACACACTTTAGTTCTGATATGCCCGAGTAGCCACAAAACAATTGCGATATGAGCAAGAGTTTAATTAATGAAGTGGCCACAGTGGATTTAAATCCGCTTGTTAAGATTTCTATTTTAGACATAACTTCCAAAGTGTGTACCTCTTATCCTGTAGTTTGTTAACCCGACCCAAAACTTGGGTGGTCTTTCCGCGGCACCTTGACGTTCCCGGGTTTTTGGCACCAGTTGTATCGCGCGCCCCCAAAATCCCTTTTCGCCCGCGAATAAGGACACGGAGGCAGTAATCGGGTATCACTACAGACGAGGCTTTACTTCTTGTAACAGCAAAAGCGGAAAAGACGGAAGAAACCGGAAGAGGCTCCCTTAAATACACCCTAGAGTGACGTATTCACTTTTGGTTGGCTGTTCGTTCACCACCCAATATGCCTCGGGATTGGCAGTGACTAATGGCCCGCCTATCAGCCTAGCAACTGCGCAGATAATTGTATAGCCACTGCTAACAGCAGCTTCCTACATGAACTCTCTAGTGAATGCATGGTTTGCAAAGACTCTCTCCAGTCCATTGCAAGCCAACTTCATTAAGAAGTGATGACCAGGTACAGTGAGGAGGAAGAACCTGAGGTGGCACTATGGGTGCAGGAGCAGGAAGAAGCAGCATTGGGGTCACATATTTGCTACTCCCCATCAGAAAGCTATGGCACTGAATGTCCTGGGTAGCCCCAATGAGAGAGAATAGAATTGGTGTACAAGAAAAAGCCCAGAATGGGGACTGTTGTCGAGAGCCGACTTTTTAGCAGAAAGTGGATAGAAAGCAACTATCAGCTTTGCAGCCATCTTGAGCCATATACCCTGACATGAGACTTGTTTTTCAACAGCCTACAACAGCTGAAGCATACTCTGATAAACATTTTGTTTATCCCACATATCTTGTTTTGCTGTTTAGTGCCCACGGCTGCAAGGCACAAGTGGTATCCATGCCTGTAAGGCATGCGGTGCATGTGCTATCCATGCCATCCACACCTACAAGGTACACAATGCACATGCTATCCATGCTATACACGCCTGTAAGGCGCACGTGATATCCACACCTGCAAGGCACATGGTATCCACAAGGCATGTGACAAAGTGTATAAATACCCCAGTCTTCCCTTCAATGAAAGAGAGACAATAAGAGAGACACGAAGTGAGACAATAAAGGAAACTTGAGACTTGATCAGAACCTCTGTCTTGTCTCCATTTTTTGCATCTCTACCCCTTCATCCCCACTTTCTCTCTTGCTAGACCCTGACCTGCAGACCGGAGCAGCAGCTTGGGCTGGGACAGACTGTAAAGTGATTGCTGAGTAAGCATCAAGGCCTGAGTTCAGATCCCCAGCTTGTCTTTCTTATATGTTCATGTTTGTGTTTTCAAACTTGGATCTGGGTATCTGGAGATAAGATGTTTGAGGAATTTCTTCACATAGCTATGTGGTCTTGTCATTGTGAGGTGGATGTTCCAGTTGCCCCTTTGAGATCCTAGGCAAGTGTGGTGGCTGAGAGGTCCCTGGTAATGCATTTGAGAGCCAGTAGGTGACACAAATGAGATGGATATGGACTGTGAATAAAGGGTAAGTAAGAGGGGCCATGAGAAAGAGCTAGAAGGACCAGGGTCTCCGCCAAGAGTTAGAGTCTCCAGAGAGGAGGTTGAGTAGGAGAAGGGGGCTCCTTCAGGTAGAATGCTAAATGACTACAAATGAGTCTGGAGAAAATGGAATGGGAGACAGGAAGGATAGTGAAAATCACCTGCCAGCATCCAGTTCAGTGTGGCCACTGGAGGTCCCTGGTAGAAAGTGATTCTGCCGATCAGAGGCTAACACAGAGCAGCAAAGATGGGCTAGAAGAAATGGCTATAAAGGTCAATAGGGAAGAGCTCAGGTGGGTCCAAAATAAGAGGCAGGGTCCCCAGGGAAGGGAGGTAGAGCAGGATGAGGGGCTTCCATAGACAGGCTGCAGTAGAATGAACAGTAGGTATACTGTTGTCATAGCAATGAGAAATCAACCCACAATCAATGTCCCCCTAAAGGATCCATTTCCTCTATGTCTTAAGTTTGACCAGACCCTCAGGAATAACGCCCCCATGATTCTTCACCTTCTATTCCCAAATGTTCCAGAACATAAAGGAAATACAGTATGCTTATAAATTTTTATGACTGGGTTTCTGCTTCATTATTAAGGCTGACAAAATCAAATACTCGTGATATTCTGCTTGTGTTTTACAAACTATGAAATGGAGTTCAATGACCAATGCTGGAGACCTGGGATGACCTTATCCTTCCCTGTATCTGAGTTCACAGACTGTTTGGATCCATCATAGCTTGTTAGCAAGCTGAGTGCTAGTGGGACTGAGCTTTGGAATCCATTTCTAAATGTAACAATGAAAGAACTTCAGCTGGCTCCACTCCTCTCCAGCCACACCCTGGGACCAGCCCCAGGGACATCATCTCATAATACTCTAATGCTTTATGCTTACAATATTCATTCCCCTTCAGGTTTCTCTGACACACAGCACTCTGGAGTTCTTATCATAGTGCCCATACACAGAACATTCCAGAAAACACTCCTGAGAAAAGTGTCTGACATTTCAATATTTTTTCATATTTCATTCTCCTTGTTTTGCATTATGCTATTTTTATATCACAAAGTAGGCAATGTCATCAATACCCACTCACTATCAAGC
Source organism: Arvicanthis niloticus (assembly GCF_011762505.2). NCBI lineage: Eukaryota > Metazoa > Chordata > Mammalia > Rodentia > Muridae > Arvicanthis > Arvicanthis niloticus. Next base: position 6,649,689 of record NC_047664.1, on the reverse strand, counting down.
ATAGGGCATGCTCCTGGAATATCAATACTTTTAATATCTAACAACACATGTTTCTAACCAAAAGTCTTCTCCTTTTATGAGGCCTTTTCAGAGCAGACAGATTTCATCAAGAACCTAACAAAAGGCAGATTCACAGTATGGTATTCTCCAAGATATAGCAGACCCCCTAGGTGGGGGCTTCTGTCAGACCACAACATCTCTGCTTCAGAACATGGTACCTTCCTAAGTTCAACTTCCAAAGACAGAGTGTCTATAGGAACCCAAAGGGATTACAGGGAGGAGCTGAGATGACTAAACTGGCAAATTTGTATAATTTAACCACCCTATATCATGGGGAGTCAGAGAGAAGAGACTCTGGGGTTTGCTGGGTGGCTTGTCTTGTCCAGTGAGCTCTAAGTTCAGTTGAGGCCTCAAATCAAAAAATAAAGTGGAGAGCAACTGTGGGTCCCTTGTTCTGGAGGGCATCCCATGGTGATCTCCAGGCAGGGGACAGGGTGAAAGCAGGAGGGGCTTGCTACTGTCTCTGCTGCTGCCTCTGCCCATGTCTCCACTGTCCGTAGGTCTCCAGCCAGCCTGGTGTGGGAGGTCCATCCAGGCCAAAGGGCAGAGAATACAAGTAGGGAGGAGAGATTGCCTGCCCCCGTTGCTGCCTCTGCTCGCTCGCCACTGTTGCTGCTGGGTCACTCCCAGGTGCTGCACCTGTCTCTCCAGGATGAGCCAGCCTGGGCCAGTGTTGGGTCCATAAGAAGTCGGCTAGCTGGTAAGGTGGCAGCTTGGTGTCCTAGGCAGTTTCCGGGAGACCAGATCCCTCCCCAAGTGTTACAGGTCTTGTGACAGAAACTCTCGGACACCAGGATGATTTTTGAGCACTTTACTTCCCCTAAGTAGAGCCCTTATATACAGTTTCAGGGTGGGTTAGGGTCTGGCAGCAGATAACGCCTATTGGCTTGGTCTAAGAGCTTAGAGATACCTCATCTGTATGTGGGAGAGCCTGAGGCACTGTTCCTCGTGACTGATGGCCATAGACCTCTCTGTGGGAGGGGCTGTGGAGGGCTGAAGCTAAATGAAAAGAACCAGGGCCCAGGAGCAGAGCCGAACTCCTGCCGGCCAATAAGGGTCTGGGGTTCCAGGCTTATGCTCTACAAAGCACCCAGCTGCTTCTCACAGCCCACCGCCCCACAAGCAACAGAAGACAGCAGTGTCAACCACTGGTCTCTGTACACATGTACACACACACACACACACACACACACACACACACACACACACGAGGAGGCTGGTTATAAGGCAGCTCTTTTACAGCTACTCACAGCCAGAAGGCCAGTGAGGTCTTTGATCTCTCTCATCTTTCAACATCCCTTTGAAATCAAAAGACAGGGAAATATCTTAGAAATCAGGACAGTCAAGAAAATACTTCTCTCAGCCTTGTAGCCCATTAAAAGCAAACTCAAACCTTTTACTCCAGAATTATAAGTTACACTTAAGAAAATCAATAGCTGTTCACTTCTGGTGCTGTGTGTTTAAAAGATGGTCCCTCACCCATCTTCCCTGTGGCTGTCCATTCTGAGAAGCAGAAAAGAAACCATTAATAAGATGTTTAATAACTCTAAATGGATACTCAAGAGAAAATATCTAATGTGAGCCTCAGAAGAAAGCCACCAACAGAGATAACATTAAGGGTACAGATGTGAAGGGTTGCCAATGGTGTCTGCCAATATAAACTGATCACAGGGGGACCAATAATAAGAGCAGGAGAGAGAGACCCTGCCCCAAGTAAAAATGGCAGCACATGACAGAAAATGTCATGAGACAAAAACATCATGACGAGGTTCAAACAAAGGGCTCCGCAAGATGGTCAGTAAGGACACAACCCAGACACAAACGAAGGGATGCTGTCAACTCCTTAAGATCCACAGGCAAATGCAGAGGAAACGTCAAGGCAGCTGGAAGGCTGCTGGCCTGGCCTGACTGGAGCTACTTCACTGTTTGTCACAATTAAACTCACTTGTACAAGGTGACCAGGGTAGAACATAACCTATTTGTTTAGAACATTCAGCTATTTGTTTTGTTAAGTGCCATGCTTCTAGCACTAAAAGAGAAGTATGATGGGTCCTCCCAGGCTGATGGAAACCCACAGCTAGCTGGAGCCCTCACATGGAGCCAGGCTATGCTATAGCACCTGAATGTGGAGAACATCTCTGCCCCTGGCAGAGATGGCAGATAATGTCAGATTATCACCAGGGCTAACCATGCCTTTCCCCTCCTTACACACAGGGATTAGAAAACTGGGAATGCACTGAGGTCAACTCCAGCTAGTTATAGGTATGCAGCTACACGCTCTGCCTATTGACCCTCTGTGGCTGTCTCTGTTGCAGTGACAGGTGGGGGTGGGAGCCCTTGGTTCACCTTCTACTTCATAGTCCTTCTTGTTTTTTCTCCTTCCATCTTGCAGCTGTGGTCCTAACTCCAGAGAGCATCTGAGTCACTGTCTAATTCATCATCTCAGAGCCTGGCTCCCACTGGAGGCTCATTCAAGTTTTGTTGTGGAGTTTAGGGGGATTCTGTTGTTCTTTTCATTTTATTGGTTGCATTAGTTTTTTTGGAAGCAAACCAACAATATTATAGGGGCTAAAGAAAGAGTTATGGACGCCAGAAAGACGGCCCAGCAATTAAGAGCACTTTCTACTTTTCCAGAGGACCTTGAGTTCAGTTTCCAGCACCCAAGCCAGGAGACTCATGGGCGCCTATAATTCCAGCTTCAGGGGAATCTGACGCCCTCTTCTGGCCAGCTCGGGCACCTGCACTCACATGCATAGACATACACATCCTGTAGTGTTTACATCAGAATATCCCTGTCCCCATAGGCTCCTGAGTTTGAATACTTGGTCCTCAGTTGGTGGCACAGTCTGGGAAAGTTTAGAAAGTGAAGTCTTGCAGAGGAGGTATGTCACAGAGGACAGGCTTTGAGAGTTGAGTGATTTTTGCCCCTTTTAGCTCATTTTCCCGGCTTCAAGGTTATGGCAAAAGATATGAGCTCTGAGCTCTCCACTCCAGCCACTGTGCGGGTCACTTGTCACATCTCTGTTCCCACCCTGGACATTATCCCTCTGGAAACATGAGCCAAAATAAACTCTCTTGTCTTTAAGTTGCCTTTATCATGGTGCTTTATCACAGCAACAGAAAACTAATACAGACATATAATTTACAATAACAAAATGAACCTGTCTGTAGAAGGAGCTGAACCTCCCCTTTACCTCCATTCTTTTTCTTGAAATAATCAGTGTTAATATTCCAAGCCTTCAAGAAGCTGACATGGGCCAAAGACAAGGAAGTGGGCTTCTGGCAGGAATCTGACATTAGGCTTGAACAAAGAAGTAATTTTGGGTAAGAATCTAAATTTTAGGCTAGAACAAGGAAGTAGGCTTCAGACAAAAACATGACCTTGGGCTAGCTAGGACAGGGAAGTAGGCTCAGATACTTTGGTCATCCTGATAAGCCCTTAGAAACAGTGATCATGGGAGTGTTCACAAAATTGAGTTTAATACCTTGCTTTTTTTTTTTGACTATTTGTGTTTATTGTCTTGCTTATTCTTTGACTATTTGCTAGACAATACAACCCTTAACCTAGAACTGACCTTAATACATGCATGTAATTTTAAAAAAGTTAAAAAAGCATAAAGGAGGAGAGGGGATGGGATAGGGGGTTCCAGGGAGGGGAAATGGGAAAAGGGATGGCATCTGTATTGTAAATAAATAAAATATCCAATAAAAAATTTTTTTTAAATGTACAAAAAAAAAATCCAAGCCTTCTGTACTTCTCTAAATGGATCTTTCTTTAAAAAGAAAACCTCCATTGTTGCAATAAAATTGAAAGAAAATATTTAATATTTAATACTCAGAGCACATTAACTCACCAAGAATTTAAAAAAAAAAAAAAACTATTTTAAGCACTGTGATAAGTGCTGAAGAATGAACTTAAATACCTGAATAGCAAATATTATCTGTCATTTCCTTTGGTGGGCTGGATAATACCCCATTCTCAGTAAGAGAAGACTCCAACAGGAAGGAACAGTCAGTCAAACCAGGGATGGGAAGGGTTAATGCTGAGAGGGCTGTGAAGAGGGCTGCTCTCTAGATCTCAAGTTAAAATCAGTCTCAACCCAGGAGAAAGTCAGAGCTCAGTGGGCACCTCAGAATGCACCTAGGTGATCACTGATCACACCCATCATGTAGTGCGGTGCCCTTTCCTCAGGGAGCTGCTGAGTGTTGCATGACTTGTCCTGGCAAAAAATGTGTAGACAGATGCCTATTTACCCTGCTAGGGAGTGACCTCACCCAAGTCCAGATTAATGAGTTCACTAGAACCACAGGGGAATGGATGTAGATGCAAAACTCTCAGTTTCTTCTCTAACACCACCAGGCTTCTCCCCATGACGACAATGGACTAAACCTCTAAAGCTGTAAGCCAGCCCCAATTAAATGATTTCATTGATAAGAGTTGCCATGGTCATGGTGTCTCTTTACAGCAATGAAACCCTAACTAAGACAGCGAGGAACACCTTCAATTGGTCTAGCACACATGCAATTGACTTCCTGATGGAGAAAAGATTGAAATGGACAGGAGGGGAAGAGTACTTGAAATAAATACCAACAATCTCCTGTTTGATGAGAGTTGTAAGTTAGATGGTCTCATGATGAAGAAGATGTAATTGTTTTTATATAGTTTTTTGCTAAATGCTCAACACTCAGTACCAGACACATCTGCCTACCTATCTGCTGTAGGTTGAGCAACAACCCCTGAAAAATGTCCTGACTAAATACTTAGTAACTATGAATATTACTATGTTCATGTCTTCTCTCTCAGCTGCAACAAAATGCCTGACAAAGGTGCTTAAGGAAAGAAAGTATATTTTTGCTCCAAGTTTTGGGATATGGTCCCAAACATGGTGGGGTGGCCATGGTGGCAGGAGGAGGCAGCAGCTGGTCACATTCTATTAGCAGTCAGGAATTAGAGGGGGAGTGATGTTGGTGTTCTGAACATTCTCTCCTTTTAATGCAGTACAGGACCCCAGCCCATGATCTGTTGCCACCACAATTAGGGCAGGTCTTCCTTCCTCAAGCTAGAAACTCCCTCATGGGTACATCTAGGGGTGTGTCTCTTAGGTGATTCTAGGCCCTGTTAACATCAATATTAGCCACCAAAACTATCTTATTTGGAAATAAGATTTCAGATATAGTCCTACTGAAGTGAAGTCACACTCTATCAAGGTGGAACCCAATATGACTGACTGGTGAGTGTCCTTACAAGGGAACAGAGAGATAAGGAGGAAATGTACACTAGACAACAATACAACAAATGAGAGAGAGAGAGAGAGAGAGAGAGAGAGAGAGAGAGAGAGAGAGAGAGAGATTCAGCAGAACCTCCCCGGGTCCTCTGAGAAAACCCTGACCTTCCAACAATCTGATTTTTTTCACCTCCGGCTCATTCAACTGTGAGGGGGAAACTGTGTTTCTGTTCCTCAGCCAACTTCTTATGGTCGTGTGTTACAACAGAGGTACCAAACCCACCTTGCAGAGCCTGCCAGGACTGTTTTTGTCAAATTCAACATGGCACACTCCCCCTGACTGAGAATAGTGAAATGTTGCAATTGAAAAGCCCTGTTTAGTGGGCTCTGAACTCACTACATCTACCCTCCCTCAGTGTCTTATAGATGAATTCAAACAGAAAGAGACTCTTGTCCTAGATTACAGTTACTTCCCTACATTCTGACCTGAAATCCACAAAGATGGCATACCAGGCAAATGGTTCAAAGGAGAGGTAAAATGTCTACTAAATATTTCCTTTAGTCGAAGCTCCTGATAACATTTCCCAACCAAGCTGATGAAGCTCCTAAGTAGAGTGTCAGTCACTCAAGAAAAATGATGTCCTTTGTCACACAGAACTTCTGCACCTGTAGGCAATGGTCAGAGGCTCTCAGAAGGAGAGAGAACCCCAGTGGCCTCAGGTCCACCATATATATATATATATATATATATATATATATATATATATATATATATATATATATACTGTAATCTTTGCCAGTATGCAGCCAAGTATTTGAGAGGGTGAAGCCCTTTAATACTGAAATGGAATTCAGCCGTGGACTTTAAGAATGTGATGTCAAAAACCTAGAGAACAGAGTAGAAAGATGGAGGAAGGAGGTCAGGAAGAGGGGTATAGGGTCTGACAGCAATTCTGCTGTCTTAATTAGCAGTCAGAGTCATCTATTTTATACCCAGATATTCAGTAAAACATTACATCTCTAAGGTTGCTGTTTCCATGCCTCTTAAGTTGTGTGTGCGTGTGGGTGTGGGTGTGCGTGTGTGTTGGGAAGGAAAGCTCATAACTGTGTGCCTGGCTTCAAGAGTCCTGGGTACAGATGGAATGAAGCAAGCCTGGGTCTACAGCAGCAGCAGAAGCAGCAGCTCTTGGAGCTGATCTTTGTCTGGTCTATTTTTAGCAGCAATGCACCATGACTCTGCGCTCTCCCCTAATATAACTGGCAGCAGCAGGATCCCAGTGGGAACTGTAACTACAGCTAAGAACTTGCAGCTTCTCAGATCCTCTTGGACAAATAACGAAGCATTTCTAGGCTGCTGAGACGTTCAAGCACTGCATATTATTTTCCAGAATTTAAGAGGCAAAAGGGAAGGATATATCAACATTGACTCTTCTTAGGGACTTTTAACCAGTCCCTCCAGACACCATAGAGCCTGAGAACTAAATAAACAGATGCCAACATAAAGCACAACCGTGATTAATATTTCCTCGCATTAGTAAGAACTGAAAATCCTGCTGAGGTTGGCATGAATGCCATCTCTATGTCCATCTGAAGCTATAGAGCAGGTAGCTCTTAGACAAAATACATTAATAATTTTATGATTATTATGATAGCAATGCCCTCTTTAAAGGGTTACAGTATCATAGCCACTGTAAAAATTAATAAGAGATAATAAGATATAAGACCACCAAGAGGTAATGTCCTGGAAACTCTAGCTATTTCCTATTTTAAAATGTAAGAAAAGACTATAGATAATAAGTTCAATAACTCAGAGTGTTGAGTCTGATGTGTTGGGGAAGGGAGAAGTCTTCAATTCAATTAAGCAATGAAAAATCATAATGATTAGAGATTACCTTTAGCAGTCATGGATTAGAGCTGGAGAGATGGCTCAGCAGTTAAGAGTGCTTACTTAGTTCTGGTTAGTCAACAAAACAATGGACTGGGTATTAGGTCTATCTTGTACCTTACTGACCTAAATTGGTATAGTTATGCTTTAATTGTATTTTGAGAGAAAATTTTTATTTTAACAGGAAGGGCGATATGTAGGAGGAGCTAAGGTGGGGGGAGTAAGGAGGAAGAGGAGGAGTAAGGAGAGGAGGAGAAGGAGAGAAGGAGCTAGGTGACAATAGAGAGAGAAGGGGGGAAACATGGAGGCAGATGTTCAAGTGTCTCCACCAGTCAAAGGTAGTTGGTATATCTAGGTTGGGTATTGGTTAACACTTCTGATTGTATGGGCATCTTGCTATTGAGCATTACCAAACTTATAAAGCCTTTGATTAACATTGAAAAAGTAGTATAAAAGCAAAAAGGAGAAGGGGGGGATGGGATAGGGGTCTTATAGGGAGGGGAAATGGGGAAAGGGGATGGCATCTGAAATGTAAATAAAATATCCAATAAAGATAAAACAAACAAACAAAGAGTACTTGCTTAATCCAAGTTCAGTTCCCAGTACCTATATCAGGAGGCTCATAACCATGTTTAACTCCAGGGCATTCAATACTCTCTTCTCATGTAGCAGATATGCATATACAGGTATAAGTAAAATTTTTAAAAATCATAATAAAGGAAATCTCATCATGTGCGAAAACATAGCTGAACCTCAAGGACAATTGTGCTAAGTGAAATAAATCAGTCAGTCATAAAAACACAAATATTAGCAGGTGTGGTGGTACAAAGTGCCTAAGCACTGGGAGGCTGAGAGAGAGGCACAAGATCAAAGACTGCTCTGTAGACAAGTCTGGGCGGTCTGGTTCTGATTGGTGGTTGATGTGGGATGGCCCAGTACACCATGAATCCTACCAATGCTGGGCTTGTCCTGAGTTGTAAAAGAAAGCAAGCCGAATGGGCCATGAGGAGAAAGCCAGGAGGCAGTGTTTCTCCCTGGTCTCTGTCCCTGCCTCTAGGTTCCTGCCCTGAATTCCCTCAATGATGGAATGTAACCTGAAAATTGCAAACTGAAATACATGTTTTCCGAGTTGCATTTGGTCTTAGTGTTTTATAATAGCAACAGAAAACTAAGACAGCATTTGTGTGGGGTAGATAGACATTTATATCTCCTTCAGAAAGTCACACAACATTGAGACAACTCTGAGGCATGTTTGCTGTCTTTCTGTGGCACACAGTGAGAACCTACTCATTAACACAGTGTGGATTGGCTTCCTCCCTTCTGTCCCATTACCCACCTCCCTGCTGGTACTCTCTGGGGCAGCCAAATGTCTTACATACAATTCCTTATCATCATACTTGCTATGATGAGAGACCAAGCAAAAGAAAAAAAAAGACATTTGGGATTATAGCTGCCAAAACCATGTGCTAAACAACACTCTAAATGTCCAAAGAGCTGGTCCGGAGCTCGGGTGGGATGAAGGAACAAACAGCAGCTCATCAGAAGAGCCTCAGAAACTACCCCAGGCAATTTTCATTCTTTATGTTTATCACGGTGCCTCAAAAATGTTTCCAAAAAGCAAAATATAATGCAATAAAGTCACCTCTGTAAAATGCAAAACTTAGGAAACTACCAAAATAGATGGTCTGTCATTTTCTCTGCGGCCCTTCTTAGTTCTAACACTTAGAGCCTCCATCGACACTTCCAAAAAGTTCATACTCTGGAGAATGGTCCACGTTCTTTTCTGTTTAGTCTTTGTAAACAGAATTGGGGTTTATCAAAAGCATTTTTCAAGATTTATTTATATCTTATGTGGTTTTGTCTGCATGGATATAAGTACACTGCATTCATGCTTGCTACCCACAGTGGCCTTAAGATTGGATCCCCTGTAGCCAGAATTATGAACAATTGTAAGCAGCCAGGAGAATTCTGGGAATTAAACCCGAGTCTTCTGGAAGAATGGCAAGGGCTCTTAAGTGCTAAGCCATCTCCCCAGCCTCCTATTAAATACATTTTGAATATACTTCCTAATAAGTACAGAAGTTAATAGAAAGACTGAAACCTAAGGTAAGGATAAGACATACACATATGTCCTTACATTTAATTTTTTCTATAAACTGTGAGAATGAAAGTGATAGAAATGCTAAAATTGGAAGGTTTCCCAGAAAATTAGAAATGCAACCATTTGGATTCACTGAGACACCCTCAAGCTTAGCAAAGACACTACAGCCTGGAGAGGATCTCTCCCTTCCAGAACGTGGATCATTGCTCAAAGGACCTGTTTCTTTGCAACCTCTCCAGAGGTTTCTTAAACTCAGAAAAATGGCCTCAAAGAAAATTCTACCCATCTCCTTATCCCCCAACAGAAACAAATCAAGTATATGGAACCTGGAGCTGCTGGTGACTTCCCACTGGCAAACTGGCTTTTCCCATAGTGTCTTATTGTTCTCTGTCTAATATACTAGATCCCATTTGGCTTGGCTGCAGAGTACATTCTTATGGACAAACATATTTAATAATTAGCATACCCTGCTCTCTAGAACTCACAGTCTGGCTGTTGGCTGCTGGCTGCTCAGTCCAACTCTGACCCCATTGAGGTAACAGACTGAGTCAGTTACCACACGCAAGAACATTCCCTGTAGCTACATTCCAATGCACAGAAGCCTCTACTCGTGCCTCTTCCCTTTTGCCCACCTCTCTTCAACTCCTGAAACTGGTTCACTGCACCATGTGGGATTCTGTCATCAACCATGTCCCATCTGCCTGTCTCCCTGAAGACTCCTTTGGTCTGGACAACACAGATTCACACTCAATTAAGAGTCACATGTTCTTTTTTTGGGGGGGGGGGGTCAAACAGACTATCAGTCTGCTCTTTATTAGCATGGAGAATGGAAATAAGGTTAGAAGAATATATAACATCAGTTTAAAAGTCATTGAGTTCCAGGGGCTGAGGGAGTGAGTACCTGCCTTTCTCATCCCGATAGGCACTCCTCTTGGCTGCCCGAGTCTTACAGATGCTTACTCTTCTCCAGCTGGGAGATTGTCTTCAATCTGCCTGATGAACCTCATCCTGATTTCTGTCATGCCATCTCCCTTCAGAGTGTCCTGGACAAACTTGGCCTCCACAGCCATCTGGACCATCTCCAGGGCTCCCCACACAGGAGATTGAAGCAAATGAGTGCCGAGTGGTTATCAGGAAGCTCCACAAAGTCCACCAACGGGTTATTTTCCAAGATGAGGGAGAATTCATCTCCAGCTGGGCTCCAGTTGGTGATACTTAGAGTGATGCCCAGGTATATCTTGAATGCCACCTGTAAGGTGGCACACAACAATATGGTGGGGAACACTGAGAAAAACTATGCCATTGGGGAGGGGTCAGAGGGCAAAACTGTGGCCTCAAATCTTTAGAGATCTGGAAAAAGCCAAGTGCCCATGAGGACTCCATCTTTCTCCTTCAGGCACCATACAATTAAGCACTAACTCACTATCTGCCTGCCTGCCCCACTGGAAGGGCCACTGCCTTGAACTGAAATCTCACTGAGGAGGGTTATCTTTCCTTCACTTTTTTCTGCAGCTCAGGCTGGCCTGGAGCTGACTACATAGCCTACACTGGCCTTGAGTTTGCAGCAACCGTCCTACCGTTGTCTTGTGAGTGCTGAAATTGTAGGCCTGAGTCACATCTGCCCTTTTGCATACTCTCAAACCTCCACAGCACTCAGCTACACTTTCAAAGGGGATGAAATTGGGCTTTAATTTCAGTGAGGCAGACAAACCTGCTGGCTTTGTCTGTATGGAGGTAGGATCTTGCTATGTAGCCATGGCTGACTAGAATTCACACACAGACCAGACTGACCACAGACTTGCTGTGACTCTTCAGTTTGCCTCTCAAGTGTGGGGATCACAGGCACATGCCACAGCAAGGCCATAACACATAAGAGCCCAGCCACTCCTGCCTGGTGGTTATTCCCAAACCACCAAGAAGGCTGCTTTGGTCCAAAGAGCAGCCTAATCAGTCTTTTGGGAGATTAAGAGAGACAGTGAGATTGGTTGGCAATGACAAGCATTAGGGGGTCAGGTGACCCAGGTAAATGACCTTAGTAATGACATCAGCAGTTTCCCTAAAGTCATGACATCTTCCAACATTTGCCCATGCCAAAAAATCTTCAATCAATTGGACTCCAATATTATAGCCCATTCTGTCAAGCTGCTTATTCATGTCTTAAGCATTTTCATAGTCCTTGCACAGCTGGGTGACAAGTGCTCCATAGGTCAGTGTGAATGGCTCAGAACTCATTTTCTTGCTCTCAGTGCCATGGTTCACCTGCCACAACATGGTGCCCACCGCTCAGTGCTGCCTCACTTCACCTCCTCACAGCCCAGATCCCAGACTCCGGGAGACCGAGCCATGTGTTCTTTAAGGCAAGTCTGTCCATTCCATCCTGGTTTTAAGGGTTTCTTGCTGACTGTTGTATAGTAGTGTTGGCATAGCTGTGTTCCATATTGATCCCAAGGCTGCTGTCAAGGTCTGCTGTAATTCATAATTAAAGAAGAAGGTCTCTAAAGCTGGTCCCTGAGAGCTAATCCCCAGTCCCTTCCATGCCGACACTTTTACAATCGAACATCTTACAACAGTCTAAGATTAAACCTAAACCTTTCTTACGATTTCTACCAAAATGGAAAAGTCATGTTTAAAACAAGCATCTAGTCATTTGAAGTAACCTTTCACGCTTATATGCCCTCGAGTGTGTCTTAAGAATGTTGAGGATTGACAGGAAAAAGGCAACGTGCGAATGCATCTTTCTCTTTATCCTGTCTTTTAGACAATTGTTTCCTGTGGTGTTTTTTTTTTAATAATGGTCCATTTAACTCAGCAATTCAGACAGGAAGAGCATTGATTATGTATTAAGGAAAGGTTGAGCTGAAGTACATGAAACACACCAGAGGATGAACAGATGGAATCTGAAACACAACTTCTCAACTTCCCTGCTCCACAAACCCATTTTGGGCTACAGTGACTTGGTGTCTCACTGGCCTGGATCTCATCAAGTAGATTAAGCTGGGTGGCCAGCAAGCCATAGGGATCCACCTGTCCCTGCATCTCCAGTACTGTAAAAACAAATACTACCACACCCAGCCTTTTTAAAATACAGATTCTGGTCCTCATGCTGGCAAGGCAAGTACTTTGTCTTGGCCATGTCTTTAGTGTTCTGCCCTTCTCTTTCTCAGCACAGCTTCTAAAAACCATGGCACTGCAGAATAGGAACTAACTTAAGCTTTAAACCTTTAAACTGTAACCTTTAAACCTGAGCCATTAGAAATCACTCTTTAATCCAGCATGTGTCTTCCTGAATCTGTCATGTAGAGGCCCTAGCTATCAGCTTCTGTAACCCTTGACAAGTGCAGTCCCTCTGAGACTGGACCCTTTTCCAGGGCTTGTCTCAAATCTAAAAGGTACAGAAGCTACTTTTGCTAGCCTATTATGTGAAGGCAACTTAGCCTTAGTCACTGTCGTGCCTCTGAATTCCCAGTCTTGGTATGTGAGCTTTATAATGCCAGGTTTAAGATGATTTACAGGCCACCAGTCCAGCATGTGTGCTAGGATGTAATTTCACAGCAAGGTGGTTAGCCTCTTGGAGACACAGCCCATAACCTATCCCTCCTTGTGTCATCAAGAGCAAAGCCTGGCTCACAAAGGGAGCTTCCTGCAATCCTCCCAACTGCCTCGTTATTAGCCAGCCATGGCAGCTACTGGTTCAGAGCCTTCCATCATGACTCCTGGTGTGCATGTTCTAAGAGGGAACTGGACTGTCCTCTGAGGCTGTGTAGAGATAGCCACTCCTTACTAGTTCTAGTCCAAAAGTCTATGCTGGACTAGACTGGGTGGTAGCCATCAGAAGTCTCTTTAAACCTTGAATCCTCCAACCTTGCCACTGACCCCTAGAACAAATTCTTCCACAGTTAGGATCCAGGCTATAAATCCCTTCAGAGTTTCCCATGTAACTTGTGTGCTCACTGAGGTTTGAAAGCTTGAGATCATTTTGCTTCCTGGATCAAGCCCAATTTTTGTTTTATGGAAAATGACATGACCTATTATAGTTTGAATGAGAAATATCAAGCACAGGGTCATGTGTTTGAGCCTTTGGTCCCTGGCTGGTGACCTTGGGGAGGTTGTCGAACCTGTAGGAGATGAAGCCTCACTAGAGGAAATGGGTCAGGAGGTTTTATAGCTCCGCCTACTTCTGTCTTCTTGTCTGCTTCCTGATTACAGATGCAGTGAGACTAGCTGCTTCACATTCCTGCTGCCATTCCTTCCCCACAGTGATGGAGCGTATCATCTCAAACTATAAGCCCAAATAAACCATCCTGCTTTTAACTTGCTTCTTGCCAGGTATTTGGTTACCACAATGATAAAAGCAACTGTATAAAGGTTCTCTAGAGTAACAAATCTTACAGAATGAACTCATTCTCTAATATTCATGATAGATAGATAGATAGATAGATAGATGATAGATAGATAAATAGATAGATAGATGATAGATAGATAGATAGATAGATAGATAGATAGATAGATAGATATGGAGTTTATTAGAAACACAATCCGCAGTCCAACTAAATCGACAATGGCTGGCTAAAAACAAAAAGTCCAAGAATCCAGTAGTTGCTCAGTCCACAAGGCTGGGTATCTTAGCTGGTCTTCAGTAGATGCTGGAATCCCAAAGTAGACGATAATGCCAGTAAAGGAATGGACTTGCTACCAAGATGAGGGCAAGCAGGCAAAATAGAAACTCTTCCTTCATACACATCCTAATATAGACTTCCAGCGGAAGGTGTGGCCCAGATAAAAGGCATGTGTCTTCCCACCTCAAGACCCAGATTAAAGGTGTGTGTTCCTGTCTCAAAGATTTAGATTAGCAATGGATCTTCCTATTTCAAATTAAGCAAAGACTCCTCACAAGTATGCCTTTCATTTAGAGGTTTTAGTGGATTCCAGGTCTAGTCAACTTGACAACCAAGAACAGCCATCACAGCAACACATTAACCAGCATGGTGGAAAAGATATTCCCACGGGGCACTTGATAACAGGGGAGAAGGAAGGAGGTGAAACTCAGGCAGACAGAGGACTCGAGGAAAGCCTTTGGTAGGAAACACAAAGGTCTGTGATTACAGCAGAAGCCAGAAGAGGACCAGAAAGGAGGTAACAGAGGAGGAAAAGTAGGTTACTTAAGTGGGACTACAGACAGCAGAACAAGTTCAAACTCTTTCCTCACCAGCACCATGGCCTTGGCTTTTAGTTTCCTTGCCTGAGACCATGCTGACCATGAATGAATGCAAGGAAGCCCAGTGGAGTGCATGGAGACACACCATTCCCCCTTTGCTTAGATTCTTGAGTGATGGTTCTCAACCTTCCTAATTCTGTGACCCTTAAATACAGTTCATGTTGTGATGACCCCAACCATAAAATTATTTTTTTAACTTTTATTGATTCTTTGTGAATTTCACATCATGCACCTCAGTCCCACTCATCTCACCATCCCCTCATATCTGCCCTTCACCTTCACTAAAATTATTTTTATTGCAAATTCATATCTGTAACTTTGCTATTATTATGATTCATAATGCAAACATCTGTGTTTTTAATGGTCTAAGGCAACCTATGATTGACTCCTGTGAAAAGGTCCTTTGACCCCCAAAGGAGTCATGACCCACTGTAGAAAGCCGGGGTGAGCGGTGACAGTGTTCGCCATTACAAGATGGCACTGGCATCCGATGCTCCCGCAAGTAATAAATGGACTGCGCATGTGCAAGTGGTGAAAGCGCGCCAAGTCACTGCCCAACCCGGGGCGTAATACGAGGTAATGAGCAAGCAGCCAATTAGAAGTGAACACGCCGCTCTAGGGTGTATATAAACAGCGGCTTTTCAGGGCTCGGGGTCTTCCTCTTTCCATCGCAATGAACGCTTGCTGCAGAAGGATCCTGGTGCCCGAGTGCATTCTTGCTGGCGAGACGATTGCACGGGTCACAGCTGGTGCTGAAACCCGGGTACCCAACATCGCCGGCACCGAGGAGACCCCCGTTCACGGGGAGGATTCAGAACTTCAGGACAAAGGTAAGCTCTGAGAGGCATGTTTGGTCTTGAAAACTATCTTTCTTATCTCTCTCCTCAGTTGGCAGGAGCCGTTGTAGCCCTCTCTTTGGTGCTAGCAGCGCTCGTTCTTTTCCTTTTGGTTTCATTTTGCTTCCATAGAGGTTATTGTTAAGAGGCTTGCCGCCGTTGGGCATGGTTAGATGGATGTAGGTAAGCCGCGGTGCCCCTCTCTGTGTGTCAGCTTCTCTCATAGATAAGAGAGCAGCATGGGAGCTTCACATTCGGTGATCACAGCGGAGTGAGTTAAACCACTGATAGAACAACTGGTGTATGAAAATGCCTCACCAGAGTGCAAGGCAGTCATTACCCCTAGAAGAAGCAAAGGGTTGACAGACTGGATAAAGGTTTGCCGAGGACTTGGAGGCCCGCTTACTAATGCCAGCCTTGCAGCGGCTATCTTACAAAGCCAAAACTGCCCAAGTCCTGGCGGCTGTAAAGTCTGCTATAACTGTGGCAAACTGGGTCATTTGAAACGAGAATGTCGTGCTTCCACGCAAAAAAAGAACTCCAGGGCTTTGTACCAAATGCAGAAAAGGTTATCATTGGGCTAATGAGTGTCGCTCAGTTAGAGATATTCAAGGAAAGCTTATTCAACATGATTCCCCACCAGTGGGAAGAGATGAAGGTATTCCAAAAAACGGGTTTCCGGGCCCCAGATCCCAGGGCCCCCAAAAATATGGGACACAAGTTGGCAACTGGAGGACACATCTAGCCGCAGAGCTACAAGAGGCTCCGCAGGATTGGACCTCTGTTCCACCTCCCAATTCTTACTAATGCCACATGTGGGCATGCAGCCTGTCCTGGTTGATTTTAAAGGTCCCCTGCCTGAGGAAAGTGTCGGCCTTATTCTAGGTCGCTCCTCTCTTACCTTGAAGGGGCTTGTGGTTCATCCTGGTGTGATAGACCAAGACTATACCGGGGAACTTCAAGTTCTCTGCTCTTGTCCACAAGGCATATTTTCTATCTCTCCTGGGGATAGGATTGCTCAATCGGTTGTCCTTCCAAGTCTGCATAATTGTTTTCCATCCAGCGGGGTGCCTAGAGGCACCAATAGGCTTGGTTCTTCAGGAACTGACTTTGCTCACTTGGTAGTTGACTTAAAAACTAGACCCACCTTGCAGTTAATGATAGAGGGGAAGAACTTTATCGGAATTTTGGATGCAGGAGCCGATAAAAGTATTATTTCCTCCAACTGGTGGCCTAAGGCATGGCCTGTTACACAATCATCCCACTCCTTACAAGGGTTGGGATATGAAGCCAGCCCTGCAGTCAGTTCATGCTCATTGACTTGGCAGGCACCAGAAGGTCAAACAGGAAGCTTTATACCTTATGTGCTTCCTCTCCCCGTTAATCTCTGGAGAAGAGACATCTTACAAGACTTAGGATTAACATTAACTAATGAGTACTCTCAACAAGCTATTGATATTATGAAAAGGATGGGATATAAGGAAGGAAAAGGCCTTGGTAGAAAAGAACAAGGAAGATTAAGCCCAATCTCACAAGAGTGTAATACAGGAAGACAAGGTTTGGGTTTTCCCTAGTTGCCATTGAGGGTTCTATGCCCATACCCTGGCTTACGGAGGAGGCTGTGTGGGTTCCTCAATGACCCCTATCCTCTGAGAAATTGGAAGCTGCTACAAGGCTGATTAAAGAACAAGTACAGCTTGGTCATTTAGAGCCTTCCAACTCTCCTTGGAATACACCTATTTTTGTCATAAAAATGAAGTCAGGAAAATGGAGACTTCTCCATGATCTGAGGGCCATTAATGCGCAGATGCGGCTATTTGGTTCCGTGCAATGAGGCCTACCTTTGCTATCTGCTTTACCTAAGCGATGGAGGATTATAATTATAGACATTAAAGATTGTTTTTTCTCCATTCCATTATGCCCGCAAGACAGGCAAAGATTTGCATTTACCTTACCTGCTGTTAATCACCTTGAACCAGACAAAAGATATCAGTGGAAAGTTTTGCCACAAGGCATGGCCAATAGCCCCACCATGTGTCAGCTGTATGTACAAATGGCCCTCGAGCCAGTTAGGAAACAATTTCCTTCCTTGTTACTGATCCATTATATGGATGACATTCTTATGTGCCATAAGGAATTAGTTATTTTGCAGACCTCATACCCTTTATTACTAAAAACCCTGGGACAGTGGGGCCTGCATATTGCTACTGAGAAAGTTCAAATTTCAGAAATAGTCTCCTTTCTAGGAACAGTTATTTACCCAGAAAAAATAGTTCCTCAGAAATTAGAGATTCGCAGAGACCATTTGCACACTTTGAATGATTTTCAAAAATTATTGGGTGATATAAATTGGTTGAGACCATTCCTGAAAATTCCCTCTGCTGAATTAAAACCTTTGTTTGATATTTTGGGAGGGGATGCTCATATTTCCTCGCCAAGAGCCTTAACACTGGCTGCAAGCCGCGCCCTACAAGTGGTAGAAAATGCCTTACAAGATGCGCAGCTAAAACGCATAGATGAAACCAAAGCCTTTGACTTATGTGTTTTTAAAACTAGACATTTACCAACTGCTGTGTTGTGGCAAGATGGGCCCTTGTTATGGATTCATCCCAATGCTTCTCCCGCAAAGATTATTGAATGGTATCCAGGCACAGTTGCTCAGCTTGCCCTTTGTGGGCTAAAAGCAGCCATTACCCATTTTGGAAGGGAACCTAAGGTTTTAATAGTGCCATATACTGCCCATCAAGTCGAAATATTAACTGCTACCTCTGATGTTTGGGCGGTGTTGGTCACTTCCTTTAATGGTCAGATAGATAATCACTATCCCAAACATCCCATTTTACAATTTGCCTTAACTCAAGCTATTGTATTTCCACGCATTGTATCTCAGGAACCACTTCTAGATGGAGTGGTAGTTTATACAGACGGGTCTAAAACAGGAGTGGGTGCCTATGTGGTTAATAACAAAGTCACATCCAAACAATACCATGAAACCTCACCTCAAATTGTGGAATGTTTAGTGGTGTTAGAGGTTCTGGAAATTTTTCCAGGTCCCTTAAATATTGTTTCAGATTCCTTTTATGTAGTAAACGCAGTTAAAGTTTTAGAAGTGGCTGGACCAATTAGGACATCCAGTAGACTTGTAGAAGTTTTTCAAAAGATTCAGTTTACCTTGGTTAATAGAAGATTCCCTGTTTTTATTACACATATTAGGGCTCACTCAGGTCTACCGGGACCCATGTCCCGCGGAAATGATCTGGCAGATCGAGCCACAAAGTTGATTACGATTGCCCTCTCGCCAAAATTGGACTTGGCTAAAGACTTTCATAAAAGATTTCATGTGACAGCTGAGACATTACGTCGTCGATTTGATATAACTAGAAAAGAGGCTAGAGATATAGTGACTCAATGTCAGAATTGCTGTCAATTCTTACCTGTGCCTCATGTTGGAATTAACCCTCGAGGAATCCGGCCACTACAGATTTGGCAAATGGATGTTACTCACATCCCATCCTTTGGCAAATTGCAATATTTACATGTTTCCACTGATACTTGTTCTGGAATTATATTTGCTTCTCCATTAGCCGGAGAAAAAGTAGCCCATGTTATTCAGCATTGTTTCGAGGCATGGAGTGCCTGGGGAAAGCCTAAAATCCTTAAAATTGACAATGGACCAGCTTACACTTCTCAAAAGTTTGGACAATTCTGTCGCCAAATGGGGGTGACCCATCTGACAGGTCTCCCTTATAACCCTCAAAAACAAGGCATTATAGAATGGGCTCATCACACTCTCAAGTCTTATTTAATAAAACAAAAAGGGGGAGTTGAGGAGGCTCTACCCTCAGTGCCACGAGTAACCATCTCTATAGCACTCTTTACTCTTAATTTTTTAAATCTGGACAGTCAGAGCCATACGGCGGCTGACCGTCATTGTTTAGAGACTGACAGGTCAAAGGAGATGGTCAAATGGAAAGATGTCTTGACTGGTCAATGGAAAGGCCCGGATCCTATTTTAATAAGATCCAGGGAAGCTGTTTGTATTTTTCCACAGGAAGAAGACAATCCATTTTGGTTGCCAGAACAATTGACACAAAAGATCTTGATGAACAAGGATGAACCCCAACTGGAGCCTACGGAAGTGGATTCTGACCTACATGCTCCTCCTTTGGACCCTGGTTCCTAGTATATGGGGGGAATATAGATGGGCAATATTGTCTGCCTTTCCAAAGCCCATGCCTGTTAGGCATGACGCAATGGTTTTCCCAAATTTTTTTACAACTAATAAGACATTGGATTTGCCATATCTTCCATATGATGATATTTTGGCACCACTAGGTGAGAATCGTTCCTTTCAGGAACAAGGCTCCCTGTGTTTTCAATTCAAAAATAATGATACAGGTGAGTGTATGAACCTCACAAACAGAGCCTTGGGGTTATTTGATCTTAAGCAGCAGGGCATGGTCAACTCAACCAAGACAAATTTGACCTCCAAAGGAAAAACCCATTGGATTCATTATCATACCTTTTTTTGGTATGATGTCACTTGGATCAATGGCACGTTCTTGTCTCCCAATTTTACTGACAGAAATCGCCCTCAACAGCCAAAACTAGCTCCCTTTTGTAGCGGGAAAGATGAGGGTATTATTCCACCCTGGACAGATTGTCAATCCCCTGTCACTCGCTGGGCAGATCGGGCTCAAACTTTCACCTTTTCTGCCAATATGTTGGTTGATCCAGGGGAGGAATTAATCATGAAACAGGGACCCTTTTTACAAGACCTAAAGATGGATCCCTTTGATAAATGGCTACTTTGTGGGATTAATGGTAGTTGCACTGATCTTAACCCCCTGAGTTTTCTCCAAGGTGGTTCTGCCGGGAAGTCACGGTTTACTTTGATGTCTAATTTTACACAAAAGGAGAGCAATTATAGTGATCCCGAAAATTATAAAGTTGTAAATTCCACAACGGTAGTTGCTGGGCTCAATAAAACCCTGATTAATCAGACCCATTGTCCACCTACCCCGGTTTGTGTTTACCCCCCTTTTTTGTTTATCCTTTCAAATGAACCATTTACAACTTGCCTTAATCATACTTGTTGGATGTCACAATGCTGGGATTCAAGACGGTTTTCTCGTGCATTGATAGCTAGAGTACCACGATGGATTCCTGTCCCCATAGAGACTCCATCTACCCTGTCCTTATTTAGACAAAAAAGGGACTTTGGAATAACTGCAGCTATCATAACAGCCATTTCTGTTAGCGCTATTGCCGCGACTACTGCTGGAATTTCCATGTATACCACAGTCTAAACTGGCACGGCCCTTAACCAGTTGTCTGCCACTGTGGCAGAGGCCATCAATCTTCAAACTACGGCTAGTGCCCAATTGAAGGGTGGACTGATGATTGTCAATCAACGCCTGGACTTGGTGGAGGAAAGGTTGGATATTCTCTTCCAATTGGCCCAATTAGGATGTGAAAAGAAATTGGGAGCGCTTTGCATTACCAGTGTGCAATATGAAAACTATACCCAAGCAGCTAACCTGTCCAGATAATTAGCTTTGTATCTTGCAGGCAACTGGTCTGAAGGCTTCGATGAGACCCTTGACAAGTTAAGAGCAGCAGTGGTAGCCATCAACTCGACACGAGTGGACCTGTCATTGACTGAAGGACTCTCCTCCTGGATTTCTTCAGCCTTTTCTTTCTTTAAAGAGTGGGTGGGGGTGGGTCTGTTTGGTGCAGCCCTATGTTGTGGATTAGTGCTTATGCTGTGGTTAGTCTGCAAACTCAGAGCCCAACAAAAGCGTGACAAGGTCGTTATTACCCAAGCACTCATAGCCTTGGGACAAGGATCTCCCCTGAAATTTGGCTATCTATGCTAAGAAAGTAACTGATGACTGAGACCCTCAGTCGATGCACCCCAAGGGTTCAGCCCATTGCACTGGGTCGATGAGAGGTCTAAGTCTAGCCAGCCCTTGCCTGAATAGCTGTGATACCTGAATAGTAGGTTGACAGCCCTTGCACTCCTGGGAACTATATTCCATTGCACAGGGACAGGTGTCAATTCCTCTTTACATCCCCTTAGCCCTTGCACCCAGAGGACTTGTTTCCATTGCACCTGGTAGGGTAAGGGAGAATCTTCGGGCTGTAAGCTCTTGATCGCTTATTGCCCCAAGATGGAGTTTGCTTGATCGGGCTTGAGTTCGAATCTTGATTGGTGCCACGCTAGATAGGCCAAAGGCAGTTCCATCTTTATAAAACAAAAAGGGGGAGATGTAGAGATCCGCGGTGAGCGGTGACAACTTTCACCATTACAAGATGGCGCTGGCATCTGGTGCTCCCGCAAGTAATAAATGGACTGTGCATGTGCAAGTGGTGAAAGCGCGCCAAGTCACTGCCCAACCCGGGGCGTAATACGAGGTAATGAGCAAGCAGCCAATTAGAAGTGAACACGCCGCTCTAGGGTGTATATAGGCAGCGGCTTTCCAGGGCTCGGGGTCTTCCTCTTTCCATTGCAATAAACGCTTGCTGCAGAAGGATCCTGGTGCCCGTGTGCGTTCTTGCTGGCGAGACGATTGCGCGGGTCACAACCCACAAGTTGAAAACCACTGTCCTAGAACAACCCAAGAGGATGGTCCTTCCTTGAGACCCCAGTGAGGGACAACCTCTATCACATATGGCACTAGAAGTTTTTTAATTTATATTGTTTACCAATATTATTGGCAGGCACATACCATGACATATGTGGAGGTCAGCGGACAACATGGTATAGTCAGTTCTCTCTACCTTTATGTGGGTTCCAAAACCAAATTCAGACTCTTAAGCCCACCTGGAAAGTGGCTCACCCACAAAGCCTTCTCTCCAACACAATAAAAATTTACATATTGAATTGTTTCTTTCATTTTATGTGCAGGTTTTAAAACAAATGATAGGATTATATTCTATAAAAATTCTATCTTGACTTTTTGGGTCCCTACGGGTCCCCTACTAAGCTATCAGAAACCTTTTTAAGAGGGATCAACTTGCATCCAAATCAAACTGCAGGAAAACTGCTACAGAGTTACAAGCATCATTGTTCAAAGCAGTGTGTTTAGAAACAGAAAAAGTGAAACTTTACAAATTCCTCTGAATTTAACATTGGGTCAAAGGCGGTCGATCTCTGTCTGTCAGCTGTAAGCATTCACACAGTAGCTTGTCAGGTTTGTGCATTTACTGCTTAAATTTCCTGCTTCCATGATGACCAATGAAAAGAAGCAGTACTTGTCCACTCAGTCCTCGAAACACTTAGTGATAGCAAGGGCTAACTGCAGGAAAGACTCAGAACCACTGAGCAAGCGCTTCACGCCATTAGCCTGCTCAGCTCTGAGAGAAGCCGTGTAAGTCACTTTACACATAGAGAAGCTGAGGCCCAAACCAACATGAAAGTAGGAGGTGGCTATGTTGGGAATGCTGGGAAAGGGGGCTCCAGAGGCAGTGTGAAGAGGATAGGAGAGAAAGTGGGGATTTTGACCAAACTGCATTATATACATGCATAAAATTGTCAATGAGTAAGGTAAAATTGTTTTTCAGTATTTTTAATATTATTTATTTATGTAATTTATGTGTGAGGGCTCTGTCTGCATGTGTACCTACATGCTAGAAGAGGGCACGGGATCCCATTACAGAGAAGAGTCACCATATGACTTCTGGGATTTGAACTCAGGACTTCTGGAAGAACAGCCAGTGCTCTTACCATTGAGCCATCTCTCCAGCCCTAAAAAATTATATTTTTAAATATACTATTAAGTGAAAATTTTAAAGTGAGGCACACCTTTAATCTCACCAGAGACAGGCAGATCTTTGTGAGTTCAAGGCCAGTGTGACCAACATATAGAGTTACAGAACAACAAGAGCTACATAGTGAAAGTTGCCTCAAATAAAATTTAAAACATTAAAAACAAAAATGCTGAGGATCAGAAGCATCACATGGGTGGTCCTAAGCATCACTATAAGATAAAAGGAGCAGCAGAGCTCAGAGCCATCTTAGAAAGCCACACTGCTAACCAAGTGACCTACTTACTGCCTCTGTGTGACTCTGTCCAGTCAGCAGAACCTCATAGGAAATCTCTGGGGTTTATCTTGTCACATTGACTGGACTTATAATCACCATGGAAATCCATCACTGTGGGCATCCTTGAGGGAGTTTCTAGAAAAGTTTAATCATGTAGGTAAGACACCCCTTCAATGTATGAACCACCATTCCATTGGCTGGGGACCCAGGGTGAATAAGGAAGAGAAAGAGGGCTGGAGAGATTGTTCAGCAGCTAAGGGTACTTGCAGAGCAACTGAGTTCAATTCACAGCACCCTGATGTAGCCTCACAATCATCCATAACTCCAGTTCTAAGAAATGTGGTGCCCTCTTCTATCCTACCTGAGCACATGGTGTACCCATATACACACAGGCGAAACCCTCATACGTGCAAAGATAAATTATAAAAAGGAAACTGGGTATGCTTTGAAACCAAACTCACCACCACAGCAGCTTTTCCCCATCACAACCCTCCAGATCACCCAGTACTTGACTAGTGCTGGGAATGTGTTTCACATACGTTCCCTATATGTCTCACTGACTTTAATTATTTATAAAGGTCTTCAGTGCTGTGTACCACACAGCAAGCTTTGTGCAATCATCTGTCACTCTCCTCATCACCGATAATAGTACCATCATCATTGGTGGACACATCCCTCTTCTGACTTTTGAAGATGCTCAAGGGCTGCAACTGTCTCATTCATTTCCATTTGCCTAATGTCTGGCATAGCATATGGCCTACAAGACCTCAAAAACATTTCTAAAGAGCCAGTGGCCTGGCTCAGCAGGCAAGGGTGCCTGCCACAAAGCCTGCCTACCTGATTTCCAGCCCCGGGATGCACATTATAGGAAGAAAGATCTGACTCCCCTAAGCTGTCCTCTGACCTCCACACATCATGGCATTTGAATATATGAAGAAGCACATGCATGTGCATAGACACACACACACACACACACACACACACACACACACACACACTGGGAGCCAACAGAAGGCGGCTATCATCCTTGCAGCCATCTTGAGCCATATACCCTGACAACAGACTTGATTACAATAGCCTACAACAGCTGAGCACACTCTGATAACATCTTGTTTTAGATACCCAGGATTTCCCTTGGGTGTGTGAGACTTAAAGGTGTGTGACTTAAAGGTGTGACTTAGAGATAAGATTTAGAGACAAGACCTAAGGGCATGATTTAAAGGTGTGACTTAAAGGCATGGCTTAGAAGTGAGACATATAAAAGGCAAGAGGCAGACAAAAGAAATTATTATTATTAAGTATTAGGCACTTGGAGTAGGCACTTGAGACTCGAGACAGGCAACTAGGGATTAGGCACTTAGCAGTTGGAGAAAAAACTTGGAACTGGGAAAAAGACTAGCAACTGGAATTAGGATTAGGTGCTAGGCACTGTGGACTAGGAACTAGGGACTAGGAACTCAAGACTTGGGACTTGGACTAGGAAGAGTGAAGAATAAATGGGATTGAATCACACTGTCTGGTCTCCATTCCTGGAGTCCATCCTCATTTTCTCCATCCTCATTTTCTCCATCCTCATTTTCTCTCTTGCTGAACCCTGACCCTCGGACCGGAGCAGCTTGGGGCAGTGTGGGCTCTAACAATTTAGCCCCCAAGGCTTTTGGCTATGTGGGTCCAACATTGATAGCTCGGACCCCAACACTTTGGCCCCCAAACGTGGGGTAGAGTGGTCCCCAACATTTTGGCCCTCAAGCGTGGGGCAGCACAGTTTGAAACACACACACACATACACACACACACACACACACACACATACACACACACACATACACACACACACACACACACACACACACACACACACACACACACAGCTATTTAAAGGGCAGCTCCATTCCCCAACCCTAGGCCTAGAGCTCAATCTGACCTTTGACACGCTTGTTTAAACCTTGAGCTAAACCTTGGGCTGCTCTGTCTCTCACCTAGCAGAGTCAGCTGGGTGCTGTCACCATTGCTAGTGAAATCACTGGGAATAATTGATATATACACCTGAAATATGATGCACAAGAAGCTCATGCCAACAATCCAGCAGCACTTGCCACCAATCAGGAGGGGGGCATTTATTTACCTCCATTCACTGTTAGCATGTCTGTAGTGCAACCTTTTCATGACCTTATTTCCAACTGAAAGCAATTGGCTGCCAAAATCATGTCATCTTTTCCCCAGATCAATGGTGTCTGAGAAAAGGAATTGTGTGTGTCAAACCAATATGCACAATGAGTTTTTTTAATTTTCAAAGAATTAAATTTCTTTTCCTAATACTAATCATGTTTATGAGAGAACATGTCAATATATGGTACAATTTTACCTGAATCAATTTTCTGCTGAAATGAATGTATTGCCCTTGTTTTTCAATTCAACTCTGCAGAACTAGTTTTAAACAGCTATTCTGGAAGAAAAACGATGTTTTGGATATTTTTCATCTAGGGATTCAAATCACATTTAGATGGCTTAGAAACCTGAGCTAGAACCCCAACTGGAAAACGCAGTCTTGATACTAGTATAAAGGGCAAAGGTCATCTATTTGGGCCGCGGGCGTCTCCTTAGACTCATCAGATGAAGGTTCTTGACTTTGGTGGCCTGAGTTCTATCCCCAGGATACACGTGGTAGGAGAGGAATGACTCCATGAAGTTGTTCTCTGACCCCATAATTCCCACATGCACACACAGAAACAAAAATCAATAAATGTAATTTTTTTAAAGATCACCTATCTTGACAAAGAAGCTACACATATACATTTTCACCTAACTTCTGTCTGAATCCTTAAGTAAGGAGAGAGAGGAGAGATGGAGTTATAAACAGTAGTCACCTCTGCCTGCATTGGCTTCATAAATAGCCACTCAAAACCCTCCCAGGCCCTCGTTGTCTTCTCGGGGACCATGTCTAAACACTGGTCACCCTGTACCAGTGCACACACTTCCCAGAAACATACCCAGAAATATCTGAGCTTTCAGGACACAAGGAAGGCAAGAGAGAGCTTCTAAGATCTGGCTGTTAAGACAGTACAGCAGCCAACCTCAATGAGAGTGTCATGAGCCTGTTAACCTGAGACAGTTCTATCTTTTCAGACCAGAGAGATGCTAAAATAAGTTTTATGATCATTTCAACTTACATCTGAGTTTTTTTGATTTTTTGTTTTTTGGTTTTTGTTTTTGTTTGGTTTTTGTTTTTGTTTTTTTGTTTTTTTTCGAGACATGGTTTCTCTGTGTAGTACTGGCTGTCCTGGAACTCACCCTGTAGACCAGGCTGGCCTCAAACTCAGAAATCCACCTGTCTCTGCCTCCCAAGTGCTGGGATTAAAGGCATGCACCACCACTGCCCGGCTTACATCTGAGTTTTTAACTGTTAGAGAAATATAGAAATATGAAAAGAACTATTCCTAAATATACAGACATCAGAACATATTCAACTAATTAAGACCCTTGTTTATCTCTGAGAAGCCATTGAATCCATTCTGTGGAATTCTGTGGAGCATATAGGGCTTGCCAGTCTTATTGGGACCATTCTCCACTGTCCATCTGCTCATGTTAGAAGATGCATGGTCATCAGCAATAAGAGATGTCACCCCTCCTTGAAGCTCACCTGGTTTCCTCTATATGCAATATAAACAAATAGTTCTGGGCTAGAGAGATGGTGATGCACTTAAAAGCACTTGTTCTTAGAAAGGACCTGGGTTCAATTCACAGAACCTACATAAAAGCTCACAGCCCTCTTTAACTCCAGTTAGTAAATATTAGATAGGTGTTAGCTAGATAGATGATAGATAGATAGATAGATAGATAGATAGATAGATAGATAGATAGACAGACAGTGGGATGATAGAGTATATGTGCACCAAGACCATATCCTTGAACTAATATATCTCTCCAATAGGGTTTGTGGGGTTTTGTGTATGTTTCTTGTTGGTTGGTTGATTGGTTGGCTGGTTTTGTTTGAGATAGAGTCTTGTTTTGTAGTCCAAGCTAGCTTGGAACACACTATTTCATCCAGGCTAACTTCAATTTCACAGCAATCCTCTTGCCTCAACCCCCCAAATGCTAGGACTGTAGACCTGGGCCACTATGCCCAGCTGATATATGGTCTATATACACACATAAAGCCAACTCTCAAAAGCAAATGCACTTTGAGAGATGAAACTGCCAGAAAATTTAGAAGACAGTATGAAGGAGAAGATAACAATGGGTATTTTCAGAAGCATACAGAATCAGTGTCCTTGGAGCAGACAGTGGCCCATCCACAGTGAGCACCAACAGCAAGAAGAGTGGCAGGCTATCTTCAACATCGTCCAATATGTGATTGGTATAGGAGTGGGGCAAATGCCAGCTGGACATAGCATTTGACAAACTCATTATAGGCATATGTAAGGCACTTCCTTGAGACTATAAAATATCTATAGGAATAGTTTAAAGAGTTATGTCAGTGTCTAGGAAGGCTAAGAAATCACTGTAAGGAGCTGAAGAGATGACTCAGTGGTTAAGAGTTCGTCCTGCTCTTGCAAAGGACCCAGATTTGGTTTTCAGCACCCAACTGAGTGGCTCACACAGCTTATAAATCCAGCTTCAGCAGATCTTGTCAATTCAGAAGTTCTCACCTTTCATAGCCTCCATTGGGCACATACATATGGCATATATCCACACAAACACACATAAACTATATTATAAATTATATAATTTACATTTCATTATAATTATAAGTGATAAATTATAATGTCTGATTTATATTATATGTGTATCATATAAAAACAAATCTGGGCTCATATTGGTATTGTATAGGAGACATTCACACTACACATAAGTCTGAGCATCCCCTGATAGACTTCACTCATAAGCATAATACTATCCTCCTCCACATTTAGCAAGGAAACCCAGAAAAACAGACAGCTCTAAACATCATAAATATGACTTCTAAATGTTTCTATCACTATAAACACTCACCCCCATATCATGTGGTGTGATCATTTGATATATAAGTCATAACATCTTGATGTGAAGGAAACAGCTCATGACTTCAGAATAGACACTTTAGTCTCTCCTGATTGCAATTAATAAAGTGATGGACTCAAGGAAGAGGCCATAATTCATGGACCCTATCCAAAGTAGCACCTTGGGGCTTCTTTGGCACTCAGAGCAAATCTATTCTTTCTCCGTCTATCACAGCTTAGGGATAATATGTCATGGGATCGTTAGTGAGACATAAATAATTCAGAAGGACAGGTCTCTGGGGATAGGATGGAAGAATTAAGTTTGACTTTATTTTAAGACAAGTCATAAAAGCTGCTTCAGGATCTGCCAAGGTAGATGACAAATCCATTTAAAATACAACAATGCAACCCAGGAGGGTTTTTATAGCTAACAAGTAGGTATAACCTCAAAGCCCCTGCCAAAAATTTTAAAACCACAAGTATTCACTTTGGGTATAGAAAGTGCATGAGAATGAGAGAAACTGGAATCAGGATTAAAGTGGGAATGCCTGGTGGTGACCTTGTGTGGGATAAGGGTGGGATAAACCCATTGGCTGAAGGTTAGCTCAGTGGGGTCATGTTAACAGTATTATTTTAAAAATAAAAGCATTGTCTTCCCAAATCATCTGATGTTGTTATACTATACCATTTATTATTGTTATGATGAAATGTCCCTATTTTACCCACTTCACAGTCTCCTGAATGAAGAAGACCTTTGGTTTTACCTCAGTTCAAGTTCAGAAAACAAAGAAAGGTTTTATCAAATAGATATAATGCATTGTCCCTTCGTTGAAGATATATAATTGAGTTTAAAATATCTGTGCCCCCAACAGGGATAATTAAAATAAGTGTGGCTTTGGTCTCAAGCAGCCATAATCAGATTGCTTGCCATGGTTTTCCAAGAGTGAGGCAGATTTTTCCACAGTTATTCCAAGCAAACACTCAGACTTGCTGAACACGTCTGGGACTAGCACAGGATGTAATGACAATCGTCCCTCACACTGATCCAGCTGCCAGAGCAGGAATCAATACATATTACAGCAGTAATTTGCTAAACTTCCTATCGGAAAAAAAGAAATCAGCCTCTATTTAGGCAAAGGAACCAAATATCCATCACTCTCCAAAATGAGTTTTTAAGATGGATATTCAAGTTCCAAGAAAACTAGCATTGGTGAAACTAGGTTGAAAAAATAATCCCAGAAAGTAGGGCAACAAAGTTACTTAGGAGGCCCAAGCCATTCTCCTTCTGACGGTCAGACCTGAAGTGACAGAAGGGAAAGGCTTCAGAACACAGTGTCACAGGCAAGTATCAGCTCTCGGATGGAAGCTGTTCTCCTCTTGGAGAAAAGCCCCATCGGCTAGCACCCCCTCATCTCCACCTTCACCCCATTCTTCCTCCAAGAAACATTGAGGACCTAGTATTATAAAATATTTTATACCCCCTATCTCCAAATTTGTATGATGACTGTAATTAATCCTCAAGTAATGAAATTAAGGGGGAAGGCTTGGAGATTAGCAAGATCCGGAGGACTCTTTCCACACAAATGGTATTAGTTCCCCCAACAACCTAACCAATTAACTTCAATATTAATAATTATAGATTCTTTATAATATCCATATTGCTGACATTGAAGGGTACCTCTTCCCCACTAGACAAGGAAAAGCTTGATAAAAATGAACTAAAACCAATTAGCCTGTTCTAGTATCATAAAAGGGATACTCATATGGTATATAATTCCTAACTCAGAGAATAAACTGCTTTTTCATTTAAACTCCTGTGTGTTTAATTGAAACACTCATTTCCCAAGGCTTCCTCCTCCTCCCAACACCACCCCAGGCTAAGGACCAACTTCTTAACACATGGTCTTTGGGGGATACTTAAAACCTGAATCATAATGTCCCCTTTTCAATCCAGGCTGTGTCCTGTGAATCTACTGAACCCTGAGAATCCCAGACAGCAGTCCTTCGACCTTCCCTACCTGGAACAATCTGTCCATCTGCTTTTAGTCTCCCTTATTCAGCAGCCTGAGTCCAAAGGGAAGAATTGGAAACTTTGCTCTAAGTCACAACTACCAACACATACTATTAAACAAATGGAATTGCAAGATGGATTGGTGTATAGGAATAATCGAGCTTTCCAGTTGAGAGAACAGAAACTAGGGAGAGCAAATAACTTGCAAAGGTTTTAGAGACCATCAGAGCAAGGTTAGAGGCAGCTCCCGAGGCTCCTGGTCCTGACCCTGAGCTCAATGCCCTTTCCTTAAAGCACATTATCACCTCTGCAGCCAGCTGCTCACTCGTAACTGCCACACACCGGAGTTTAAATGAAAAAACAGTTTATTCTCCAAGTTAGGAATTACATACCGAGTGAGTATCCCTTGTGATGTCAGAACACCTTAATTGGTTTTGGTTTTGGTAATTTTTTTTTATTAAGCCTTTCCTTGTCTAGTTGTGGCTCAGGAGAGTGTCCTAATATCACCAGTACAGATATCATGAAGAATCTATAACAATTGATAATTTTACAAATGAGCATTGAAGTGCTTACTCCCGGGCAATCAGAATCATCATTGGAGATTTCTGTCCTGTTTATTGTATTTTTATTTTTGAGACAGGGTCTCACATAGCTCAGACTGGCATCAAACTTGCTACAACAGACAAGGATAGCATCGAAGATCATTCTTCATCTACTATTTAAGTCCTGGATAAAAGGTATGTGCTCTAGAGGAGACTTAGCATAATGTGTTTCCTGTGCCCTTTTAGATGCAGTATGAACAAAGTTATGCTTGAAACTTTCTCACTGCAGGGTAACAGGAGTTCTTGGGTTAACTTTTAGAGTATAGTGTTTCTGTAAAAGTTCATTATAATTTCGGAAGCATAATATAGAAACTTTGAATTCCATTGTGAGATTTTTCTTTAAAGCCATTTTTATTTATTTATTTTTTAATTTATTTTTTATTGGATATTTTATTTACATTTCAGATGCCATCCCCTTCCCCCATTTCCCCTCCCTAGAAAACCCCCTATCCCATACCTCTTCTCCTTTTTGCTTTTATACAATTTTTTTAATGTTAACCAAAGGCTTTATAAATTTAGTAATGCTCAATATCAATCAGAAGTGTAACCTAATACCCAACCTAAATGTATAAACTATCTTTGACTGGTGGAGACATGTGAACATCTGCCTCCATGTCTGGCCCCCCTCTCTCTTTCTCTCTCATCACCTAGCTCCTCCTCTCCTTCTCCTTCTCCTTCTCCTCTCCTTACTCCTCCTTTCTGTACTCCTCCCACTTTAGCTCCTCCTACATATCACCCTTCCTGTTAAAATAAAACTTTTCCCTCAAAGCATAACTATACCAATTTATGTCAGTAAGGTGCAAGATAGACCTAATACCCAGTCCATCATTTTGTTGACTAAGCAGAACCTCAGTCATCTCTCCTAAATAAAAGACTTAATTCTGAACCTGGCTTTTTTTCCCTTGGCTTTAGAATGAATGTCAGCTGAAAACCATTCTCTCAAATCTTTTCTCTCAAAGTAAATAGCAAGGATTGGCTATGAGACTATAAGTTTTCAACTCCATCAGAAATCCAGAATGACTGAGTTAACTGAAATTATGGGAAGCACAAAGCATAGCTTCTAAAACATAGCCAATTTATAGAGACCGCTGAACACCCGGACAGTCCCTATACTACAGAATGTTGGAGCATCCAATCTTCAGCCTTCTGGCACAGGATCATCTGACAGACCTAGTGATGCAAAATTATTAAGGGCTGATTACTCTGTCTTCGCAGATATAGTCAGTCGACTATTCTGCAAGTGTGTCCTTTTCTGGACAGTAATTTGTCTGTAGATGTAAAGAGGCAATTCTTGCCTAGTGGCTGTCTCACATGGAATAACTCCAAAGATGCTCAACTTCTTCTTAGAATCCAAGACAGGAAGTTGTCAGGAGCAGACAGGTCTCTAATCAAAATGAACATTAATATAGAAATGTTTGTAATGCCAATTCTGTGGATTTCTGATGTTTTGAAAACCAACTATTTATGTAAGGCAATCTGGACTGTTGTCTGTAAACTCCTCTCAGCTATTTCTAAAGAAAATATAGAAAACACCCTAACAATAAACTCAAAGCCATGAATTTGCTATAGGCCCTTAACTCACAGTCTAACCATCTCAAATAAGTTAAAAAGTTAAAGAAGGACTGGGTCTAAGCCTTGTATTCCTAAATGTGTTATACAGGCACAATGCCTATGAGAGTAACAATATTCATCTTACTTTTATATTCATAAGCTCATACCAATAAAAACCTTAAATTTGAAATCAAAGTAAATTTTATACCATTTAAGAAATTATAACTTCATCTTAATAACAATTATACAAATTTTTACCAGTAGGTTATGGCTATGCAATAAATCCTAGCTAATCCTCCCTGTTCCACCAAAACCACTATTTTCCCCTAGAAAGACAGCCCAATAGTAACCACCTCGGTACCCAAGCCCAGGGAATAGGGGCACTGACTCTTCATTAACTTCTTCAAGCTGATTATGGGGTTGAGATATTAGAAGAGGGGTTGGGAGAAGAGTACATTGATAAGCCTCTGATACTGTGTCTTCACTGCATCCAGCTAGAATTCCAGGACATCAGAGGTTCGAGCAGGTTTGCTCAGCTTGCCTGATGAGTAGATACACCAAGGCTATGTATTCTGCAATATACAATCCTCAAAACAAATTTTAGTATCAAGATAATTGTTTGTTTGAATTCTGGAATCTAGTCTTCTGGCAGCCTGCCTCTGTCATGTCTAATCCATATAATTCTGGGAATTTCTATGAGGGTGTGCTCCCACCATCCTCCCATTTTTGCCTTCCTGCTCTCAAATTTCCCAACATCAAGGAATCCAAACTTTCAGGCACCTAGGCCCTCCACTTCCACTGATGCCTAACCCCTTACCCCATCCCCCCTCCAATTACTATGAGGGTGTGCTCCCAACATCCTCTCATTCCCTCCTCCCTGCTCTTGCAATTTCCCAACACTAGGGAATACAAATTTTCAGGTACCAAGGCTGTCCACTTCCACTGATGCCTGGCAAGGCTACCCTCAACTACCTATACAGGTGGAGCCATGAGCCTTTGTGTTCCTGGGCTGGAGATTTTAGAATGGCTACTCCAGCTTGTTTCTTAGGACCATTTGCTTGAAAATTTGTTTTCCAGCCTTTTACTCTAAGGTAGAGTCTGTCTTTGCACTGAGGTGGGTTTCCTGTATGCAACAAAATGCTGGGTCCCATTTATGTATCCAGTCCATTAGCCTATGTCTTTTAATTGGGGAATTGAGTCCATTGATGTTAAGAGATATTAAGGAACAGTGATTGTTGTCTCCTATTATTTTTGTTATTAGAGGTGAAGCTATCTTTGTGTGGCTATCTTCTTTTGGATTTGTTGGAAGAAGGTTACTTTCTTGCTCTTTCTAGGGTATAATTTCCCTCCTTGTATTGAAGCTTTCCTGCTATTATTCTTTGTAATGCTTTGTGGAAAGATATTGTGTAAATTTGGTTTTGTCATGGAATATCTTGGTTTCTCCATCTATGGTAATTGAGAGTTTTGCTGGGTATAGTATCCTGGGCTACCATTTGTGTTCTCTTAGGGTCTGTATGACATCTGTCCAGCATCTTCTAGCTTTTATAGTATCTGGTGAGAAGTCTGGTGTAATTCTGATAGGCCTTCCTTTATATTTTACTTGGCCTTTCTCCCTTACTGCATTTAATATTCTTTCTTTGTTTTGTGCACTTGGTGTTTTGATTATTATGTGGCAGGAGGTACTTCTTTTCTGGTCTAGTCTATTTGGCGTTCTATAGGCTTCTTGTATGTTTATGGGCATCTTGTTCTTTAGATTAGGGAAGTTTTCTTCTATACTTTTGTTGAAGAT
The DNA here is from genome assembly GCF_011762505.2 of Arvicanthis niloticus. Taxonomy (NCBI): domain Eukaryota; kingdom Metazoa; phylum Chordata; class Mammalia; order Rodentia; family Muridae; genus Arvicanthis; species Arvicanthis niloticus. The sequence goes on along the minus strand of NC_047664.1, from coordinate 6,615,388 downwards.
ATTTATTGGCCCTTTAAGTTGGGAATCTTCACTCTCATCTATACCTATTATCCTTAGGTTTGGTCTCCTCATTGTGTCCTGGATTTCCTGGATATTTTGTGCTAAGAACTTTTTGCATTTTGCATTTTCTTTGACAGTTTTGTCAATATTTTCTATGGTATCTTCTGCACCTGAGATTCTCTCTTCTATCTCTTGTATTCTGTTGGTGATGCTTGTGTCTATGACACCTTATTTCTTTCCTAGGTTTTCTATCTCCAGGGTAGTCTACCTTTGTGATTTCTTGATTGTTTCTACTTCCATTTTTTTTATGTCCTGGATGGTTTTGTTCAATTCCTTCACCTGTTTGGTTGTGTTCTCTTGTAATTCTTTAAGGGATTTTTTTGTTTCCACTTTAAAGGCTTCTACCTGTTTACCTGTGTTCTCCTCAAATTTTATTTATGTCCTTCTTAAAGTCCTCTATCATCATTATTAGAAGTGATTTTAAATCTGAATCTTGCTTTCCTAGTGATATGGGGAATTCAGGACTTTCTTGTGTGGGAGAACTGGGTTCGAATGATGCCAAGTACCCTGGGTTACTGATGCTTATGTTCTTGCGCTTGCCTTTTGCCATCTGTATCTCCTTAGTGCTACCTGCCCTGTCCCTGACTGGAGCCTGTCTTTCCTATTATATTAGTTGTATCAGAACTTTGTGGGGTGGGTGTAACTATTGGGGTAAGTTCTGGGGCCCAAAATCTGCTGAGTGCTCAGGTGCAGACAGGATGCTGCCCAGGTGAGAGCTCTAGGAGCCCAGTTTCCTCTGGGTTCTTAGAGATTGGGGGCAGAGCTGCCACCCAAGATCTGCTCAGTGCTCTGGCCCAAACCAAAGGGAACTGATGCTCCAGCCAAGAGTGACTTCTTGGGTCTTTGTGGGTCCCAGTTACTCCCTGTTTGGGGCAGGCCTTAATGTCTGCTTACCTAAGATACTGCCCCAGTTAGAGCACCTGGGAGCCCTGCTTCCTCTGGGTTCTGTGTGATTGGGGTCAGAGCTGATGTCTGGGATCTGCTCAGTTCCTGGGCCCAGACCAGAAGCTAAAGCCATTTTTAAATGTTAATTGTTATTTAAGCTAAATTTTCTATATGTAGCTTCATTTTTTGGCTTTATTTTTTAAGGAAATTAGAGACAACGAAGATGTCATTGAGACATCCCATACTCTTTCTAGATCTACACAGAAGACCATCTAGAAAGAAATCCACTTGTACGGGCACCCTTAAACTTCTCCCGGGCAGTTCTGATGCTCCTCTATCTAGATGGAGGTATTTTCCTTAAACAGCTGCAGCCCCAGAGCCTGGTGTGGGGGAAATTCTTGGGTGTCCTACTTCTAAAGAAACTTAGTGTATTTCAGAAATTTCTTAGCACCTTTTATTCTTAAGATTAAGACTCCTAAGTGGTATAACAATAAGTCATTAGGAGTCAATTTAGTCCTATGTGCAGCCATATGAATAGATCAGTACACCTGCCAACCCTTCACACAGATGCTTCTATTTGCTGCATATGGAGATTTATACATATACCCACAGCGAGCGGAGTTCAAATAGGCAACTATTGAATGCTCAGCTCTAACTACAACATCTATACTACAACAGCCTCTCCACCCAAGATTCAGGACCAATGTGAAAGAGGGGGCAGAAAGAGTGTAAGAGCCAAAGGTCATGAATGACCGTAAAGGAAACAGTGTCTTCTTGCCATAGCACATAGGAACTAATAGCAGTTTGGGCAGCATGAACAAGACCTGTGCAAATTCAAGCCAGATTTTTAAAAATCCCAGCAGGGGGATGACTGGGATACCAAGTCACCATCCTGGCTGAGGAGCTTCTGGCAACCGACAGGTACTAGGAGTGGGAGAGTCAGTTTTCTGTAAGAGTATAGTTCCTGGTGGGCTGGCCACACCCTAGTGGAAGGCCATACATCCAAGAGTATACAGACAGCATTAATGGGATCTGATGAGGTTGTAGGAATTGCTGTTGTTGTCATTTGGCATTATTGTTGTTGTTTAAAGGACCCAAAGTTGGGTGGGTAAGGAATCAGGATGGATCTGGGAGGAGTTAAGGAAGGAGAGTGAGTACATTCAAAACACACTGTACAAAATTCTCAAAGAACTAATAAAAACAAACAATCCTCAAACTGGGCATGTAGCCAAAGATGACCTGAAATTCTCTTCCTTCTGACTCCATCCACTTCCTGAAAGATGGGATGACTGGCACATGCCATGCTCCCTCCATCCATGCAATGCTGAGTGTCACACAGCCCAGATCCATAGTTTATATCCACTATTACTCACAATCACATTGTGGCATAGTTTGACATAATGTTATGTCACACAACATTCTATCATGCTTTGTTTTGTTTTGGCAGTGCTGGGAATTGAACAGGGCTCAGGACCATGCATGCTTAGGAAGCACTGTAACTACGAAGCTATATCCCAAGCCTTCATGGTTTTCTTTTCTGTTGTCTTATCATAATTGTGGTGGTTAGACGAAAATGACCTTTTAGGCCCATGAGGAGTGGCACTATTAAGAGATGTGGCCTTGTTGGAGAAGGTGTGGCCTTGTTGGAAGAGGTGTGTTTCAATCACTTCCTGCTGCCTGCTGATCCAGAATTCTCAGCAGCATGTCTGCCTGCACTCTGCCACATTTCCGGACATGATGGTAATAGATTAAACTTCTGAAACTGTAAGCCAGCCCCAATTAAAGGCTTTATAAGAGGTCATGGTGTCTTTTCACAGCAATAGAAACCCAAACCAAGATAGTAACTTTGCCTGTGTGACCCTGAGTGTGTCAAAACCCACATGGGGACATTTTGTCATCATTGAGCAGATGAAAAGCTGGAATCCCTCAGCAGATGAAGTCACATAGTCCCCCTTCTCTAGCTCTTCTTTCCACATGTGTCTGCCATCATCTTCCCTCCTGGTCCAGACAGAGACATACAAAGCAGTTACAATCATGTTTCAAATATACAAACCAAGTTGAAATGAAAGGATGCTCATCACACTTAATCTCTTCAAAAACCAGTAGAGGCAGAGGTTATCAGGAATCACACTAAGAGGCGAGGAGTCAGCTTTAAAACTATTAACTTGGGCCGGGGATGTAGCTCAAGTGAAACTCTGTTCAACTTCCAGCACCTCATGAACCATGGTGGCACATTCCCAATAATCTCAGCACTTGAGACATAGAAACATAAAAACCATGAGTTCAGGGTCATCCCCCACTGCATAGCATGCCAATTTTAGATGCATAAGAACCAAATGTAAGAAATAAAAATTTAAATTTATTTATTTACTTATTTATTTATTTATAAAATAAACAATTTTCCCACAAAAGTGACAGAACCTAGACTCCAAATGGACCTGGCTGTTTCCAGAGTTTTTTTCTCTTCCATGTCACTCCTCTTCCTTCAGAAGCTTGATAAGTAACTACTATTTTGCTACAATTTTACTTCATGCTCATGTTGTCAGGGTCTAGGATAGCTGGGTCTGAAATTTTGCATGTAGAGATCATAAGCCTTTGAATATTACAGAGATTTTTTTCTATTGTACGGCAGATGTACCTAGTCAAGCACACGAATATTCAATAAAAGTGACATAATGTCCCTTCCAACTCTCCTCTTGTCCTGCATCTCCTGCACATCCTTCATGACACACAGATGGTGAAACTAAGGTGCAGCCTCAGTCAGAAACTATCAGATCTAGTCAGACACAGGACCATGAGCCCACTTTTCATGCTGCCTCCTCACCAATTCATTTATAGCTACAAATGATTTTTTAATACACTCATCAATATTTTAAAGACTGGTGAAATCCAATTACAAGATTTGGATGCAGTAGAGCCTTTCTATACAGCAGAGAATGTTTAGAAATCCATGTAACTTGGTCCTCAAAGTCACATACAGTCTTAAAGAGCACACAGAACTCTGAAGACACATGCTTTATTACTTATCTCCCTGCACACCAGTCAGTCTCATTGTTAGAAAAGAACTTGTGCCAGGCAGTGGTGGTGCACACATTTAATCTAAGCACTTGGGAGGCAGAGGCAGGTGGATTTCTGAGTTTGAGGCCAGCCTGGTCTACAGAGTGAGTTCCAGGACAGCCAGGACTACACAAAGAAACCCTGTCTCAAAAAAAAAAAAAAAAAAAAAAAAAAAAAAAAAAAAAAAAAAAAAAAGTAAAGTAAAGAACTTGTATGCAGGTGTGTGAGAGTGGCAGGGGAAAAGGAGAAGAGAATTCTTCATTTGATATTCACAAAATAATTTCACCAAACTAAACTACACTAGGCTGGTGTTAAACCCAGGGTCTTGTGCATGTTAAACAAGCACTCTCACCACTGGGCTGCAAGCCTAGGCTCTATCTAAAACTTTTGACTCGTTGCCAAAAATAAACTATCAAAAACTATCACTGATCCTTCACTACACATTTCCCTTAAAATGTTCAGATTACTTATGACATCATATAGACATGTGATTTTCCTGGGCACAGATGCCATCTTCACACCAGGTATATTTCTTCCTTTTTACAAGATTCTCCTTGCTGTGACCAAAAAGTATAGGGATGGAGGGGACAACAGCATGAAGAATGGTGTCTTTTGGCTCATGGCTTGAGGACACAGCTCATCATAGCAGAGAAAGCATGGCAGCAGGACCATGAGACAGTCAGTCACATCGCATCCACAGTCAGAGCAGACAGAGATGCTGGAACTCAGCTCGCTTTCCACTTTCATTTTCAGGCCAAGACCCCAGCTGGTGCCATGGTGCTGCTTGCACTTGGCGTGCATCTTCCCACCTCACACTAGAAACTCCCTCACAGGCATGCCCAGGGGTGTGTCTCCCAGGTCATTCTGTTTCTGTCAAGTTAACTATAGCTATTGATTATGACCTTTAGCGACTATGGAAATGTCCTACACATTTCCTACTTGAAAACAGACTCCTACAGTTCACTGGTGAGCAGGCATTCGTGTACCTGCTTCATCAGTTAGGTTGTAGGAAAAGGGAGACACAGCAAGCATAGATTGTATTCTCATAAACCTCAGAGTCTGGGCCAGAGAGATGGCTTGCTCTTGTAGAGGACCAGGTTCGGTTCCCAGCAGTCACATAATGGCTCACAAGTGAGTATAACTTGAGTCCCAGGGGATCTGACTCCCTCTTCTCACCTCTACACACATGGAGGACAGACATGGAGGGAAACACACACATACACATCAAGTACAAATAAGTTTTTAAAAAGTTATTCACTCTTTAGCCCAACACCATTCCTTTGATCCCACCCTCTCCCTAAACCTGAGTTGCTACCTGTAAATTATCCTCTCTCCCTCTTCTTTTTCTATAACTGATTAGTTTTAACACTGCCATATATTCCCTCACTTTGTTGTTCCACACTTTATTATCAAAGCCACATTATACAGCTGGACTTCAAAAAACAAAGAGATGTGGTCGTCAAGAGCTCAGTCCAAGAAAGAACAAACACAAGGCAGGTACGATGCTAATGTTCTTAGTGGTCGGAAAGGTGGTCCACTCAAGGAATTGTTTGCTATGCCAGCATGAACACTTGGGTTCTGATCCCCAGCCAGGCCTGGCAGGATATGCCTGTAATTCCAGCAGTGAGGATGTGGAGACATGAGCATCCTTGGAGCTCACTGGAACTCACTGGTTCTCACTGGATCTCACTGGATCTCACTGGATCATACTGTCCAGTCATTCTAGGTGAATTTGTGAGATTCCCATTTCTCAGAATTTATGGTAGAGAATGATTCAGGACAACACCCAAGGTCAATCTCTGACCCCCATACATATATACACACACATACATGTGCATATATACATTTACACAAATACACACATACAGAAGTATGCACAAACATACTCTTGCAAAAATTAGTTTAGTCTGTACTATGTAGAGCATGTTATATTCTTCAACAAAATCACCCAGAACATTGAAAGCTAAAATGAGGTTTTACCTCTACCAATCAAGAAGTGTCAAGGAAATCCATTTTATCCTTAGCTCCACAGGGAAGCAACTCTGCACACAGCCTGACTCATAACACGCACCTCATCACTACCCTGTGTATTGAGAACATTGGTTGCCTCAATCCATATCTGCTTGTTTTCCCAAGCTCAACTCATGGCACCAGCTTTTCAGATCATCATCCCCTTGATCCCTGTACCATTACCCTGAGTCTAATTCATTCTTGTTCTCATGAGGTCAAATTCAGTATTTATCCCAAATCCACCTACTCAAGCCACCTTGGTTATCAGCTGAAGCCATTTTTATCCCTTACCTAGACACCACAACTCCTTCCATACTGCTCTCTCTGCCTGCACTCTGCCATTCAGGAAGCATTCTCAGGTCATCCACCAGAGCAATCTTGCCCTGTAACCATCATCCTAGCCCTTCACTTTAATACTCTCAAGGGTGTCTATGCATTTTACAAATGGAAAGTCTGTAGTAAAGTGTACCATCCCTAAGGAGCCTTGCATCTCCCTGGCTATCAGGTGTGAGAGACAGACCTGCCCTCAGTATCCAGGCTCAGCCCTGGCTTCCCTGGTGTGAGGGTGTCAAGGCCTCTCTCCTACCCTCTCCTCTCCCCTCTCTCCTCTCTCTCCCCTCTCTCCCCTCTCTCCCCTCTCTCCCCTCTCTCCCCTCTCTCCCCTCTCTCCCCTCTCTCCCCTCTCTCCTCTCCTCTCTCTCTCTCTCTCTCTCTCTCTCTCTCTCTCTCTCTCTCTCTCTCTCTGTGTGTGTGTGTGAATGTGCATATGCCTGTTTTATTTGTTCAGCAGTATTTGGACTGTTTTACTTTTTGTTATCATGAATAATGCTTGTATAAACAAATTTTTATCTCTCTTCAGTAAATATCTAGTACTGAAACAGGCAGGTGACCTGGCAACTCGAGACTGAAGTGTTAGGAGTCACAAGCTCGTTCTCATCTTAAGATCTAGTTGCTCTTCTACCTTTTTCTTAGTCAGGGTTTCTGTTGCTGCAATAAAACACCTTGAACAAAAAGCAAAAGGGGAGCAAAGAATGTACTCAGCTTACACTTCCACATTGCTGCTCATCACCAAAGGAAGTCAGGACAGGAACTCAAACAGGGCAAAACCTGAAGGCAGGAAGTAAGGCAGAAGCCTTGGAGGATGCTGCTTACTGGCTTGTTCACATGGTTTGCTCAGCCTACTTTCTTATAGAACCCAGGACCACCAGCCTAGGGATGGCACTACCCAGAACAAGCTGGGCCTTTCCCAGATTGATCACTAATTCAGAAAATGCCTTACACCTTGCAATAGCTATTCCTGGTTGTCAAATTGACTACATCTGAAATAAACCACAATACAGAAGCGAAGGGCACATCTGTGACCCAGATCATGAGGCTGGAAGACACAAGCTTCTGACCCAGATCTTGACATGGAGATTTGTGGCATAGTAGCCATGAAAAGCTTAGGCCCAGGCAAGGTAGTACACACCTCCTAGGAGACTGAGGCAAGTAGATTTCTGAGTTCAAGATCAGCCTGGGACAAAACAAGTCCCACATCCAGGTATGGTGGTATACATCTTTAATCTGAGCCACACCTTCTGCTGGAGACCTACATAAGGACATTGGAAGAAGGAAGAGTCACTCTTCATCTGTTTGCACTTACTTGTCAGCACATCTGTTGAACTTACTTCTTCAGGATTCCCGCTTATACAGAATACAGGTGAAACAACTAGCCTCGTGCACTGAGCAACTACTCAGAGTTTTTGACTTCCAATTCACAGCTGCTCATTGTTGAGTTAGTTGGACTGCAGACTGTAAGTCATCAAAATAAAATCCCTTAATATATAGAAAGACAGTCCAAAACTTCTGTGACTCTAGAATAATACACAGCTGGATTTCCTCAACTGAGGCTCCTTCCTGTCTGATGACACTAGCTTATGTCAAGTTGACACACAAAACCAGACAGTACAACCTTGCTATCTTAGACACATGACACATGACAGAGGGCTCCAGCACTTGAGTCCCTTCCTGCTTCCTCTTCACCAGCACTGCCACCTTCTGTCTTCCTTATTCAAGCTCCCCTCATCTCCCTGTGACTTCTCTGGGCTTGTCACTGGATACATATGGCATCTTTCCCACTTTTATTTCTGATCCTTGCTAAGCCACAATGTGTTAAAGTGTATCCATATCCCAGCTGAAGGTAAGCCTACATAACTACCTAACAGGTGCATTGCTATGTTAACAGTTGCATTGTGGTTGCCTAGCTGACAAAATGTGATCATTTTACAGACATTTAATTATACATTAATTTCAATGATGTGGTCTTCTTTTCCTATTTTGAAACTTTTTCAGCTGTCCTAAAGCTCTAAGAGTTGTGACTGTGGTGCTTAATGGCCTTTCCTACTTGGTGGTTAATTGAGCTGTGGCATTTCAGGTAATAGGAAAGGTAGTTTCATATTGCCTAGAAGGGAATCTGAGAACTTACAGGAATAACGTTGCCTGGAACTCACTCTGTTTTATTCACAGTTCCTTTGGGAGAAGAAGATGAAAATTGGTATCTTCATTTTAATGTGTTAACTGTACTATATGCTCCATTAAATTTCCATTTAGATCCATCAATATATTATTATTTTTAAATTTTTTCTGTTTTCCTAATACTCCTAATTTAAAAAAAAAACTTTCCCAGAAAAATTAAAATTTGCTCAGTGCTTTCAGGTGCTATTACACATCTGATAGTCATGTCCTCCAAACTCATAGTTACTTGTACTATAACTGCGAGTTAGTGCATCAATTAAGACAAGACTAACTTCAGAAGTACCATTCAACCAGATTTACCTGTTTGGGTACCCAAAACAGAATGGATGATGAATGGATAGGTAGGTAGGTAGGTAGGTAGGTAGGTAGGTAGGTAGGTAGGTAGATAGATAGATAGATACATAGATGGGGTGAAGAGAGAAGAAAAAGAGATGTGGACTATGCTCTTATGGTCAGGAAGTTCCTTTTCTGTTTCTATGGTCTCTAAGCATGATCTAGTAGATAAAATTCACAGCTGAACTTATTGGTCGTCATCTCAAGAAGGCTGCTAAGTTCCAGAAAGACTAACAAATTACCCACCAGGACAAGACCAACTGGCCTACAGGTTCCATGACTTTATCAACCACAGCAATTTGTCAGAACAGTTTCCTGGGAAAGAATCACAAGTGACTTCAACACATAAATCCTGGTGTAGAGCAGCCAGCCCTGGCAACTCAGAGTCAAGGGGTATAAAGCCAGTTGCTTTCACACCCACCCCAGTAACTGCTTCAATTAACTAAATAGCACTGTGCCTGGGGAATTACAAGGATATTTTCCCTAAATCAGACTGGTGTTTCTAAGTCACGTTGAGAGTTGGCTCTTCCACACATCTCTGTGAAGTACACCCACATCCCTACTCTCTGAGGCCCGGTTTCTTCATCTACAAAATGGATAATTTAGTCTTAAAGAGCTTTCATGGGGATGAAAAGACCTGGGAAATAGACTAATGAAACTCTGCCTGTGGTGAAATAAGTACAAAGCTATTGTCAGTGGGACATGAAAATATCATATCTCCCTGAGGAGCCTTAACAGTTCTCTCCTCAAAACAAATACCAGCCTTGGCTTACAATTGATTTTACAGCGGTAGACTGATGTGTGACATGCAAAGGATCCTGGGCTTCATCCCAGAACTGCAATCAGTCAGCTCCTAAACAGAATGATCTCATCTCAAACTTCATTTGACCTTCTGTACATCATTCTGATTAGAGCAGTACAGGCAGGACTCAGGGAGGTCACAAACTGTCATAGTTTCTTCCCCTGTTGCTGAGATAAAGTATCCTAACAAAAGCAACTCAAGGGAGGGATAATATTCCAGCTCACAGTTAAAGAGTACAGACCATCATGGTGGGGATGTCAAGACAGACATAGCATGCAGCAGCTGGTAGTGTCGCAACCACAATCAGGAAGCAAAGAGCAATGAATGGCAGTGCTCAGCTAGCTTTCTCGGTTTTATTCCATCCAAGACTTTAGCCCAAAGAATGGCACCATGCATGGTGAAATGGTCTTTCTACCTCATTTAATTTAATTTAATTTAATTTAATTTAATTTAACTTAATCAGGCACAGAGGCCCATCTCCCAGGTGATTCTAGATCTCATCCAGTTGATAAGTGAATGACACCTACCCTCCTAACATTTTTCTGAACTGACTTGTAGTATTTCTCTGGCCTCCCCAGATGGTGAGCGCATCAAGGGTCACTCAGCATCTCTGGTTTGCTCAGACACCTCAATAAAACTTCTCTTGAGCATCATTGCTGAAACATTTCATATGCTTTGTAGGACCTCAGCCAGCTGCCATGCTTCAAGAATAGCCGACTAGGTGACTAGATAGTGCATTCTATTCCAAACTTTATGCTAATTGGAATAAAATTGTGGTGGTTTGAAAGAGACCAGCTCATTAATATAGCCAAGGTATGACAAAAAAGCTCAAGGCTATCAATCCTGCTATTATTTAAAATATTTACAGCAATTAGAACAATTTTAATCTCCACTTTGATTCAGAGACTGCCATACAGACACAGCCTAAGTCACTTTAATTAGAAATGTTTACTTGCTATTAGTTTGCCCCATTAATGGAATGTCAATCAGACCACAAAGCTCAAGTTTATTTCAGATCTCCCCAACCAAAGCTCAAGTTCACTTCGGATCTCCCCACCGAAGTTTATACTTCCACAGGCGAAGGGTAGACAACAACTTTTTTTCTTTTTATTTTTGAGACTTTCAATCATGCATATGGCAACATATCATATCCCCCCCGATTCTTCCCTCCACCTTCCCCCATATCCTGCCCAATGTACCTCCTCTCAAAATCATGTGTTTTCTTTAGTAATAAGCTAAATTCACTTAATGCTTTGCATATATTCATGGGTCTAGGGCCAATTCATTGGAGTATGGGAAACCTGCCAGGGGTCAAATCACCAGGAAAAAAAATGGTTTTCTCCCAGAAGCTATCAACTGCCACCAGCAGCTTGGTTGGGGATGAGGCCTAGAGATCATCTACCCAGGATTTGGACTGGCTTGATCTTGTTTCTGACCTCTCTTGAATCTTGTGAGGGTCACATGACAAAATTCTGAGCAATAAGGCTCTAACCGACTACTAAAGAGGAGAGGAGGGAAGAATGGATTTCTGCATAGCCCTTGGGTGGGATTGGTTTGTTTTGTTTTTCGAGACAGGGTTTCTCTGTGTAGCCCTGACTGTCCTGGAACTCACTCTGTAGACCAGGCTGGCCTTGAACTCAGAAATCTTCCTGCCTCTGCCTCCCAAGTGCTGGGATTAAAGGCGTGCACCACCACTGCCCGGCTTCCATGTATCTTTCTTAAAACCCATTTTTATTTTCAACTGACAAACAGAAATTGCATGTATCTGTGTCTGCACAATGTGATTGATATTCCAGCACAAGTCTACAGTGTGTAGGGCCAGATCAGGATGAGTGGCAGGTCCAGGACCTGTGTGTCAGTGCTATGTGTGGGACGACTTACAGTCTTCTCTACTAGCTGTTGTGGAGTATTTGTTTTCAGCTCCATCTATCCTGTGATGTAAAACATTAGAAGTTATCCTCCTGTCCAGTGATGCAGTCCTACATCATTAGCCATCCCTTCTTCATTCCATTTCACCCACTCTTCTCAGCCTCTGGTTCTCCCTGAAGATTGGCTTTCAACTTTCCACATGCAAGTCAGAACAAGAAGGGCCTGTCTATCCATACCCGACTCATTGCTTAAAATAGCACCTTTCTTTTATATCCACGTTGCCGTAAATGGCATCATTTTTATGCCCAAATAATATTCTACTGCATACGGGTATAATTCATACAAAAGGGTCCTGTCTCTGCCAGTGCCATTTACATTTTTATAGGAATTCCATTCTGTTTTCCCTGGGGGAGAAGGGTTAATCTCTGGTGGAATTTTTCTTTCACTTCCTTCCCTGAATATTAATGTATTGTGAGGCACAAACATCTATTTTGAAACCATGAAGAGAGAGAGAGAGAGAAAGAGAGAGAGAGAGAGAATAACAATTACAGCTCTGACTGGATTGATCTGGTTGATCCAACTCCAGTAACAAGCACCTTAGATTTCTTAAATCATCTTCCCCAATCTATTGTGACTGTTTTTTTGAGTCAAAATTATTTATTCATGGCAAGGTGACTGATGACCTTCAAGGTGTCAAACCCAGAGATTGATTTCCTAACACTTTGGTTTATTTTGTGTGGGTCTGTGTGTCTGTGTGATATATATGTATGTGTGGGACTGCCTGGGCTACAGCACATGAGTAAAGGTCAGAGAACAGCTTACAGGGAGACAGTTCACACCTTCCTTCAACCAGGTGGTGGAACCCAAGAATGAACCTCAGGTCACCAGACTTGGTGGCAAACACTTTTACCCACTAAACCAACTCACCAGTCCCAGTGGTTGACTTTTTGAAAAATCTGTATTGCTTTATTAAGCTTTTGGAATTCTTTGCCAAATCATGATTTGCTGTTTAAACCGAAGAGTTATTTAGTAGTACTTCAGTGTTGTAAAATGTAGTTTTTAAACTGGGGTTTCTGGGTTTCTGGTTTGGGGTTTGATTTGGTTCTTTTCATAACCTACAGCCTATCTGTTATTTGTTTTCTAAGATGTGGGTCTCTGTTGCCCAAGCTGGTCTCAAACTCCTGGACTCCAATGGCCCTCATGTCTGCACCTTCAGACAGCTGGTACTTGTTGGGAGCCGACTTTAGCAGAAAGCGGCTAGATCAACTTTGCAGCCATCTGGAACCATATACCCTGACGAAAGATTTGGTTTTCAATAGCCTACAACAGCTGAAGCACACTCTGATATCCAACATCTTTTGTGTTGCTGTTTACTGCCCCCAGCTGCAAGGTGCACGTGGTAGTCACGCCTGCAAGGCATTGCAGTTCACGTGCTGTCCACGTGCTATCTACGCCATACATGCCTTTAAGGCACACGTGCTATCCACGCCTGCAAGGCATTGCGGTGCACGTGCTGTCCACGCTATAGACGCCTGTAAGGCTTACGTCATATCAACACCTGCAAGGCACGTGGTATCCACGCGCCTACAAGGCACGTGGCAAAAGCCTATAAATAGCTCAGAATTCCCTTCAATAAACGAGACTTGATCAGAATCTCTGTCTTGTCTCCATTCTTCGCGTCTCTTCCCCTTTATCCCCACTCTCTCTCTCGCTAGACCCTGACCCTCGGACCGGAACGGGCAGTACGGGCTGCAACAGTTTGGCGTCCAACATCGGGCTCCAGTAAGCGCAACAGTTTGGTGCCCAAGCGTGGGGGGTTCACGACAGTTTGGCGCCCAACGTGGGGCAGCGGGAACGAGAGACCCAGTGAGGGACTTTACGGAAGAAGAATCTGTTGGTTGCCGCAGGAATCTGCCGCATTGAGAAAGGTAAGAAAAATGGGACAAGAAATTAGTCAACCTGAATCCAACTCTCTGTTTTGGTTTGTTTCGAGAAAGGTAATGAAAATGGGACAAGAAATTTGTCAGCTTGAATTCAACTCTCTGTTTTGGTTTTGTTTGCTGCTCACATGTGTTAATTTTCTGCTTTTGTTCTTGAATGCTGTCATTTTGGTTCAAAATAAAAAGAAGCGTAAGTTAGAATCCAAAATACAGCCAAAGGTTGATGACAATTTGTCAGAGCCAGATTGTGCTGACCAAGAGGAAGAGGAAGTCAAATTTTATGACGCTGAAATGCCCTTTCCCTATGTGAGTCTACCTCCAAGTGCTCCCCCAATGGAGACAATGGTTGTAGACCCTAAAAAGGAGTTACAGGACAAAATTACTACCCTTAAACAACTGATAGAGTTAGAAAAAGAGTATCAGGGCTTAAGTAACCAGTTACAGAAATTAAGGACAGGGAAGAGGTCTCAAGAGACTAACTGCGAAAATCCCCCGGATTTTCATGTTCCTCAACCTGGTGTCCAAAGGCAGTCCCTATCCTCTAGCTTTAGTTCAGCTACAGATCAGCCAGAGGAGGGAGACGCTAAGGCTTTCCCTGTATCAGAGACCAGAGATGCTCAAGGGGTTGCTTGGAGACATCACACAGGGTTTAATTTTCAAATTATTAAAGAATTAAAAAATGCAGTATCTCAATATGGTGCCACTGCTCCTTTTACTCTTGCAATTTTAGAATCTGTTGCAGAGGAGTGGCTAACTCCTAGTGATTGGAATATGTTAGTGAGGGCAGTTCTTAGTGGTGGAGACTATCTTATTTGGAAATCAGAGTATCATGAGAATTGTAAAGAGACAGCTAGGAGAAACATTCAGGCAGGCAATGGTTGGTCCTTTGATGCCTTAGTAGGAGAAGGGCAATTTGCTTCTAGTGATAACCAGATGCAATATGACCCAGGTTTATATGCTCAAATTCAAAATGCAGCCATGAAGGCTTGGCGTAAACTCCCGGTAAAGGGAGACCCTGGTGCATCTTTAACAGCAGTCAGGCAAGGGCCTGATGAACAATTTTCTGACTTTGTTCATCGATTAATGACAACAGCAGGGAGGATTTTTGGCAATGCAGAGGCAGGTGTAGATTATGTGAAACAACTTGCATATGAAAATGCTAATCCTGCCTGCCAAATGTCTAAAAGAGACGCACAAGGTAACACCCTTTTCTATGATCAGGGAAACGGGAACAGGGGCCAGCTCCAGGCCCCGAACCAACACAAGCCAAAACAGGCTTATGGAGCAGTCAGTGTCCTACCAGCAAACACCAATCCCTTTCTGAACTTAGTCGAGCAACACCAGGAAGCGCAGGACTGGACCTCAGTTCTGCCACCCACACAGTATTAACCCCAGAAATGGGACCTCAGGCTTTACCCACTGGAGTGTTTGGACCACTCTATCCAAATGTGTTTGGCCTGATAGTGGGAAGAAGCAGTACTACTATGCAGGGATTACAAATTTTTCCTGGAGTTATAGATAATGATTATCAGGGTGAGATTAAGGTAATGGCGCAGGCAATTCAGAATATAGTCACCATTCCTACAGGAAGGAGGATAGCTCAACTATTGTTACTTCCATTGTACCCTACTAATCACAAATATAAGAATCCTAAAAGAGGGGATCAAGGTTTTGGTTCCTCTGATGCATATTGGGTACAGCCTATAGTTAAACAAAAACCTATGATGACAATCTGGCTAGATGGAAAGGCATTCCAAGGCTTGGTTGACACAGGAGCTGATGTGACTATCTTAAAACAAAGTGATTGGCCTGCTACCTGGCCTCTGACCCCAACCTTAACCAATTTAAGGGGTATTGGCCAAAGTCAAAATCCACTACAAAGCTCTAAGGTGCTAACGTGGAAAGATAAAGAAGGAAATACAGGAAATATACAACCCTATGTCATCTCAGGCCTTCCCATTAATCTCTGGGGCAGAGATCTGTTATCCCAGTTGGGATTGATTATGTGCAGCCCTAATGAAGTAATCATGGCTCAAATGGTAAACTCTGAGCCTTCCCCAGGCAAAGGACTAGGAAAAGGTGAAGATGAAATTATTCATCCTACTGAAGTTTATGGTAACAATGAAAGAAGAGGCTTGGGGTATTTTTGATGGGGGCTACTGATTCAGCTGCACCCCTAGGACATTGTGCGGATCCCATCACCTGGAAAGGGGAGTCGCCCGTCTGGGTGGATCAGTGGTCCCTAACCACCGAAAAATTACAAGCTGCCCAGTTGCTAGTGCAGGAGCAATTACAGGCAGGGCATTTGGAAGAGAGTAACTCTCCCTGGAACACCCCAATATTTGTCATTAAGAAAAAATCAGGAAAGTGGAGATTGTTGCAAGACTTGAGGGCTGTTAATGCAACCATGATTAAAATGGGAGCCTTACAACCTGGGCTGCCCACACCGGTGGCCATACCTTTAGGTTATTATAAAATAGTTATAGATTTAAAAGACTGGTTTTTTACTATCCCCTTACATCCTAATGATAGAAAACGTTTTGCTTTCAGTATTCCCTCTATAAACTTTAGAGAACCTATGAAAAGATATCAATGGAAGGTATTGCCTCAGGGTATGGCTAACAGTCCTACCTTGTGCCAAAAGTTTGTGGCTTCTGCCATAGAGGGTGTTAGAACTATGTGGAAGCAAATTTACATGATTCATTTCATGGATGATATTTTGATAGCTGGAAAAGATGGAAAACAGGTACTCCAGTGCTTTGATGATCTTAGAACAGCTTTACAGACTGCAGGGTTACAAATAGCACCAGAAAAGGTGCAGTTACAAGACCCATATACCTATTTAGGATTTCAGATTAATGGTCCAAGTATTATTAATAGTAAAGCCACACTGAGGACTGATTCCCTTAAGACACTTAATGATTTTCAAAAACTACTGGGAGACATTAATTGGCTAAGACCATATTTGAAACTTACAACAGGAGAATTGAAGCCTCTGTTTGATATTCTCAAGGGAGATCCTGACCCTAAATCTGACAGGGCTCTAACAGAGGAGGGTAGAAAAGCCTTACAGAAGGTAGAAAACGCTATTTCATTCCAATTTGTAACTCATATTAATTATTCTAAGCCTTTATATTTTCTTATTTTTAACACTAAACTGACTCCTACTGCAGTTTTTTGGCAAACTGCACCCATATTATTGGTTCATCTTCCCTCATCCCCCAAGAAGGTTCTTAATCCATACTATGCAGCTGTAGCAGATATGATTATGTTAGGCAGAGATAACAGTCAAAAATATTTTGGAAAAGATCCTGATGTCATAGTACAACCTTATACAAGGCATCAGGTTGATTGGCTTATGCAGAATTCTGAAGTCTGGCCTATTGCATGTGCCTCATTTGCTGGTCAGATAGATAATCATTATCCACCAGATAAATTGGTTCAGTTTTGTAATCATCATGAATTTGTTTTTCCATCTCGTACTGCACATGAACCTATCAAGGAAGCATTGCTAGTTTTCACTGATGGTTCCTCATCAGGAACAGCTGCTTATGCCTTTAAAGATCAAGTAATCTCCTTTGCTACATCATCTGTGTCAGCTCAATTGGTTGAATTACATGCTGTTATTGCTGTATTTCAAGCATTTCCAAATCAACCCATTAACATTTATACAGATAGCTCATACATAGCTCAGTCTATCCCTCTGCTAGAAACTGCTGCACAAATAAAGCATTCCTCAGAAGCAGCTGATTTGTTTTTACAGTGCCAACAATTAATTTTGAGGAGAAAGTGTAAATTCTTTATAGGACATCTGAGAGCCCACACTGGGCTACCAGGTCCTCTCTCTGAAGGAAATACCAAGGCAGACCTAGCTACTCGAATAGCTGCAGTGACTTTATCAGATCAAAAATCTAATTTGGATCAGGCCATAAAGGCTCATGAGTTACATCACCTTAATTCTAAAACCTTAAGAGTTATGTTTAAAATTACCAGAGAACAAGCTAGACAAATTGTCAAACAATGTCAATCATGTGTTAAACTTTTACCAGTTCCTCATTTGGGTGTAAATCCAAAGGGACTGATACCAAACAGTATCTGGCAAATGGATGTTACTCATTATAATGAATTTGGCAAGCAAAAATATATACATGTATGTGTAGACACATACAGTGGTTTCATCTATGCAACATTACAAACTGGAGAAGCAAGCAAGCATGTGATTGCTCATATGCTTGCTACAATCGCTGTAATGGGTGTGCCTAAACAGATAAAAACTGACAATGGCCCAGGTTATACAAGCTCCAGTTTCCACCAATTTTGTGAAAGATTGGGAATACTACATAAAACGGGTATTCCATATAATCCACAGGGCCAAGGTATAGTAGAAAGGGCACATCAAACCATTAAATGTCAATTTGAAAAAATTAAAAAGGGGGAATGGTACCCTACCAAGGGATCCCCCAGAAATATCCTTCATCATGCACTCTTCATTTTAAATTTTTTAAATTTGGATTCTGAAGGAAAATCTGCTGCAGATAGATTCTGGCATCCTGATACCAAAAAGAATTTTGCAACAGTCCTCTGGAAAGACCCATTAACTGGAACCTGGAATGGGCCAGATCCAGTGCTTATCTGGGGAAGAGGTTCTGTTTGCATATATTCCCAAACTGCAGATTCTGCACGTTGGCTGCCAGAGAGACTGATTAAACAAATAGACAACAATAACAAATCCAGGGAGGAGAAACCCCCTGAGAAGCGTATTTTTTCTTCACAGGAAACATAAAGATGCTTCACAATTGCCTTCAAATTGGAACATATCAACGAGTAAACCTGACTTGGGAAGTTATCAGTGCTGAAGAAGACATCACCACCCATATCTCCAGGGTGGCTCTATTGGACTCTTGATTCCCTGACTTATGATTTAGTGGGGAACTAGATTGTTTTAGATTTAGTGGGAATTTAGATTAGGAGAAAACCCACTACCACAGTTACTATAGTTGTTTTTTGGGTTTGAGATTGACTAGAGCAGGAACAGGGATTTCCTTAGTTTTCTTTAGATCAAAGCTATGATCAGTTTTGTATTTATATAGATTTAGATTCTGATATAAGACATTTATAAACAGAATAGAAGAGGCTTACACTTTTTACTCCTTTGATAGAGGGAGTTATGTGTTACCCTTAAAAAAGAGTGTTGCTTTTAAACTGACTGTTCAGGCATTGCTAAGTCTCTTGTCTCTTGGGTTAATAAGGTTCAACAAACTGATGGCTTTTGTACGAGATACTATACAAATGAAACCCATACAGGTCCACTATTACAGGCTGGAAGTAGGGGACTCTGAAACCTCTGTCATCAAGACTGATGAGGATTAACCCCTAACTTACGCGCTAAGCCGGATAGTCAGTGACGGGTAAGAGAACATACCGAGACCCTTGCCCCTAAAAGAAGGGAGGCCTCACCATCCTAAGACAGGAGCTCAACCAATGGCTGTTGAGTATCCAAGGACGGGAAAGGGAGGCTGGGGTCCTTTGTTCCCACCTAGGACAGGCACGGTTTCCGTAAGTTTTCCCAGCCTTCCCTTTTGAAAAAAATTTAAAAAGGGGGACCTGTTGGGAGCCGACTTTAGCAGAAAGCGGCTAGATCAACTTTGCAGCCATCTGGAACCATATACCCTGACGAAAGATTTGGTTTTCAATAGCCTACAACAGCTGAAGCACACTCTGATATCCAACATCTTTTGTGTTGCTGTTTACTGCCCCCAGCTGCAAGGTGCACGTGGTAGTCACGCCTGCAAGGCATTGCAGTTCACGTGCTGTCCACGTGCTATCTACGCCATACATGCCTTTAAGGCACACGTGCTATCCACGCCTGCAAGGCATTGCGGTGCACGTGCTGTCCACGCTATAGACGCCTGTAAGGCTTACGTCATATCAACACCTGCAAGGCACGTGGTATCCACGCGCCTACAAGGCACGTGGCAAAAGCCTATAAATAGCTCAGAATTCCCTTCAATAAACGAGACTTGATCAGAATCTCTGTCTTGTCTCCATTCTTCGCGTCTCTTCCCCTTTATCCCCACTCTCTCTCTCGCTAGACCCTGACCCTCGGACCGGAACGGGCAGTACGGGCTGCAACAGTTTGGCGTCCAACATCGGGCTCCAGTAAGCGCAACAGTTTGGTGCCCAAGCGTGGGGGGTTCGCGACAGGTACTAGCAGGATGCACCATAGAGCACAGCTGCTGCACATCTTTCTTTCCTCCTAACCACATGCTAGAGTTTTCTTGCTTCAAAAAAAAAGAAGAAGAAGAAGAAGAAGATGGTCTTTGTCATCATGGCAAAGGCATCAGTCAGCATGCTGAATGAATGCTGAATTGTCCATCCTAAGTACTCATGTTAACTGACCCAACAGCGGTCTTTAAAAGTAGAACTTTTCTCATTCAGAAACAGCATTTTTAAATTTGTTTTTATTAATTTTGATTATGTTGGGGGGAGAGCTATGTACACATGAGTTCAGATGCTGGAAACAGCCAGAGGTGTTGGATGCCCTTGGAGCTGGAATTATAGGCAGTGTAAGCTACCTGAAGTAGGTGCTGGAGATTGAACATGGGCTTGCTGTACATGTTCTTAACCACTGAGCCATCTCTCCAGCCCTCCTCTTTGTCTTTGAATGGTCTCTTCACTGCCTTCCAGAAGATTCTGCAGCTTCTAACTTACTGCTGTTCTCCATCTTCTTCAGTTGATCCTCCTCACTTCTTTGATCTCAACACTGAAATTCACTAGAACTCCTTTTCCTACCTAGAGTCACATCTCCAACCTCTAGTCTATCTTGGTAGCCTACACTTTTCATGCTAATGACTTCTAGACTAACACACAGAACTATCCACTTAGATCTCTGCTCAGACATCTAAGGGTCCAAATATCCAAAAGCAATGCCTGAGTTTTCCTCATCCTACAAACCTAGGTATCCTGAGGCCTCTCCAAAGTCAGTTAAAGATTTTTTTTAAATGTGTGTATGTGTGCATGCACATGCACAGAGGCCAGAAGAGAATGCCTGATCTCCTGGATGTGACATTACAAGCAGTTATGAGCAACCATACAGGTGTTGAGAACTGAACTCTGGTTCTCCACAAAACCATCCAGTGCTCTCAACTGCTGAGCCATATCTCCAGGCCCTCAGTTGAAGGTACTTTAATCCTGTTTGCTCAGATTAAAACCACTGGAGTCTTCCTTAACTGGTATCTTCTGAATACCACACCAATCTACTCACATGCTCTACTGGTTTTGTCTTTCAAATATCTCCAGAATGGGGTGTCTTCTTAGCACCCCCTCTTCTGCTTTCTTGGTCTGAGCCATTTAGATCTCTTCTCTGGACTGAGTGACCTCCTAACTGGGCCTGCTGCATCCACCACTGGCCTCCCACAGCAACTACAAAGCTCCTTCTTTCCTGGTACTGGGGATAAAACTCAGAGCCTCCTGCATTCTGAACACCCAGAATGACACTCTCAAAGCCTAAGTTCCAACAACCCTTGGCCTCCCACCCACTTCCCCAAACACTTCAGGATTAAGGGAAGAGACGAAAACTCAGGTTCAATTCTATATCTTTAAGTCATCCACACTTACACTCCTACGGTTGCTTCTGGTTTTCCGGGGCATTTTATTTTGATATTTTTCATATCAACTAAAAAAAATAACAGAAACATAATAACCACGCATACTTTCTCAATCCAGACTCACAGTTCCTAAATATTTCACCTTCTCTTTCTCCTCTCTTGATGTATATGTAGGTAAACATGAATATATATTTTTGCTGATCTATCAGTCAGTTGAAAACCTCTTTTTTTTTTAACCCATAAATAATTCAGAACATATCTCCTGTAAATAATACATTCCCTACAACTATATTATAACCACCATGTCCCAGAAATGCTACCTAAGCACAACACGGTCATCCACAATCCACACATATTTAGCCAATCATCCCAACACTACTGTTTTCAACTGTATCACCCACAAGTAGTCACCTTTGTTTTAATGTTCCTCTTTTGTGTCGTCTTCATGACATATAACTCTTAAGAGGTCAAATAGGCCGTATTTTAGAATATCCCTAAACTTAAGCTTGCTTCCTTGTGTCCTCATGGTTAGCTCACTAAGCAGCTCACCTTTAGTTGCCTCTAACATTCTTTAATTAAAAAAACAAAAATCTACTATTGACCTCCTCTGTCATCCTAGCTTCTTGTTCCCATTCTTCTGGGGAGAAGCTGACACAGTTCAGACATTGGATTGGATGCTTTGTGGTCCACTGGGGGACCAGAAAACAATTAGGCCTACTGGTGCAGCCTGAGCTAAGTCGAGATTTCTTTCTGTTTTGTGACTGCTCTGCAGAGTGCCCCATAGAGATTAGAGGCCACTGGGTTCTTCCATCTGCTGTTCAGTTTTTAATTGGAAATTTTAATGGTCCAATGTATAAGATAAAAATCCAAATCTCTTTCTTTTTCTAAGCCTTCCTGATTCACTTCCTTGGAAATGGTATTAGCAGATGCTCATGTGCTTTCCAGTGTTCTGTATCTACAAGCATCTAACATGCTTCTCTGCATAACTGTTCCAACAGCTGAAATCCCCAAAAAGTCAGCACACACCTGTCTTTCTCTTTAACAGCAACATGGCATTATGTAAAATAACTTGATTAAACCAACCCTAGGATTCAAACTGGGGATCAGCTATAATGTATTGAATCAGTCCCTAATTGATGAATGTTGTCCTTGGTATTAGAAACAAAACTATGCTCTCACCTGTCATCAAAGAAGCTTCTTTTTTCAGCCAAAGGAGATCATTACAAAAATCCACAACGGGTCAAACTACAGAGAATAACTGACCATGGGGTACCCAGCCCCAACTGACACCTTGACAACACAACCCCTCCACCTAAGGCTCAGGGAATGTCAAAGACGACTGGATGGAAAGAGTGTACGAGCCACAGCACTGGGACATATGACAGGGAAGCCGCACCCATGAAAATCTCAACAATATGGCTGCCTAAACAAGACCTGCACAATGACACCAGTGGGCATGGCAGCACAAATAGGGGCAATCTCACAAGGCCCCACCTCTAGATGAAAAGCTACAGGCAACTAATAACTGCGGGAAGGTGAATGTTGGTCTTCTCCACAGAAGAGCACCCCCTTGACAGTTACTCAGTCCAATCCCAGAGACTCAGCCTTCTGAACACATGTATATCTGAGCAACACTTAATAGATTCATCAGTGTGTGTGTGTGTGTGTGTGTGTGTGTGTGTGTGTGACATTAATAATTAAAGAAGAAGTTATGAATTTGGGAGTCAGTGGGCGAGGAACATGAGTTGGAAGGTGAAGAAGGAATGAAGGAAATAATAGAAATATAGTAACTCATGTATGAAATCCCCCCCCCAAAATTTAAATTTTTAAATGAAATAGTAGGAGAAGCTATAGAACAAGAAACAGCTACAGAACCACCTTTGAATGTCAGTTCACACACTGGTCTTCAGGTAAACCTCTGTGTCTGCATTACCAGGCAAAGGTACAAGAATAAAGGTTCAGTTTTGCTAGCATCTAGTTGCTCTCCAAAATAACTGCTCCAAAATAACTGCTCCAAAATAACCCACTCCTTGGTTATTCATAATGTTTGAGACTAACAGTTTCTTTCTGTTCTAATACTTGACGTGATTAAGAGTTAAATGCTATCAATCTCGGAGGACCTCCTTGTTTGGATTTTCAAGTCTTAACTGTGAATAAGGCTGATTTTTTACTTTTTATATGCCTTTTGTTTATCATAAGCCTGTGTTTCTTTCTCTGCAAGCTGCCACCCTGTTTTCCTGTCTGGGTTTCTACTGACTTATTGTGTTTTCCATTATTAAATCATCTGGCACTACTTTGGCTGAAATAACTATTAGAAAAAATATGTCTTTTCTTTTGTAGGAAATATAGGAACTCTTTGAGAATTTAAGCTTTTTCCGGTGGGTTTATAAAGCCTAGAATATATACAAAAAATAAGTCATATACTCAATTTTTACTATGGTATGAAAGGCCACAAAAGTTATATCATAGATTTGCATTTATGGGTTTGCCATTTTAAATTTGATAAATCTAACCAGAGTATGAAAAACTTTCAGCCCATATTGAATACTAAAGTCAACTGTCTGGAAGTTTCACTACTCTTTTATTTCTTTATTATTCAGGGAAGAAAAATTCTCTCCCTCTAGTCTCTTGTAATTATTGCTTTTTTATTGGGTCATTCAGTCTTGAGGATAAAAAAGTCCTCAGTGCTGTTATATAGATACTCAATAGAGCTTATCATATGAAAGATGCTTTCTGATTTGCTAAGCCAGTGTGTGGATAACTCCAGGCATTCCACCCATATCTTCTCTGATGAGAACTTATAATAGGTAGGCATGGTGGCTCATACCACCAACAATTCCACCACTTGACAGGCTAGGAGCTGAGGGCCAGCCTGGGCTACATAGTAAGTTCAGGGCCAGCCTGGACTATAGTGTGAGATGCTGTCTCAAGTCTTATTCTTCTATGTTCTAACGATAAATCCTCAATTTATCCCTATTGTGCTTTCATTGTGTGCTAGTTAGATGCTTCAGTAGTATGTGCTAAGGCCTGAACATATTTTCCCTGAAATTCATGTTTCTAGTGTGATAATACCAGGTGATCATGAGGTGTCTCCCTCCTAGGTGAGATCAATATGCTTACAAAAGAGGTTTTGTGCAGCTTTCAGATCCCCTGTCTTAATGTCCACTGAAATCTGAGGAACCAGAGAGAAACCCAAGAATTAGCACTTTACACCTGAATCTCCAGAGAAAAACCCCAACAAAGGTTAGCAACTGCCATCTGAAACTCAAGAGAGAACCCCAATAAAAGTTAGCAACTGCCATTTGAAACTCCAGAGAGAACCCCAACAAAGGTTAGCACCTGCCATCTGAAACTCCACAGAAAACCCCTACAAGGGTTAGCAACTGCCACCTGAGGCTCCAGCAAATGTTACCACCTTGTTCTTGGACTTCCCAGCCTCCTAAGTTGAGAGAAAATAAATTTTGTGCTTTATAAATTGTCTAGTCTTGAGTGTTCTGTTACAGCACCTTCTGGGATACTTTGTTGTACATGACATCTACACATATGCATACTATCTATCCTAGACCAGGAGCTCCTCACAACCAAGATGTGGTCAACTCATACCTATATGAGGTAGTTGGCAAAGAACATGGATGCAGAAAATCCTCAGTGGATCCATCAGATGAACAAAGGAAGGAAGAGGTTGTATTGACAGTTTGCTCTTCCCCATTAACTCCAGCCCCGAGGCCTGCTGTCTCTTCTCACTGCTCCAGCTTTCCCCACAGATCTGTTCCCTCAGAAACAGGAAATAATCAGATGTTTCTGAACATAATCAAAACAGCCCTTTGGAAACCTAATCTCTCATTGTTCGAGCCCCCTCAGTGACTATTACAATCCAAATTACATTAGATCTGGGATGAAATATTTAAATAGCTGTTTCCCTAGCTAGATGAAGTATGTTTTTTCTTAGTCCCCAAAGAGAAATTCATTATACAAAAACATAAATACACAACTAACACTGAAAGCACTCAGAAACTATGGTGCCTAGGGCTCCTGTCACATCCATCCTGAGGAAATAATCCTGTCATGCCAGTGAAGGGCAACTTCCAGTCAGAAGGGAGTCAGCATGCAGTTCAGCACTGGGAAGGCAGAAGCAGCCTACCTTTGATCTCAGGTCCAGCTATCTCTGGTGGATTCTACAATGGTACCATAAAAATGTTTCCTCTCAGAGCTGGAGAGATGGCTCTGTGGTTAACAGCACTCATTGTTCTTGCAGAGGACCTGGGTTTGTCTCTGGAACCCACAGGGAGGCTCAACTGTCTATAATTCCATTTCCAAGGGATAATCCAGACATGTCTTCTGGCCTCATTGAGCTCCTCCTGCACACACATGATATACACAAACTCAGACAACTAGATATACATCCATTTGTGTGTGTGTGTGTGTGTGTGTGTGTGTGTAAATATTTTTTAAACTTCTGCTTAATTCTAAACTTAAAGATTCTCAAAAGAGTGATCAGAACCCAGGAGGAAAGAAATGTCATTGGTTGATTAGAGGCTAAGAGACTTGAGAAGACATGATGTTCAAGATGCTCCTGACTGAGAAGCAGTATGGCATCCTGGGACATCACAGATGAAAAAAAAAGAAGCATCTCAAAACACAGACCAAAATCCCAGAGAGGCCACAGTTTGTCATGGGTAGAAGTGAGAGCCAGGGACTGTCACTTCTTCCCAGGGCCAGTGAAGCAAAGTAGGCAACAGAGACTCCCAGTGTACCCCACAGCCTTGGGCCCTCTGGGGCTGGAGCCACAAGGTCTCAAGGGGAGGAGTTTTTAAGCACAGCTCAGTATGCTAATGGATCAGAGGGTGCTAGTAAGCTAACTACAAGAAGTTCTTGCTATTTATATGAACTTGTGTGAGTCTCTGCTTGTGTGAGTCACATAAAGAACAGAAGCAAACAACCTGCGTGGTTCTGTGTGTGTCTATAGCAATTCAGCTTCTAGTGACTGAGAATTAAGAGAATTAGTTTATACTGAATCTGGAGGACAAAGAGTCAGACAATTTATGTCCTTACAGGACAAAATAGGACTTTGCAAAAGAGATTAAAGACCATGAAATAGTGTATTCCCAGTTTTATAAACACACACACACACACACACCTCTCCATGTCATCACAAGGGCCTCATTCCTTTAGTAGACAATATTTTTGCCTATCTAACCAACATGACATTAAGGTATAAAATTTATATTCACTAAATTTACAACTATTAAAAGGAAAAATCAAGATGAGACTAGATAGGTGAGTCAGCAGTCCAGCACTTACTGCTCAGCCAGAGGACCAGAGTTCAGTTCCAGCACCCTACTGAGCAGCTTGTTGAACATGCATGTTAAAAGGAGACTTGCCTGGATGTCTTTAATAATGGCAAGTACTTTCACTGCAAAATGAGCAGTGCGATTAAGATGATGTGGGGGATGGAGGTGGTGAAGAGGTCAGCTCAGGAACTCTGGAACACTTGTGTGCCCCCCAACCCCCAGAAGGGAGAGGCTAGTTAACATTCCTGGTCAGCTCCAGAACTTTGGAAAGGGCATGGGACACTTGCTGGGTGGGAGAGGCTGATTAACTTCCTCAGACCACAGGGGAGGGAACCCACCTGCAGATGGGGAAGGCCCAGAGCTCCATAGACACATTCCACTGGAGGGACAAACCCTTGCCACCTGCAGACAAGGAAAGACCCTGCCACCTCATTCCTTAAAGACCAATCAGTTTAAAAGTCACACTGTTGTGCCAATCATACTGTGCCTAGTCACTGTTTCTCTAGTCTATCCCTTAAAATGTATAAAAATTGACCAAACAGGCTGCCCAAGGTCACCACTCCACCTTCAGTGCAGGACGACCCCAGTGAGTTGGATCATTAAAATTCCTCTTGCATTTTGCATTGATTCACGTCTCCACATGGTTCACTCAGGGGGTCTCCGGTAAGCTGAGGCTTGCAAGAGTCTTACAATGGCTGAAGAGATGGCTCAGTGGTTAAGAGCACTGACGTTTCTTCCAGGAGTCCTGAGTTTAATTCTCAGCACCAACATAGTGGCTCACAACCATTCTTAATGGGATCAAAGGCACAGTGTACGCACATACAAAAATTAATAAATCTTTAAAAAAAAAAGTTAATCTGGAGGATTAAGACTTATGCTACCTCTGATCTCATTGGTTTCCCTGTATCTGTCCCAATTGACTAGTGTTTCCAACAGGAAAATTAAGTACTATTGATAATACCACCAACTAAAGATATATATATTTACAAAGACTTGATTTAGGGTTTTCCTTTGTTTTGTTGTTTGTTTTTGTTTTTCTAGTCATGAGGACTAAACTCAAAATGTTCTGGTAGATGAGAGTTAGAATTCATGATCTAAACCTGAGTTTTTTTTTTTTTTTTTATTTTAGTACAAGGCCTTATTAAGGTGACCAGGCTTGTCTTGAACTTACCATTCCTATGTCCCAGCCTTCAAGTAGCTGGAATGATAGTCTATACCACCACAACAAGCTAAGAAGGACTGTATAGTGGTGTGAATGAGAATGTCTCCCATATTCTCCTGTATTTGAACACTTGGTCCCCACTTGATAGCAAAATTTGGAGAGTTTAGGAGGTGTGGCTTTGCTGGGAGATGTATGTCACTGGAGACTGGCTTGAGAGTTCAGACTTGTATCCTTTCTAGTTTCTTCTGCTTTGAGTTCATGGTTGAGATGTCAGCTCAGCCCTCAGCATCCTGTTCTAGCTACCATAGGGGACAGAAGCTCACAGATAAGCACTAAGGAAATCAGAAATGTTAAGCATGAAAGCTTTTTCTTCAACAGAAGAAACTGACCCTCAGAAGGCTGAGAATGGATGTGTTAATACCTGGTAATTTTTACTATTCCGTAAAGCCAGGCCTCACTGGATGACCCAAAATTCTGAGCACTGTTTCTCTGTGGGGAAAATTGTCTCTCAGCCAGGAAAGTATCTTAGGTACTTTGCAAAACAATTTGCTATTATGTTTATTATAAACACTTCCTCCCTATGCTCAGACTCCTGGGCACTGTTTCTCAGTTAATAGAACCTATCCTTATGCTTATTACAAACCATCCTCCCTAGGCCCTTATCCTGAGCACTGTTTACCAGCCAAGAGAACTCATTCTCCTGGGAAAGGTCACAGGTGCTTTGCTAAAGAGATGTACTTAGCAAGGGAGTTTCTATGAAGCTGTCTCTAAAGCTTTGTTGTGATAACTGTCACAAGGTACATCCAAACCCCTACCCCACCCCCATCCCCTAAGCTTTACTATGTTTAAATATGTAAGAAAGAAAGAAAATGAGAAAGAAAGAGAGGAAGGAAAGAAGGAACAAAGAAAGAAAGTAAGAAAGAAAGAAAAAGAAAGAGAGAGAAAAGACTCTAGAAGTTTTGACCCAGCACCAGCTACCTAAGTCAAGCTGACCTGAGTTTCATTTGACCTGAC
Organism: Arvicanthis niloticus; assembly: GCF_011762505.2. Lineage (NCBI taxonomy): Eukaryota > Metazoa > Chordata > Mammalia > Rodentia > Muridae > Arvicanthis > Arvicanthis niloticus. The sequence goes on along the minus strand of NC_047664.1, from coordinate 6,586,844 downwards.
CAGAATTGTTTCCCTGGCAACCATGATGCTTACAGAAAGCCCCACGAGCTATAGTGCCTGCCATCTTATCATCATGGATGGATGCTAGCCCAAATAAATTCTTCTGTAAGTTGCCCTTGTCATTGTGTTTTCTTTTTTAATCACAGCAATAGAAAAATAACTAATACAGTGCATTTTAAGTTTTACAGTACTACTGCTACACAAAAGACTAAACTTCAATTCCCTGAACATTCTTTGGTTCTTAAAAAAAAAAAATGATAGAGAGGTTTATAAGGGACCAGATTGGGGTACAAAGAGATGGTTTCTCAGGAATAGACAGAAATCTGTGTGTCTGTTAAGAATACGAGCAAGTCACTAACTGGCAAATACACCAAACTTGATGAAATTAAAACCAATGGATAAAGCAAATGTAATGATGTTAAAACCAGTGTTCTGTCATCATCATAAAGTTCTGGTCACTTTTAACTTCTAATACAGGCATAGGACCAGTGGCCGACATATTTCAATCAAGTAAGAAGAGATTAAGGGTAGAAATGCATGCTCAACCCAGTTTCTTCCTTCCTGCACCACAGGGCATAACTTTATGCCATCTGGTGATTATTAGGGGAGAAAGCTACCATCTGCCATTTCTGCTAATACATGGGAGAGGGGCAGAGCTCTTGCCACCCTGTAAGCCTGTGGAGATTTCACAATGCCTGTTTACATGTCTGAGGAGCCAGCTGCTAAGTTAGAATTGTGTGTGTGTGTGTGTGTGTGTGTGTGTGTGTGTGTGTGTGTGTGTGTGAGAGAGAGAGAGAGAGAGAGAGAGAGAGACAGAGACAGAGACAGAGAGACAGAGAGAGAGACAGAGAGAGATTCAACACCAATGAAAAACATCCCTTTCTCAAAATGTTCTCAGTGATGCAGGAGTCTGTGTTAAACACACGACATCACAAACCCCCTCCTGTCCTCCTGTCCTGCCTGGCTCAAAGCCAACATTCTGAGACAACCTAGAGTGATAAAAGCTGCATGGCAGTCAGAAAGACAGACACCATGAAATAGACATAAGAAGAACTCAGGTATAAAGAGCCTGAGCCACTGTCTTATCTATGTCCCCACCAGGAAGGCTAGAAGTTACTTCATCTTAATGATGTTTTATAACACCATTTTTAAGGGAGACTTTTAAAGGAGTCAGGTGTTTCCTCAAAAATACAAGAAATGTATTTCCTTATGCTTAAAAAAGACAAGAAAGAGCTGAAGAGACAATGTCTCCACTGTTAAGAGCAGTGGCAGCTCTTGCTCAGGACCTGAGTTCAGTTGCCAGCTCCCACATGGTGGCTCACAACTATCTGTAACTCCAGTCCCAGCTCTGATGCTCACTTCTGGTCTATAGGTACCAGGCATACATATGGTGTACAGACATACACACATACAAAATGCCCATACATAGAAATTAGCAAAAAAAAAAAAAAAAACAGTAAAATAATACATTTTTTAAAATAAAGGACAAGAGGAGGTTATGAAATTATATGTTGGGGGCTTTAGCTGAGACCCAGATTTATACTGGAGACAAATTCTAGAGACAAATGGGGGTGGAAATTAAGAGGGGAGATAGGAAGCAAACACTTTCCTCAACTTATATCAGACCAGTCAGTGTCTTAAGAAACTACATAGTAATGATTTATATGTATTACAGATGGATGGATGGATGGATGGATGGATGGATGGATGGATATATGGATGGATGGAAATATGGATGGATGGATAGATAGATAGATAGATAGATAGATAGATAGATAGATAGATGGATTCTTCTCTATAGAGTGGAATCAACTCAGCCCATGTCTGACTCAACTCTCCATGTAAGCTGTATAAACTAAAGAAGCAAATGCAAATCTTTTTGAAATCCCTATCTATTCCAGAACGCAACTGTTCTCTTCTCCTTTTTCTACTTACTATGTATAGGTGATCTGCCTGCATGTGTATCTGGGCACCACTTGTGTGCCTGGTGTCTGAGGAGGCCAGAAGAGTGCATGAGATCTCCTGAAACTGGAATTACAGGTGGTTATGAGAAAGAAATGAAGGCTGGGGTTATATAGAGATAGAGTGCTTGCCTAGCACAAGTGATACCTAGGTTCAAGTCCCGGCTAAGGTAGGAAGGTGGTAGTGTTGTGGTCTGGAAGGACATAAGCAGAATGTTCCAGAAGTCGCTTCTCAGACTAGACCTCTGCGGTGACGTCAACCTCACTAACCACCTGAGCTTTCTTTCATACTTGGATTCAACCTCAGAGACCCGTGAAGATCCCAGCCTCAGAGACCAGGAGAGCTTCATCAGGCATCACCTCCCATGCTGGGTGCCTGAACTGCCTCTATGATCTCTCTGGCCAGTGAAGCCTGTTTGAACCTCCAGAATTGTCTCATTACCATAGGGCACTCTGGAGGATCCACCCCCACCCCTGGCCCCCACTCATCTCCCATGGTTCATCCCCAGATACTGTTGGGCTTCAGTTTGACAATGGGCTGCCTCCTGGGTCCCTAAGGCAGTCCTCATGCCCGCCCAGGAGACAGTAAGGGGAGCTGAGAGGGAGACAGCCATCTTGTGCAGCTTAGGTGGGACTCTGAGGGCCCATGGCTATCACACCGAGTACCCTCTCCAGAATGGATAAGGGATAGACTCTACAACGTGGCAACTGGCATTATCCTTAACTTTTCTCTCTGCTGGGTCTTTCTGAGGAAGTACTCCAGGAATTTGGCAGTGCCATCTGCCTTGGAGTCCCGAGAAGCCAGGGGGACAGAGGTCAGCTGGGAAAGGAAGCAGTTAAGGCTAAAGTATAGGCGAGATTCCCTGACACAGAGGCCAGCATGTATGGTCCGTTTTCTAGCCCACATAATTGACAGCATCTGCTCCAGTCTCAGCAGGTTACATCTGTGTGAAATCCTCCAGGGATGTTCTCAGTCCCTGTCCTGCTCAGGGGAGATCTCTAGACTGCCAGGTGACAATGGGTCAGCCTGGTGGTAACTCAGTTAAAGTAAGCCCAGGCCTGTATCCCAGAACTCCAGCCTCTTAAGTCACAAAGGCTCCAGAGGTGGGGGAGGGGTGACAGGCATCAGAAGCCAAACCCCAGCCCCTTCCCTGGCCTCCTGCCCTGCAGATCTGCTTCCCAGGTTTTCTGGATGCCAGGCTCCAACTCTGCTTCCTCAACCTTTACCCTCAGCCTCTGGTGCCCTTGAACTCAGACATCTGCTCCCCCTGCAGCCTCTGTTGGGAACAACAGCTTCACAGTTTTCCACAGAAAAACCACCAGGCTTTTCTGACAATTTCTGTTCTTTTCTTGGAACTGTCACTTTCGAGATTCCTCTGTCCTCAGTTCCCACTTCCCCTCCATGATGTTCACGTTGTGCCTCAACTCACACAGGAAACCTACATTTCTTTTATACCTATTTAGCTTTATAGATCTGGGGTAACATTTTTAAAATATGTATTCCATTACCTTCAATATATAGAGTTAAACAAATGTTAAATTCATTATTATTGTACCAAATACAAGACACTGGAGAGATGGCTCAGCGGTGAAGAGCACACACTGCTCTTCCTAATACTTGAGTTCGATTCCCAGCACCCACACTGCAGCTCAGAACCATCCCAAACTCTGATTCCAAGGGATCTAGCTCCCTCTTCAGGCCTCCTTGGGCACCAGGCACATGTGCAATGCACATACATATGTGTAGGCAAAACACTCATACACATAAAGTAAAAATAAAAGTAATAACTTTTAAAAAATTAATTCTGAACAATTGGTTGACCAATTATAACAAATGGTATCACTATATAAAGACTTTAATCTCCTACTGCAATTTCACAATGAACTTTTACCTAAGCTCTGTGTGCCTGAGGAACACAGGTATCTAATATCTAATGAAATGTACCCCCCCCCACACACACACCTTTATGTTCTAAAAACAGTATACTGTTTACAATAAGAGCTAAAAATAAATATAAAATTAAAAATAAAATCAGACACATTACTGAACATAAAACTCTGAACCTACTCAAAACATTATGAGGTGATTTTTTTGCAATATTTTACAGAGATGTTTTGATATTTGTTTTTCTTTTTTAAGATTTATTTATTTTTATGTATATCAGTACACTGTAGCTGTCTTCAAACACACCAGAAGAGGGCATCTGATCCCATTACAGCTGGTTGTGAGCCACCATGTGGTTTCAGGGAATTTAACTCAGGACCTCTGGAAGAACAGCCAGTGCTCTTAACCACTGAGCCATCTCTCCAGACCAATATTTGTTTTTCTTATGTGTTTTTTATTTATTTTTGTTTTATACGTATGAGTGTTTTGCCTGCATGTACGTGTGTGTACCACATTATGCAGTGCTCACAGAGGCTAGAAGAGGACACCAGATCCCCTGAGACTGGAGTTACAGAGGACTGTGAGCTGGGAACAGAACACAGGTCCCCTGGAAGAGCAGTCAGTGCTCTTAATTATTGAAGCATCCCTCCATCCCCATTGTCTTGTATTTTTTAATTGTTTCATATAAATTATCAGATCTACCTCCTCATCCTCCATTGTGCTCCTCCAACTTCTTTCTAATCCCCGCCCCCTCCCCCCCCAGGCCATTACTTCTCAATGTCATGTGCCTTCTCCTTAAGCCCATCGAATCTACTTAATGCTATCAGTATGACCACAGGATTAGGGCCATCTCCTGTCACATGGGAGCCTCTGCTGGACCACATCCCTAAAAAGAACTGATTCCCTTCTCATCACCAATAGCACCCCATCTAGGAGTAGGGCCTGTGAGCCTCCCCCCATCCCTGCTGGAACCACATGTAGACAAGCACAAATGCTGTGAGCTGATGAGTGCAGCCATCCTGTAATGTCCAAAAGACACTGTATTACCCCAGTCTTCCTAACTCTGGCTCTTACAGACTGTCTGCCCTCTTTCTCAGATGATCCCTGAGCCTTGGAGGAAAGGGGGATAACACAGATGTTCCATTTAGGGTCAATCACTCCTCAGTCTTGCTTCTGTTTTGTTTTGGTAACCCCATTATGCTCAAGCATGAGCTTTGTAAATGACAGCATCATGTCACAAGGTCAATGGTTGGACATGCCTACAAGGATTCCCCTTGTCCACCTATGTCAAGGTCTGATAAAGACCCTCTGTGGTGGTTTGAATAAGACTGCCCCACCACAGACTCATGTGTTTGAATGCTTAGCCAATAGGGAGGGTACTATTAAGAGGTGTGGCTTTGTTAGAAGATGTATGTCACTGTGGGGATGGGCTTTGAAGTCCCATGTGCTTGAGGTAGGCCTGGTGTGGCTCACAATCTCTTTCTGAAGCCTATGGATCAAGCTGGAGAGTTCTCGGCTCCTTCTCCACCATGATTGCCTGCAGGCTGCCATGCTTCTAACCATGCCTATGATAGACTGAACGTCTGAAACTTTAAGCCAGCCTCAATTAAATGTTTTCCTTTGTAAGAGTTGTCATGGTCATGGTGTCTCTTCACAGCAATAGAAACTATAACAAAGACGCCCTCAAAAATTACATTCTCTTCATAAATCATTAACTAACCTGATTCTTTGTACCTGCTGAGCCATAAGAACAAAACCTCTTATTAACCAAACTTTAAGTTCTTCCCCTCCACCAAACCCACTCTTATCCTGAGTCACAATAGTTTTTCCAACTTCTCCCACTCAACAATAGGTTAGAATCCATTACTATGTATGTGCTGAGTGAGTGGTTGGTACACCCAGATACTACTACAAATGGATTTAGTGGGTTTCAGCCCACTAGCTTCCTGATAGGAGGCTCAGGGCCTTACCCCAATCCTCCCTTTCCATTTCAAAGACCAGGACTCACTGGGAAAATAAACCAAACCATGTTGTGTAGACAGGAACCTGCTTCAACACTTACTTCTGTTCTTTAAAGGAGAACTGAGGGCCTCCATGATGAACTGGAAGACAGAATTTGTGCCTGAAACTGAAAGTTTTAGACTAGAGATTTAGCAGCTAAATTCACCTACTTATTTTTTTTTCATGTGTTTATGTCTGGAAGCAATGGGACATGGTGGGAGCAGAGAAAGAAAGAAAATCTATGTAAATCATTTGACTCATGTAAATTAAAGATGGACATGTGAAGATCATGCTGAACACCCAGCGAGGCTGCAGGGGCTAAGATAGCTATTGAAGAAAATGCAATCCAGGGCAATCTAGGAGAACCCACAGAGAAAATGAACACAGCCCACCGCTGTTCACAGGGATATCAACTGTGATCCCAGGACAGGTAGGCAGAAACTTCTGAATTGGTTTCTCAATTCTATCGGGGTTTCCTAAATCCCTCCTCTATCTGCAAAAAGAATTCTTAGAGAGAGCCCAATATGAACAGCATGACCTTAAACAGTTAAATTCGGATCTGCAGCTGTAATAATAAAGCAAGAACTAGAAAGCAGTGCTGGGCCTTTCATGCAGCGAAGACATCCTCTATGATATGTGACTAAATGGTAATGTGGCTTAACCAGTTTCAGAAACTTTCACTAAACAGGGAGCTAGTATCTTTAGTTGACCAATTCAATGGCTATTTTAGTAAAATGTTTGTTTTAAATTAACTCTAGTTTAAGCCCCAACAATAACTTGTGGCAGAGAGTCCCTGATATGCCTGATGCTTGCTCTGTTCTTTCCTCTGGGGAAGGCTTGACCAATTTCTGTTGAGTGTAGAGGGTATAAAAATTGACAAGACAAATAGGAGGGTGACAGCTCCTGCCACAGTTAACAGCCCCCTCCCCCAACATATGGTCTATGAAGCCTCTTCCTGTGGAATTTGGGCAAAACCACACCATGAATGGGCCCTGCCCCTCCCCTATCCTACTGCCTTCCCCATGATAGATCACTTGCACACAAATCCTGTCCTAGGCTCATCTCTAGGGAGACCGTAGCCTCACTAGCCTCAAGATCATGAAATAAGACAAAGCACTTTTTTCTCATAAAACCATGCTATGTGGAAAACTTTTATTCGTCTATTCATTCAGGAGCTATTCCATGCTAAGACCATCTCTCTTTATAGAGTTCAACCATTACCCTGAGAACCCCATACAGCTGCTTTCTAAAGACTCATGGTCAGCTTTCAGGCTGTAGGGACCAACCTTGTTACATGAGGCCAGTCAGCCCATTCCCTGTCTATGCCAGCCTCTATGATGCCACATTAGGGAAGCAGCATTGCCACTCGGGTTGGCAGAGCATCCAGACTATCAAAAGTATTGATATGTTGATGTGCTGTAACACATAAATGTGACTCTTGCCTTTACAAAAAGGCACAAAACAAAAGCGAGGCAAATTTTGAAAGAAGGTAATGAGGGTCATATATTTCTGCATATTTATTCACATATACTTGTTATTATACAACTTTTTTACATTTAAAACATGTAAATATCTTTTATATAAAGTTGAGAGAGACAGAGAGAGAGAAGAGAGAGAGAGAAAGAGAGAGAGAGAGAGAGAGAGAGAGAGAGAGAGAGAGAGAGAGAGAGAGAGAGAAATAGCACTCCCTAATACAAATACACTCTGTTGAGAAATCCACACCCCCTACTGTCAGGTAGGAATGCTCTCCCTCCCCCTTTCTCTCTCCCTTCCCACCCACACTTAAATCTATAATAAACCTGTTTCCTAACAAACTCCAATTTAGCCTCAAAAATGCTAAAAGTGTGAGCAAGTGATCCAAACTGTATTTCAAGTTGATAAAACTCCACCTAGAGAAAATAGTTATTTCAAATAACCAGTAAATACAGCATGTGAGTTTATTGCTAGTGGGCATATTGGAATTGTAGCTTTGAAACTATTTTGTGTAGTATTTTAGGTAAAGCCAATCAGAAAGCATTAAAGTTATTACAAAGGAAGATGTTTAGTGCATAACAGAACATGGTAGAAAAAAAATAAAGGAAATGCTGTGTGTTGTGTTTTAATTACAAAAGTCCACGTGAACACACTATTCTTTAAAATACGCATTTCTTACTCTGTCTAAAAGAGACATTTACAGTATCATAGGAGCAAGGACACCAAGTATCCAGACCCTCTCTAGCCTTCCACAGAATGAGTACCCACGCACACACAGGGTCATTGAAAAGCAAAGCTGGTTTTGGGAACAGTACAAGTTGAAGCAAGGACATCTTATGTCACAAAACAGGGCCAGAGATGAATAGAACTATGCTGAGAGGACCCTAGAAGCCAACCTAAGGGCACTCACTCCCACTGGCCTCCATAATTGATGTACACATCCAAACAAGTAATGACCAGAATCATAAAAGGCTCTGAATTATTTAACATCTCTGGGCCTATAAGGAAACTCAAACTCAAAGGTAATGAAGAGGAGAAAGCCAGAGAAGAGTGAATGTTCTTGCTTTAGAGTAAGTGCTAATGTAATAGGAATATTAGGAAACCACCATGCTTCTCCTCCAAGTGGAAATATTACTTAAAGCAAAAATCCTAAATGGATGTTTGAATATCAGATGGAGAGTCTCTTTCTCCTGATAACTTACAGATACAGGGAAAGAAGATCACCTCTCAGTGGATCACACCTGTATCACCCTAGAGTCACGTGACAAACATTCAGTTCCTAGTGTCCCATATGTAATGGGACATAAAACACAACCTGTGTGAAACACCATTGCAAAGGTTTCAGCTGAATCTAACCCAGCCTACAGATATCACTGTTGATTTATAGGAGAGATATTAACCAAACAACAGGAAAAGGTAACCAGAGAAGGCAGAATGTGCACAGTTCGAATAACAGCTGCCTGAGACTCTAAAGCCAGAACACAAATCAGTCAGGTGTATGTGCCAGATTGGCAGATATTGAAAACTACAATCAGCACAATGTGTGAACCTGGGTTGCACCATGATTCAAAAGAATAAAGACATAAGGGCTCAATGGACAGCTCAGAGTTTAAGAGCACTGGCTGCTCTTCCAGAGGACCCAAGTTTGATTCCCAGACCTCACCTGACAGTTTACAACTCTCTGTAATTCTAATACCAGGGGATCTGAAGCCCTCTTCTGATCTACTCAAGGAATTCTCAGGGTGCACAGTTATACATACAGGCAAAACACCGCTATACATAAAGTAAAAATAAATATCTAGGTATTTGAAGGACAATTAGAGAAATTTGAATATAAGATTGGAAATTAAGAAGAAACATAAAGTTATTATTCATTTAAACAACAGTCTAGGATACTTTTTAAATGATTATTCTATGACAGTGGTTCTCAATATTCCTAATGTTGTGACTCTTTAATACAATCCCTAATGTCCTGATGACACTCCCCAGCCATCAAATTATTTCATTGCTACTTCATAACACTGATGTTGCTACTGCTATAAATTGCAACATAAATATCTGATATGCAGATTATCTGATATGCAATCCCCAACAGGGTCACAACCCACAGGCTGAGCAGCAGGGCTCTAGCTATAAAGTGCTTGCCTTGTAAGAATGGGTGGGGTCTTGAGCAAGATTCCCAGAACCTACTTAAAGATGATAGGTCTGATGACATGCTCTTGTAATCCCAGCCCTGAGAAACATGAGAAAGGTAGATCCCCAGGGCTTGCTGGCTGCCTGACATGCTTAGAACAGTGAGAGACCCCATATCATAAATCAAGGATGAGGCTGGAGAAATACCTCAGTCGTTCTGAGTGCTTTCTACTCTTGCAGAGGACCCAAATTTTATTCCAAGCACCCAAGTCAGAGGGCTCATAATCACCTGTAACTCTCGCTCTAGTAGGTCCAATGTCCTCTTCTGGCCCCAACCAGCATGCACACACATATCACACAGACAAAATTTAAAATGATGAAAATAAATCATTTTTAAAATCAAAGAGACGACACCAATATTTACCTCTGACCTTTATTACATGCATGCACATACAAGATTTTTTTAAAAAAATTAATAACTAATGAAAGTAATGTTTCTTCTCTTAAAAGAATATATACTGATGGTTATAGGTACAGTTCTTGAAGGCAAAATCTTATCCTCATGTGATCTACCAAACATCAGACACGGTTGTATAGGAGCTACAACAAAACAAGAACACCGTTGAACACAGGTAGAAACAAACAGGTGCTCCTTGTAAGTTCATTCAGCTTTTTTAGCATTAGAAATATTGTCAAAGTAAAGACATAGAAGGAAAAACACCATCATGCATGATGGTCAAGCATCCTCACCTAAAAGGAATGTTGGCAATTCCCAGTTAACAGTTTCTCTTTCTTCTAAACTTGTAACCGTGTTGAGATCATCACAGATGACTGAAAAACAGATCACATTTTGAAGATTGTTTAGACTTTAACTATGAAGGCATCAAAAAGACGTACCATTGAAGAATACCCCAAATCACCATTATTCACAAAATTTGGCTTTCTTTAAGACCAGGCTCCTGCTCCATGTCCCTTTGTTATTGATCTGACAAAAGCAGTAGATTAATTTTGAGTCATTGCTTGTCTCTTGCCAGTGTCAAATGAGGGCTTGCATTGTGTCTGAGTGATTTACAGTATCTATAATAAATAACCTCATAACATCTACTTCCTCCACTTAAAATGGACAATCACTTGGATTCGACTAGAAGAAATACTAGTCGAATACAGAATTTTTTAGTATGACTTCACGTGAACAATACAAAGCAGACACTGTGAAGAATGCTTATAACTACAGATAAACATCTTAGTTCAATCCTGCCCAAGCATTTTGTAACTGAATGAATATTTTTGAAAATATTATCCTAAGTCGAAGTGTAAATCCCTTTACACTTGTCAAGACTGATTCTAAAACCCCACTAATTCACCTGTAGCCAAGGCTCTTTTGCAGAGATAGGTAGACTGCCTTTTCCCCTATCTCTGCCCTGTGAAGGAAACAGGTAACACTCTGTGCCCTTTTCATGAATGCTGGAAAGCATTACTTCCTTCTGACCTTCCCCAAACCATGCCATGCACGACCCTTTTCTATTAATACTAGAATAAGTTTTAAATGGTCCCTATCATCCACATAGTCTATATGTCTCACTACTTGCTGTCATTTTTAACCTCTTAATGTTTTTTTTCTTTTTATACAAATCTTTAAATTAGAATCTAGAAAGATTAACTCTGCAATTAATAATGCATACCACTTTGCTAGAGGGTCTGAGTTGAATTTCCAGCACCCATGCCAGGCAGCACACAATCACCTGTAACTCTAGCTCAGGGGAACCAGACACCTCTGGCCTCTTAGGTGTATTTCTTGAAGAGGACAGATAGTTGGCTCTGAGCTTTTAAAATCTGGTCAGCCCATCTACATCTCCTTATCAGTGAGTTGAGGTCATTTATGATGAGATTTTTTTTTTTTTTAACATTCGGCCTTGTTATTGGGAGATATTTAGCATTCTTGTAATCTTATTGGTTGCTTTTCTAATTGTTTGAATTATTGTTCTTGTTTCTCCCCTGAGAGTATTAGGAATTTGCTGATTCCATGTGCTACTCACCACGGATTCCTTTCTAGGGAGGCTTTGCTGTCTATGTCTTCCCTGATAGCTGTCTTATCCTGTGCTGTCATCTGTCTGCTGCCCCTCCTGTGTTGAGCATTCCTTAATTATGGCTGTGCCTTAGTGTGTGCTTATCTTGAAATGTCCTTCTTTCCTCAGTTCTGAAGGAAAGCTTTGCTGGATGCAGCTATCTTGGTTGCTAGATATTTACTTTCAGACCTGGAAATACACCACTCCTGGCATTGTTGGTTTGAATGGTTGCTGACAAGAAATCTGATACTATTCTGATGTTTCTGCTTTTGTGAATTTGGATTTTTTTCTCACAGCTTCTAATGTTCTTTTTTTGCTCTGTGCTTTTTATATCTTGACGATAATATGTTATGTATCTTTTCTGGTCATGTCTACTTGGGGTCCTAAAGTTCTTGTGTTTGAATGTCTATTGTTTTTCCTCTACATTTGGAGATATTTCTGCTATAATCACATTGGATAGATTCTCCTTCCTTTAGCATTTTCCTCCATTCTTCCTTCTGTCCCACATATTCTTAGGTTGGGTCTACTGACACTGTCCAAGAGTTCTGAGTCAGTGACACTGTACTTGGTCATTTTTTTCTTTCCTTAATGTTTGTTGTTTTTCACCAGTCTCCTTCTTCATACCTGGTGTTCTTGCTTCTGCTTGGTGGAGGCTATTGCTGATACTATCCACCATGGTTTATTATTTGATTCACTGAGTTTTTCTTTTCTAGCATTTCTAGTTGGTCTTTTTTTAAATATCTGTATTTCCAGGGCTGATGACATGGCTTAGTGGTCAAGAGCCCATACTCCTCTTGCAGAGGACCCAAGTTCAGTTCCCAGCACCCATATTGGGTAGATCACAACCTCCTGTAACACCAGCTCCAGGGAATCCAGCACCCTCTTCTGGCCTCTACAGGTATCACATGCACATGCAGGCATGCTTGTTCACAAACACACACACAAACACGTAATTTAAAATAAAAATAAGTCATTTAAAAAATAGTTCTAGTAGCTAAGATCTAGGGAAGAGGAAGTGAGAAAAAATTTAAATATTATAGCTCAGGGGGATTAGGATGTATTTTAGGAATATGATCAGAGTTTGTTTATTGTCTATAATGCTTTGGGTATGAAGCCGAGCACAGCATCCCCTGCCCCCACAAAAACAACAACAACAGAAAAAAAAACCTCACTTTTAAAACATCTCATTGTCAGACTCTGGAGAATTTCCAAAATGACCAAGAAGAATTGGGAGCAATTAGAGTCCCTAAATCTCTGCCCTCTTCTAGATTTAACTAAGGAGGAAAGAAAGGAAGGGAAAATGAGAGAAAACAGAGAAGGGGAAGTGAAGGGGGGGGGAGTAACAGTCTACACATCCCTCCCAGTCCTGTTGTGGCCCAGCTGGCTGGGCAGGATGAAAGCAGGCCACCTCTTTCTGTTCAAGCCAAATGAGAGGGAAAGAAAATAAAAGATCTAGTTCCAGGAATTCAGGAAGGATCCTGTGATTTTAAAAGTTATTACTGAGATCCCTCGTAGGCTGCATAACTGGAGTCAGTTAGTAGATAACCTAAGCAGTAAGGAATGGGAAGAAATAAGATCAGTACAGTCCACTTCAATTTTCAACACACAGGCCTATATTCATTAGCATTTGGTTTGGTTTGCTTTGGTTTGGTTTTTGTTTTTTTGAGACATGGTCTCACTATGTAGCCCTGTTTGGCCTGGGATTGATTCATGGAGATCCACTGTTGTCTGCCTCCCAAGTGCTGGCACTGATGGTGTGCAGCTCCACACCCAGCAAGGTCTTTGATTTTAAAATAATAAGATTGCCACTGAAGCAATCGCAGTGTTAAGAGTGGATTGCCTCTTGCAAGTCTTTCCAAAGCATTAGACTGAATGCTCAGAGAAACCGTTCTTTTTTTATGCTTCAGTTCATACAGTGTTTAGCTATGTTACATAATTGTAACAGCAAGTACCACTGATCCAACAACATGGAACACAATAGACTCCTGGGAATCATGCAGCTCAACTGGCAGGCACACCAGTGTTTCTTCTTCATCATTAATGGAAGCTGAAATGCATCAAAAGCTTTTGTTTTGTTGATTAGGATAAATATGAGAAGGTTCATGCTTGGTCACTTAATTCAGAGAATTACATGGCCAGAACTCCTAAGGCTAAAGCCATCATCACTTAATGATATTTATAATGCACTTATGGATTTTGTTACATAACATGTTGTTTAGGCTTTTTTTCACATGCAGCTCATAAGCGAAATGGATCTATAAGTACCTTTGCTTCCCTTTTCCATTTTTATCTGGCATTAAGCTTATTCTGTTTTTGTAAAATGAGTTGGGAAGCTTTTCCTCTTTATTGTTAAAATTTATATGAAACATGAATCTTTCTTTGCTTGAAAATTTGATAGACCTTTCCCATGAAACCATCTTAGTCTAATACTTCAGGAGACTCAGATACAGGAGAGGATGTCTGACTACCATTCCAAATCGCAATGCTCCCATTTGTAACAGGTAATTTTGTAAACTTGCACAATCAAGAATCACCCAGGAAAAGAGTTGCGATGAGGGACTATCAAGATTGGGCTCGTCTGTGAGCACGACTGGTGGCATTGAGGTCTTCTTGGTTGTTAATTGATATCAGAGAGCCCAGCCCACTGTGGGCAGCACCATTCCCTAGGTAGGGGATCCTGGACTTTGTAAGTGTAGAGAGGATGCTGAGCACAAGTGGCACACATGTATTTATTTCTCTTTGCTCTAGGTTGTACATATGATATAACATGATATAACAAGCTGTCTCAAGTTCCTGCCTTGACTTTCCCCACAATGGTAGGTTGTAAGCTAGGATTATATGGTGGATAAACCTTTTCTGACTAAGTTGTATTTGCTGGTGTTTAATCACAGCAGCAGAAAAGAAACTAGGACACCTTCATTGTTTCATGGTTTTATAGTCTTAAATAATCTCAAGAAATCCAGTTCAACTCATTTTCAAAATATTAACTAGCTGTCTTTTTAAACTACTTTTGTGAGGAAGACTGTAAGTTATAGTACTTATCTAGTCTTGCTGTCTGTATACCTCATGGTGAAAATCCTCAAGCTCTGCCTCTCTCCATTTTGACACCTGAATTTAAAGGCAGAAAAGGCACTAGGGTGCAGAGAAGACTTGAAGGGCACCTGGTATGTTGGCACCTACTGTGAATGTCCCCTGCCCTAGCCAGTCTTGCCTACATTCAAGGTTATCCAGTTGCCACAATGTCTATGCTTCTTTACTTCAAAGAGAACAGGATCAGCTACTCGACACTTAGGTGTAAACCAAGATAAGAGTCAGGTGACAATGACTGGGACCTTTAATCCCAGCACTCAGGAGGCAGCGACAGTGGCTCTCTGAGTTCAAGGCTAGCCTGGTCTACAGAGGGAGTTCTATGACAGCCAGAGCTACACAGAGAAATCCTGTCGGGGGTGGGGGAACAGGACAAGGACAAAGAATCTTAGTAAATATCAGCACCTAACATTCTCTTGAAACCTGCCCACTGTCCATGAGATCATTCAATTCACATCCAACAAGGAAAACTAAGTACGTGTCTGTGGCCGGTGCTCAAGTTACCAGAAAATTCATCCATAACATTGCACCAGGAAATGTGACCTTCCACAGGATTCCCTAATGTGTCTAACAGAAATCTAATGGAATGGGGCTGGGATGTGGCTAAGAAAGTAGAGTGTGTGTCATGTTTCCCTGTTGTTTAAGACTCCAGCACCACATAAGCTCAGGCACAAGGCACTTACCAGGGGTTCCAGTACTCAGGAGGTAGAGCAGAAAGGATCAGGAGAATCAGAAATCCATGGCCATCTTCAGCTGCATAGCAACTTCAAGGCCAGCTTAAGATACATGAGATCCTGTCTCAAAAGATAACAACAACAACAACAAATCTAATGCAAGCAATGTGTGTAATTTTAAATTTTCTAATAATCACATCTTTTAGGATAATCGTAAAAATGTAACAGTGGCACTTACATCTTGGCAGTAACCAACAGCTCTTTATCTAGACTCAAGGCCAGATTATCAGGAGGGAAATTATGCCTGGTACTATAAACATAGCCAACTACTCATGGCTGTTGAGGCCATGGATAATAGAGAACTGAACACCGCCTCTTTTCTAAACCAATATAACTTCCAACTGCATTCTACATACTTGCCTTATTCCCACAGCACTCACCAGAAAAGCTTTTGTAGCAGAAGGAGACAATTACAGGCAGCCTCTACTAATCAAAATGCAGAGAGCAGCTGACTGTGACGTCCAGTCAGTCCCAGGTGAGGTATCTATAACACAACCCCTACATCGAAGGTACAGGAAACATTGAAGAAGAGGGGGTGGGGAAATTGTAAGCTCCAAAGGACCAGGAAGTCTGCTGTGAAATTGTGCCTACCTAGTTATGCCAGGAAAGCTACACCCATGAAATCTCAACAAGAGGACTATCTAAAACAAGACCTGAATAATTCCAACAGTCATTGACATCCTAATATAGATGGGGGAGATCCCATGAGACCCCACCCCTAGATGAAGACCCATAGGCAATTGATAACTGCTGAGACAGAGAATTAGTCTTTCCCAGGAGAAGCCCCCATGATCCAAGTGGGCAACCCTAGAAACATACATGCAGGCAATGCTGAATAGACTCAGGAGGTTGTATTTAGATGTTGATTCATTTGTGTGCAATGGAACAATGAGGAGGAAGAGAGAGCCACATATGGGAAGGGTAGGAAGGAAAATATGAACTTATATCTTAATTAAAGTTTTAAGAAAAATTAGGTAAGGGTGCTGGACAGGTAAGTCAGTGGTTAAGAGCACATATACTCTTGCTGAGAGCAAAAGTTTGGTACCCACTTCAGGCCCCTCACAATTGCCTATAATCTCAGCTCCAGAAGATCCAACACCCTCTTCTGAAACTTTGGGTACCTGCCCATATTTGGCATATACTCTACAGATATATACACAAGAATAAAAATAAAATATTTTTAAAAGTAGAATGGTTTCTAATTGTTTCTAAATGAATGGGAACCAGTGGAGAGGAAAAATAAAAAGAAATTTAGCCCCATTCTTGACAGGCAGGCTGATTACAGACTGGATAGATCAATACCTCAAGGTTGTTCTCAGCTACATAGCAAATTTGAGGGCAGCTTGGGCTATATGAGACCCTGTCTCAAGATAAAATTAATGAAAGAAAAAGAGATGAACATGGGAAAAAATACTTTGCCCCCCCCCTTTTTTTTTTGGCCCTGCTTGGAACCATTTTGTATTTACAAACATGGCTGGCTTTGGACTAGTCACTCCACAAGAATGTGTTCGCCATTTGAGGCCATTGGATTCCATGCTAGGCAGAGACAGTTTGGTGTTCAACCCTCTTCTCACAACCTGAAGCTCAGGCGTACCCTATGCCTCGAGGTTCCTATGAGTTTAGTTGTTTCCATGGGTCTTTCCAGCCCTCCTGACTTCCCTGTGGCTGCTGTGTCATTTTAACACTGGGCAAGAGAGAGGGAACCAGCCAGCCAGACCAGCTCAGTTCATCATCTAATCAAAAAAAAATCAGGAATCTCCAAAAGCAACTGGGCGGTGTGGCTGAACACACACTGTTCTTGCCTAGTCTGTATTAAAAGCAGAATGAACATTAGAAAAAAGCTGCCATCCCCCTGCTCTGTAGGTAGATAGCTGGGGTTTTCCACAGCTTCAAAAGGAAAGAAACTGAGAAGGACATTCAAAGGCAGCAGATGTGCCCTCAGGGCTATGAAAAGAAATAATAGCATCGAATCCCTCCGCTTCCAGGGTCACCACAGCAAAGACCTACTTTTATACAAGATCTTCCTGAGACAGACAAATAGGTAATTCTTGGGTAAGTTAAAGACAGCTTTATTCCCCTACTTAAAAGGGAGAGCCACTTCAAAGGTTGCTGTCCTCTTCATGAGGACCACTGGAGTTCTGGCTTTCAACCTTGCTTCCAGAGTTCTAACTCACCAGCACTCCAATAAACATTCACAATAGTTTTTTTTTAAAAATATACATAATCCAGATACCACGTGGAACTGACCTATTTCACAGTGTCTAGATAAAGAAAGATTAAAAATCACCATTTTCAGATTGAAGGGGAGCTTAGTGTCATCCTGCCCAGTTCTGGCTCTGGGATGACCCCACATTTCTGCCCCTAAGTGAAGAGTAACATTAGGAACCCTACCCCCCCACACTGCCATGTATCTCATGCCTCCCTTTTCATGGGCTGTTTTTATCTTTAATTTCTACACAACACATCCTTGTGAAAAGACATTTGATGGGTAGAAAATATTACCAAAGTTTTGGGAAATAAAAGTCTATACTGCTGTAACATGAATACTTTAAAAATCATTAACCTTTGTGCTGATGAACACCATGGGCTATTTTGTTACTTTAGATGCCAGCTTCTGCCTCTGTCCTGGTTGGGTTCCTCCCTCTCCTCTCCACCCTCTGGTCTGTCCTTCCCTTCATCTTCAAACCCCTTTAACTCTTTGTTTCAAGGCACTCTGCTTTCATGACTGTATGTATATCTAGGCTCCATATGCAGATCCACATTCCTCTCTCCTCTCACCTTTGCTTCAAGTTCATCTATATATTTCTGCTCCTCTGATCCTCCCATAGCTAATAGCTCAAGAGATTTTCTTGGATCAGTTTAAGATTTGGTTGCATATGGACTGCGAAATTGAATAATATATTTTTTTCTTGAAAACTTTTCTAGTTTCTATTATATTTGTTATTATCACTGTTACTACTATTGTGTTGTGGTAGCTTGAATAGGTTTGGCATCCCCACAGACTCGTGTGTTAGAATGCTTGACCCACAGGGAGTGGCATTATTAGGAGCTGTGGCCTTATTGAAGAAAATGTGTCACTGTGGAGGCAAGCTTTGGGGTTTCCTATGCTTAAGCTCTGGCCAGTGCAAATTTCAGTCTCCTCCTGGCTGCTTAAATCAAGATTTAGAACTCTTGGCCCCTCCAGCACCATACACTAAGACATATGTGTTTGTGTCCATGATGTCTACAAGTGAGGGTGTGCATGTGTCACAACCTAGGAGTCTGGTCTCTCCTTGCAGCATGGGTTTCAGAGATCAAACTCAGGTCATCAGACATGTTTTAACAACCTCTTGCTCTTGTTCATCAGCCTACACTGAGATATTCTACACCGTCTTAGCTAAGGTTTCTACGGCTGTGAAGAAACACTATGACCACAGCAACTCCTATAAAGGGAAGCATTTCATTCAGCTGGCTTACAGTTCAAAGGTTTAGTCCATTATCATCCTGGCATGGTGGAGAGCAGGCAGACACGGTGCTAGAGAGGGGCTAAAAGTTCTACAGCTGGATCCCCAGGCAGCAGGAAGGAATACTGAACCACTGGTCCTAGGCTGAGCTTCTGAAACCTCAAAGCCCACCCACACCCACTCACAACCACACCCCCATGACACACTCCTTCCATCAAGGCCACACCTACTTAACAAGACCACACCTCCTAATAGTGCAACTCCTACTAGCCTATGGGAACCATTTTCATTCAAACCACCATACACATGACTTTCCATTTAGAGTCCTGTAGGCAAAGTTAAGGTCAGAGTCTGGGCCTAGCAACCCTAAGCAGGTAGGCTCAGACACCCATCCTCAACAGCCCAAACGTAAATGAAACTGAAAAGCATAGAAAAGAGATCTGTTCAATGTAGCCACACTGGGAAGAATAGCAAAATGTAAATTCATCCCAGTTCTATTTTGGGGGCCCTGACATAGGGTTTAGTCTTAAATAGAAGGCAAGAGGCATGCATAGCCAAGTCATCCTGGTCAAAGTATGGCCCCAGACATCATTATTGTCTCAGTTCATCATCTGCAAGGTAGTTAAACAAGTTGTCAGAACTATGTGAAATCTCTTTCTGGAAAAAAAAAAAGTCCTTCCTCTGCCTGGCACCAGGCTTCAACCTTTGCCCTGCAGGAGATTCCTAAGAAGACTCTGATTTCCAGCATCCAAAAGGAGAGGCACAAATGTCTCTCCCTGGCATGTCTTCACTCATGTCAGGAAGGTAAGTATATCTACATAATCTTCACATACACCTTCCGGGCATCCCATTTAAAGAAGAAATGTGGAGGCCTGAAGAGATGCTCAGTGGTTAAGAGCACTGACTGCTTTTCCATAGGTCCTGAGTTCAATTCCCAGCAACCACATGGTGGCTCACAACCATCTGTAATGGGATCAGATGCTCTCTTGTGGTGTGTCTGAAGACAGCTATAGTGTATTCATATACAATAAACAAACAAACAAGCATACAAGCAAACCAATTTTAATAAAATAAAAATAATAAAATAGATAATAAATGTGTAAGCTTTGCCACAGTACCTTGTTTCCATTGTTCTTGGTACTGAAGCTGTCCCCTTTCCCTGGAGTGTGCTTGTCTTGCTTAACAAGAGCCTCACCTAATCAGGTAAAAAATGGAAGATTCCAAACTAATAGTAGGGATAAATCTCCACACAGTTCAGCTCTTCAGGCCCATATTGCCATGGCCTAGAGGTTGGTTAGTCTTCCTCCCAACGAGAAATGTAACTTTGGAAGAGAGTCTGAAGCCAGGAGAATAAAACAGATTCTATGGAATCTTAGCTGGGTGTTTAAGGTGAGCAGCACCAAAATGCCCTCTCTGAGGAACCTAGCCCCTTGTGAGGAAGGAACCAGGGGAATGGGTTTAGCTGTGAGGTTCCACACACAGTGTGTGTTTCTCCTAAGATGGACAGTTAATTCTTCACAGTGGCCCTCTCTGAGGAACCTAGCCCCTTGTGAGGAAGGAACCGGGGGAATAGGTTTAGCTGTGAGGTTTCACACACAGTGTGTGTTTCTCCTAAGACAGACAGTTAATTCTTCACAGTGGCCCTCTCTGAGGAGCCTAGCCCCTTGTGAGGAAGGAACCAGGGGAATGGGTTTAGCTGTGAGGTTCCACACACAGGGTGTGTTTCTCCTAGGATGGACAGTTAATTCTTCACAGTAGCCCAGCCCCAGAGCATGCTTTCCTCAGACTTCTCCCAGGAGCTGCTCATCTGAGCTCCCCTTGCTGATCTCACCTCTGTGTCATTTTTCAGGATTACATGGTCCTTTCTTCCATGTTGAAAGTTGGTTTTCCTTGGGGCTTGCTCTTCCTTCTGATGAATGCATGTGTGTTCTCCTGTCACCTTGCCAAAGAGGCCTTCACTGCCTGCCTATGTAAGAACAATAGACTCTCATCCCCGACACTCCTCATATCCCTCAATTTAGTTTTACCCCTAGCTCCTTCTACTGCTTTGCATATGATATATTTATTTGTTTTTTTAAATGTCTTACTGCCACCCATTCAAGAATATCATTCTCTAAGAAAAGATATTGTGTATTTTGCTCTGTTCTCAGCTTGCAAGTAGGACTTGGAATATAGCAGGTGATCAATACATACTTATTAAGTGGTCAATCCCATTTATCCAGCCAGCCAGCTCCGGATCTTCATGGTGCTCAGCATTTATTAGAAACCCTGCAGTGTTTGTTGAAAGGAGGGAAGGAAGGGAGAGGGGAGAGTAGAGGATGAACAATGAAAACGAAGGGAAGCCAGGGTGGGTAGAAAATAGGAACAGAGAGGGCTGCACAGAGGAAGGGGAGAAGACAAAAAGACGATGTGGCTCATGAGTGAGTAAATGAACAGGTTGACTGAGGCAACACGTCACCTTGGGAAATTACAGGAGACTGTAAATGTCATTAATACCAACTGGTGCAAGAAAGAAGACACCAGGTAGGGGCTCATTTCCTTGGTTCAATGATTTACTGTAGAGAGCTGAGAAGCAAGGAAAATGACTCAGAGAGAACCCCGTCCCAATGTCTGGCTATGTGAAATAGGAGTTGAAATCAGGCATTAGCAGTGTTTGGTTAGAAGCCTTGGAGAGCATTGTGACTTGTTGTCTGAGCTTCTTCAGATCGCACCATTTAAACATGCATTTTTAATAGAATGAATAAATGTCTGTAAGCCAAATAATTAGAGATGGTCTAGCAAATTAAGAAAATTGGCCTCTTGAAATGGGGAAATAAAGAAGTGGAATCAATCCAGAAAATTATTCATCTGGCTCTGGACAGGAAACCAACACCAGCTTCCTCCTTGCTGCTTTAACTGCATTGGGCCATAAGGCCACTCCCTTCTCAGCCCCACGTGACTTGCAGGCAAGCTAGGCTACCTAGCTCTCCTGCTCCAGCCATTTGACCATGAGGAGCCTGTGAAGATGGCATTGCTACCTGGTGAACAAATGTGCACGGAGCACGCCAAGGAGAAAGACTGGCAGCCAAGAGCTCTAAAGTCAGCCTGCCCGAATTCAGGTTCCAGATTTGTGTTTTAATTACTGTGTGGCAGTGGTCACCATATTTAACTTTGTATGCCTTAGTTTCTATCAGAGAAGAATTTCAGATGATAACAACTAGCTTATGGGTGATGTAAGAGATATGGTATATGCTGAGACTCATTTGATATGATTCCAGTGAGGGAAAGATATATTTCTAAATATTACCTTTTGTGTGTTTGTGTTTGTATATGCTCATGTGAACACAGGTGCACATATATTCATGGAGAATCC
This sequence comes from Arvicanthis niloticus, assembly GCF_011762505.2. NCBI lineage: Eukaryota > Metazoa > Chordata > Mammalia > Rodentia > Muridae > Arvicanthis > Arvicanthis niloticus. The sequence continues at coordinate 6,564,709 of NC_047664.1, read as the reverse complement.
AGAGGAGAGCCTTGGGTATGGGTCTTCAATTGCTGCTACCTTCTGTTTTTAAAGATATCTCTCTCTCTGTCTCTCTCTTTTCTCTCTTTCTCTCTCTCTCTCTCTGTATGTGTGTGTGTGTGTTTGATTGTCTGTGACTATGTGTGTATGTATACACACACACACACACACACACACACACACACACACACACACAAATGCCAAAGTCAGAAGAGGGTGTCAGATCCCCTGGATCTGGAATTCCAAGTGGTTGTGAGTTGCTCAATATGGCTGCTAGGAACCAAGCTCGGATCCTCTGGAAGAGCACTATGTGCTCTGTACCATCTCTCTAGTCCCCGACTTCGCTGTTTTGTTTTTTGAGACAATGTTTCTCATTGGCTTGGAGCTCAGGCAGCAGTTAGGCTGTCTGACAGCAAACCCCAGGGCTTCACCTATTTCAGCCTCCACAGCACTGGTACCCACCACTGTGCCCAGGTTTTCTTTTTACTTGGGCTCTAGAACTCAAACTCAGGCCCTATCCTTGCCAGGTGATCAAGTTGTCACCTGAGCCATCCCCCAAGCCTGAATTACATCTTTTCTAATTCCTTTGTGTCCTTCTTTTCCTTTTGTCAGAAGAAATCCCATAGAGGAAGAAAACATGTCTTCACTTTCTTGATAATGATTCATTTTGAATAACAAAATGTTCTAGAAAAAAAAGTATATAATCCTTTTGAATGATTCCATCCAACTCCAATCAATAATTTCTCTTGTTTTGTTTTTTGAGACAGGGTTTTTTTCTCTGTGGAGCCCTGGCTATCCTGGAACTTGCTGGGTAGGCCAGGCTGGCCTTGAACTCACAGAGATCTGAGATTAAAGGTGTGCATCATCACAGGCTAGCCACCAATCAGTAATTTCTACTTATGAATTCCTAGACAGTGTCAAGTCATGAAGCCATTAGAAAGAAGTCATGTCCCTGTGGATATCAGTGTACAGCTGCATGCTCACCCCGGAGTGATATTCCTTCCACCTTGCCACTTATTCAGCCACTCTAAAGAGCTAGAATTGATACACCATAGCCATTGACAAACTCAAGTTACATTTTTCCCTGTACATAGTGATTAGTTGATGAAGGACATTAAGTTCCTGCATGAGAACCTGCCTCCTCACCCCACCTCTACTTCCTGAAGTTGAATGATACTCCTTTTATCAGAGAATAAAAAATACACCAGTGTGGGGTCACTTTCTGCTCTACCACAGGGCAAGGCCTCTAGGGAGAGGAAAGCAGGGAGCCTAACTGCTCTTATCCCACACTGCTGATTGGGTGGGGCTTCAGGGAAGCTCTAAGACACCCCTCTGAGGGTGGAAAAGTGCAGTCTGAGAGAGCTGAAGCTGGCATTCCCAACTTCAGGGTATCTAGTCGATGCTAGAAAACCTTACAGAGAAGTTGGGAATGAGGGGCTGGGGGTTCATGGGCCGCAATGAGGCCAGACTGGGGGCTCCCAAACTTCTGGACATTCAGGCACTGTTGAGTCTCAAGGAGTTGGGAACTGAGGTGGGGAAAGTGCAGGCTGAGTGTCTGGGGGGTGAATGGGTGGGGTTGAATGGGAGCCCAACCATTGGAAAAATGTGTCTGGCTTTGGCTTAAAGTAGGAATGACCTACTGGCACTGAAGGAGCAATAGCACCCCCCACCCCCCATCCCAGGTGTCTGTAACAGCAAGAAGGGACTTCTTATGCCAGGGACCCTGACTTCAACTTCTCAGGGTGGACTCAAAATTAAATACCTTTTGCAGAGAGGAATGTCAGGGAAGGGAAGCTTATGGACTAAACCCCCAGGGCCTCTAGGTACCTCATTAGCATGGAGAACTCTTTTCTGTGCCTATATGACTACAGGTTGTGTTTCCTTATGTGGGAAGTACAGCACATGATCCAATCCAGGAATTTGGCAGAGAGCAGGGGGCCCCTACCATCTCAGGTGTGAGTCTCCAGGGCCTCAACCAAGCTTTCTGGCATGGTTTACTGTCCCACATACTGGTACACACCCTTTTCTAAGGTTGGAGTGAGACAATGACATCCTTGATCCTCTTAGCCAACTTGCTGATAGACCTCAACAAGCCAACATCATCCTGCCAAAGCAACCATCATTCCCTTTGACCCTTTAATTTTCCATAGATTCATCAGGAGAGGGCACGGACTTTCCCACCCACCAGAGTTCTCTCCTGCAAGAAGAGACACCTCACCCAAGAAATCTTGAGAAGAGTACAGAAAGACTAATAGAAGTCTGTGAGACAAAAAAAAAAATTTACAATTTTATAACACTTCCTGGGTTATAGTGTGTCAAAAAACAATGCATTGAGAAATTAATAAACCTGATCACTCAGAAATGTCAAGTTGCAGTTAGATATCAAAGAAAATTACAACTAAAGTTGCTGAGGTAATTCAGGTTTCAATGTATTCCCTGGGCGAAGGTATGGGAAAGAATCTGGGTTTCTTGGGGGAAATGACTGCTACATCTTGAGGATTTAAAAGCCTGGACTCACATGTACTTTCATGTTCAGTGTCTGCCAAAAGTTTAAGCCTATTTTCTTATATCTGGTGCTGCTGGTATTAATAATGCATCTATACTTCCATAATTGCTGCAAGCTTCTTTTTGGCGAGATTAAGGACAACCATAATCCTTTACAAATTCCATAGTCTGTTCAGTTTAAACCTTCCGTTAGAGCATGCCTGTTCTTCTACTTTCCATTTAATTAATGGGAAAGCAAATGTGTGTTTCTTTGATGGGCAGACATATGGAGAGAAAGAAAATTACATGAAGAACTGAAGTCTTCATTTCACCCCTGCTGTGATAAATTACCTGACAAAAGCAATTTAAGGAAGATAAGCTTTATTTTGCTCACAATTCCAGGTTACATCACTATGGAAAAGTCAAGGCAGCAAGAACTTGAAGTGGCTAGTTCATTGTAGCCGCAGCCAAGAGCAAAGAGGGAATGCATGCATGCATGCTTGTGCTTAGCTTACTTCCCCCTTCTCAAGAAGTCCAGGATGCCCCGACAAGGGAATGGTGCCACCCACAGTGAGCTCGTTTTTCCACTAATCAAGATAATCCCTCACGGACTTGCCCACACACCAATCTAATCCATACAACCCTTCATTGTGACTCTTTTTCCAAGTGATTCTAGATTATGTCAACTTGGCAATTAAAACTATCACAGAAGACTGGAGAGATGGCTCAAGAGCACTTGTTTCTCTTGCAGAGTCTCTAGGTTGGTTCCCAGCACTCATATTGGGTAGCTCAGAGATACATTTAACTCCAGTTCTAAGAGATCCAAACTCTCTTCTGGCCTCTGAGGGCAACTGTATGCACATGGTATACATACAGACAGGCCATCATACCCACATGTATATAATAATTAATGTAAATAAAGTAAATAATACATTTTTATAAAACTATTATATATATTTTAGTTTCTAACCCCCTTAAAGATCCTTCAAGATGTACAATAATATCCAATATATGCAAAGGTTATGAATGAAGTAGCTCCAGTCATCCAGACCAAAGCCAAGGAACCACAGGTTGGAATCAGGGTCCTTGACATACGTCGCTTCTTGCTGTTACAGACACCTTGGATGGGGGGTGTCATTACTCCTTCAATGCCAATAGATCATCCCTACTTTTAGCCAAAGTCAGATGAATTTTTCCAATGGCTGGACTTACCATAACCAACAAACCCTCCAAAGACATGTGCCATACAAGTAACAGGCATCTCTTGACAATCTGTTCTGATTTTCACATTATAAGTGTGCTGTGTCAGGTTTTGTCAACTTGAGACAAACCAGAGTCCTATGAGGCGAGGAAGCCTTGATTGGGAAAATGTCCCCATCAGATTGGCATGTAGGCAAGTCTGTGGCGCATTTCCTTGATTGATGACGGATGTGAGAGGCTCAGCTCACTGTAAGTGATGCCTTTCATTCCTAGGCAAAAGATCCGGAGCTGCACAAGAAAGCAGTTAAGCAAGCCAGGGGGACCAAGCCAGTAGGTAGGTTCCTCTATGATCTCTGCTTCAGTTCCTTCCTCAAGGTTCCTGCCCTGACTTAGCTCAGTTGTGGACTGTGACATGTCTATGTAAGTCAAATAAACCCTTCCCTCTCCAAGTTGCTTTTGGTGTTTGTCACAGCAATAGAAAGCAAACTGGGACAATGGTCATTTTCATTGTCAGCCTAACAGGGGTGAGAGAAACATCAACACCAATGCCTGAGTGTGCCTGGGGTGTTTCTGCAGGAGCAATGTAAGAGTCAGCAAACTTCATAGGGAAGCTCTACCCTGACCCTCTCGGTCTGGGGTGAGATGGGATGGGAAGGTAGAAAAGAGAAGTTGTCTGTCCCCACATGTGACGTCTCTAGAGGGAGGTCACTCTTCTCCTGTGACCCCTGACATTAGAGTCTAGATTGTTCTTTGATACAGCAGAGCTGTATGGTTGGTTCTCCAGGGCCTTTCAAGGATTTCCACCTTGGCCTTGGGCAGCATCCCTGTCCTTGCTCTTGTTCTGAGGTTTCTGGCTTCCTGGACTGAGCAGCTGGTGACTTCCCTGGACTCCAGCCTGCACAGTCACTGTGAGGTGATTCAGAGCCAATCTGAGTATCATCTTAGGATTCCAGACATTATGAGGACTACACTCTCTAGAAAGCCCTGGCTAGCACAAGTATTCGACCACTCTGGAAGTAAGTAGTCAGACTGCCTCAGAGGCACCTTCCACCCTTGGCAGAACTCTCAGATCTACTTACTGTCTTTTGGCTTAGTTTCAAAGTGTCTCTTCAGGCTTAAGAAGGAAGGAGCTGAAGAATGAGGTCTTTGATGTTAGTGTCTTAGTCCACTACAGAAAAAACACCATTAAAGAGCCACCTTTCTCCAGGGCTAAGATTTCTTAACAGGAAGATTATGGTCAACTCCACCTAGGGTCAAGGTCCGTCTCTAAAACCAAACACTCATCATACACTCCAAGTCTTTCACATGTCCAACTGAAAAGAAACCCTTTCTCTGTGTCCTGTGATTAGTTTTCATCTTCGTTTTAAGTTGCAACCATTTCTCTTGGTGTCTCAGTCTTCCAAAGAAAATCCTGTTTACCTACGGATCCAAACCCAACACTGGCTTCCCTGCCTGTCACTAACCACATATGTCCTCAGACATTGTCCTTGTTGTGGGCCTATATGAGAGGCAAGACTCCTCCCATGCCATCTGCAATATGCTAACATCTGCAATGGCCACACCTGGACTTAGACTCTGGGGGCTGAGAAAACATAACAGAGGACTCCTAAGAATACCAGGCTTTATAACCAAAAACTCTAGTTAGAGCATGGCTTTTGCAGCTGTGGAAATGTGCTATAGACTATATCGTACACCAAACTGAGACAAGCAACATTCTCTAAGTAATGGTGAAATGCAGAACTCGACTTCTATGAACCAAACTGGAATTCTAGGGAGAAAGAGAATTCACATTTTAATGACTCAGAGGTAAGGCATTTACTACAGAGGGGTAAGGACTGGAACTCAGATCCCCAGAAAAAGCAGCTGGGTACTGTAGCTGCTGTAATCTCAGCATCCTCCCCAGATATGGGGGAATCCCTGGAACAAACTGACCAACTAGACTCCCTAAAACAGCAAGCAATAGAGTCTGCCTTCAATATACAAGGTGGAAAGTAACTGAGGAAGATAACCAGTGTCAACCACCAGCTTCCATACCCACGCACACACAAGTGTTCCTGCACGCATGCAATCATAATGCATGCACATCACACACAATAAATATATGTATTTATTATATATTATACAATAATATATATATAAATAAATACATATAAATACTTTTCATGGCCCCCAGTCACATGCCATCCAGAGAGGCCTTTGCTCAGCGGAGGCTTCTCCCGACCCCCACTGCTGCCCCTTATTTCAAAGAGATTATCTCACAGCCTTGCTGTAGTAAGTGGTTGTGAGCCTTTCAAAAGTGTGCGTGAAATCTCATCCCAGAGGAATTGCAGTCCAAGAATCCTCTGCAATAATAACAACTTGAGTAAGCACTGAGATGTTTCAGACAGGTGAGTTTTGGTTTGTCCATATCCTGTCTAAGACTATTTTTGTTTTGCTATATAACTTGAAAGCCCAGAGATAACTGTCAATTCTTGCTTTTCTTAAACAATACAGCTGTAAATTATTTTATGAGGTAATTAGTGTCTGTGGCAATGAATACTCACCCCCCATCGCCAGGCAGCTGTAACCACCAAATGCTACCTGCAGACATAAATCTAAAACAGCTTTAGAAGAGAAATACCAAAACCTGTAAGCTGGTTGGGGAGAGGTATCCAGAATAAAGAAAATGCAGGAAGATGAGGTGGGAGGGAAGGAGGAAGGGAGAAGGAAGGGAGAGAAGAAATGAGAAATTCAAAGAAGGAAACAAAATGTTCACTGGAAACTAGACTTGATACAATCAGCAACTTTTTATTTTGAAATCTATAAAGTTAAAAGAGTCACACCACTTTCAGAACACCGTCTTTGGGTCTTTTAAGAACATTTCCATCACCCCCGAGGCACTTGAAATACATCAAGAAAACAGTGCGCTGTGCGTGGGTTTGCCGTTTCGTTGTATAAGTCCTTTTGTAGCTGATAAACACACTGAAAGTTTTCTTTACACCGAGCTCAAACCTAAAGGGAAATGCGACGAATCTCCTCCACTTTTATTCTTTAAACTTGCATCGTGCTGGTAAAAGAATTAGTGAGGTTAATACGCTGTGCTTCCACGGTTTTTCCGTGTTGCTTGCTCTGAAAGCATTAACCAAACTTCTCAGACCTTTCCTAAGTTATCAGAAATAACGCAGCGCCCTCTGTCGGCCTTCCCACCACACTGACTTCCGCGGCACAGTCTGCAAAATGGTGACCTAGAGGCTTAAGAAAGGGACCTTAGCAAGTGAATGCAGATCATCTGCTGGAAAAAAAAAAAAAAAAAAAAAAAAAAAAAAAAAAAAAAAGGCAGCTGTAGTAAATAAAGTCCATCAGAAGCAGATGAGAAACTGACAACTCCAGCTGAAGTACCCGAGCCCCAAAGTGGGAGGTGGCCCTGTTTGCCCAACCAGAGAAGCCCCAGCCTTTAATTTCTCCAGACTCATGTTGACCTTCAGGTCTGGGAAAGAGCTTAGAAGTCCCTATAGGAAGGAGGGCAAGAAGGCATTCATTGCAGAGCTCAGCCCCTCAGACTCTCAGGCAAACACTTATCAGCAGGAGGGTTAGCCTTCGGGCACTGATCCTGTGTTGCTTTTTAACATTTTTAAATTACGTTTCTTTCTTTTTGAGGAAGTGGGTGTGAGCCACAACTCACACATATGTGGAGGTCAGAAGGCAACTTGTGGTTCTTTTCTTCCTCAATGTGAGCCTCGGGGATTGAACTAGCCCTGTCAGGTTTGTTGGCAAGTGCCTTTGCCTGCCGGGCCATCTCAAAGGCCCTGGTTTACATCTGAGATGACAACATGAGATGGTCCTCATTGGTGTGTCAACTTGTCCTCCGTATAAAGTTTGGTGGCACTCCAAGTACTCTTGTGGTTTCCATCTACCGCATCTCTAAACAGGCCATGTGTGGCACTGGGGAAAGGGCTCCATCGCCAAGGTGTTAACCTGCGTCCGTTTGCCCTCCACTCTGGGGATGAAAGTTAGACCCGGTGGAACTGGGGAGTCAGAGACTGGCTCATCTCTGGCCAACTAGCATACTTAATGTACTCCAAGCAGTGAGACCCTGTTTCACACACACACAAAACAAACAAACAAACCAGTAACAACAAAAAACAACCAAGGTGACTAGGTCCTGAGAAGGGATGGCTGGCCCAAGGGAGGTGGGGAGGGGTGATTACTACTGGCTGGTGGAAGGCCTTTAGGAAGTAGAGCCTAAAGGGAAGAAATTAATCACTGGAGCATGCGCCCCGAAGGGGATACTGGGATTCTGACCCCACAGTCTTACTCTGATTGCTTCCCAGCAATGTGTGTGATATCGACTATCTCCGCAACGTGATGCAAGGCCACAGGCCCTTGGTCCTAAGCAATCAAGAATGAGAACTTCCAAAATCAGAAGCCAAAAGAAAAGCTTCTCTCCTTGTAGGTTGCTTATTTCCTAAGTTTAGTTTGTCAGAAAACCATCCTGTGAAATAAAAAAAAAAAAAAAAAAAAAAAAAAAAAAAAAAAAACCCAAAAAACAAAAGCAAACAAACAAAAACAAAAGCAAACAAACACAAAAAAATAACCTTAGAGAAAGAGACTGAGAGAAACTTCCATGTGAGGCCAGTGTTCAGGCTCCACATAAAACAGAGGCCATCACTGGTCTCCCCATCCCACCCCATTCCTAATTGATCCACTCTTCAAACAACACACTTCCTGAGTGAACTCCCTTACAATGCAGGACACAGACCAGGAAATTTGGTTTCTGCAATGCTAAATTAATGAATTAGGGTCATGTCTCTCAATACCACTGAATCATTTATGTACCAGATACTGGACAAGAGTAAACAAAATAAATAAAACCCAGTCCCTTCCCACAAGAAGCATAAAGACAAGTATGTATAATTAGAAAATAACACTGTAAACCCAACGATGAAAATATCACGGAGTGGGGGCAGAGAAGATTGCAGAAAGATCTGTGACTTAATGGCAGTAATTTGTAACACATTCCCAAATCCCTGCCATTTATTCACAGAGAACTTTGGTAGCACTTGGGTTGTTTGAAGACACTTCCAATAGACGGTTGACAGGGGCAGAGCTGGGCATGCACACATGAAGTTTGATTCACCCAATATCAAAGCACCATCAATAGAAAAGGCAGGCTTCTATAAAGAAACACAGAAGGAACCCGGAGCAGAAGAGACAGGCATGTCAGGTAGACAGGAGGGCAAGCAAATATTCTGATGGCAGGGGTTGCAGAAGAAAGGTCATGTAAAGTTCAAGACAGTCACTTCAGTGGAGGGATGCATACAAAGAGCTGGGCTCAAAATAGATGTGTATGGAAAGAAATAAGATGTATTGGGCAGACCCCACTAGCCCTCATTTTCACAGGTGTATTTGGCTTAAGGGAGACAGCACAGAGCACACTCCTCTGAGAGTGTGGTCCTTCCAGGCTGAGAGTATAGACTCTGGTCATAGAGACCCAGGTTAGAGGTCCAGATGTGCCTCTCAAAGTAACTTAGCCACTCCAAGTCTAAGGTGGGATGATCACCTGGGGATATGGCCCAGCTGGTGGAGTGCTGGTCTAGGACATGTGACCCTCTACACTGTATAAACTAGGCATGGCAGTACATGCCTATAATTCCCTGCACTTGAGGGATGGAGGCAGGAGGATCAGAAGTTCAAAATCCACCTGCTGAGATGGCTCCAGCAGATAGAGGCATTTGCCAAGCAAGCCTGCCAACCTGAGTTTGATTCCCAGAGCCACTGGTAGGAGAGAACTGACTCCTAAAAGTTGTCCTCTGACCTCTACATGGGCAATATGACACATGCATGCCCATGTACACACACACCATATACACACACACACACACACACACACATACATACACACACACATACATACACACACACACACAGAGAGAGAGAGAGAGAGAGAGAGAGAGAGAGAGAGAGAGAGAGAGAGAGAGAGAGAAATACACACAATAACAATAAATAAATAATTTTTATGTGGCGCACCTTTAATCCCAGCACTAGAGAGGCAGAGACAAGTGGATCTCTGTGAGTTCAGGGCCAGCCTGGTCTATACAGCAAGAGTTCAGGCCCGGCCAATGAGAACACAATGAGAACCACAATGACAACCTGTATCAAAACATTTAAAAAAAAAAAAATTCAAGGTAACCCTGGTTACATAGTGAGTTTGAGGCCAGTCTGGGCTACGAGAGACTTGTCTCAAAAAAATAAATTAAGAGGAGGCTGGGGAACCTGATAGGAAAAGTACCCAGCGTGAAAAGTGAACAGAAGCCAAAGAAATCAACATATTTGACTCTAAAACTTCTATTTTAGCATTTCTAAAAAGAGGGCGTGTCATAGTTCAACGTCAACATTTTCTCCTCTTAGCTGCACCACTAGAACAATGACTCATCCAATAACTTACTGAGGACGAGTACCTAACCCTGAGCAACTGACAGGCCTGGCTTTACAACTCACTGAGGGCTAGTACCTAACCCTGAGCAAGTAACAGGCCTGGCTTTATGCAAATTGGCATGTGATGATATGTTAAAGTGAATGTTTTGCTGAAAAGTATCTGGGTTTAAATTGGTGTGTACACACACACACACACACACACACACACACACACACACGTGTCTCAAGCTAGCTCTCTCCTGCCACCTTGTGTTATTCAGGTGCACAAACGTCTCTACTTGCTGAGCCATCTTACTGGCCTATATAGGGCTTTTAAAAAAATGTCTTCTGGGTTCTTATTACTATGACAGCATGGCCCGCAAACCAACAGCAGGAGCAGCAGCTTGCTGGCAGTTGTTCGGAATCTCAGACTCCACCCTAGACCTATCAATTACAGTCTTCATTGTAATAAGGTCCATGTGGCAATCCTTATGCATATTCAAGTTTAGAAACAATTTTACTATGCATGCATAGCATTAGTGTATAGCTATTTAAGTCCTTTCTCCTATGTTCTCATAAACATGCTATCCTCTCATGAAAACTACAGTGGAGCCTTGCTCCCCTGCTTCAGGGGCCTGAGCACATCTGCTCCAATATCTATATCCAATACCATTATAGGACCCTGCCTCAGGTTCTTGTCTCATGGTCTGAAACCTCCAACCTCAGACCCCCACAATTCAAAGCCTGATGGTTCACACTATTCAGCAAATAATAAATAATAATAAAATTCCCCCCTCATAGCACTGCTGAAATTGTTTTTCAAATTACATTATTTATTTACTATATGTATCTGTGTGTATGGTGATTATGTAATGGCCACTGTGTGGTGGCTAAATATATGGACACTATATGATGTTCACTGTGTGTTGGCTTCTATGTGATGGCCAACTGGGTAATGGCCACTGTATGTGGCCATTGTCTGTATGACAGTCACTGTGTGATGGCCACCATGTGATGGCTTCTGGTTGATGAGAAGTTTCATGGTCACTGTGTGATAGCCAATGTGATAGCCACTATATTATGGACACCATTTGATGGCCACTCCATGATGGCCATTGTGTAATGGCCACTGTGTCCTGGCCAAATGTGTGATGTGTATGTACATGTGTAATATATATATATATATGTGTGTGTGTCTATATGTGTATATGTATCTGTGTGTATGTGTATATGTCAGTGTCTGTATGTATATGTGTATATGTATCTCTGTTTGCATGTTCTATATATGTACATCTGTGTATATGAATGTCTGTACATCTGTTTGTTTTTGTTTATATGTATGTATATATGTTTGTGTCTATGTATATGCATGTATGTGTATTCTGTATGTGTGCATCTGTGTATATAAGCTATTTCACCAGCCTCTGAATTTGTTTTTTATGTGATGTTTCAAAGTGCCATGACACTTTCATTCTTGGCCAAATGGTATCTGACCCAGACTAAACACTTTGTAGTACCATGTAACCCAGCTTGACCACCTTAAATAAACAGGAGGATGCCAGATATTCAACTGATCATCATCCAATTGGTAGGTTATAAAATTTGTCATTCTGTAATACTGACTGCAGAAAACATACACTATTAATATGGATTTCTGGGCTGCATTGATTGAATAGGGCACTCATGGCTGGAGGTAGCTCAGCCTTCATTATCCGATTATTCTCAATGATAGATTCAATCATGACCATGTAAAATTAGGAAGCATAACTCTGAAGTAGACTAGCTAATCTTCCCCATAAAGAGTCTGGGTTGGCTTTGAGAACGAAGCTAGCTGGAGTGATGAATGAGAGAAGATTCTCTCCCAGATAAGCTCTGGACATTGTTGCTTTATTTTGCAAATAAATTGGGTTTTCTATAATGAATGCAGGTAGAAGGAATTGAATTGCACCCTTTTGTAATCCTCTGGCATTTATTATAGAACACCAAGTAGTCACACGTGCCTCCTTCTGTACACCACCCTATGTTCTGATATGCACCCCAGCACATTGCTGCAGGGCCCACTTGCTGGTTGGTCAGAATTTAGCCAGGCCTCCATGTGTTTTCTCACCCAAACTCCAAGTCTGCTCCATGGAAATGCTCACTCTCCTCCTAAGCCTCAGATCTTTCCCTGGAGAAGAACCTTTCCTGCTGCCTCCAACAACAAAGAGGTGGTCTCTCTCCTTTCAGGTTCCTTGGCAGCTGCAGGGGACACAGCAAACTCTCACACTGTGTCCTGACCACTCTGTCTGAGCTCATTCCCCAGGAGTAGACAGTCTCAGGAAACACAGGAGAGTTGGGGGCGGGGGTTATGGAGGCACGTGATCCTGCCTCCTGACCCTCATGGTAAAGAGCTAGAGAGTTACTGAAGGGTCCCCAATGGCTCTCTTTAGAGACTGTCTTAGCTTCAGAAGATGGCGGCCTTAATGTTGGGCCCCCTTCCAGGCCCTGGCCAATGAAAGGCTACTTGCTGTGGGTGATTGGCACCCATCCTCTTATGCCAACTCAGAATCACTCAGAGGGTGCGTCAGCTGTGGAGCCAGCAAGGAGGCAGCTGACCACCACTGTTTAGACTGCACTGAAGGCCAGTGCTTCCCGCCGCCATTCTCCAAGATCATTCAGAGTTCAGTCCTCAGCATCATCCTCCATTCCTCTCCATGTTTTGACACATCTCTCACTGAACCTGGAGCTCCCGGATTCAGCTAGGCTGGCTGGCCAGCAAGCTCCAGGGATCATGATGTCTCCCATATAAGTTCATACTGCCATGCTTTTTACATGGGCGCTGGGATCCCTAATGAGAGTTAGAACTTCTGGATTGGAACAGACTAATGTTCATCAGGAAGGCAAGACAGAAGCAAGATTAGGGGCTGGATAGATGCCTCAGTAGTAAGAGACTGGGTACCAAACGTCCACGTGGAGGCCCACAGTTGTCTGTAAACCCAGTTCTAGGAGCTTTAATGCTCTCTTCTGGCCTCTGTCGGCACTATACACATGTGTTGCACACATATACACACAGGCAAAACATCCATCCACACAAAATAAATTTTTAAAAACTTTTTTTTTTTTAAGAAGCAGGATTTTCTGGGCAATGGTGGCACACACCTTTAATCCAAGCTCTTAGCAGGCAGAGGCAGGTGAATCTCTGAGTTTGAGGCCAGCCCGGTCTACAGAGGGAGTTCCAGGACAGCCAGGGTTACAAAGACAAGGAGGAGGAAGAGGAGGAAGAGGAGGAGGAGGAGGAAGATGAAGAGGAGGAAGAGGAGGAAGATGAAGAGGAGGAGGAGGGTTAAAAGTGGACATTTGGTAGAGACAATTCTCCTGGAAGACATTGTTCTATGAAACCTTTCCCTCTCCTTAGGAAGTAGAGTGTCAGCGGTAAGCGGGCCCCAGGCTGGTTAGAGCCTAAGGGCTCTTGAAGCCTCCTTGCGACCCCTGCTGGTGCTCAGCAGAATAATAATTTCCTGCTTGGGCAAAAGCTGTTTCTTTACTGGTGGAATTCACACATGTGTGCACATGCACACACAAACACAAATGACTGTCCCAGAGCCCAGAGGAGTTTCATTCAAGGACAAACGACATGGTTTCCCCTTTGTAAAATCTCAGAGAAGAACGGAGGAAACCCCTGCCAGGAGTTTGGGCGCACACTGGCTTTCCTGGGGCTGTGGGAGGAAGGAGTCACTGACACCCAAACTAGAACCATGCTGTCAAGGTAGGCATGGGAAGTTCCATGGGAGGTCCTGTGAAGAGCCCATGGCTTGGACACCTGCCACCAGATGGCTGAGACTCCTTCCCCTCCTCCTTCTCTCAATCCCTCATCCCTATCAGGAGAGGGAAACAAAACAAAACACTTACTGAGAAAACTAAGGAGAGAGAAGTGCAAAGCAGAAGAAAAGAACATTTTCCTCCTTCAAGCAGCCTGGGATGCAAGACAGAAGAACGTAACAATGGTTCAAGGTTAGTCTGTATTTTCAGCTGTCAGGAATTTGAATTATTTCTTAGCATTAAGCTGAGGTGGTGGTTATCCTTACACATTTGTGCCACTTAGGAGTTACCAAGAGGGTGATGGGTTGGTCATCAGGGTTTCATCCAGTGACAGGCAAATACCACTCGCATCCAGCAAGTGTGTGTGTGTGTGTGTGTGTGTGTGTGTGTGTGTGTAGTGTGTATACACAGGTATGTGCAAGTGCATGCACCCACATTCATGCATAGAAGACAAATGAAGATGGCTGGTATCCTGCTCTATCTCTCTGCCTTATCCCCTTAACATGGGGTCTCTCACTGAACCTGGAGCTAAGCGTCAACCAGTGATTACAGACATCCTCCTGTCTCCACTTCCCAGCCCTGGGATGATAGAAGCATGTGGCCAGGTCTGACGTTTTACCTGGGTGCTAATGATTCAAAATTAGGTCAGCATGCTTAAGCAGCAAGTGTTTTTCACACTGCGCCATCTCCCAAGTACCCTCCTCAGAAAGATTTTTAAGGGAGATGAGAGACACCAATGAAGTTGGATCTACAACACAAACTACATCCCCTATGTGGTGCTAGGTCAGTTTATTACTTACATACCAACCTATAAAGTGTGAAAGGGACTGATTCCATTTCTTAAAGAAACAACTGCCAGTAAAATACTGTGAGAGGTGGGGCTGAAAAGACGACAGTCATGAGTATGGACCTGAGGTTCCCATCACCCACATCAGGCAGCACACAACCCATAACTTAAGTCCCAAGGGCCTCTTCTGGACTATGCACATACATGCACACACACACACACACACACACACACACACACACACACACACACACACACGTGTGTGTGTACCACATGCACACATAATTAAAATACAATAAATCTGAAGGTAAAGAGATGGCTCAGTGTTTAAGAGTGGTTGCTGCTCTTCCAGAGGTCCCAAGTTCAATTCTCAGCACCCACATCAAGCAGTTTACAACTGCTTATAACTCCAGGAGATTTAAGACCTATAACCTCTATGGGCAACTAGAGTTATGTACCCACACATACACATAAATAAAATGTAAACCAAAGCTGACTGTAGTGTCACACACCTTGAATCCCAGCACTCAGGAGGCAGACACGGGCAGATCTCTGAATTTGAAGCCAGCCTGATCTACATAGTGAAGTCCAGGCCAACCAGGGCTCATAGAAAGACATGGTCTAAAAATAAAAATTAAAAAATAAATCATTACAGAATATAAATAAATACTATGAAAGGTAACCTGGCTCTCCAGCCTGCCATCCCTGATGGAGGCACCTGTTCCTGGTGGCCCAGAGGTCACTGGCCCCACCCACCGGGTGCAGAAAGCAGGAGGAGGAGAAGAGCAGGGCAGGGCTGAGGAGCCGAAGCTTTGCAGCGCACCTGGTGGTGCATCGCTAGCAAGAGAAGGCAAGGAGAGGCCCAAGAGTAATGGCGTCCAAAGTCAAACAAGTCGTACTGGATCTCACGGTGGAGAAAGACAAAAAAGAAACAAAGGTCAGAAGGCCTCCAAACCAAGTGAAGAAGAATCCCACCATCAGGAAGAGGTTGAAAACAAGAAGCCTGGGGGAAATGTCAGAAGGAAAGTCAGGCGACTTGTGCCTAACTTTCTGTGGGCCATACCTAACAGACATGTTGATCACAATGAAGGGGAAGAGGATGTTGGGAGATTTGTAGGGCATGGGACGGAAGTCAAGAGAAAGAGTAAGGAGCAGCAGACGAGGCCTTACAGGCATTTCCGAACAGCGGAACCTGACATCATTCCTTTTGCCTCATACCTTGAAATCTAAGATTTTTTTTCTGGGCTCATAAAATGGCTACTGTTTTACAAGCTTGTATCTAAGTGGGGTATTTTTTTTTCTGTAAACTTTTGGTGTTTCCACTTAACGGTTTCTACATAAACACTGTTTAATTGTCGCATTTAATTCTCAACATTCCTGTCAGCATGGCAATTCCATGCATTTTAGAAAAAATTCTTTTTCACAATTTGAAATTAATAAAGCAATTTTAAAAGGAAAAAAAAAGAAAAAAAAAGGTAACATGGTTCCATTTCTAAATCTCATTTTCCTTCTTATATTAAAATCACACTTAGTCACTGTTTCTGTACATTGTTGGTAGTCTCAAATTACTTCAAGATATAGAAAATGGATAGAAGACCAAGGCAGAAAGACCAGATGAAGGCAGATGCTTCTCTCCTTGCCCAGGTCTCCAGGCTGTGAGAGATGCATGAGGTGCCACAAAACCTGCAGGGAAGAATCTGTTTCTTTCTCTCTCCTCAATCATCACACTGAGAATAGTCTCAAAAGTTCTTTCACAGTAAATTGTTTTTAATAAAAGAAGTTTTGTGGGTTTTTTTTTTTTTTTTCAGAACTGAATTTCCTGAATCACATGGAATTAAAGGT
This sequence comes from Arvicanthis niloticus, assembly GCF_011762505.2. NCBI lineage: Eukaryota > Metazoa > Chordata > Mammalia > Rodentia > Muridae > Arvicanthis > Arvicanthis niloticus. The sequence goes on along the minus strand of NC_047664.1, from coordinate 6,548,205 downwards.
GACAAATGACAAGTCTGGTAGTGGTGGCACATGCCTTTAATTCTAGCACTTGGGAGGCAGAGGCAACCAAATCTCTGAGTTTAAGGCCACAGAGGGTTCCAGAACAGGCAGGGCTACGCAGAAAAACCCTATCAAAAAACCAAAAACCAGATGACAAAGAGCTGGTGAGAGCAGAAAAGTGAAGACTCAGAAGTCAGAGGACAAAGGTGAGCAAGATGGCTCAACAGGGAATGTGCATGCCATAAATCTGAGGACCTGAGCTTCATACCAGGCACACACACACACACACACACACACACACACACACACACACGCACGCACACAGAGTAAGTCAATTATTAACTAAAAAAGACAAAAGTGGGCTAGGAAGATAGCTCAGTTGGTAAGGGTTTGCCTGCAAGCTCAATAGCCTGAATTTGATCCTGAAAAGCTATGAAAAAAAAAAAAAAAAAAAAAAAAAAAAAAAAAACAGCAAAAAAGCAGGCTACAGTAGTTCATGGTATAACCTCAGAGCTGGCAAGCCAGCCAGCCAGGCCTTTGGATCTTGGTGACCAGTGAGTGTAACCTATCTGGTTCCCAGCACCCATCCCAGGCAGCTCCAAAATGGATGGCCCACCTTGGGATAGGAAGGCCCTGTGGATAAAGGTGTTTACTGCACAAGCCTGGTGACTGGAGTTCAATCCCTAAGACCCATAGAGAGGCGGAAAGAACACACACTCCACAAAGCTGTCCTTCATCCACCACATGTGTGCCATGGCATGCATGCCCTCACACAAATCATGTACACACGCAATGTCTTAGTTAGGGTCACCATTGCTGTGACAACTCACGCATGACCAAAAGCAAATTGGGGAGGAAAGGATTTATTTGGCTTACTCTTCCACAGAACTGTTCATTGAAAGAACTCAGGACAGGAACTCAAACAGGGCAGGAACCTGGAGGCAGGAGCTGATGCAGAGGTCATAGAAGGGTGCTGCTACTGGCTTGTTCTTCATGGTTTGCTCAGCCTGCTTTCTTAGAGAACCCAGGACCACAGTCCTGATTTTATGGAGGCATTGTCTTTAGCTTGTGTCAAGTTGACATAAAGCTATCCAGCATACACAATAATAATTTTTAAAAATTATTTAAAACAGCATAAACAGTGCATGAGGAACAGTACCTATGGGTATCCTCTGGGTTCCACATATTCAGACATACACATATATGCATGTATACACCCATGTGCACTACACACACACACACACACACACACACACACATGTACACACAGAATCAACTTATATTCAGGATTTTAAGAGGGGAAAATAAAATAGATATATAAACAGTTTTTGTGTGAATCTTTTGCCAGCATGTACAAACATGTCCAATGTGTGTACCTGGTGATCACAGGGGTCAGAAGAGGGCATCGGGTCCCTTTTGAATGGAGTTTTAGACAACTGTAAGCTGCCATATGGGTGCTGGGAACTGAACCCAAGTCCTTTAAAAGAGTAGCCAGTGCCCCTAACCACTGAGCTATCTCTCCAGCCTCAAAAGCAAACTGTAAATTTTTTCAACTGACTGCAAATTCCCTAAACTAGTACAGTATTCTAAAATGCCCACTCAGTGTAAGACCATGGTTCACAGCTCACCCACATTCTTCATCCTGGAAGGATGTTAGCCTGGAACTGCTAACAGAATCCATACAAGTTAAGTAATACCTGAGAGGCTTGCAGGTCTGAGCAATGGGGACAGCATGTTTGAGGTCACACTACAGAGAAATCCCTAATCTAATGACTCCAATAGACATTTTTGAGAATCTTTGTTATGGCACCGGCTCTTTGTCATGGTGAGAAGTGAAAGCTCACTTCTATGCCAACTCAACTGGGGGGCACCCACGCCTACCGCCAACCTTGTGGACTAGGCAAAGAGTAAAAATTACAGGCCAGGGAGAGGTAAGCAGTAGATGGCCCAAAGTTATGGAAATGTATGGTCTTCCAAATAAAGCCAGAGGCCAGCTCGTACATACATGGCTTTGTATTTTTATCTCACCTCTCAATCGCCTCTCCATTACAATATGTATTTGGGAAAAGACAAGTTAGACATATCTTGTTGCTTACAACAGCGGGAGAGGGTACAAGAGCCCACGGGCTGACAACAAATGGCATGTTTCAGTCTCCTAGCGTGCCATTCTGACTGTCAGGAAGCTGACCTTTGTTCCAGTCATTGTCCTATTCATTAAAAATGAGACGTGGGATGGAACTGGAGAGATGACTCCGTGGTTAAGAGCACCAACTGCTCTTCCAGAGGTCCCAAGTTCAATCCCCAGCAACCACATAGTGGCTCACAAATATCTGTAATGAGATCTGATGCCCTCTTCTGGTGTGTCTGAAGACAGGGACAGTGTACTCATACATAAAATAAACAAATAAATCTTTTTTTAAAAATTAAAAAAAAAAAAGAAAACAAGAAGTGGGGTGTAGGGTAGTGGTGGTGCACACCTTTAGTCCCAGTACTCAGGAGACAGAGGCAGGTGCATCTCTGTGAGTTCAAGGCCAGCCTGGTCTACAGAGCAAGTTCCAGGACAGCCAAATCTGTCACACAGAAAAACTCTGTCGTGGGGGGGGGGGAGGGACTGATTAGAGAGATTATAATAGGTAATAAAGATGAATTTGTTTGGGGGTTTTCTGTTTGTTTATTTGTTTGTTTGTTTGTTTGTTTGTTTGAGACAGGGTTTCTGTGTATAGCCCTGGCTGTCCTGGAACTCAATTTGTAGATCAGGCTAGCTTCAAACTCACAGAGATCCACCTGCCTCTGCCTCCTGAGTGCTAGGATTAAAGACATACACCACTATGCCCAGCTAATAAAAGTAATACTTTCATTTAGTATGTATATGTGTGCAGACACATGCACACATGCACATTCCATGGCACATGCATTGAAATCAGAGAACACCTTTTAGGAACTGGTTGAGGTCAGGTATTCCAGGCTAGGTGGTCTGTAGCTCCTAGGTGATTCTCCTAGCTCCACCTTGCATCTCTCTGCAGAAATGCTGGATTTGCACATCTGGCTTTTTTCAAATGGGTTCCAGGGATCAGACTTGGGTAGTCAGGTTTGTATGGCAAACAGGTTTATCTATTGAGCCAACTCACTTGCCCCTATTTTATATTTTAATTTCCCTAAGTGCTCAGCGAAGGGCTGGATAAATGGTAAGTAGTTAAGCACTCATACTGTTCTTGCAGAGGACCTAAGTTTGGTCCCTAATACCCATATCAGGTAATTAACAATTGCCTGTAACTCCAGTGCAAGAGACTGGACTCCACTGGTATGCACAGATATCTGCACTTGTAACTGGTCCTTTGCTAAATTGTGAGTTCTTCTTTCTTCCATCCTTCTCCACCAGTTTTTCTTCCCTTTCAACCTCCTAACACAGGATAGGAGAGAAAAAAAAGGATAGAGGGGAAAGGGGGCTGCATTATCGTTAGACTACTTATTACTGATTAGGGGCATCAAATTCTTTGGGGCAAGTTTGATCTTCACTGCCAGGATATCTAATTTATTCTTACTGTTGTTTCTTCTTGGAACACAACTACTTAACAAACTGCCATCGACAGCAACCAACCAACAACCCACCAACAGCAACAACAACAGCCCCTTCTCTCAGAGCCCTAGCATTTATATATCCCCTGAAAAGTCCCCAGAATTCCAGTGTCTCACAATCACAGAAACTATCTGTAGTTGGCAAAATCACACCCATGCTAGAGTGTGAGGCAAATCATAATCAGCTGCTGTGGACAATCTGAAGCAGCCCCATATCCCACATGGGGAATTAAAATGAAAACATATTCTCATAATATTTCTGTGCTTTTCAAAGAAACCAAAATTGTAACTACATGCACTTATGTATACAAACCCATACATAAACACATATGCATATAAAAAATTTTAAATTTTTGTAATAATAATGATAATAATTATTATTATTATAACCTCTCCAATGATAAAAGGTAAAACATTGTAAATATTGAAATACTGACTGAGTAAGAAAATTGCAGAGACACCTGGCTGGGCTATTCCCATGAAGACACCATATCCTGAACCTTCCTAGAGCAGCTGGTAAGACCCCCCCCCCCCACAACCCTATACCCCAGAACTGCATCTGGGAGCCTGGGGCACTCTGGACCCATCACCCACCCAAACCCCACCCCTCCAGAATACCACTCCCCTCCCACCCCTTGCTTGGTCCTTTTGGCTGGGGCAGACACCTAGCCTGGGTCTACTCCTGTGAAGACACCATATCCTGAACCATCTTAGAGCAGTGGTGGAACCACTGCACTCAGAGCAGCAGAGGAACCAGTGTACTCAGAGCAGGATTTCAGGATCACAGAAGAAGCCTGAGTACCAGGAGCTCAGGATCACAGGATCACAGAGACATCTGGACTATGAGGAGTTCTGACACAAGCAAGATAACTGGAAAGACAGTCTCCAGTCACAGACAGTGAGTGCAGGTAGCACGAGAGTTAACCAGATGGTGAAAGGCAAACACAAGAATATAAGCAACAGAAACCAAAGTTACCTGGCATCATCAAAACCCAGTTCTCCCACTATAGCAAGTCCTGAACACCCCATCACACAGGAAAAGCAGGATTCAAATATAAAATCATTTCTCATGAGGATTACAGAGGACTTTAAGAAGGATGTAAACAACTCCCTTAAAGAAATGCAGAACACAGGCAAACAGGTAGAAGCCCTTAAAGAACAAACACAAAAATCCCTTAAAGAACTGCAAGAAAGCACAACCAAACAGGTGAAGGAATTAAACAAAACTGTCCAGGATCTAAAAATGGAAATAGAAACAGTAAAGAAATCTCAAAGGGAGACTACCCTGGAGATAGAAAACCTAGGAAAGAGATCAGGAGTCATAGACACAAGCATCACCAACAGACTACAAGACATAGAAGAGAGAAACTCATGCTCAGAAGATACCATGGAAAACATTGACACAACAGTCAAAGAAAATTAAAAATGCAAAAAGCTCCTAACCCAAAACATCCAGGAAATCCAGGACACAATGAGAAGATGAAACCTAAGGATAATAGGTATAGATGAGAGTGAAGACTCCCAACTTAAAGGGCCAGTAAATACCTTCAACAAAATTATAGAAGAAAACTTTCCTAACCTAAAGAGATGCCCATGAACATACAAGAAGCCTACAGAACTCCAAATAGACTAGACCAGAAAAGAAATTCCTGCCATTACATGGTAATCAAAACATCAAATGCATAAAAGAAAGAAAAAAAACCCTAAAGGCAGTAGGAGAAAAAGGTAAAGTAACATATAAAGGCAGACCTATCAGAATTACACCAGACTTCTCACCAGAGACTATAAAAGCCAGAAGATCCTGGAGTGATATCATACAGACACTAAGAGAACACAGATGCCAGCCCAGACTACTATACCCAGCAAAACTCTCAATCACTATAGATGAAGAAACCAAGATATTCCATGACAAAACCAAATTTACACAATATCTTCCTACAAATCCAGCACTACAAAGGATAATAGATGGAAAACTGCAACAAGGAGAGAAACTAAAACCTAGAAAAAGCAAGAAAGTAATCTTCCAACAAACCCAAAAGACGATAGCTATACAAACATAATTATACCTTTAATAACTAAAATAACAAGAAGAAACAATCACTTTTCCTTAATATCTCTTAATATCAATGGACTCAATTCCCCAATAAAAAGACATAGACTAACAGACTGGATACATAAACAGGACCCAGAATTTTGCTGTATACAGGAAACGCACTTCAGTGGCAAAGACAAACACTACCTCAGAGTAAAGGGCTGGAAAACAATTTTCCAAGCAAATGGTTCCAAGAAACAAGCTGGAGTAGCCATTCTAATTTCAAATAAAATTGACTTTCAACCAAAAGTTATCAAAAAAGATAAGGAAAGACACTTCATACTTGTCAAAGGAAAAATCTACCAAGATGAACTCTCAATTCTGAACATCTATGCTCCAAATGCAAGGGCACCCACATTCATAAAAGAAACTTTACTAAAACTCAAAGCACACACTGCATCTCACACAATAATAGTGGGGGATTTCAACACCCCACTCTCAGCAATGGACAGATCATGAAAGCAGAAACTAAACAGAGACACAGTGAAATTAACAGAAGTTATGAACCAAATGGATTTAACAGATATCTATAGAATATTTCATCCTAAAACAAAAGATTATACCTTTTTCTCAGCACCTCATGGTACCTTCTCCAAAATAGACCATATAATTGGTCAAAAAGCAGGCCTCAAGAGATACAAAAAGACTGAAATAATCCCTTGCATCCTTTCAGATCACCACAGACTAACGCTGGTCTTCAGTAATAATAAAAACAATGGAAAGCCCACATATACATGGAAACTGAACAATGCTCTACTCAATGATGACTTGGTCAGGGAAGAAATAAAGAAAGAAATTAAAGACATTTTAGAATTTAATGAAAATGAAGGCTCATCATACCAAAACTTATGGGACACAATGAAAGCAGTGCTAAGGGGAAAACTCATAGCTCTAAGTGTCTACAAAAAGAAACTGGAGAGAGCATACAGTAGCAACTTGACAACACACCTGAAAGCTCTAAAACAAAAAGAAGCAAATACACCCAAGAGGAGTAGATGGCAGGAAATAATCAAACTCAGGGCTGAAATCAACAAAGTAGAAACAAAAAGAACTATACAAAGTATCAACAAAACAAGGAGCTGGTTCTTTGAGAAAATCAACAAGATAGATAAACCCTTAGCCAGACAAACCAGAGGGCACAGAGACAGTATCCAAATTAATAAAATCAAAACTGAAAGGGAGTCATAACAACAGAAACTGAGAAAACTAAAAAAAATCATCAGATCCTACTACAAAAGCTTATACTCAACAAAGCTGAAAAATCTGGATGAAATGGACAATTTTCTAGACAGATACCAGGTGCCAAAGTTAAATCAGGATCAGATAAACCAGCTAAACAGTCCCATAACCCCAAAAGAAATAGTAGCAGCCATTAAAAGTCTCCCCACCAATAAAAGCCCAGGACCAGATGGTTTTAGTGCAGAATTCTATCAGAACTTGAAGGAAGGTGTAATACCAATTCTCTTCAAACTATTCCACAAAATACAAACATAAGCAACACTACCCAATCCATTCTATGAAGCTACAATCACGCTCATACCTAAACCTCACAAAGACCCAACAAAGAAAGAGAACTTCAGACCAATCTTCCTTATGAATATCAATGCAAAAATACTCAATAAAATTCTGGCAAACAGAATCCAAGAACACATCAAAACAATCATCCATCATGATCAAGTAGGCTTTATCCCAGGAATGCAGGGATTATTCAATATTTGGAAATCCATCAATGATATACACTATATAAACAAACTCAAAGAAAAAAAAACATATGATCATCTCATTAGATGCTGAGAAAGCATTTGACAAAATTCAACATCCCTTCATGGTGAAAGTCTTGGAAAGATCAGGAATTCAAGGTCCATACCTAAACATAGTAAAAGCAATATACAGCAAGCCAGTAGCCAACATCAAACTAAATGGAGAGAAACTTGAAGCAATCCCATTAAGATCAGGGACTAGACAAGGCTGCCCACTCTCACCTTACCTATTCAATATAGTACTGGAAGTCCTAGCCAGAGCAATTAAACAACAAAAAGAAGTCAAAGGGATACAAATAGGAAAGGAAGAAGTCGAAATATCACTATTTGCAGATGATATGATAATATACATAAGTGACCTCAAAACTTCCACCTGAGAACTCCTAAACCTGATAAACAACTTCAGCAAAGTGGCTGGATATAAAATCAACTCAAATCAGTAGCCTTCCTCTACTCAAAAGACAAATAGGCTGAGAAAGAAATTAGGGAAATGATACCCTGTGGGGCGCTGAGCTGAGAGACAACCAGGCTGGTCGAATGAGCTTCTGAACTCTGGAAACCCTTTGGGACCTCAGGAGTTCATCTCTGTTCCTGGCCCCCTGGCTCTCTCAGCTTCCGCCCTTCACAGCCCCTCCCACAGAGAGGTTGAGAGGTCTACGACCATCGACCATCGAGTCACTAGGAATGGTGCCCCAGGCTCTCCTCACATGCATATGAGGCATCCCCAAAACCTCAGACTAAGCCAATGAGGTTACCTGCTGCTAAAACCTTCACCCACCCCGAACTGTATATATTGAGCTTAATTGAGAAGTAAAACACACACAAGAATCATCCTGTTGTCAGAGAGCTTCTGTCATGGACCCTCCCCTCTTCGCCAGCTAGCTAGCTCCAGAGCTGTTAACAATGGGCAAGGGATCTACCCTCTTTCCCTGCTACCTAGCCAGCACTTTCCAGCTTAGCAAAGAGCTGTAACACATCAGAACCCGAGGCTCTCCCGGAACCTGCCTGGGACACCAGGCTGCCTCCTTGCCAGCTAGCCGGCTCCTTATCGGCCCAGCCTGGGCCTGGACCTGTTCAGTGCAGAGAGACGGGGCAACACCTGGGAGAGACCGGTCAGCGACAGGGCACCAGAGGCAGCAGCAGGAGCAGGCAATCTCCCCTCCCGCTCGCATTCTGTGTCCTTTTGGCCTCGGCCTCCCCATCAGGCTGGGATGGAGATCTACAGACAGCCAAGACGCAGGCTGGAGTCAGCGTGGAGACAGTAGTGAGCCCTCCCTGCTCTCACCCTGTCCCCAGTTGGGAGATTGTCGTGGGACACCCTCCAGAACAAGGGCCCTACAATACCTTCACAATAGTCACAAATAATATAAAATATCTTGGAGTGTGTGAAGCAGCTTGGGGCAGTGCGGGCTCTAACAATTTAGCCCCCAAGGCTTTTGGCAGTGTGGGTTCCAACACTGACAGAGTGGCCCGTGACATTTTGGCCCTCAAGCATGGGGCATTGTGGTTCTCAACAAACGGTTGTCTCCACTCCTCAATATCTCATTGATGTAGAGCTAAAGATCTGACTCAGCAGCTAACAGCAGTGGTTTCTCTTCCAGAGGGCCCTAGTTCAATTCCCAACATTCACATGGCAACGGAAAACCATCTGTAACTCCAATTCCAAGAAATCCGACACCTCTTATAGCCTCCTCATGTACTGCATGTATGTGGTGCACAGACATACCATGCAGGCAAGCACTCATAAATATAAAAAATAAAATAAAAAATTTAAATCCCTATGATTTGTTACAAATTATTTTCTTTGATTCCAGGGACACTGGGGATGCAGAAAATGGAGCTGAGCCAGAGAGCTCACCAAAGCATGACCTCCACAATGCTGTCAAAGTCTTTTTTCACCAGAAAGACCAGAGGCTAGCTGCTCAGGATACAGATGGCAACCTTTCAGCCTTTGATGTGAGGGAAGATCTCTGATAGGGGACCCTGGGGATAGATTGAAACCAGTAATGTAAAGTACATGCTGCCTGCAGCTGGCCAGGTCAACGCCTTGCTGGCATTGACAGACCCTGCAAAGCCTAACATGTCCATAGGAAAGGATTTTCTGTGGCCACACTGGGTCAGCTTGAAGTAGACATCAAAAGCACAGAATACCATGACTGTACCTCACAAGGCCAGTCTGGGCTGCCACCTGATTTGGTCCATGCTAAGGGCCATCACTACTGTGAACAACAACTAGATGAGACTATAATAGCCAGAGCCAGAATGCTGTCCTTGCACTGCGTAGGAAGTCGGGAGAAGGATGAGGATGATAATTATGCCTGGAGCAATATTCAGTAAATGTTAATAAAGCCCCCCTCTACAGTGTATACTCTATAGGTTTGTATTCTGTGTCAATAATAATAATAATAATAATAATAATAATAATAATAATGGCAGACCTAGAGAGATAGCTATCAGTACACACTTGCCCTATGAACATGAGGGGCTGACTTACCTTCCCAGCATACACATAAAAGCCAGGCACAGTGGCACACACTCATAAGCCAGGTGACAGTAAAATGCAGACAGGAGATGTCTACAGCTTTCTAGGCAGCCTAGTCAAGCTGAGTCAAGGGAACTCTGGGTTTGGTGAGAGACCTTATCTCAAAAAATAAAGTGTAAAACCAGGATGGTGGTGCACACCTTTAATCCCATCACTTGAGAGACAATGGCAGGCGGATCTCTGTGAGAGGGTATCGAGCTTCATCCAAACCTCGTATGAAGCCACTGGGTCAAGTTACTTAAGCACAAACACCATACCTGTCATGGCGGTGCCACAAGAACAGTGCCTGTTATGTTCTAACACTGATGCAAAGCAAAGACTCAAAACGTAACCATACTCTGCAGCAGAATTACAGTTGTTCGCTTTCATGTAGACACGAATATCCTACAAATTGAAAGGAAAGCCATAAAGGAGGGCGCTTTGGCAAAGCAGTCCTGCGTTCTGTAACCACCACCATTTATATTAACTGTCTGTTGCCACACTACGTCCTTTTGGCACTTACTGAATTTTTACTAGGCAGGCACTTATACCAAATAAAATTCTGGAAAACATTCTGTTCCTGTGTCATAATTCCAGCTCAAGAATAACAAAAATCTACAGTGTGAAAAGCAAAGATGCCGATGGTGTAATTTAAATGATAGCAAAAGACAGAAAAAAGTGAGACCCAACGCCAGATGGCCTCCACTCAGCTCCTGCACACAGTCCCTGGATCTGTGTGTGCCCACCATGTGGTGGCCATCGCCAGTGCTACCCCCTGATCTTGCTTTTCAAGAGACCACTATCTGACTTGATTTTAATTTTAGAATCTCTCTCCCCCTCCTCTTCCCCTTCTCTCTGCCACATTCCCCCCCCCCCGTGTGTGTGTGTGTGTGTGTGTGCCACATGTGTGAAGGTGCCCTCAGAGGCATCATGCCCCTTGGAACTGGAGTTACACAGTTAAGAGCCACCTAACATGGGGTGTGATAACTGAACTCAGGTCCTTTGAAGGAACAGAAAGTGTTCTTAACTGCTGAGCCATCTCTTCACTTGTAGTATTTACCAATGCCTCTCTTCTTCCCACTTCCCTAACTCTCTTGAAAGAATTTCTTTGTTTCCTTGCTTTGAGACAGGGTCTCATGTATCTCAGGCTGCCCTTGAACTCACTATGTAGCCAAAGATGAAAGTGACCTCCTGATACATCTCCTAGAAATGCTGTAAATAACTCTAGCCTAAGAAAGCAGAAGCAGGGGCTCCCAGAGCAAGCTGGCTAGTGGGACTAGCCATATCACTGAGCCCTGGGTTTGATTCAGAGACCCTGACTCATGAATAAGATGGAAGAGTGGCCATGCATGCCAAACTTGAAGACCTGAATTTAATTCCCAGGACCAGGTTCCATTTCCAGAGCCGACAAGGCGGCTCACAACTGTCTGTGCTCCATCTCCAGGGGATCACAGCACCCTCACCTGGCTTCCGCCAGCACTAGGCATTCATATGATGAACATATATACACAAAGACAAACATAAAATGAAAATGTTTAAAAGTATTTTTAAAGAAATGTTTTCTACAAAAAAAAAAAAAAAAAAGCATCTTTAAACCTACTGTTTGAGACCTTTAGAAAGAGTCTCACTGCCTTAAACAACTTGGGGATTTTTCAACCTATATCCCTGTAACTCTATTGCTGTATTTTATCTCCAACAAGATGAATCAAGATATTCAGGTACCAAAATCACCAGGCAAATCCAACCATATTTGCTTCCCTGTGCCTACTGAGTGGGCTCCTTGAGTCACTGTCCTGATGCTAGGAACCAACAGTTGCTTCATTTGAACATCAACCACAGAGGTTTTAGTTCCTGAACTCAACTCTAGCATCGAGAGTGCTCAGTTGCACCTCCCTGAGGCCGCCCTAACAAGCCCACATCTGTCTCCATAAGCACAGGCCCATCGGCTGGTTTTCTGCTCCATCCTGATGGTGCGTGGCCACAGCAATGGCAGCAGATGCTCCAGAAACATCACCATCTCATAAAGAACAGGAGAGTGATCAGAAGTGCTCCTGGCTGAGTGCGGGAGGCACAGGGTATTCACACAGCCAGATGTTCTGTGTTTGCAATGACAGCTTGCCTTCCATCACTGGGTCCCTGGGGCTCCTGTCCAAAGTGGAGGGGTGGGGGCAGAATCAAAAGGTTCAGACTTATGTCAACTTCCAGTTGGCTGTCAGAAAAGGGAACCATCTTTAAATGGCTTCCTGGTGTGGCATCATTCATAATGTCTAACCCAGGTCCCCAGACATGTGCAGCATGTTCATGAGAAAAGGCATTATAGAAGCCCAGGTGTGGTTGTGCACATTTATAATCCCAGTACTTGAAAAACAAGGGGAGGTGGATCTCCAGGACTCCTGGCCTATGAGTTACAGGTCAGTGAGCAACCCTGTCTCAAAACACCAAGTGAATAATAGCACCTGAGGCTGCCTTCTGGCCTCCACATGCACACGCATGCGCATACATTAAAAAGAGAGCGAGAGAAGGGGATCTTATGAAGCTAAAAGAGTAAATCAAGCAAGGAAAGCATGTCTGCACACTGTGTCTACATACTAAGAGGTAAAGCGGGGTTCCCAGTGTAAAATGCTTTACAACGAAGACTTGGGGGCCAGGGTATTTTCTCATTTTAAGGCACTGACAAACTGGACTGAGAAGGAAACCAGAGGAAGGAAGGGCCGTGTTTCTGTGGCCTGAATCTAGATGCCAACCCAATACAGTTCTGGTGGCAATAATGAACTCCAAAGGGTTAGCCTGTCCCCCAGATCCTCAGAAGAGATGGCAGTTGCCAAAGCCCAGACCTCTCACTACACCAGGGCCTCTCACTACACTCACTATTGGAATCATAGTGGGAACCCTGCAGAGGACATGGGAGACACCTGCAGGCCAGGGAGAGAGATGCAGGCAACCCAGAGACCAAACTGCCCAGTCAAGACATGGAATGGTGATGCTTTTATTGCTATTTCTCATTTGCTAATCTTTCCCTTTTCATGTGTGAGAGCTTCAGAGTGCCATGTATGTGTTTATGTGTGTCTGTCTGTATGTGAATGGGTGGGAATGTGTGTGTCTGCATGTATGTGTCTGTGTGTACGTCTATATGAGTATGTGCATATCTATGTATATGTCTGTCTATATGTGTGGCTATGTGTCTGTATGTTTGTGTATGTCTGCCTGTATGTGTATGTACATCTGCTTATGTGTTTATGTGTGTGCTTGTGTGTATATATCTGTATCTGTATGTCTGTATATGTGTATAGCTGTATGTATATGTGTTCATGTATGTGTGTGTCTGTACACCACAGCACACTGACATATCGCAAATGTTTAGCATGAGTGCCAACATACTGATCCTTTCTGTGATTGGTTGGTTGGTTGTTGAGGTTTTTTTTTTTATCTATTTTCTTTTTTTCAAGATGTATATTATTTTATTTTCAGTTATGTGTGTCTGTGTGCAGGTGCCAATGGAGTTCAGAAGACAGCATCAGATCTTCTAGAGCTGATGTACAGGCAGTTGTGAGCCACCTGGCATAGGCACTGGAACCTGAATTTGGGTTCCCTGGAAGAGCAATACACACTGTCACACCCTAACACATTTTAAAGAAAGCATTTCTTCATTTGCGGTATATCCTTGGACCACATTACAGACTTTAAATTGATGTGCTTCTGAAAGTAGATTTTGTAGGAGGCTTTCTTCTTTCACTTAAGAGTGGGACCATGAAACAATTATCCACCATCCCAGAGATAGCTCCTGCCAGCTGCCCTCTGGTCTTTTTACTTATTTTTAAAGAAACTTTATTATTTAGAAATAAAACTTACACATAAATCAAAACATCAAATACCAAAATTAACCAGACCCAACATATACACAACTCCATGAGCAAGTAAACAGTTAGCGTTGGCATTCGGAATGGAAGCTATGGAACTTCATATGAAATATTACACTTTCACCATCAAATATATCTTATGCCCTTATCCACCACCAAACATAAAAAGTCCATGACAGAGTCAGAACTAGGAAAACAACCAGATTAATACCTGTGGCAGCACATGCCCATCAGCAAACTCAGTCCTCCTCCTTCCCTTATAACCGGCCATTCTGTTCTCTCTTCTTCATGTGCTCTTGTACCCACACATACATTTGTTTACATATACACGTGTATTACTGGCTATATCCCACATATGTAAACATGCAGTTCATTTCTTTCTGAAATTGTGTCACCTTGCTTAATATTATACAGTCTAAGTCCATCCATTTTTCCTTAAAAAAAAAATTGACTTAATTTTTCTTTAGGAAATCAGCAGTATTCCATTTTTCATATATACCAGATTTTCATTATACATTCGCCTGTTGATAAAAATCCCAGTTAATTCCAATCCCTTACGGTAGTGATTAAAGGAGCTATAAATGTGGGGTGTAAATATCTCTATGTTAGGGTGTGGAGTTCTCATATGTGCCAAAAAGAGAAGTAGCTGGGTCGTGTGGCTGTTCCAGAACAGCCACAGTATGGAAGCGACCCTAAGTATCCTCAGATGGGGCCACATGAAAATAAAAAGGGGTTGTCCAGCAAAGGAAACAATTTGCAGGGTGCACAGACAATCCACGAAGTTCAAGAAAAGCTTTACCAGCTACACTTCGGACAATGGGCTAACATCCAGAAGTTGCAAAGAATCACAGAAACTAAATACCAAGGGAATAGAACAGTCAATCAACAAATGGGCAAATGAACCTGTGCTGGCTAGTTTTAATGCAACTGGACACAAACTAGAGTCATTGGAGAAGAGGGAGCCTTTACTGAGAAAGTGTCTCCATAAGATTGAGCTGTACAGAAACCTGTAGGGCATTTTCTGAATTAGTGATAAATCAGGGAGGACCCAGTTCACTGTGGGTGGGAGCACCCCTGGGCTGGTGGTTCTGGGTTCTAAAGAAAGCCAGCTGAGCAAGTCACAGGGAACAATCAGGAAAGCAGCACTCCTCTACGGCCTCTGCATCAGCTCCTACCCTGACTTCCTCCAATGGTGAAGAGTGATACAGAAAAATAAGCCAAATAAGTAATTTCCTCCCCAATTTGTTTGGTCATGGTGTTTCATCACAGCAATAGTAACCCTAAGACACAAATGAATAAACAGTTTTCAAAAACAGAAATGCAAATGGTCAAGAACTTATTTGGTTTCCAAGACAGGGTTTCTCTGGGTAGCCCTCGCTGTCCTGGAACTCAATTACTAGGATTAAAGGTGTGAACCACCACCACCTAGCAACTATTTTTTAAAGTGTTCAATATCCCTAGCCATCAGGGGCGTACACATAAGGAAGAGACATCGCCAAACTGATCTCCGTAATGGCTGTATTGACTTTCATCCCCTGCCAGCAGTGCACAAGGGTCCCTTTCTCCACATCCTCTCCTGCCTTTGTTGTCAGGTTTGTTGCTGAAGCCATTCTGACGGGGGTGAGGTGGCATCTCAAAGTACTTTTAATTTTCATGGCTTATATTTTTTCCAGTAAGTTTACTGCTAAAGAAAAGATAAATTTTCTTATTAAAACACAATTCATCTTCTATCCAGTCTGAGGAAGGTCTCATCATCCCCAAACTTTCTGACCCTCAAAGTTGTAGTCAATCGCCTGAAAATCACTAGCTGTGTCTTTTTTACTTTCAAAGGCAAAATACTCCACATGTTCTGTGGGCAGTTGATCAGCCCTTCCTGGCTCACTGCGTTCTCTGCAGTAAACTTCCAGCTCAAGGTTCTAGAGTCCTGGATAAGGACTCCAGAATAACCTTTCCTTGGCCAAGTCAGACATTTCGGGAAGATCACCCCATTGTTTCCTTTTGAGCAAAAACTCCAGCCAAGCAGATTCATAATTGGAGATATGGACCAAAGACCTGCTTGTGGGCAAACATTTACCACTTTACTCTGAATTCCTGACTCTCAAAAGAACAGCAACTTCCTCCTCACTAGAGTCTCAGGAGGCCAGTCAGCCAGGAACAATTCTTAGCATGTATCACCAAGCTGCTCTTTTCTGTTCTGTAGCATAGAAAAGCCCAGACCAGGTCAGCTTCTCCATCCCTAGCCCTTCTTGTCCTGGGATTGGGTTTCTGCAGGCATCAATGAGAAAAACTTTCTCTGGTCTTCACTGTTTACAAGAAAAGAGCAAATATTTTACAATGTATCAGGATAAGCTGTGAAAAGTACCATACTTTCACACAGTCTTTACTGAAATCTCACAGCCTGAAAAGGCTTCCAAGCAGCCAATGACTGGTTCAAGGGTTCTGAGTCATCCCTTCCCACACCAGTCAGTCTCCTCTTCCTGTTGTTAAAGAAGGCCATCTTTCACCAAGTCAGAAAGGTGTGAGTTCAGGACCCCACTTAACCTCTTTCCCTGTATCTGACAACTGCACTGAGACCTGGGCCCCACACCTGTGCACAGCCCACACCTGACCTTTCCAATTGAATCTGGAAAGTGCTTTCTTCCCACACAGTGGGGGAGGTGGGTTTCTTTCCCTAGAAACCCACTAGAGCAGTTAGTAAATGCATACTGGGAAGCCCTTAACTTGTGGACCTTTGCTTAACCTTAGTTCCAGTTTCGAAGGAACAAAACCAGCCAGCTTGGTTCTTAAACCAGTTTCCAGACAAATGCCAGCCTCAGCTGTTTCCTGTTTTCTGGGGTGCTCAACTATCCCAGGAGACCATGCACTGCAAAAGCAACAGCTTAGGGGAGGTGAGTGAGACACAGAGAGGCAGCCACTAAATATTGAACTTTCTACCTAGACAAGTCTGGGGAGAAATGATTTTCTGAGCAAGCTAATGATTCAAGTTAAACGGAGCGTGACAGGGACTGCCTCCAGGATGCTGTCTGTGGGAGACAGACATGGACTGAGACACTCTAAAGTGATTAACGCTGAGTGATTTGTCCTGCAGTTGTGGTATTGAGACAGTGCTTACACAGGATTTGTCCCACACATTTATCAGCATCTCCCGACCCATCTGTGCTTCTGCAATGAGCTTTGCAAAGCTAAAATCCTGAGGTCACTTCCACTCGCTCCTCTGTAATTATGCAAAGCACTGTACTTTGGTCCCCCCAATCCCGGGTCTCCTTAAGCACTCACTAATGTCATATCATTGCAGATGAGGTTATCATAAACAAGCACTCACTCCTGAAAACCAACCATGTACTGATAAATTGTTCTCCTTATTGCAGGGAGAATGTTAGATGTAACCAACTAGAGAACACAAGCATTCATGGACACCAATATAATGTGTTGTGAGATATGAGTTGAGTTCACTGAAGAGGTCTGAAACATAGGCCCACAGGCTCTACCTAGAAAACAACACTCTAGCAGTCCTACCTACTGGCTCTGCCAAGGAAATGTCATTTCTATCTTTCTTCGTTTGTTTGGCTGCTTTTTAAGACTTGTTTTCTCTACACGATCTTTGCCTGTGGGTTTGTGTGTGCCTGAAGAAGTCAGAAGGTGCTGGATGCCCTGGAACTCAGGGTCAAGAGTTTCAGATGGTTTTTACCCACCAAGTACAAAGTGAGTCCTCTGGAAGAGCATCAAGTACTCTTAATCTCTGAACCATTGCTCCAGTCTGAAATGTTACTTTTTTTTTTTAAATGTACATTGGTGTTTTGCCTGCATTTATGTCTGTGTGAGGGTGTCAGGTCCCCTGGAACTGGGGTTATAGACAGTTGTGAGCTGCCATGTGCCATGTGAGTGCTGGAAATTGAACCCAGATCTCTTGGAAGAATAACCAGTGCTCTTAACTGCTAAGCCATCTCTCCATCCCCCTGAAATCTGACTTCTATTCAGAGAATGGAAAGGTTCTCTTCCCTGAAAGATAAGCCACATTGAATATCATAAAAAAATTTCAATGGTCACCAAGAGTTTGTGCAGTGACCACAGGTCTTCCAAAAACTGACATCATATAAGTGGCTCTGAATTCTGTGCAGATAAACGCAGGGACTTCTGACAGTGTCTTATGACTAGTCTGTTTCCAGTATGAGCTTGAGGAAGTAATATATCAGAAGTCCATTGAGAGGGGCTACATGGCTGCTCAGCTGGTAAAATGTTTGCTGTACAAGCACACAAAAAGGTAAGGTTGATCCCTAGAACCCATCACCAGACGTGTTGATGGTGGTGATGTGGCCTGGGAATCCCAGTGCTGAGAGGTGAAGACTAGAGGGTCCCTGATGCTCCGTGGCTCTGGACTCCAGATGCACATGCTCCCCTGGCTTCTTCAGACTAGAACCCACGCTTCTAAGAGCTATTCAAAGTGGACAAGAGAAGGCTCATCTAGATGTTTGAAACTCATAATTAAGCAGCAAGGACTCTGATCCACATTAGGGAGAGAACCAAGACCGGGCACAGCCAGAGCTGTTAGCACATATACATCACAGACCCAGAAATGCAGTTGTGCATACTTGAGAAGCAACGCAAGTAAAGGGAAAAAGTGCCAAGCTGTTTCAGAAGAGAAGTCTCAGTCAGAGCTTCGTTTAAAATGAAATTTGAGGGCTGGAGTGATGACTAACAATTAAGAGCACTTGCTGCTCTTGCAAAGTACCCAGGTTCAGTTCCCAGCATCTATGCTGGACAGTTCCCAACTGCATGTAACTCAAGTTCCAGAAGGATCTGATGCCACTGGCCTCTGTGGGCACTTACCCCCATTTGAACATACCTACATACATACAATAATTAAAAACAAAAGTAAATCTTAAAAAAATATTACAAAGAGAAAAACCTGAATAAACTAAGAATGAGCAATTTAACACCCATCCCCCAATCTCATTCAGGATTGTCCACCTTTATTTACAACATCTTATCTAACAGATTCCATCTGATCTGTTCCCCAGCGTCCCCAGTGTCTAGTTATGCCTCGATGTAGTATGCATGGCTGTAGCTCAGTAGTATTTCTGAACAGATGGATGGTGAAATGAAGACTAATGAACAAAAATCCAAATGCCCTGCAAATTGCTAGAGTGTTATAACTTACTTTATCCAAGAAATAAATATATTCTACCTCCCTAAAACAAGGAAGAGTATTTAAAAAAGGTAACAGAAGCTAAAGGATAGCTCTGAGGTCAAGAACACTGGCTGCTCTTCCTGAGGACTTGGGGTTTCCTTTCTAGTACCAACTTGGAAGCTCACCACTGCACGTTACTTCAACTCTAGGTATTCTGACACCCTTTTCTAGCTTCCAAGGACACTGCAATCACGTACATGTACATGTGCATGCGCACGCGCACACACACGCGAACACACACACACACACACACACAGATGATGTAAAAGGCCCAAGGTCTGCACACATCAGCGCAGTGCAGTTAACAGGAAGAGGCTTTGGTAGCAGAGGGGAAGGAAGCACTGGGTTGCTTGTTGGGTAGTTATGGGGCTGTGCAGGAAGACAGTACCAACTACTGCCCTCAGGGTTATACAGCAAAGAGAAGAAGGCTGCTTTGATGATCACCTCAAGACAAAGATTCAGCTCGCTCTTGTTTGACTAATTGAGGTTCTGTGGAGACTATCTGACCTGAGGCTGAATCGTTTATCTGAATTCACTCTGTCCAACCAGTTATAATTAGTAAACTGCAAATCCCAGTGTCCTTTTGAAAAGCATGCTGAGGTAACAAAATGGGTCTGAGACTGTTCCCTGTGCTCTCTGCTATTGCTCAGCTGCAGGAGACGCAAGGCTCTTCTAGGTATAAACCATTGTGCCTTCCACACACATATCCACCTCACCTCTCCTTGGAATTGGGTAAGTTTGTTGTGTATATGACAAGCTATAACCATGACAGGCCCATCAACAGGAAGTCAGGGCTGTGGCCAATGTTCAAGTGGGTGTTTTAACCAGGCCTTTCAGAAACAAGAGAATTAAAGATGAAATATTCAGAATCCAACAAATGGACCACAAAATCCTGCTAACATCCATGACCACATCTGCCCAGACAGAATACTAATCAAACCCCAATAAAAAATAGATATGATTGCCTTTGGACCACAATTCATCCTAAAAGACAAGAAACATTCATCAGCCTCCCTGGTGGAGTCAGCAGAAAAATTACATAAACATTATTATCCCAGCAGCATGCAAAAACTCTTCCCATTATTCCAGTGAGCCACTTGACAATGCAAAGAAACAAAGTCCTTAGCAAGGAGCCTTCTAAGAAAGCACTGTTCCCATGAATTACGTAAACTAGAAATTTCCAATGCTCTCTTTCCCGGGAAGGCATCAGAATCACTTGGTAGCTGCTTGAAACACACTAACTCCTGGGCTCCAGTTACAGACACACCTACTGCACGGCTCTAGTAGACAGGCCCAGGCTCTAGTGATAGAAATCTGTGCCAAGCAGTTCCAATGTGCAATCAACCAACTGCAGCTTCAAGGCCGCTCTAACACCACTGTATGTAGAGCAGTCTCAACTGTTTGGACCCAAGTTTCTGGGCTGTCATTGAAGACCCCCATACTCGGGAGACCCTTCCTCAAGTCTCAGGAAATCACGACCACCCAAAGATCACAAGAAACCATACCTGGATACAATCAGCAGAGGTTTATTAGGGAAGAAACCTGGCAGGAGTGGGGTTCGACTCCAACATCCAGTCCGTGGAGGATTTTAAAGAGAAAAACCACAAACCAGAGGAGTGGGGAGGGGGTGAGGGGTTGCCAAGGATACATAACATAAGAATAGCGAAACATTCCAGAGAAACCCACCCTGAATGGTTAGTGTCATGTGGAAATCACCCTGCATTCTTCTCAAAAATGTGTTTTTTTTCCATGCCATTGTGTCCTATCCTGCCATTTACCAACTACTTCAGATTAACTATCTTCACTTCTTCCTGCTATAGCCCCACCTAGGTGGCTTGCATCTTTTATCTGTGGTCAGGAATACCTTCCTGCCTTGGGCCTTTTCCACCCATAGGCGGGCCTACTGCCTGAGCTTTGATTCAGGGAATAATGTTCTCCACCTGGAATGTGTCCCAGGGAAAGTGAAGGCCTGAAATCTTATTTTCAGTTCCTCGTTGTGGAATCTGCACTTTTCTGACCAGGTCTAAGGGCAAAGAAATCTACACATATTTCATAAAATGGCCTTTATAATTTTTCACTCGACATCACAGTGAACTTTATGCTACTGTTAACAGGATGCCTGAGAAAGAATCGTTTATAAAGAACATGTAACTGCTTTACAGATCTGGAAGCTGGGAAGTTTGCAGATCAAAGAGTTGCCTGCATTCACCGTCTACATGCTGCACCTTACCACAGCTGAATGTGAGAGGGCAAGAGCTCAAACACCGGCTGCAAACAACTCCAGCTAAGCCCTGCCTTTTACACTGGCTGCTACTGGTTCACAGCACGGACTTTTGGGGAGGATACACTTGAAACCATAACAAATCTTTAACCTCTAATGACTTCCCATCCGTTCCAAGGGTTATATTAGGGTTCTCCATGGAACACAATAAAGGGCATGAATATGTATGTTATTGAAGAGGTCAGCTCAAGAACTTTGGAAAGGTCATGGGACACTTGCTGGATATGAGAGGCTAATTAAGATTCCTTGGTCAGAGGACACTTGCTGGATTAACATTCCTTGGTCAGAGGAGGAAGGGAGAGGCTGATTAACATTCCTCAGACCACAAGGAAGGGAACCCACCTGCAGGTGGGGGAAGGCCCAGAGCACCATAGACACATTCAGCAGGATGGACCACCCCTTGCCACCTGCAGACAAAGGAAGACCCTGCCACCTCATTTTTTAGAGACCAATTAGTTTAAAAGTCACACTGTTCCACCAATCATATTGTGTCTAGTCACTGTTTCTCTAGTCCACCCCTTAAACTGTATAAAAACTGACCAAATGGGTTGCCTGGGGTCACAACTCCACCTTTGGGTGCAGGATGACCCCAATACATTGGATCATTAAAATTCCTCTTGCTCTTTGTATCAACTCATGTCTCCGCATGGTTCACTCAGGGAGTCCCCAGTAACCTAAGGCTCCCAAGAGTCTTACATTATAAGGAGGCTTATTAAATTGGCTTACACTATAGTCCAGGCATCCCAACACTAGCTGTCTCACATTAGAGGCCAAAACCCTGGTTGTTCAGCCCATGAGGCAGGATGTCTCAGCAGTCTGACCTGGGCACTGGGAGATTCCTGGAGAGCTCTGGTCTAATGCTGCAACAACACAATGACCTTGCCAGAAGTGAAGGCAAGAAGAAAAAGTTTCTTCCCCCACATCCTTCCTCTGATATGGGTTGCCATGGTGGGTCTTCCCACTTCAAATCCTCAAACAAGTCTCTCATAGGAGGGCCTCGAAGCTTGTGTTGTAGATTTAAATTGTCCTGAAAGACATGAACTACAGCCTGGAGGTGGTGGTGCATGCCTTTAATCCCAGCACTTGGGAGGCAGAAGCAGCTGGGTCTGGATAAATTCCAGGCCAGCCTGGTCTACAGAGTGAGTTCCAGGACAGCCAGGGTTATACAGAGAAACACTGTCTTGAAAACATCAGAGGGGGCGGGAGACATGAACTCTAGCTAGCATACCTTCCAGTGACTTTCTTAGCTTCAACAAACCAGGGCAAACACAATCTTAGACACAGCACACCAGCAAACATTCCTAAATTAATGAGTGCTGAATTCAAACTGCTCAATGACTGTTGAGAAAATCCAGAATTCTCCAGATACCTAGATCAGCCTTCATCTCCAGGCTGTGGAAACCATTCCGGCAGTGCTGACACCATAACTTGGTGCTGGCTTTCCAAAGCCTTTACTTCACTGTATGTGCTGCCTCAGAGCAACAATCACAGATGACCACCACCCTCCAAGTGTCCACCCTCATCAAGAACTTCAACTTTGTCAAAACATCCAGCCATCCCCCTGTGCTGTTGAGGACAGAGCTCAAAGCTACATGCTAGTACTTACCAGATCAAAGTTCTTTTTCTCAGGTGCCGGGAGAGATGGCTCAGTAGTTAGAGCACTGGCTGCCTACCCAGACAATAGAGGGTTTGTTGATTCCCCAGTTCTAGGGATCTGATGCCCTCTTCTGTCTTCTGTGGGTACTGCATGTATGTGGTACACAGACATACATGCAGGCAAAACATCTATACACATAAAAATCTTTTAAAAAATACAAAAATAATTTTTTGAAAGAAATACTTTATGTGAAATGTTTTTCACTGATTACCTTTCAGTTCTGTTCAGTTTCTCCAAACTGATTGCTCTCAAAGCAAAGTAGCAGGCTCTCAAGTTAGCAAGGTAGAAAACTTGGTGCCACCATTTTAAAAACACACTCATATTAAACAAAAGCACAGCATGTCCTGAAAAAAATGCTTTCTCCTCACAGACCACTGCCCTTATTCACATTAATGGCAATCAGAAACACCCCATATCTTATCAATAACACAAAAGCAGGGCTGCAGAGGGATCTTCAGTTAAAAGTACTTGCTATTCATGCAGAGCACCCAGTTTTGATTCCCAGCACCCACATGGCAGTCCACCAGCCTGTACCTCTAGTTCCAGGGGTTCCAGCACCCTCTTCTAGCACAGATGGTGGTACACATACATGTATATAAATCCCTTAAAAATAAAACACAAAAGAGTGTTTGAGGTAGTTTCTAGTGAACATTTCTGAACTACTCGAGTGTTTGCTTTCTTATGTTTACAACTCTCCATCGCTGGAAACCTTGAATTTACAGTTCAACTTACTAATCAAGAGTGAGGGCCAAGCAGTGGTGGTGCATTTTCTCCAGACACAGGCTCTCCAGAGGCAGAACAGGGAAGCCTTGCTAAGAGTCTCCCATTTTGCACGGAGCCCAGAAACCATCCAGACATGTGGACTGCTACCTTATAGTGAGGTTCCCCAACTGTGGATAAAAGGCAGCTTCACAGCAGCTATGATTTGCCTCGTGCTCTGGCAGGGGCATGGTTTGCCAGCTACAGATAGTTCCTGTGACTGTGTGACATTTGGAAATCTGGGAACTTTTGAAGGGGTATAAATGCCAGAGCCTGGAGAGGGGTGGGGCACTCCAAGGAGGATACTGGTCCTGCTTCCTGTGGCTGCAGTTTGTAGAGTGGTCATGTGTTGCAACCAGCTCCACTCTACCTGGCTTGAGACAAAAGACTTAACAAGCCTGAATAGTTACTATGTTGCGGCCTGCTCAGCTCTGCCTGGCTTCAAACTGCCACTCTGGTCTTCGGGTCAGGGTCTACAGGGAGAGAGTGAGGATAAGGAGAAAAGACACAAGGAATGGAGACAAGACAGACGTTCTGATCAAGTCTCTATTTGAAGGGAAATCTAGGGTATTTATACTTTTGCCACACCCCTTGAAGGCGCATGGATATGACATAAGCCTTGGAGGCGTGGCTAGCATGTGGATAGCTGCTTTCTAGCCGATTTCTGCTAAAGGTCAGCTCCCAACATGAGCAAAGAGTTGAGAAGAAATTAAAGGTAACCTTCTTTCTCTACCTAGTGTTAGGGATTTGGAAGGAAGGTAGAAGGGTAAGAACCCAATAAAATAGCCCAAAAAGTACACCTACAAAAACAAACAAAACAACAAAACGCAACCAACCAACCAAAAACACACACACACACACAAGAAAAAGTATATTACTTTATCCTAAAAATGTTTAATTTATTCTAAATGCCCTCACACAAGCTTAAACTGGGGGAGAGGGGTTCAAGACAAGGATCCTGTTGTGTAGCTCTGGCTCCAGCTCTAGATGTTTTCCAACCCCTACCCCACAGGGTTTCACTGTGTAGCCATGGCTGTCCTGGAACTCAATCTGTAGACCAGGTGAATCCTCAACTCAGAGCTCCTCCAGCCTCTGCCTCTCCAGTGCTGGCCACCACCTATACTAAGCTTAACATTCTTAATGTAATCATAATATAAAAACTACCAAGAAGTATGAAGCACATATTTCCCTTTAACTAACTATACCTACTACTCAGAATGTGTGCAGAAGCTTTGTCAAAGGATCAGACATGTACTTTTGTTCAGGACTTATAAATACGAGATATGTAGGCACTTACTTTAGAAAGGGCTTTATTATGTACAAATAATAGTTAACATTCTATCCATAAATTCTTCTTTCCAGAAGCCAGAGTTTCTTTTTGGTTATTTCTTTAAGGTTTAAAAAATAAAAAATGCTGGATATGATGGTGCACAGCTTTAATCCCAGAACTTGGAAGGTAGGGGCAGGTGGATCTTTGTGAGTTCCAGGTAGCCTGGTCTACAGAGTTTCAGGATAGCCAGAGCTACACAAAGAGATTCTGAGCCCCCCTGCTCCCCCCCCATCCAGAGAGAGAGAGAGAGAGAGAGAGAGAGGGAGAGAGAAGAGAAGAGAAGAGAAGAGAAGAGAAGAGAAGAGAAGAGAAGAGAAGAGAAGAGAAGAACACACTAAACTTTGAAAAGCACCAAGATTGTTCTGCTTCTAGATCACTGCTGGGCTGGAAGAGGACAATCTTTTGGGACAGATGTCACAACTTGGAACTGAGCATTCTCCAAAGCAAAAATAGTAAGATGCCATTCAGGTAAAGTTCAACCCAACCCAGCCTACCTCCAACATCACAGCTGCCTACTAGAATGGCTGACGCAGGTCAGACGGCCCAACATAATTAATCTGTGTTGTATGTTGCCATTATACAACTCTAAGAAGTTACAAAACATACTAGACCAAAACAAAAGAGACTCAGGTAGACATGAGAACAGTCGGTTCCTTGTGCGATCTCCATTTCAATAACCCTAATAAACGGACTATTCCAATGCAAGGAAAATATTACATCATTTCAAATTTCACACTGGAAGATGAATGGCTCAACCATGTTATGCCCACAGTTCATGTCTTCATCTATACACAAACTTTCCTGTTTGTGCAAGCATAACACAATGAGGCACAATGTGGAGCTGAGACCTAACACCCACTAGGGGATGCTTTTACAGGCTGCAATGTTTAAGAGGGAAGCACATTGAATCACCCTTGTCTGGGGGACCTTATGGAACCCATCAATAACTTAGTGGCTGAGAGGCTCCACTTTACTTCAGTGTGCACAGAGCTGGTTGCAGGCAGCACCGTTAGGACGTTTCCTCCATGTCCACATCCTCCTGTAACTGCTGTACCATTTTTTCCTCCAGCTGCTTTCCTTTGCCTTTAAAAGATGCAGAAGATGCAATGTAAATGCAGTGCTCATGTGTAAGATTCTCAAAAACAAACTCAAACTTAAATAGGAGAAAAATGTAAACACAGGAACATAAATATGACTCTGCAGAACTGATTCCAGCATTCTACAGCGCATCCCGACTGCCCTACAGTAGTAGCCATTCCTAAAACGTTAGCAATACTAACCAAACTCACACAGGTATTGGGAATGCATAAAGCATTCTACAAATGCATCATCTCAAACTTCTGCAAACCCTACTGAACCGTGAGAAACCACAGACAGACCCATATGCCTACATCACTCAACTAGTGAGTTCATAACCCTCAGCTGGGATGAAACTCTCAGCTACCTGGGTACAGGGTCCACCTGACCAGGAGAGGGCTAAAGGAAGCAGGGTCTCTGCTCTTTCTGGGCTCTGCATCATGTACATCAGAAACAAATACCCCAGGGGTTGGTCTACTTGTTTTGATAGAATTAGGTACAAACCTGACAGAGGTAGTCCCTTCATACAAACCCAATCAAGACCTAATTACAGAGTTTGCCTTTACTAAAATTTAGTCAATTTCTCTCTCCCTTTAAGTAATCTGCATTAAGAATCAATTCTGTACAAGATTGTATGTGGCTACATGAAAGACTAGAGAAATCCTGTGCCCAGGTAAGTGTGACAAACCAAAGGCTTTGTTATAGAGTGCCCCAGGATCACCTGGAGAGCTAGAGGACCTTGGCTTTTGTGTTTAAACTTGAAGTTCCCCAGATTATCCCAAAACAAACCAAAGGTTGAGAGTTAGTAACATGAAGTGTCTTTTAAGGCAAACATCATATATGCAATTATTGTACAAATAATTTTGTTTTTAAAAAGGCATTTGTGGAAGAATGGAGGGAAGAGAGACCATAAACCACAGCCTGTCCACAACGGGGAGACACTGAGTGAGCAGCACTTTATAGACAGACCATACCACCACAGCATATTTAGAGCACAAGCTGGGGCCCAATCACACACAACCACATAGGTGCACTCCTGTCTCTCTACTCACCTGCAAGAGGAGCCCGGATAAGATGGATGTTCTGCTTGACTTCTTTGATGTCCTGAACCTTCTGAAGCTCTTTGTTTTTCTTCAACCTGTGATATAATGCATCAAAGCCACACTTCAGTGACAAAACTTCTGAGACTTAACTCCCTACCACAGCTTCTGCATTCACTAACGAAACTGGCTGCACGGGGCACAGGTGGGGATGCAAAGGGCTGGCCTTCTGCTCCTCCCTATTCTCCTGCCTCCCACTCAGTAACAACTGCTGCAGGTCAACAAGGAATCAGCTGATTCCCAAACCGTATGTTTATCCCTAAGTCAAGGCAAAGTCACCTGGAGCCCTTACCAATAGATATCCTCTTCCCTAGTCTATGTCAAAACTATGTTCAACTTCCTAATTAACAGGGTTCGTATCCTAGCAGCCTGTTCACTACACCCACTGTGTCTAGTGTGGTACAATGGGAGCTCAATTCATATCTGCTAACAGAACAAGCATCTGACTGAGGACTCAGTACATGTCAGAGACCATTTCCATGGCAAAGACACAAAACTCGATCACACAAGGCAGTCTCCCAATTGCCAGTGTGTGTGTCCTTCTTCCTCAGAGAGCCTAATCTCCATGCCGTGTAGCTTTGTTAGTTCTTCAGCCATTACAGGAGTGTAAAAGACACAACATTCACCAGAAGCACTGAGCTGTCCTCAAAACTTCCATGCTCTCCTGAAATGTCAGAAAGCTGCCACAGCACGCTTCTGTACTAATACTTCCACTGTGGCTAGGTTAAGGCTATTTTTATTTTGCCAGTGGCATATGGCTCAGTGGGTAGAGGCACTTGCCACCAAGCCCAACTATCTGAGTTCAGTCCGTTGGGCCCACATAATGTAAAGAACCAACTCCTTCATGATGTCCTCTGAACATGCCACTCACTCACCATGGCATGTACACACACATCATCACACACACACACAGGTTCGGTGTGGGGCACTCTTTTATTCCCAGCACTCAAAAAAGTAGAGGCAGCTGAATCTCTGAGTTTCAGGTCACAGAGAGCTATGTAGTAAGACCCTGTCGAAAGACAGAAAGACAGAAAGACAGAAAGACAGACAGACAGACAGACAGACAGAAAGAAAGAAAGAAAACAAAACAAAACAAAAAAGAGAGAGAGAGAGAAGTCTGGAGAAATGGCTCAGTGGTTAAAAGCTCTTACAGACAGCCTGGGCTCTCCCAGGGCCCACATGGTGGCTCACAACTGTCTGTGACTCTAGTTCCAGATTTGATGCCTTTTCCTGATTCTGCAGGCAGTGCACACTCATATATGGGAAAAAAACAAAAAACAAACAAAAAAAAAAACTTTTTTTTTTTTTAAAAGAGTTAATAAACAGATAAAATTGAATTTCTCCGCTCTAAAGGCAGAGCTCATCCCTGGCCAGAACAGAGAAAGCGTGTGCTGCCCATGAGACAACAAAGAACTAAAAGAATGACAATGACTTGTCTCCCATAGTAGGAGAATCCGAGGGACTCCACTGGGCAGAAGTGGGCCACAAAGAACATCAGAACCGAGGGACTCCACTGGGCAGAAGTGGGCCACAAAGAACATCAGAACAAACAGCAATATGAACCATACCCTCCAAATACCACTGGAGTCCAGAAACAGACCCAGTATGCTGATAATAAAGAAGACTCGGAAAGTAGAGACAGGGAAAGCCGTTTCCCACATGGGAACACTTCACACTGACTGAGGCCAGACTCCCTGATGGAGGCTGAACACAAGAACAAGTCTGAGGGATTACAAGCTCTTTCCAGAATCTTCTCCATTAGCAATTACCAAGGACAAAATAAGTCTAAATTTGTTTAGGATTGTAACCAAAGAATCAAAGTTAACGGGGACAAGACACATGAGCAACGTCACCATGATGACCAGGCACTCCTTCCAATGTACCTAGGTAAACCTAGCCACCAGGAAAAGCAGATAAACCATCAAGTGAAGAAATGTTCTATACAACTGGTATACAAGAGTACAACTTGACTGGTATGTACTCTTCAAAACTGTTTACACCTGTAAGACAAAGCAAGACAGGCCCTGTCCATGTGTAGGGAGCCCATAGAGCTAGGACCGGATCACTATTCGAAAGCAGAAGCAGCCTCTGCTGGCCACATAACTCCTGTACCATGTCCGTTTCCTGTGTTTAAGTAAGGAAAGATTCTTATGTGGGATGGACAACCCGAGCCAGACAGAGCAGGAAGGGCACCACCGTTCAGTTCACCATACGGTGACAGTGGAAAATTCAAAGACAGAAGTGTTCCTCAAACTATTCTTAGGTATTTTGAAAATATGAAATTATGTCAAAATACAAAGGGTTTTAAAAAATTCCAATTCCTCTAGAAATCTCGTAATTCAGCAGTGGTGGCGCACGCCTTTAATCCCAGCAGAGAGGCAGAGGCAGGCGGATTTCTGAGTTCAAGGCCAGCCTGGTCTACAGAGTGAGTTCCAGGACAGCCAGAGCTACAGAGAAACCCTGACTTGAAAAACCAAAAACAAAACAAACAAACAACAACAAACAAACAAACAAAAAAACACCAAAAAAAAAAAAAAAAAAAAAAAAAACCCAAAAACAACAAAAAAACCCAACCCTCATAATTATTCCTCTACACATAGACATACCTACCTGTTCATTATAAATTTAGCCTGGCGCTTCTGTTTGATCTCTTCAACTCTCTTCATTGCATCAACTACAAAAAAAATTAAAGTCAGCAAATGTACACATTCAACCAATATGATTGTAACAAGCACTTTAAATACTTCACTACAAACTACTGACAAAGCTAAAGGTATGAGACGTTAGATGTACTCACTAGCCAGGTTTAGTAACTGCATAAACCAGTTTAGGGAACAATGTTAAACTCCCATGCTGTCTACATGAAATAAAAAGTCTGTCTTTAGGATTCAATACAAAAGATTAACAGAATCCATGCAGGAAGAAAAGTAGTACAGCACTGCTTCTTAACAGCACTTTGTGATGTGGGAATGAGTTTGTGAATACCTGAACCAGTCAACAAGGAATAAAAACCGGGGACTACTCAATGTAGGGCAGGGACTGAATATGATCTGCAAGCTTAAGGCTGCATGAAAGCAGCCATGGGTGTGAGAATGCACAGAGGGGACCTGTCACACACAAAAATACTGCAACCTAAGAGTTCACATAGCAGACACCTATAATACCAGCACTCAGAAAGACAAGGCTGCGAGTTCAAGGCCAGCCATGGCTTCACAGAAGATCCTCTTAAAAGTGAAAAAAGGAGCTGGGCGGTGGTGGCGCACGCCTTTAATCCCAGCACTTGGGAGGCAGAGGCAGGTGGATTTCTGAGTTGGAGGCCAGCCTGGTCTGCAGAGTGAGTTCCAGGACAGCCAGGGCTACACATAGAAAACCTGTCTCGAAAAACAAACAAACAAACAAACAAACAAACAGAAAAGTGAAAAAAGGAACTAAGTTCTATAACACCTTTCCTCCCCACCAACATCCCTGACTACTTGGGGGAAAAGGGGGAGGGAAGCGTTGCACACACAAGTGCTGAACACTGCTGTTTTCAAATTTTGGGCCTCTTAAGTTCATATTAACCCAAACAAGCACTTAGATGTACCCTTAAAATTTGTACCAATCGCCTTAAGTACAGCATCTTTTCATCTTACTGTGCAAGGAACACAGCAGACGCCTAACCCCCCCAGAGCAGCCCGTCTAGCATACTGGGTCTTGTCTACTTCCTAACCAGGTCTTACCTCACACACCAAAACATTCTCCTCATGTATTCTTTCGGAATTTGTGGTTTGTACTGTGGGTGGGCTTCAAGCTTAATAATTAATTATTTGTATATGGATGCACCAGCCAATTTCTGAGGAATCCAAAAATCAGCCAAATTCTAAAAAGAACCTTGACTGACTCACAATTAAAGACACAAACCATCAGGACCCTTCACATGAGATGAAGAAGAGCCAAGCAATGAACTAAGTTTGTTATTTACACAACAAGCCAGCAGTTAAAGTCCCACAGTCCCTGCTACCCCAGAACTTACTAGTTTTATTCCACAGCTCTCGCTGATATTTCACAGGCTCATTTCTACGTTTTTCAAATTCAAATGAGTTGTCCTATAAGACAGAATATAGGGTTGACAAGAAAGATAGTAAGCAAGCATTGTTTAAAATGGTCTCCTTTGCACAAAAATCCTAAGTGGACACACATTAAGACACTGTCCTCTTTATACTGGAGAATACTAGCTTTCAACTAGCTGAAAACAGCTCTTTTCTGAGGGATTCTCAGAGGGAAAGGCACATCCATCCCTCCCTCCTTCCCTTAGTCTGAGGCTGTCCAGCAACTGAGAGAATTAGAGACAAACTGAAAAGCTTCCCCAATTTCTGAGCTCCAGATGAGAATCACAGGCAGAAATTCCATTATATGAACCACTTTTCATAGATCAAATCAAATACAAAGAATTAATATTGTTTAATACAGTGAACAGTTATGAAACCACACACCTGCAGAGATAACCTGTGTGGTGCTGGGTCCTCCAAATTTGGGTATTTTGATAGTTAATGGGCATTAATCTGAAGACATGCAAAACAATCTGAAAAAGCTGCAGGTGCTCCTTTGCTTTCAAATGTAGCTAACAGAAGATAAAGAATATCAACTCTTCATTTACAAATATGAGATTCTCATTAGCTCTGGCCCCAGCAGTAAGGCAGCTGGGGTTGGGGAGGAGCAGGACTGGCACCCTCTCCTTCGGACATTAAAGATACCCTGCTGCCTCACCTACTCAAGATTATTTTTCAAGAGTAAGTGTGCCTTGGCCTCCCATCCTCCTCAGCATGCAGCTGTGTTCACTAGACAGCCCTGGGACAGGGAACCAGGGATGGGCTTATAGATGGTACCTGTAAGTGACAGGAAGGAGGTAGTTTGCAGATTTAGGGGGAAGGGACAACCACAGAGGGACACAACTTAAAACCTCTTCCTGCAGCAAAGGACAGCTGTGGCTTCTGCCATCTCCCTCTTCAGACACCAAGCACCCCCTCAGCCCTTAGCTTGCCCTTATACCAACACTACTAGCTTTTGCTCTCAGACTGAGTCCTACCAAGGACATGCAGGAACCAATCTATGTCTGTTACACACCTCACCTGAGCCTGGGCGCTACTCGGCTCATGTCCTAACCTCCTCCCAGGTCTTAAAGACCAAGTCCCCACTTCGCCCAATCCACTTAAATGATTTTCCTTTGTCAAAACCAAAAACAGTTCTGTGGAAAAGAAAGAGAGACGGGGGTGGGGGTGGGGGGAAGAGACAAAAGAAAGAAGGGAGGAAAAAAAAAGACCTGAATGAACTTCTTCATACTGGGGTAAGCAGTTTTTCCCTTTTTGGAAGTCTACAGAACAATGGATTTTAGCATCATGTGAGATTGAGACTTTCCATAGCCAAATCAAAAAGCAGACAGGACCCACACTCAGGCCGGGACACCACCAACTGTACTCACCACTGTGAGTTCTTTGCCAGATGCTTTACGGAAGGCTTTAGTCCACCTGACCTTGCGTGGGTTTCTCTTCTTCTTAAAGTTTTTATGACACTTGGACTTGCAGAATCGGAACACCTACAGGATACTCAAGTTAAAATGCTGAAGAATCAACAATAAAAATGTTTCTATCGTGGAATACAACCAAAAAAAAAAAAAAAAAAAAAAGGCTACTGTAGAGCCTTAGTAAAGGGGCATTCACACAGTGCTCCTATGGACAACAGGACTGTTTGTAAGTGTCACACACCATCCCTACCAGGCTAAGAACCCTGAAACAAGCCATCACTAATCTAATCACTTTAGATAATAATACCTTACACTGGCTTTAAGTGAAGTAGTATTCTAAGAAAAGCTCCTTAAAGACCTTCTCCATTTGTTTACTCCTCAAAACCACTTTCCTATATCCCTAGTGAGAATGAGTTTTGAGCTACACGGGAATCCTCTTTGCTTCCTTCTATCATTCTGGCTGAAAGCAAAAATTTCAAAAATAAAACTGCTAATAGGACACTCTTCTTTTCATTTCTGGTGTCTATTTTATCATTAACAAATAGTTACAGTGGACCGATTTTTTTTTGTCGTTGCTCTGAAACAGTCCTACAGTGTAGTCCAGGATGTCCTGCAACTCGGAATGCAGCCTTGGCCTTCTACTTACCTGGATTACAGACGTTTGCTTCCGTGCTGTGTGCTGGACATGTTTTTAAAGATCATATTCACAGATCTCTGTCTTTACTATTTTTATTCCCCAAAGCGGCAGCAACTTTTAAATTACTAACACTTAAGTGTGTTCTTGGAATGAACACTAAGGCTTTTACAAATCTAAAACTGCATTACTTTGTTACCTATAATGCCATCTCTGTGTCACCGGAAGAAACATAAAAAGGGTAATGGGTGCTAGCAGAGAAAGCTGAGTATCGTAACGAAAATGTGTGAGCCAGTCAAAAACCTAAACTAAGAAAGCCTGTGCACGCGGCACAAATCATAACGCTTTTGCTTCCATCATTCCATGAGAACCTGCAAGAAGTGGGAGAGTGAAGGCTGCCGACGAAGCCAGCTCCCCAAAGAACCTCCACGCTGCCCTCTCTCCTAGCTCACCTCCCATTAGGCCCAGGCACCACGTCCATTAACGTCTAGAAATTCCCACCTCCCACTGGTCCCTGTACGTCAGCATGAAGCCTCCTTAAGCATGAATTCCACCGACTTCCTGACCATGCGGCAGCCTAGGTGGCCTGCGAATGGGATGTGCGTCTGAGAGCGACGAGGAGACCTCGCCGGCAGTGAACCGAGGCCGGGTCCAGCCCAGGCCACTCTACGGCGCGCGCTCCAGTCCCCCAGCCGTCTGCAGCGTGCAGCCCACGGCCGCCTCACCTTGCAGTCGTTGCGGACGAACATCATGCCGTGGCCTGGGTAGATCGGCCCGGAGCAGAAATAACACTTCTCGATCCTCATGTCGACCCCGCGTGGGACCCACCTTCCAGACGCGGAGCGTGAGAGGAAGCACGTCACTTCCTAGTCGCCGGAAGCAAGTCACTGACCCGACCCGGAAGTGGTATCTAGAATGCCAGCTGAGCGTAAAGGCACCGCCCAACCCACGTGTGAGCAGCCGCAGCAGCCACGCCTCGCGCAGACTCAGAGGCTATAGACTGCCTCCGGTAGTTTGGCTATGTGCTTCTGCGAGACCTTGTGTACAGATGCTCCGCAATTTCCCCCTGTACACTCATTTCATAGCGTTACTGCGGTGTTTGTGCTTTAGCACGAGTACGCTGCTCACACCGGATTTTGGCCAAAGTCTGCTTTGCCCCAGGCTAGCCTTCCCCCTAAGGACTTGGCTGGAGTACACAACTAGAACCGTCCACCCTGGTCTTAGGAGAGCAACCTACTAAAAGCCAGGACAGCTTGGACGAGTTGGTCTTCTCCTCTCACCATGTGGTTCCCAGGGATTGATCACAGGTCACTTATCCTGATTTTGTATTTTGAAAGAGGGTCTCATTTTCTTGAACTGGCTGTGTAAACCAAACTGACCTCAAACTAATAGTTCTCCCTGACTCTGCCTCCCTAGTACTGTGATTAAAGGGTCTACTACGGGGTGCTTGAGAAAATAGCCCTGGGGTTAAGAGCACAGGCCGTTCTTCCAGAGGACCCACGTTGACAGCCATCTGTAACTTCAGTTCCCAGGGATCTGATGGCCTTTTCTGGCCTCTGCAGGCACCAGGCACACACACAGTATCCTGACATACAGGTAAGCAAACTTCCTACACATATAAAATTATAAAGAGGGGAAGGGCGTTGGAGTGATGAGCACTGGCTGCTCTTCTAAAGGACCTGGGTCCAAAGGGCATGTAGGCAAAACACCAATGCACGTGAAAATAAAAATAAATAAAAATTTAAAAAAGGTAGGGGGTGTACCACCATGGCTTGCTAGCTATTTTTAATATCATATTCTTTTGTGTGTTTTACTTGTTTAGTATGTGCACAGTGTGTGTGTGCTGTGCTGGCCAAGGTCAGAAGATGGCATAGGGTCCCCTGGAACCGGAGTTATAGA